>NC_141755.1:101420110-102620110 GCF_982258835.1 Parasteatoda tepidariorum | reverse complement strand
TTTGTACGAGGGTTAGAAATTATAAAATTAAAAAGGTCTCCAGTTTTAAAATTAAAACAGTCATTCGACAAGTCCCACTTCAATCCAAGAACTTTTACTTCTTCGGTTCCATCAGCTTGAACTTCTGAGCCATATATTTTGTAGTTCAAAATTCTTGAGTTAGATTTCCACTTCACGAGATTCATGGAGGCCTGCTTAAATATTAGGGTTGCTTCTTCCTGTACTTGCGATGCTTCCTCTACAGAATTCGTTGAATACACAAGATCATCAACATACATGCAAGAATTTAGCAGCTTAGTTGTCATGGGATAAATGTTTTGAAATTTCTTCAAGTGATGACGTATAGTTGCTGCTAATAAAAAGGGGCTTGATGTTACTCCAAACATCACACGAGTCATTCTGTAAATTTCAAATTTTGTATTGGGAAACTTAGCGTCTTCTGAAATCCATAAAAATCTTAAGGCATCACGATCTTCTGGTGCAATTGAAATTTGTAAAAAAGCCTTTTGAATGTCGGCAATTGCAGCAATTTCACCTTTACGAAAATTCAATAAAACTATCAGTAAATCAGGAACTAAGTTAGGTCCTTGCAATAAACAATCATTCAAAGAATGGTGACCTTTTTCTCTAGATGAAGCATCATAGACTACACGCAGTTTTGTTGTGGAATGATCTTCTCTAATTACAGCCCGATGAGGAACGTAATAAGTTTTCTTTGAGTTAAAAGCATTCTTTTCTGTTTTTTTCTATTATTCCTTCCTTCAGTTGTTCATTTATTACGTTTTTATACTGTTCGAAGAAATAAGGACTGGACGTAAATCTCTTGATCAATTTCTTCATTCGGCTTTCAGCATTATGAAAATTATCATGTAAATCAACTATATCATTCTTCCATGGAAGGTTTACTTCATAACGGCCATCTATTATGCGAATAGATTGTTCAAATAAAGAAAGTGCTTTTATATCTTCTTCTTTTTCATCCAAGACCGGTGCTATTCCTAACGATTCTATTTCCCAAAAAGATTTAATATTATTAGATAGCTCTTCATCTAAACATAAATTTGAACTAACAGTCATTGATCGTAAATCAGAACTCATAACGGAACCTTGAATACACCATCCTAATCTAGTCTCTACAGCAACTAATGCTTCGTTAATTCGTTCAATTTTTCCAGTAACAATTTTCCAGTAAACATCACTTCCTAATAGCACTGATATTTCATTTGGATTATACAGTTGGTGAACAGTTGGCATATCATCTGAAAGTTTAATTCCCAAAGAATGCAAAGTTTTAGTTAAGTCATCGCCAGACATTTTAATTTCAGCAGTAGTAATCACGGGATACTCAATAGCTTCAACAATAACAAAGTTATCAGGATTAATTAGATCAACAAGTTTCAATTTCACTTTCCTTCTACGACTATTTACACTCTTACTAGATCCAAATGTATGAATATTAAGATCAATTTCTCCTGTAACAGGCAAATTTAACTTTTTCGATAACTTTTCACTTATAAAAGACGTTTGACTACCTCCGTCAAGCAAACATCTAACTAAACATTCAACCTTGTTCACAGCAACAGCGGTAACAGTTTGTAAAATTACATTTGAATTCTGTTTCACAGAGTTTTGCACAACATGAGATTCATTATTTTTATTTACGAGCATTTCTTTATCATTATTCGAAACGGGACTTTCGTTTTCAGGCTGTTTAATGCAAACAGAATAATGATGCTTTTGTTTACAGTTAAAACAAACAAGATTTCTTTTCATGCAATCCGAAGATATAGATAAATGTCCTTTTTGAAAGCAACTGAAACATCTACCACTTTTCATTAAAATTTGTCTTTTCTTATAAACATCAGCTTCATTACATTTAAATTTATCGTGATTCTTAGAACAAAAAATACATTTCAAATTCAATGTTGATAAAGCAAAGGCGCTTACCTTTGGTTTTCTTTTAATCCAAGATCTTTCTTCTACTTTCGATTCTGGAGTGAATTTAAAATTTTCTTTTCTTGAATTTTTTGAGAGTAGAGCTGATCGTTCACGGCTATCAATTTCGTTTCTAATAAATTTTAATAATTCTTCAACATTCCAAGTAGAATCCTTCGTTCTTTGACGGTTGAAATCCAAAATTATATCTTCAGGAATCAGCTTCATCAATATTGGACAGAGTAGATTTCCATAGGTTTCAGACATCACATTTAAAGACTTTAAACTTCGTATTTCAATTTCAATGCTATCGTAAAGTTTTCTCAGCGCATCAACATCGCTAGAAACCTTTACTGCAGTTAAATTTAACAGTTCGTTCATGTGAGCATTAATAATTAAGTCACTTCTTCCATAGCGATCTTGTAAAATATCAATGGCTGCTAGATAATTAGAATCACAAATCGAAAGTCCATTCACAGCTCTTGCAGCAGCTCCGCCAAGATATGACTTTAAATACACGAACTTATCAACAGTTTTCAAAGTCTTATTTTCGTGAATAGTCGATTTAAATTGTTCCCAGAAGTTATTCCATAGTTTAACATCACCGTAGAATTTTTCGATATTAATGTTCGGTAATTTTACGTGAACATTTTGAAATTCTTCAGAAATAATCTCGGTTGAAATACTTTCGTTATCGTTCTTACGGTTTTCCATATCCAACTTAGCACTCGACGAAGATAAAATTCTTGAAATTTTCGTTTTTAAAACAATAATCTTATCAGAATATTCTTCCGATTGTTCGTATTCCTTTTCAATTTCGTCAACTTCAATCAAATCTTCAATTTTCAAATCCAGTTCCTTCAATAAAGATTCCTTTTCAATAAGTTTAGCCAATAATTCATCTAAAGTTTCAATGTTCGGAATTTCATTTTTTATTTCATGTTCGATTTCGCCGAACAATCTAGTCGTAGATGCTCTGACCGCACCTCTTTTCTGCTTCCGTTTTGAAAGTTCAGCAGACATTCTCGAATTCAGAATAAATTATCGAATAAAGAACGAAGAAATAATTTCAATATAAAGTTCAAGATCAAATTCAAACGAACCCCTCTTCAGTAATAAATATTTTCAATCAGTAATAAATATTTGCAATCAATTCTTGGGGTTTTCGGCACCATATAAAAAAGCGACAGAGGGGTTAGGATTCATATTCTTTAATAACAACAAAACAAAAAATAAACATTAGAATAACCAAAAACAAAAGAGTAGGCAACGCCATCTATTGGTTCAAAACATAAATTTTCTACAATAGGAAAGCTATTTCTTTTGATGCGTTCGTTCTTTTGATAATTTTTTTAATCGAGGTTAGATATAAACACAGAATCCATAAACACTGTTATTTATAAGTAGGTATAGAAGTTCAAGTTTACGGCCAATTTTTTATAGTAGGTAAAAGTTTGAAAAACTCACCTACCTGCCAACCAAAAAACAAAAATTTAGTCTGAAAAATGAAATTAATTTCAGGCAATAATTTAAATAATCATTTTTTTTTTCAATTCCCAAAATACTTTAACATAAAATTATTAGAAAAATTATGATTAAAAGCAAAAGAGAAAAAAAAAGTGGATAGTTTCTTAGACTGGATGATAATGTCAAAAAAAATTTTCGTAGGTGGTCGAAGTTAAATTATTCGTTTGTTGTTGTCGTCTGCCGTTATGGCAGAAGAGGTGCGATTGTTTCTTTTTTCCAGTGGCGCCATCTATGGCCAAGAATTCGACTTCTATCATACACATACACCCGTTTATAGGGCGGACCCATTCATTCGTCTACAGATCGTAATTTTGAGCAGAACCAGAGGTAATGATTTGTTAGGGGAACATGGAGGACTTTCTGACCCGACAGATTTAACGTGCACCAGTCACCATTTACTACAACGGGGAGTTTTCGGCCGGCTAAATTGTTCGTTTAAACTATCGGTTAAAAGAAAGGGGGTGAGTTTTCTCTGTAGGAATACTTACTAACTTCACCGGCATTCACAAGGACTTCAATTGTTCTGCATTCAGTATAACATTCAGGAACAGGTTCCAGTGTCCAAAGTTTACTTCCCTGGATTTGTGCCTGCCACGAGGGATTGTCCACGTGATCGATCTGTTAAAATAAATATTATTATGCTTAGGACAACAACAAAAAGACGACGATAAGATATTTTTATATTCATAAAAAACGCAATTTGAATATAGTGTACATTATTATTATACTATTATGAATTATGTAATTCATAATATAGTGAACTACGATATTTACAAAATTTAAATTATAAATTGTATACACATATCAAGCGTTCTTTTCTCTTTTTATGCTTGATAAAATTTGAGACAGATAGCATTATTTTGTTGTTAAGTATGGCTGATTTGTAAAGGGTGTATCGTAATGACCGCCCTTAGCATTTATGTTTAGAATTCATATGAAACAATAAAGTAAAAAACTATGCACCTTAAGTGTCGCATATTCATGTTTTATTGAGATAAATCGTTTTCCAACTTCTCAAATGGTTTAAGCTGGAAAGGAGCAAAGAGGGATTAGAATCAACTGACCCAAAATTGATCACTAAAAATGGAATGCGTTGCTTTTTTGGTAGGAGTGATTTCAAATTTCATCTTCAAATGATGTAATTTGCGTAGATTGGATAATTCTAGGTACAGGAAAATTATCAGAGCTATGCAACTAAACTTTTAAAAAAAAATATATCAGTGTAGAGAATACCGGGCAATGAGATGACAATGCTTTCTCTATGCTACTTTTAACAGCTGAAGTTGGTTTTTGTTCATAATCATCGGATATTAATAATAATCGAATGGACCCGCAGACGGTCTACATTTCTCCGGTAAAGCATGGAGCTATTTTCTGGTATACACTTGTCCGTTATTCCCTACACGGATGATATTTTTAAGTTAAGGGCCATTGTATGGTGTTTCATACAATAATGTTTTATAATGCGAAGAATCGTTTTCTGGAATTCCTTACATTGCCATGTGTTTTTTCTAATCTCTTTCAAGTAAGAACGATGCATGCAGCCTACTTCAGGTAAAAAAAGAAGAAAAAAATCTAATATTACTGCCAGAGGGAGGATATGGTTTACGGATATGGTTACTGCCACTGGCATCAAAGGCAAAGCTGCAAGCGGACAGTTTATAGCAGTAAAACGTATTTTTCCGTTTCGAACTAAAAAAATAGACATGTAATGCGAATTTGAAGAAATGTATTGATGGCGCTTAGAAATGTGAATCCCGTGATCTTATAACCCTGGGTTCATTCAATAAAAAAATAATTTTAATGGTTTTTGTTTAATATATTATGATTGTCTAATTGCGCTAGTTCCATAAGAAATTAGATACATTTTTGCTATTTCACAATTATAAATTATATTTCTTTTAACTATAATTTAGTTAAAAAAATTAAATAATCAATAGAAGTTCGATAATATTTTTTTAAACATTAATAATAATAGTAATAGGCTACATTCTTTATCGCTGAATTCATCAAAATCTATAATCTACTCAATTTTTCTGCTCACAGATCCGTTGTTTTACGTCGAGCAAAGCATCTTAAATCGTTTGCCACAGTTTTAAAGAAATAGTCTACTTCCGTTATAAATGTTTGTTTTGATTTTGATTGATCAAAGTTTAAATGATGTTCCACTACGCTAGCATTTTTAATTTACAGATTTTTCCAAAATCTTTTGCTTCATTTCCGTAAGTTAGATATTTTTTAACGGGGGCATGCGGATTTCACAAGAACTGTCGCATGCTCAATTACTCGAAGCCCTTACGTATGGAAGTTAACATAAATATGCGTAATCTCTCTAATAATGAAAATTAAAATCGTAACAATGGAAATGAATAATATAGGTAGACTGCGTTTTATTAACTGATAATCTAGAGCAGGGTTTCTTAACCTGTGGTTCATGAACCCCTGGTGGTCCGTGACTTCTTAAAATTTTTTAAAAGGGGTCCATTATATCGGAAAGGTTAAGGAACACTGATCTAGAGAGAGACTCACGTGCATGTGTGCTCCATATCCTGGTGTTCCCATAAATATCCAATCGATATTTGTGCTCTCTGATTGAAGGGGAAGGAAATAGGGTTTATGGTAGTGCTTCCTCAATACATTCCCCACATCACTGTCACAGTTACTCCTGAAACAGATTTTCATTCTGTTTTTAATTTTGTAAATTATTAAAACAATTAGTCATATAATTAAGTGATTTTGAGTCGTAATAAAACGAACAAAAATCAAATTTTACAAAAGTAGTAAAATAATTTAAATTTTTTTTTTTAATCAATGCATTATCTTAAAATTAAGAGAGAGAAAGATAAGAAAATAAATGAAAAGAAGAAGAATATAATTTGAAAACTGAACTTTTTTCGTAGACTCAAAGGGAGAAAATAATTTTTTTCCGCCTGACTTAAACGAACTAAGTTAGAAGGTGATAGAAGTTTATGGAAGTGATACGCCTTCTATCTTTCGTATTCAATTTAAAATATGTTTTTAAAATTTAAATTAAATTAGAATATGGATTTAGTTTAAATATATGTTACCGTTAAAGTGTATAATTCAGTTATTTCATAGAGTAACGTTGTATTTCAGGAAATAAGTAGACAAGTCAGTAAATGTATATAATAGAAGAAAAATTTCTTACTTGACCTAAATATTCTACAAAATAACTAGTCATTCTATGAAATAACTAATAATAGACAGCTAAAGTGAAAAATAAATGATTTCAAAGTTATTTTATAAATTAATTGATCATTAATAGCTAAAATCTCTCGAAAAATACATTTTATTCCGATTGCGGATGATTAATTGGTAAATAATAAGGAAAAACAGATGACATAAGTTATTATTGATCATATTAATAACTACATTTATGTCTAAAAGCAAGAAAATGAAACGTACACATCATGGATACAAAGATCTATTACTGTACCAAACGGATCGCACGGTGAACTTGACATCACTGGTCTAGTCACAAAGTTTGTACTAAGCCCTTTAGTGATCAATTTGTCTAAACAAAACTTCATTGAATATAATTGCTTCTTCATAGCTGCTGCATTTAATTTGTTCTCTTTTATTTGATTCTTATGAATTGTAATTATTAAAAACGTTCTCCCTTTGTCTCTGTGCCAGAAAAATCCAAAATTTGCAAACTTACACAGATATTAAACACATTTTTTTTCCAATTTTTTTTAAGATTTATAATTTGTTAACTTAAAACTGTTACTGATATGCTTTAAAAATTGATTTTTTATATCATTCTGAAATTCAAATTTTTTAAATATATTAAAAAAAAAACACAATTTAAGTACTTACAAAAAAACTTAAAATTAAATAAAGAACGTTTTCATAAGAAAAACTAAGCTGCCCAAACCACTACATTTCATATAAAGTACGAAAAAATTGGAAAATAAAAAGAATCACTGAGAAATAGAAGTCCCATTATTGTCTGTTATCGTTCAATTAGGCTGTTATTAAAACGTTTTCGTGGTTTTCATTTGCGCGTAATGTTAATCCTGATAATTTTCATTAAAAAAGTCTTTTAAAATAAGATTTTATACCTGTATTTTGATATCTGGGTTGTGTTTTATTTATTTTTTAAATAGTTTTATTAATTATTGTGGTTTATTATTGGTTGTGTATTATTCAAACAGGGTGCGTAGCGTTTTTAAAAAATGCTTAAAGGTGCTTATTTTTGAGTTACTTTTTTTAAAAGCCTTTAAAGGGTTTTTTTTTATTCGGAGTTTATAAAAAATGCTTAATTTTCCATCTTTTAATAAGAAATTTTTTCTCAGCCTAGTCGATTGTCGTTTTAAATTACAAAAGATGCATGATTTTTACTGCAATATTTATCAGAAACTAGTTATTTTATCCTGATAACGTAAAGTTTTTGAAAATGCTTTTGAATTTTATTGATTTTATGTTTATAAATTAAGAACTTTAAACGATGGAGAAATTTTTTTTTTTATTACTACACAGATCCTAATTATGATTTTTCTTTTTTGAAAAGTGATTAAAAATATTTTTTGAGGGCTTAAAAAGTACTTTAAAGGAGCTTATTTTTTGCTGAAAAATCTAGCTACGCACCCTGTTTAAATTTATTTATTTTCTTCACAAAAATATTTGTTTATAATCCAAAATATAAAACGCTAACATACATACTCCGTCTAAATTCCATGTCAAGAGCAGCGGAATGAAGCATACGATTTATTGCAAAGGAATTTTCGAGTGCCGTATTTCATACTTTAACGATCAAGTAATCGTTATTCTATAGAATATCTAATTAAATCCCAGAACTCAATAATTTTATATACTTTAACTGACTTGTACTAGTTATTTCATGAAATGCCTAGTTATGCTATGAAATAACGGATTTCACATTTTAACGGAAACATATGAAGTGCAGAATAATTGAATACACAAAAACGATTAAGATTCAATATTATTGGGTGAAAATGATGTTCCCTAAATGACTTCTGAGTGTCAATATTTTTGTTTCGAATAAACAACATTTTGAAATGGGCTGATATGTGAGAACGATTAAAAACAGGCCGTTTCAGAAGATAATGTACACAACCGGACGTATAACAAAGAGCCGTGTAAGAGCAAACAGGGGATGGTCGCCAACTGATAAGACACGGATTATCCTGAAGAATAATATGTAAAGGAAGGAATAGAATTTCTAAATGTCGCCAAATCCCTGGAGAAATGAGGAGGAAAATTTGTATAAGCGTTTTTTTTATGTTGAAAACATTAATTGTTTGACACAGAAGTAATTTTTGCTTCATTAATTAATAATATAAAAATTATTAATATGAAAATAAAGAACGAAATAAAAATAAGAACTCTTTAACTGAAACGTTCGAGATAATTAAGGGCCGAGTAAACTCAACCCAAGATAATTGTTAAGTTTAGGGTGATGATGTTACCTGAGATGATGTAAAAAATAAATCTGACTATGTGCTACAGATAGACAGTAGAAAAAGGGATCTTTATTTTTAACTTTTTCTTATTATTTTGTTCATGGTTTTCGTTATGGTTTTCAAATGCGTGGCTATTTTATTTTTATTTATAGCCACCGTCGAACAGCCGATCCGATTTCGGGTTTACGACTACCAATGTTTTACTCCGTAGCATAGTCATTTTAGACCGAACTCAGAAGACAAGGTAACTCCTGGATCAAGTATTGGAAAATTTTGTCTGCGTGGAGGACTTTTTTGATGGCACTAAAGCTCATTTAAGTTACATGGAGACGAAAACCACTTACGGTTAAACTGACGGCAAGAGGAATCTAACCCATTATCCGTCTGCGTGGAGGAGTCTTGCGATCTTAATGGTTCGAGGTATACTCATTCATTTTTTGGTTTTTAAGTTTTTAATCAAAATTATTTTGCCAAATATCTGCCTTTTCAACAAAGTTTGAATAATTGAACCTGTAAATAGGAGGGTTGGCCTTAATCTGGAAATTGGAATTTTATTTTATTTTATAACCGTCGTTGAACAGCCGACCCAATTTCATGGGTTTACGACTACTTACGTTCAACTCCGTAGCCTTGTCATTTTGAACTAATCCAGAAGACAAGGAAACTCCTGGATCAGTACCCCCAGAGGTATTGATTTGTTGTGGGAACATGGAGGACTTTGAGACTCGGCAGATTTAACGTGCATCAGTCACCATTTACTACAAGGGGAATCTTCGGCCGGCAAGGATCGAACCCACGACCTCTTGGATATGGGCCCAGCGCCCTACCGACCAGGCTATCCCGGCCCTGGAATTTGGAATTGACTTGACCAATACTTACATCAGAAGAACGGTTGCAACCTAGAGATCAGAGGTGCCAACTATTACGATTGACCCGTGATTATTAAGATTTCATATAGTACGGATTACGATCTCACGGTTGAGTATATAAGTGGTGGTTTTTTTTAAATCTTCGAAATAATCCGTTTAATATAATTTTTTTCCCCCTTTAACTTCCAAGAATTATGGAATTTTGTTGTCTGCGACTAATCTACAATAATTTGTTATTGCTCTATAAGCAATTCTAAAAACAATAAATAAAGAATTATTTGTTTGAAACAAGAAATAAAAAAAGAGAGAAAAAAAGGAAGAAATATCTTCTTAATCTTGTCTCCTTATAGACAAGCAAAATGATATAAACCCAAACCTGAAATGCTATGAGCATACATTTTTAATAGTTCAAATGTAGGAAGCAAAAAAGGCAATACGGGATGATTCTGACTTAATCTTTTGCTTACGGCTAGTACAACATATGAACCACGCGTGATGGTACAACATGGTATACCGTGAGTAAAGGGTTAAGCAACAGCGAGAACATTGTTTCCAAGTCATCATTTTAATTTTCTATTGAATTGGGTATACTATAGCCTACGTCACAGGTTGTGTTGTTCCTACTAAATTTAACGGCATTTTCTGCGAGCCTAACTTCAAGCCACAAATAAACAAACGAAGTGTTCGATCGTTTAAATAGCTGCTCGCCAGATTTTATTGCATTATAAAGAAAAGTTATTGAAACTAAATACAACTAAATAAACAACAACTAAAACAAATAACAACAACTACTAATAACAATAACTAAATAAACAACAACTAAATTCCATTCGTTTAGCATTGCGTCATATGTTGTTCCTACTAAATCGAAGTAGTTGTGTTTTTTTTCATATTATACCCAATTATGAAATTTCAGTGTAGCATAATTTTCAATATAATACCTTTATCTAAGGATAATATTCGATGTAAAATCTTAATTATCACGTGATACTATACAGTTTTATTGTTTTTACGCAACTGAAACCGGTTTGCACTTGCTTATGTTCGTGTATCAATTGGTTAACATTGTAATGCAATACGTTAAAAATAAATACAAATAGGAAGTATATAAAAAATATCCTGAATAAAAACCCATTACATGCATGTTTATATATAAATTCGTGCAAAACATGTAATAACACTAAACACTATAGTGCATACACATATAATAAAAACACTATAGTGCGTCTAATATTCATTTGCATAGTATCACCTGATCATTATATAATATAGTATTACCTGATATAATAAATATTCTATATTTAAATAATATATATTGTCTAATTTATCCAATTGTCGAATTTGCATTATATATCGTCTCATTTAATCAATTGATTACACAAACGTAAAGAAGTACAAACCGGTTTCAGTCACGTAAAAACAAGCAAGCTGTATTGTATCCCCTGATAACTAATATTTTACATGGAATCTTATAGTGCGTCGAATAATTTTTCCATGACTGAATGTTACTTTTCAACTTTATTTAGAACTTTATTTTCTACTTTATTTAGAAATTTATGTAAAAAGAAAGAAAATAAGAACGTAAATAAATGAAGCCTACCATCCTATGTACCATGGCTGACTTGCCCTTTGTGGTGACATGGAGAGAGCTTCGTATAAACTCACAAATTCTGTCCTATAAGGAAAAAACTGACATTCTTTCTCCGTATAATGATTCTCCAAGTAGAGACTCTTAAAGAAATCGAAGCTGAAAACGCTCGGAGCCGTCCAGTTTTTTGTTCCATCTTTCACAATGACTGGAACTCCTGTATATGCGAACCTGTAAAATGCATGATCATAGATTAAATATACAAATAATATATATATGTTACAGTGAATGAATGAAATCAAGAGAATGGCGGTGAATGTCAACAATCACGTAGTCGCTTTGGTGAATGTCCAAAATATTTGTTATTAATTAATTCGCTGATATTATAATATTTAGTTGATATTTTAATATCTACTGAGGATTAAATAGGATAAATATCAGTGTTCGTAGTACCGGTTAAATGTATACAGGGCAGTGGCACTAGACCTTAAAAAACCATTGATGTAAGGCATACCGGGCAAATGTATACCGGGCAGTGGCACTTAATAGACTAAATACATATTTCGGACATTCATCAAAGCGACTATGTGATTGTCAACATTCACGGGTGAAAGTTAAAAAACAATAATTTCGAACCGCGATGGCTCAGGGGATAAAGCGTTCGCCTTATAATGAGGTGTACCGGGTTCGAATCCCAGTGATGGCTGGTTGATATGAATTCCGCATCCGGCATGCACTGACCACAGGGCTGAAGCAAAGTATCTTCAGTGGTAGACGGATCATGTGTTAGAGACCCCTTGCCGTTAGGCTAACAGTGGGAGGTACTCGTGGTCTTCCTCTTCATGTAACGCAAATGCTGGTGAGTTTCATCAAAAAGTCCTTCACGAAGGCAAATTTCACGCAATACTTGATCCAGGAGTTCTCTTGTCTGCTGGATGGGGTTAAAAGTAACAAGGTTACGGAGTCAGTAGTCGTAAGCCCGAGAAATTGGGTCGGCTGTTCAACGACGGTAATCAAACCAACGATGTCGGTTATTTACAATAACAAATAATATATATATATATATATATATATATATATATATATATATATATATATATATATATATATATATATATATATAGTTAATATTACTTAGTGCGATATTGTAGCTGCATTTATATATTTGGGTCATTACTTGTTGTCATTAATAATACTTATAAGATTCACTTAAATCTGAAACAAGGCAGTGTTTTACAGTCAATTATAAAGAAATTTATATATTACAATGTATTTAAATACTTAAGTACACTCTATGTACACAAAAATATGTATGCATATATATACTTACATACTCAGTGCCGGCCGAAGACATTTCCGCGCTAATGTTGTTTTTACATATAGTATGCAATCGTGATTACTTGTAATTGTATATTTTGATTACAAGTATTTGATCACAATGACTCGTAATCATAATTACCCGTAATCGTTTCTTTTTGCGATTACTTTGAATCTCGATTTTAACTACAATCAAAATTATTGTGAATTGTAATCGAGATTACAAATATATGATTACCGTAATCGATTATTGTAATTACGATTACAGTTGTAATCAAAATGGAGTTGTAAACATGATTGCAAGCAATTGATTGCTGTAATCGATTATTGTAATCGCGATTACAGCTGCAATTAAAGTTGTTATCGCAATTAAAAGTAATTGATTGTTGTTATCACGATTACAGCTGCAATTAAAGTTGCTATCGCAATTAAAAGTAATTGATTGTTGTAATCGCGATTACAGCTGCAATTAAAGTTGTTATCGCAATTAAAAGTAATTGATTGTTGTTATCACGATTACAGCTGCAATTAAAGTTGTTATCGCAATTAAAAGTAATTGATTGTTGTTATCACGATTACAGCTGCAATTAAAGTTGTTATCGCAATTAAAAGTAATTGATTGTTGTTATCACGATTACAGCTGCAATTAAAGTTGTTATCGCAATTAAAAGTAATTGATTATTGTTATCACGATTACAGCTGCAATTAAAGTTGTTATCGCAATTAAAAGTAATTGATTGTTGTTATCACGATTACAGCTGCAATTAAAGTTGTTATCGCAATTAAAAGTAATTGATTGTTGTTATCACGATTACAGCTGCAATTAAAGTTGTTATCGAAATTAAAAGTAATTGATCGTTGTTATCACGATTACAGCTGTAATAGAAATTATGATAGGTCGCAATCATGATTACGTGTAATCGATTGCATTTTTTCTCAACTCTGCTGCGTACAAACACTTGATATATCTTAACAAATAGAATTCATGCTTCCCGAACACGTATTTTAAAAAGGGCATCTCAAACAGGATTGTTCTTTTTAAAATCCAGTCTTCATTTTTTCTCAAGTCGTGCAAAAGGCACACCCAATCCATTCCTGATTCTACTTCCGGGCCGACTGATGCTGACATTTTATTCACATAGCAGAATAAAAAAAGGAAATTAGTAGTTTTGTATTTAGAAAAACTTGTAGACGCCTATATCTATATTTTGTCCCCCCCCCCATTTATTTCATTCACTGACAATGCTTTTATTTACTATTTTTAAGGGCATGTTTTTATTTTTAAACACGTTAAAAAAGTTGATTTTAGTTACATAAAACTAAGTTGGATCTTTTAAGCATGTTCCTTTAGCTTTTTTCTTATTTTTCTTAAGCTGGGCACGGTTTTAAATCTCCGACGGTGTTCGAAAAAAAATTTTTTTTTCTTTTCGCTTCGCTTATTTATTTATTTATCTGAATAATTTCCTTATTTTCTATGTTATTATTTAATTTTTTATTTATTTGCTAAGCAACTAAAATGAGTTAGATGAATGCGTCTCAACCGGATTCTAAAGACCAGTAAAATATTTCATCTTTTTTTCCGTAAGGCAACGTATTGATCTCATTACGATACTCTCGTATTAGTACGTATGCGTAATTTTAAGTACGTTCTTTCCATAGCCCGTGAAATCTGATTAGATTTTTTAACCTGTGTACATACTACAGTGAATGACCGAAGTCAAGAGAATGTCGACTTTCACCGGTGAATGTCAACAATCACACAATCGCTTTGGTGAATGTCCGAATTATTTGCTATATCCGATTTGATATTAGTTTATTCGTTGATATTATTATATGTATTCGATATTTTAATATCTGTTGAAGATAGATTCGGAGAAACATCAGCGTTCAGAGTACCGAGCAAATGCCTGACGGGCTGCGTCGGTTAACTAGACCTTGTATATATTTCTGGCATTTATCAAAGTGACTCTGTGATTGTCAACATTCACCGGAAGTCAGCAACTGGTCATTCACAGTATATCAAATCAAAATGGAATTACAATTTTCTGAGATATTTGCATCAAAAATTAGGATTCAGTGATTGGGTTCAGGAATGTTATACGGAGCAAATAAACCACATTTTTAGAGGGGCTTTCAAATATTTAACCATTATTCAAAATTTTTTGCATTACTTTAAGCATATTTCCAATTGTGTTTTTTTTTCTTCTTTTAAATAGTCCTTCAATAAAATTCTACATTGCCCGTGGATGATTGTTTAGAAATGATTCTATCCAATGAAAAAGAAGGTTAAAAATAAGAGAGTATATTAAAACAATTTTAAAAAAGGAGCTGGCATCGTTAATTTAGTTATTATGTATAATAATTCCTTAAATTTTTGTAACTCTTAGTTTAAATGTTTATGAAGCTACGGACATTTTTTTGAAAAACTAGTTTCCTTTCTCTCATAAAATTTCTTTTTTCATATAATTTTAAAAATAATTAATAAAATGAAGAAAAAAATTGCAGTAATTTTTAATTAATAACAAAATTATCATTTCAAAATGTCTTAAAACTTGTGTTAGATATGAGCGTTTTAAATAGTTCTTTTATAGATTTCATCTAAATTTTTTTCATGAGAAAAAAAGAAATTTACATTTTTTTTGTGCTTGGAATTGCATTTTCTAACTAACATTTTTACTTGAATATCTTGAAAATTTAAAAAGCTTCCAGTTTTTGTACTTTTTTAATGAAAGCTTTGAATGTTAAGAGTTTTTTTACTTTGTATCATTAAACAAGTTTTATTAAAAATGACGTTCTGCATACTTTTATGGGGGACGATTCCCATAAAAGTATGTTTTCTTTTCTTATACCAGGTCATTTTTGTGTACGGACGATTCTTGTAAGGTATTATTATTTGCTATTTAATTTCGACTTATGATACATAATGATATTTTAGGAAAACCCCTTTCCCTTCAAAGCGATCTTTCAAATTTTCCAGAAATTACTTGAAACTTTTTAAATTTTAATTTTATTCAAATTAGATTTTTTCATTAGTTAACAAATACGATTCAAAAATGTTTGCAACTCCATAAATGTTAAAGCTAGGCTTACAAAATCTTATTCTATTATTGCATGGAATAACCAAACATAACAAAGATTCAATATATGTATACATTTTTTCTCTTTTTTTTTAAAATTGAACTTAGCATTGATGATTTGATGATCTCAAAATTACAATTTATGAGCTTAGCTCTGTACGCCCAATAATTCATTTGTTTTAAGACCGAAAATCTCCGTACGTAAAAGCGAGCTCTTCTTTTACATGGAAAAAAGTTGTGCATCAAGTTCTTGTTTATTCACTGAGGATAGTTTGGAGCGTTTTATTTTTATCTTATAAAGCCTTTCGATGAAAGGATTAGACACTTCAACTAAATGTAACTTAAATCACGAAAGGGGCGTTTTCTCCTTTTAAAAATTCTTGTAGATGATCGTGAAGTGGAAAAGAGGGGCAATATTCATGAAAAGAAGTAGAAAAAAGATCTCTCTTCTATCCTGGTTCTGACTGTTCTGCATTATTTCGGATAGCAACAGTCGTTTCGTTATTTTTATTTATTTATTTATCTATTTTATCAGATGATTAGTCAAATAGATCTTTCTAAATTCTTCCTTACTGACGAGGATTACAGCCGCGATGGTTCTAAGCAGGGGCATTTAAAAGTTGAAAATTAATTAACACCCCAAGTTTAAATATGGTAATGAATCCAATATACAACAATACTAAATAGTTAATTTTAGGAACATAGCCCCAAATTGTAATGTGAATTTTCATTCATTAAAATAATAATTGCAATTACCAGTCATATTCACAAATGAAAATAATAACACGTGGGGCCAGAAAATTTTAGAGAAGCTTCATTGTATAAAGAATCTTTATTAATAATAAAAAGTCAATACTAAAAGATCGTAATGAGAATTGTAATTAATTAAAAAATAATTATAGTTGAACATCACAATAATAATTCATAAAGATGTCTTCAGATAGGTTGGTTAAAAGGATTAGATTAAAGCAAATGGTTGCTGTCAGAAAATTGAAAGTGAAACTATAGAAGTTTTACAAATAATTTTACTAAAAGGCAGTTAATTATACGAAATTATTTAGATCTAATTAAAATACTGAATTAAACGTAATCAATTAAAATAAGTAAACTTGTCTTCTTTTAAAATTCCGTATACTTTAAAATTGATCTTTGGAGAGACCAATTTTTTTGTTAATTATTACGATAGTGTAATTAATATTATTATAATTAATATTATCTATATATATATATTTCTCTTACACGGTGACAAAAAAAAGCCTCATTACAACTCCCCGAATGGTAACGCTAGAAAATCGACCAATGATTGCCACTAAAAATGTCACATGCCAAATCTAGATGAGGTGGCTCAACATATAGCGTTTTTAAAAAAGAAAACTGAAATAACCAGAGTGTGAAATATTATGTGCTTATGTGCATCGTATTTTTTGTTAAACAATTTATTTATTATACATCAATTTATAGATGGTAACGAGATGAGTTTTGTGGTTGCTATGGTGACTAATTAGAATATAAATTGTTTTTTTGAGTGAGTGTGAGATTTGTTTCTTGGAACTGCGAATCTGTAATTTTATTGTTTAGTTAATAAATCTTCCTTTTATATTAAACGTGATAGTAGTTTCCTTAATTATTTGATTCGAAGTCCTTTGAGTTTTATTTGAGGTCAATTTATTTTGTATTTTTTGACAAGAGAGAGCATTCTCACCAAATGAGATTTCTTCCGAAATTCAATGTTTTGTTTATGCAGATTTTTCCATTGCAATTCACTTATTTCAGTTTTTAATAGACTTAATTATAGCCAAAATTTTAACCTTTTTTAACAGATATTAGTTTTAGAAATTTTATCTTAAGATTTTATACTATAGCACATTTCTAATATGTTTAACGAATTACATGTCATTTATTTGAATTCAAATTTATTTTAATGACTTAGTATTTACTAAAAAGATGTAATTTTTTTTTAAAAAAAAAAGTTGTTATATGGATTTGAATGATTGTTTTGAATTCTTAGAATTTTGTGCATTTGCAATGTATCTAAGTTAGTAGCGAGCGATGCAAACCATATAAGATTGCGTAGCAATTTTCGGGGGTTGGCGAGCGTTAGCGAGCAGGGAGCGCAGTCCACTAGTTATAATTATTAATATCATAAATATAATTCTTATACAATAATTTTTCGTATCATACTAATAAATATAGTCTATTCAACAATAGAACCAATATATGAATCAATTTGAAATAATTTAAAATTTTCCAAAGGATAGATAAAAATTTATCTATCCCTTTTACACTGTAGAAAATTCCGGATCTAATTGCAGCATAAAATACCGTTACTTTGCCGAAGCGGTACCGTAAAATCCATTTTTGCAGTAAAATATTATATTGCATTAATTTTAATAATTATATTTAATAATTGTAATAATTATATTTAATAATTATATTGTAATTATTAATACAATAATTATTAATATTATAATAATTATCATCTGCCCTTAATTAAATTATTTTTGCGATTTGACAATCAACATAAGCCGTTTAGATAGGCACAACATCGGTAATTATCTTTTTCTAGGGCATGACAATAATAAATCTATATTTAGACCTTAGCTTACAGTTCTAAACATAGCTACGGTTATACTAAATTTGCATGCAAAGTTTGAAAAAATAATCTGTAAATATTTTTAATAACATGCAACGTGAAAAGAATTTTTCGAAAACAATGGTTATTTAAAAAATGCATTTAGAGTATGAACTTGGCAAAAAACGTCTATTGGCATGCTGATAAACAACTGTAACTGCATTTCTAAAGATCAGAGAATAAAAATTTTAGGAGCTTTGGAAAGCTAATGAACAAAAATTCAAAAATGTACGAAAATGAAAATCGAAAATTTCGGATAACATAATTGAATGAATGCCCATTGAAAATTAAGACAAACCTTTTTTCAAATTCATCCGGGGTGATATGACTCACTCTTTCTATTTCAGTCATGTTTCGGCATGTAGAACAATCCACAGGTGGCATGAATAAGTTTTGAATTTCCGATGGCATTCGAAATATGCACATGTCATCTTGCAAACGATCTCCAGACAGCCAGAAGAGCCTGACGACCGATTGAAAGCTCCCATAAGGAACGATAATGGATAGAAACAAAACGATTATGGTTAGAACACGAAACCAAGTCTTATTCCACCAACGATCTTTCTCGGTAAGTTTCCGAAAAGAGTCTAATTTTGATAGATCAACTGGTGTGACTCCGAGTTTCTGAGACTTTAGAACGATGTTTCGGAAGAGCTCTTCCGGTTCCTTACCGTCCCATTCCATTGCCGGTTTCGAAAGTGATCACCTCTATTGTCTTCATCTAGCGCCACCTGAGAAACTATGTTTTCTCTTTAAATACAGAAAGAGGTTTTTCTTTTCCAACTTGAATTGAATAAGTCCAGTCCTGCTTTTCTGTATCCTTTATGAGAGTCCAAATATCTTTATTTATTTTTGTTATCACTCCCTTTTTCATAAATTTATTTTTTATCTGACTTTTCTTTCTTTATTGGAAAAGTGGATTATGAATGGAACAAAGTTAATTCTAAAAAAAAAGCAACCATTCCATACGGCTTTTAATTCCTTGTACTTTATTTCTGATAAATTTTAAACTTGAATAATAATAGAGGAAGAAATATAAAGAAAAAGAAAGAATGAAACATTATTCAGTGTTCTTGTTTTAGTGGAAAAGTAGATTATGAGTAGAACAAAGTTAATTCTAGAAAAAAATAATCATTCTATACGGCTTTGAATTCCTTGTACTTTATTTCTGGTATATTTTAAACTTGAATAATGACAGAAGAAGAAATATAAAGAAAGAACGAAACGTTATACGGTGTTCTTGTTTTAATGGAAAAGTAGATTATGAATGGAACAAAGTTAATTCTAAAAAAAAAAAAAAATATTCATTCCATACGGCTTTGAATTCCTTGTACTTTATTTCTGGTAAATTTTAAACTTGAATAATAATAGAAGAAGAAATATAAAGAAAAAGAAAGAACGAAACGTTAAACAGTGTTCTTGTTTTAGTGGAAAAGCTGGATTATGCACGGAACAAGGTTAATTCTAAAAAAAAAAAAATATTCATTCCATACGGCTTTGAATTCCTTGTACTTTATTTCTAGTAATTTTTAAGCTTAATCAATTATAGAAGAAATATAAAGAAAAAGAAATAATGAAACGTGAAAAAAGATACTACTTTTGAAAATTGAATTCGTTATGAAGTGTGGATAGAAAAATATTGAAAAAAATATTGCCATTTTGTATATAAACATTTTCTTTTTCCATATCTACGATCGTATAACATTTATTTTTCCTTATTGTTTTAAAACTCGCTAAATGGCAAGAATTTTTCCATACAATTGAACTTTTCTCCCATTTTTTTAAAATAAAAATAAAGTAAAATACAGAAATAAAGAGTAGATTTATTTTTAGCAGATCACTTAGATCTTGGACAGAAACAAGAGCTTTAATAGGATCATAAAAAAACAAGTTAAAGCAATCTTGTATGATACACTTTCTCTTGTCGTCCAGTCAAATTATTAGACGCACTATAAGATTCTATATAAAATCTTAATTATCACGTGATACTATTCAGCTTTATCGTCCTCACGTGACTGAAACCGGTTTGTACTTGTTCACTTTCGTGTATCAATTGATTAAATTAGACGATATATTATATATATACAGAATAATTATTATATCAAACATTATGTTAGTATATTATGATAATTAGACCAAACTATTAGACCCACCGTAGCTTTTTAATAATGACATGTTTTGCACGAATTTATATACTGTACAGAACCCGTTAACCGGAAATCAGAAAACCGGAAAACCAAAAAACCGGAACGAAATTCGATAAATTTTCCCGCCATTTTTGAAAAAAATTTTTTTTTTTTTCCTCATAAGATTTTAGGATTTTTCTTTCTTTTTTGAAAGATGTTCACCTTACCATCATTTTGGAAATAATCATTAGTGTACTACTTCATCGTTTTTTCTTCTTTTTAAAATTATTTGCAAAAAAAAATTCTTTTTTAGTTGGGTTTAACAATAAAAAAACGGCTTTTTGCAGCGATTCAGAAAACCGGAAAAATCAGTTATCCGGAATAACGATGGTCCCGATCGTTCCGGATAATCGGTTCCCTACTGCAATGCTTTTATATTTAAACATGCATGTAATGGGTTTTTATTCGGGACATTTTTATTGTTTTGTTTCACCTGACTTCGTTGTTAAAGAAGAATAATTAGATTTAGTAGCACTTCAAGAGTCAAAGCGAGGTGTCGATATTAAAAATGCATTAGATTCCATAATGAAAACTTTTGATGTGCTTCTTAATAAATTTGTAAGCATTGCAACTGATGGAGCTCCGGTAATGTTGGGTAAAAAAATGTGTCTTAGTGGGATTTTGAGAGATGATTATGAAATTGCACAATTTATACCGATTCACTGCATAATTCACCGAGAACATCTCGTTATAAAATATTTAAAATATCTTATTGTTATGAAAGCAGTGTTACACATTGTAAATTACATTCACACCAATGCAAAAAATCATCGACAATTCAAAAATTTCCTTAAAGAATTAAGGGACGAAGAACTTCCAAATGACATGAATTTCTTTTGCATTGTTAGATGGTTATCTAGCTACTACATATTAAATTGTTTTGTAGATTTGTTTGATCCGATAACTGCATTTCTGAAAGAAAAGGAAATAACCTATTCAGAATTAGACGACGACGAGTGGTTACAAGACTTAATGTTTTTAACTGATGTCATGGAACATTTGAAAACACTGAATTTACAACTGCTGGGGAAAGATAAAATAATTTCTGACCTCTCACAGTGTATATTTAGTTTTCAAACTAAATTACAACTTTCTCAAAAGGACATTAAAAATAAAACATTTTGCCATTTTCCTCGAATTAAAAAAAAATTGTTCCAATATTAAACAAGAAAAACTGAACGATTATACAAAAAAACCGGAAGGAATATTGACAGAATTTCAAATTAGATTTCAAGACTTGAAATATTTTAAATCGTCTCTTAATTTTTTTCTGAATCCATTTGAAATTAACATAATTCAAGGTGAGTTTTCCGTTTCCAATATAATTATAACCCAAAAAGCATCTGGAGAATTAGAATTAATAGAGATGCAAGAAGATCAAGCTCCATAATTAAAATATAAGTCGACGTCGATTACTGAATTTTGGAAATTTGTACCAGAATCGAAGTATCCTGAATTAAAAAAGGCTGTTTCTCAAATTATTTCAATATTCGGAGCAACGTACTTACGTGAATCACAACGTACTTACGTGAATTCCACTTTAAAATTCGTGAAATCCAAACACCGATCAGTATTAACTAACCAGCATCTCAAAGAATTACTGAGAAGTGTTGTCACTAATTATTCACCAAATTTTAAAGAATTATCAAGAGAAGTGAAATAAATATGTTTAATTTTTAATATTTAAATTCAATACACATATTTTGTATTTTTTTATATGTTTTCAATAAATATAATTTCAGCGAAAAAAAAAATATTTTCATACGCTTTTTGCCTAGCTTTTAAATATGTATTTAATTGCGGCTCGCGAAAAATTTCAAATTTTGAAAAATGGCTCGACTATCAAGGAGCTTGGCCACCCCTGTGATAGGATGTTACAAATTGCAAGTTCAAGTGTCAGGGGTTCGAACCCCGTTGATGGTCAATAATTTAAAATTATATTTCTTAAAACGGAATGCTTTTTTTTTCAATTTATTTTACTATATCATAATAATGTAAATAAAATATTTTCAGTTTTTAAAATTATTATTTTTCTTTTTTTTTTAACTTCGAATTATAGCGTTAAAATGGAGATATTCTTGCTCATATACTGTACATTTAAAAAAAAAAAAAAAAAAAAACAGACCATCCTGAATACCTTTTGATCTAATGATCGTATCTTCACGTTGTAGAACTCAATCTTAATGGCTCGAAGGGGTGAGCTCAAATATGTTAATTAATCAGTGCAGAGATATTTTGAGAAACAAAACAAGACACAAAAACGTACTTTCTCTTAACATACCTTTTTTCCGACGGATTCGGATTTTTGATCCCCAAAATATGGGGGTTAGCCGCAATGGAGTCCCAATAGTTTATTCAGGAGAGCGCTCCAAAGTTTGGACCCCTTAATGTTTATTTTACTTTTTGCGTATTAACTTTTTTATTGTATCAAACATTCTATATTCCCAAGTTTAATTTTTTTTAAAAGTATAGCTGATTTTTTTTCAAAAACAAGTAATAATTTATTTCGTTACAAAATTATCATATTAAAAAATTGCTGTGATTGACAATCATAATAATTTTATATTTTGAAAATAAAGTGATGACTTTAAAAGATAGGGGAAAAAAACGAAAAGGAATGAGAAAAGCCACCACTGGGGCTTGGAATAGAAAAGTCATACAGTCAAACCCCACTATAGTGAACACGGTTCATAGTGAACTCCCCGATATAGTGAACGAAATGTTCAATCCCGTGCCTTGCTACTCACGTATAATGTTATTTTTTGTGGATATAGTGAACTAAAAAAGTGAGGAAGTTGGATAGTATGAGAAAATATATTACATTAAAAATATATTATAAAAGTTGGATGCTATGAACTTTTTTCTGTCTTCGACTGATTTTATTTCTTCTTATTTCTCATTTTTTAAAAAATGATTTTGAAATGCGTACTTATGCTAATACTTATACTAATTTTTAAAATACTTATACTAATTTTTAAAACCACCTATAGAGTGGAATGTAGCGATAAGCATTTTTTCTTGTTTGCTTCTTTTATCTCACTTTTCCATCCCTAAACAAAGACCTACCCAGGCAGATATGGACAAATCTTTCCTTGCACACATCAGCTGAAGATTACTAATTTGTTTTGTACACAAGACGAAGAGTAATTAAAAATAGAAGCAAGTTAACACATTTTTTGTCAGTACGTATTATTTTTCAGTCATTTTCGTATTTTATTTTAATGGTCATTTTTTTAAATAATGTATAATAATAAGAAGGATCTCGGAACAATAAGTTAAAATTGTTTACGGAACGGATATACAGTACCGCTCAAAAGTATCATTTCACCTAGAAATACAAAACAAATGAAATAAAATAAAAATAAAAATATGACCACCGAAGCCGACGTCTTCAGGGGGTACCGGCCCCGGTAGCCATTAAAAACAAAACCATTTCTATTTGAGGGAGAAGCAAAAGCTTAAAATATCTCCCTCAGTACCCCGATGGTTTTGTATAGAGGTCCAGGAAAAACAAGATACATTCAAAAGAATAAACAAATTACAAAAAGAAAATCAATAAAAATCATCAGAAAATTAAAAACTGATTTTCTTTTTGTAATTTGTTTATTCTTTTGAATGTATCTTGTTTTTCCTGGACCTCTATACAAAACCATCGGGGTACTGAGGGAGATATTTTAAGCTTTTGCTTCTCCCTCAAATAGAAATGGTTTTGTTTTTAATGGCTACCGGGGCCGGTACCCCCTGAAGACGTCGGCTTCGGTGGTCATATTTTTATTTTTATTTTATTTCATTTGTTTTGTATTGATACTTTTTTCTGAAATTTCTGCTGCTTCTTAGCGCGTTTTTTTCAAAGAAGTTTTTCAAAGAAGTTTTATCCTTTTGATCTTAATTATTTGTGTTTTCTTTCAGTATTCACCTAGAAACTTATATAAAAATGGCAAAATTCATAGTGTCATAACTTCTTTAAAAATGATCAAAAATGCTTCTGCTTTATCTCATTTTGAAGCTTAGAATCTCTACTTTTATGTACTCTAATTGTTTTTAATTAATATATTTTGCAACTATGTACAATTACACTCAAAACAATCATAGAAAATTGTTTTAATTTTTTGTGAAGTTTGACGCGATGTACGGGCACAAAGGGGTTAGATATTGTTAATTTTTATTATACCATTCACAAATTTGGACTTTTAGCTTTCATTTAAAAAAAAAATTCCAAAATAACATGTTTTTTGACGAAGTTATTGTCAAATTAAAAAAAAAATTTTTTTTCAGAATTTAATGATTTTTTAGCAATTATAATGAATTTTAGTGTAATTATAATATGATATGAAATTTTTTTAATTAAAATAAATTAAAATTTAATATTTCTCGATAATATTATTTCATAATTTATTATAAAAATTTTAACTTTTCTTTTTGGAAAATATAATAATGAAATAAGAATCATCGTACAATGTACATACATGTACATACAATGTACATACAACGTACAATGTACATACATTTTTGTTTTCAAATTTTTTCTGAGAAAAATACGAAAAAATAAATTTCAAAATATTAAATTGTAAACGTTGATTCTTATTTCATTATTATATTTTCCAAAAAAAAAGTTAAAATTGTTATAATAAATTATGAAATAATATTATCGAGAAATATTAAATTTTAATTTAAAGAATTTCATATCATATTATAATTACACTAAAATTCATTATAATTGCTGAAAAATTATTAAATTCTGAAAAAAAACCTTTTTTTTTATTTGACAATAACTTCGTCAAAAAACATGTTTTTTTGGAATTTTTTTTTTAAATGAAAGCTGAAAGTCCAAATTTTTCAATGGTATAATAAAAATTAACAATATCTAACCCCTTTGTGCCCGTACATCGCGTCAAACTTCACAAAAAATTTATACAATTTTCTATGATTGTTTAGAGTGTAATTGTATATAGTTGCAAAATATATTAATTAAAAACAATTAGAGTACATAAAAGTAGAGATTTTAAGCTTCAAAATGAGCTAAAGCAGAAGCATTTTTGATCATTTTTAAAGAAGTTATGACACTTTGAATTTTGCCATTTTTTTAAAAGTTTTTAGGTGTACTGATACTTTTGAGCGGTACTGTAGTGAACTCCCGGTTATAGTGAACCGAAATTTCGATCTCTTGAAAGTTCACTATAGCGGGGTTCGGCTGTATTAAAAATGTAAGCAAACATTAATTAAAAACATTATTTTTCTGATAGCGTTGCTAATTTTACAACATTATTCAGTTTTAATTTGAATAAGCAAGGACTCATCAGCCAATGCTGTTAAGTGCTGTTAATTATAACTTATGGTGACCTCAGATTAAACAAAGCATAGATAGGTAATTCAAATCAGATTATGATACATTTTATTCATCCTACTGCCTTAGTTAGGCCTTCACTGAAAAGTTTCATATCCAACGTATAAAAAACAAATTATGAAGAAAAAAAAAACAATAAGTAATTTCTATCTTTTGGTGGAAACAAACCTGCTTACCTTGTGTGTTCTACTTTAGATAACGGTTCTTGTTCTACGAGTTAAAAGGAATTTTTCCCTCTTGAAAAAAAAATCCCTTTTAAGAAGGATTTTGCTAAATAAATTTATTTCGTTGGATAAATTATGAATTCTTTCATTTCAGTAGACAACAGCATAGGAAATATATATATTTTTTTATTCACAATGTGATAAAAAAATGTTTGACTCACCGAAATAAATAATTTGACTCAGATGTGCGACAGTATTACAACATAGAATGATTTTGTTTCACGATAAATAAAAATTATTAAATTATTCAAAAATATTTATAAATTTAATCTTAACAATGAAGGAATAAAACGTTATGTTATTCATAAAATGATTATATTGTCTTTGAAAATTCATAAAACACTTTTTGTTAGTCTTTTCTTTAATGATTACTATTTTCTTTTGTTTATTTTATAACCGTCGTTGATCAGCCGACCCAATTTTTTGAGTTCACGACTACTAATGTTCAACTCCGTAGCATTGTAATTTTAAACCCAGTTCAGAAGACAAGGGAACACCTGGATCAAGTATTGGGAGAAAATTGCCTTCGTAGAGGACTTTTTGATGGAACTAACCCGCATTTGCGTTGCTTGAAGAGGAAAACCACGAAAACCTACAACAGTTAATCCGTCTGCAAGTGGACTCTAACACATGATCCGTCTACCACTGAGGATATTTTATGCTTACACTGTGATTGGTGCGAGCCTGGTGAGGAATTCGTTTCGACTAGCTATTGCTGGGATTCGAAACCGGTTCAGCTCATTGGAAGGCGAACGCTCTAACCCATGAGCCACGATGGCTCAATAGTTACGATTGTTTTATAATGGTCAGAAGGGTCTCAGATCCGTGATATTTTTACCTCTATGTAGGGTAGAATGTTTGCCTTACGCAATTATTCTAGCACGAATATTAATATATTCAATAATGAAAATATTTTATTGTCTTCGTTAAACAGCCTACCCAATTTTTGGGTTTACCACTGCTAATGCTCAAGTGTGTAGCCTTGTAATTTTGAACCCAATTCAAAAGACAAGGGAACTCCTGGGTCAAGTATTGGGAGAAATTTTCCTTCGATGAGGACTTTTTTATGTAACTTGCCTTATATCGAGAGGAAAACCACGAAAACCTCCGATGGTTAGTCTGATGGCAAGAGGACTGTAACCCATGATTCGTCAACTACTGAGGATATTTTACGTAAGCACTGTGGTCGATGCGAGCTGGACTCGAAAATAAAAAAATATTATATTGGGAGAAACTAGAATATACTAGGAGAGTAAATGTATAGGACAAAATACAGGGCAATGACACTTAAGTTAAGAAAAAAAACCCAGCAGAGAAGAGAATACTGGGCAATGGCACATAACTTTAATGAAAATCATACTGGACAAGAGTACATCGAGCAAGTATATTTAATCATAAAAAACTTGAAAATAGAGAACACATATGATTACCCCCACACCTCTCCATTATTCCCAAAACTAATGTTTTTTTTTTCTTATCTGTATTAATCGTATATTAGAACTTCGAGTAAGCATTTGATGATGAATAATCAAATCAGATCTAGCACTTATTGCAGATATATATGATTGTTAGCATTCACATGTGGTGAAAGTCGACAATCATTAATTTTGTTCTTTCATGGAGACAGAGAAATGTTAAGAACAAATATAATATCACTGAAAATTCTTGATTTCTACAGATTTTCTATACTCCGGTTGCTTAAGAGGACACCATATGGCGGATAAAAATTTTCTTCGGAAATTCTCTTTCTCCATCATCATTCATTTAAAATTTAAAAGAGAGAAAAAGTAAGTTTAGGCAAGCCTAGAGTAAGACATGAAGTTGCAATTGCTGAAAAAAAATACTTCAAAATATTAAAATGCAAACATATTATGAGAAGAGAACTTATCCGTTGCGTCATCTTTAGTTCTCATCTCATAATTTATTATCATTTGTATATTTTAAAGTTTTCTTTTCAGTATTTGAAACTACATGGCTTACTCTAGTTTTGTCTGAACTCACTTTTTAAACACTTTCAATTTTAAATTAATAATAAAGGAGAAAGGGAATATGTGACGAACAATTTTCTTCCGTTGTATGGCGTTCTCTTAAAACAGCAACCCATATTGGAGAAAATATTCAGACTATTTGTTCCCCCAATGTGACACAATATACAATGAACATAGCCGGCCTGGGGTCAGTTAGTTCGAATCCCGGACAAGGTATGGCTGTTCTATCATTCTCTGTACCATCTGTCCTTACTGTGGGTGCAGCGTTGACCCATCTAATAGGGTGCCCCTGAAAAAGTGGCCAACAAATCTGCCCTAATAAGCTTGAATGGACAAAATATCAACCCAGGTGGGCATTGGAAGAAGAAAAAAAAAAAGCAATGAGCGTTACTCTTTTTTTTATTAATTTTCCAATATTGTTTCATAGCTAAATGAGTGAGTTTTTGGCCCATTTTTAATCTATTTAACTAATATTATTATATTCTTTCACATCTAAATGGGTGATATTTTGGCCCATTTTTACTCTCTTTAACTAATATTATTATATTCTTTCACATCTAAATGGGTGATACTTTGACCCATTTTAATTAATACTATTATATATTCTTTCACATCTAAATGGGTGATATTTTGATCCATTTTAATTAATACTATTATATATACTTTCACATCTAAATGGGTGATACTTTGGCCCATTTTTACTCTCTTTAACTAATATTATTATATTCTTTCACATCTAAATGGGTGAAAGTTTGGCCCATTTTTACTCTCTTTAACTAATATTACTATATTCTATAACAGGGGTTTCCAACTTACATGTAGCCGGGGTCCACAATTAAAAACACAAATCAAATGGCGGGCCGCAACTTTATCAGAATTTTATGTAGGACTCTTTTATGTATGAAGGAACATTAAATATTACAGTCAGATTTTTACCAAGTATACAACAAAAGTATTGAATTACAAACTAAAGTAAGAAGTAGGTTTTTAAAAGTATTTAATTGTTATTAATAATATTTTTCAGAATATTAAATAAATAATAAAAATTCGGTCTACAATAACTTTAATGTGCACCTATGTATTAAACAATTAATGTGCAACAGATATCTAATTGTTAAGATATAAAACTTTAAAAAGGTTGGTATTAAAACTTACATAGTAGCACACAAAATATTCAATGAGAAAATTGAGGTTTGTCTGCTGCAACCACCAGAGAATAGATATTTACATTTAAAATTTACTAATGTGTGTGTAAATATTTTCGTCTTAAATGAGTGGTTTCAAAAAGTTAAATCGGAGAATTTCTTCGAGAAAATTTCTGATACACACATGCTAAATTATGTCCCCAAAATACAAAAAAAAAAAAAAAATGAAATAAAAAAAGAGCAACATACACAATTATTTTTGCATTTGAATAAATATTTTCTTGGATGCAAAACCTGAGAAAAATTTTTTTTTTGCACCGTTGGTATGTTAAATTTCGCAGAAACGAAGAAATTAGGTTTTTATTAACGAGAAAAGTATTTAAACCCATATGGATTTTTTACGAAAATTGTCCGCAAAAAAATGACATCTAATATATTTTAGTTCGCGGGCCACAAAAAAAGGCTTCTCGGGCAGCCAGTTGAAAACCCATGTTCTATTACATCTAAATGAGTGATATTTTGGCCCATTTTAATTAATACTATTATATTCTTTCACATCTAAATTGGTAATATTTTGGCCCATTTTAACTAATACTATTATATTCTTTCACAGCTAAATGGGTGAAATTTTGGCCCATTTTTACTCTCTTTAACTAATATTATTATAATGTAAAAATATTTTTCAAAGCTCAGTGCGAAAGTTTAGTTATTATATGAGTAAATCACATTGATCGGCGTTAATTAATACAGTTTCCTTGATCTCAATACAAGTTACTTCCTATTTTTTTCCCGATAATATAAACTTGAATTAAGAAATAACGCTTGGAATACTAATAGGTTGTTTCATTTTAGGGAAAAGTTTATTTCGTTGTAAAATTTATTTGACCAAAATATAATCTTTTTGTTACGGAAGTGAAATTATTACGCATTTTAATACTTCCAACAGTGTGCGATTATCTCCAGGCTGCACAATCACAAGAAACGTATATTTATAATAAAGTTAAAATGATAATAACTGGTTGTAATCAGAGGTTCAATTTTAGCAATAAAAATAATTAATAATTTAATTTTTGTGATCGATTGGTCAAACAAAGAAACACGAAGTCTAACTCAAAATCTGAATTTAAGTTAAGATGATAAGTTTATGTTGAATCATCATGTAGGAAAAAAAAACTCTTTTTGAATTTTTTGTTTTTCTTCAATTCGTTTCAGGAAAAAGTGGCTCACGCTGGACATAAATTTAAAAAATAATAATAAATCTAGTTTCACATGTATGCTGCATTTTTTTTTATAATGAAAATCTAAAAATATGCAACGCTTACATTCTGTGAATATGTTATTGATTTATAAACATTGTATTCAATTTATACATATTAGTATTTGATTTATATGCATTTCAAAAATGCATGGGCATTTAGAAAAAGTATTCATAGAATTTCTTTACAAAAAATTTCACGCTTCTGCGTTTGAAATCACAATAGTTTTCTCTCTTTTTATTCCAACGTAAGCTCGAAAAATGAATAAAAACCAAAAAAAAATGTAAGAAAAGGAAAAAAGCTATTTTTCGTTGATAAAATGTTTCCTTTTTAAATCAAAATAACTAAAATATAACTCTAAATTATTTCGCGTTCAACGTAAGTTAATAAATATAATTAATGCTTAAATATAGGACAGTTTGTTGACATAAATTGCTCGCTTTGAACCTTTTTTTCTTGCCCAACTTTTATTTCAGCTTTTCAGACACATGAAAACATGTATCCTTAATCGTTCATGCTTATGACTGCTCACTCGCTTGATATTTCAGTTTTCAGTTAATTGTTGCCAACCGAAAAATAGGTTTTATCAGTTTTATTTAACCATTTCATATATAACTGCGTGATCAAACCGTGATCGCAGCCAACGCCAACACCAGAAAAGACATTAAGACAAATATAATGATTTCAATTTGAATAGAATTTCAGCTACCTCATTCAGTATAAAAGAGGTTAAACTAAATTAAAGTAAGGAATTAAAGGATATTCCAGAGAAACAAATGCTTCATTTATGGTACTTGAAACGGCAAGTCTAAATGGAAAGTTTTTGATGCCTTTTTCATTCGATTTTTTTTTCATATTTCATTCTTATGTCAGCTCAATCACTTGATATTTCAGTTTTCAATTCTTCATTGCCAAAGCGAAAAATAAATTTCACCGATTCAACATGCATACTCACAAAAAAATAATTACAAAAATGCGTCAAGTTGTTTAATAATCATTTAGTAAGAAACTAAGTGAATTAAATTTTCTGGTAAAAACATGAGAGACATTCGTGCTCAGTTTGCCACCAGAAAAAGTTCGAAATGTTCCCAAAATCTTATCATAAACTTCGTTGTGTTCATAGAATAGCAAAAAGAATATGATTTCCAAAACGTTTGGAGCATTGAATAAGCGCTTGAAATACATAATCAAGAAAAAATAATTTAAGAGTTTTTGAATGAGTAAAAGCCATTTAATATGTATTTATATAGATATATTCGGAACTGTTTTTCTGTAACAAAAAGAAAAAAAAATTCTTAAGAAGCATTAATGCATGTCACAATGCAAGGAAGGAGGTTGCTCAATTTTGGACTTGATCGGATTTGTTACAATCCTATTTCATTAAAATGAATGTAATGTCTTGGAATTCGATGTCTAATGTAACATTTTGATTAAAAAAACTGATACCCCTGTTCAAAAGTGACAACATAAACAAATTACTTATACATTGTTAAGTTTTCCTTCCTTCCATGACAAAGAATCACTTTTCTTCTTTTTTTAATTCATTTGGAGACACCACTTCCATACACTTCTTCATCAGAAAAATAATTATAAGTAAAAAAAAACTTTCTTCTAAAAGTTTGTGTACAGTAACAGACGAAAACAGTTAAACCACTTGGGTGTGTTTTTGCAGCAAAATTTAATTTTCAAGCGCATATAAAACATGGTTTTGTTCAAATATGACTTGGCTGAGGGGATAGAGCGTCGTCCTCCAATGAGGTGAACCGGGTTCGAATCCCAGCGATGGCTGGTCGATACGTATTTCGCAACCTGCTAGCACCGACCACGGTTCTGACGAAAATATCCTCAGTGATAGACGGATCATGGGTTAGAGTCTTCTTACCGCCAGGATAACCGTGGAATGTTTCCCTCTTTATTTTACTCAAATGCGGGTAAGTTCCATCAAAAAGTTCTCCCCTATGGCAAATTTCTAACAATACTTTGTCCAGGAGTTCTCTTGTCTTCTGGATTGGGTTCAAAATGACGAGGCTACGGAGTTGAACATTGGTAGTCGTAAACTCAAAATTGTGTCGGCTGTTCAACGACGGTCACGAAATAAAGTGGTTAGGTGAAAAAGTTCAATTAGGTTTTAAATTTAAAACATGATGACCAGTGCGCTGCTGCAAAAATAATTTTTCTTAGTGCTTTTTCCTGCCAATTCAACAAAATCAATTTCTTGTGGTTCTCAAAATATTGGAAACCATTGCTCTATAACAGGGGTTTCCAACTTACATGAGGCCTAGGGGCCGCATTTAAAAGCGCCATCAGTCAAATGGCGGGCCGCAAATTTTTCAAAATTTTATATAGGACTCTTTTATATTTGAATGAACATTAAATATTACTGTGAGATTTTTATCAAGTTGTACAAAACAGAAGCATTGAATTACAAATTAAAATAAGAAGTGGGTTTTTACCTAAGAAATAAATCTTCTACACCGTTGGTATGTTAAATTTCACAGAAACGAAGAAATAGGTTTCTTTTTTCTTTTTTTTTTTTAAATTAAGAAAAGTACTTTAAACCCATTTAGATTTTTTACGAAAATTGTCCGCAGAAAAATGACGAACTAATATATTTCAGTTCACTGGCCGCCAGTTAATAACCACAGCTGTATAAGTTGATGTGGATTTATTTTTCGAAAAAAAAAAGTGAATGGAACTATATAGATAGACAAAAATCGTTGAGGAAACATGATAAACGCAGTTCACCATTTCATACTAATCTTTTAGTCTTTCATTTCAGGTCGATGAATGTATTTTGATTTATGTTTTTACTAAAAATTTCTTTTGGTTAAGAAAAATATGGCAACGACTTAAATCCTTGTCAATTGAAGGCTTAGTTGCTGTAATTTTGTCACATCTTAGAATTTTTTTTCATGCTTTATTTAAAGCTGAACAGTCGATCCTCTTTAGACAAACTAAGTATACTCAGATACGTAAGAAATGTTTTCAATGATGAGGAAAAATCTGCCTTCTATTGCAGCAAAAATAATTTTATCTATCAGTCATTAGACAAATACACACGACAGCAGACACATAGTGCAGTTGTTACTGTGAATGACAGAAAATGGGTGGTTGCTGACCTCTACCGGTGAATGTTGACACTTACATAGTCCCTTTGGAAAATATCCGAAATATATACTAGGTCTAGTTAAGTGCCACTACCCGGTATGCCCTACACTGATGAATTTTTAAGATCGATCAAGTGCCACTGCCCAGTGTGCAGTACCGTTACTACGAACGGTTTTGTTTCATATTTTGCTAAAATTGACTGTCTTAAATTTTGAAATTTAAATGTCCCAGAATAGTTTCTGAAGTGTAATGTAAGATTGTAAATGGTGTGAACTTTTTTGAAGCTTTTAAAACCTTCTGTTTGCAAAAGAGAATGTAGAATATGTCCCTAAAGAACTTAACACCAGAGTACAATAACTTCTGAAATGATGGATCTAGCCAAAAAAAAGTTTATAAAACTCAAATTCAAATCACCACATGCTTATTTACATGTGATGCTGAATAATTTAACATACAGAATAATAATCATTAGTTTGATCAATTTTATTTTATTCAAAATTAATATTTTCATTTAAAAATAAAGAACATGATTATTTTATCAAACGACTTTATTGAAGCAAACGATATAACAAACAATTTTATATATGACGTACTTCAAGAATTTCTTTTATTTTGGAATTTTTATTCACTTATTTATTTGCTTTTTCATTTGAAGAAATAGTGGTTCATGAATGCTCAAATGGTTTAATGAGTTTTATTTTATTAAAAAATTTATATTTTCATTTAAAAAAAGGAACATAATTATTTTATCAAACGATTTTATTTAAACAAACGATTTAGCAAGCAATTAAATAAATGACGTATTTCAAGAAATTTTCTCTTCTTAGAATTTTTATTCTTTTTTCATTTGAATAAATAGTGTTGTCTGAATGCTCAAACGGTTTAATGAGCTTTATTTCATTAAAAAAGATTATAATTTCATTTAAGAAAAGAACATGATTATTTTATCAAACAATTTTATATAAGCAAATGATATAACAAACGATTTTATAAATGACGTTTTTATTTGAAGAATTAGTGGTGCATGAAATCTCGAGGGAATGAATAATTTTGTCGAGAATAAATTGTATTTAGTTAATGAAAAAGTTTTGAATAATTATTTTAAAATGTAGAAAATGCTTCCAATGTTTAAAGAAGAGACAATTATTTTTTCGGGATATAAAGAAACAAAGAGTATTTAAAACTTCTTCCAAGCATGTCCGAGAACGTCCAGATGGACAGAAAGCAGAGCAGGGATTTTTCCGGTCATCTCATGTGAAAGGGATTTTTCTCATTCTTTCTCTTTATGACTTTCTCTCTCTTTGTTCGAGTTTTCATTTTCAGTTCGCATGTCGCATTTTTGATCGCTAGCTAACTCTTTTTTTTCCTAATTGTGTGCGCATTTCTCCTCTTCTTTTTTCACGTGCCGAATATTCTTCGAGAAGTGGCGTAAAAAGAAAGACCTCCCCGAGCAATGGAGTTTTTATCAGAAGAAAAACTTTCCAATTCTTGGATGAAGGGGATGACGAGAAATGTGTATAGTTTTTAAGTGTTAAAAAGGAATAATTCATAGGGGAAAAAAGTGTTTCGAGTTTCTTTTTTTAGAAATATATTGGATCAAAATTATCAAGATAAAACATGAATTTGAAGTACATGCCATTACAAAGGATACACTGTTTATCATGTTTATGTGAGTACTTGTTTAATTATTAAAACCATTTTCATTTATGCAGTAATAAATATGTATGTATGTAATAACTAACTGTGTACGTACAAATAGTTATGTAATTATTGAAAGGAAACGAGTTAAATATATAGGCTGTCTTCTTTTTATACCAGACGATGGCGGAAGTTCGTCCCAAAAGAAATACAACGCGTTTTCATAAAAAGAAATTTTTAAAAAAAATTTATTCATCAATTTTATATTCTGTATCTATAACTATCTCTCAACGTTTTTCTTCTTGCTAAAAAATGAAAAGAGCATTTTTCACAAAATGTTTCTTTTTCAGTTTAAAATTATTTTGTAGTGAATTTATAAAAATTTTGAGATTGCGAAGGATTATGATTAGAAATTCTTACAACTTTTGTTGAGCAACATGTTATGAAGAAAATAAAAAAGGTTATTTTTCGATTAACCAAATTATTCGATTAACCAACCATTTCAGCCTAATTCCAGTTAGCGAGATTATTTCTCCAAAATCATTTGTTGGTCTATTGAAAAAAAGCTTTCTTTGTTTATGCAAGAGACTTAAGGGATTGCCTAATATTCAAGGTTTATATTAGAACGCAGAAATTACAAATATATCAAGGTTTATAATAGAATTTATAAATAAATCATTGTTTATGTATTATAAATTAAACTTTACATTCGAATGCTGAAAGTACAAATACTTCAAGGTTTATATTCGAATTTATATTATAAATCAAGATTTATATTCGAATGTATAAATCTCATACATTCATAAAAAGATTCATTCATACAAACAAAAGAGTGGCTTAAAATTTATAACAAAAAGTGTTTTAATTTATCATCTTTTTTGTTCAAAATAAAAAATTTTAAAAAAACGCTGTTTTTTTTTAAATTTTTTTTTTTTTATCAGATTAGATAAAAAAAAAAAAAACAGCGAAATGAAACAATTTTTTAGTCTGAAAAAAAATTATTGTATCGTATTGGTTATTTAACCTAAAATTTTCAAGTTTGTTGATGTTTCACCTTATTAATTATTGAGATCCTTTCGAATCTGCAGAAAAGTGAATGTTGCGCAAATATTTTGATTGTTAAGGTTATTTATTGAAGAGTGCGCAAAATATTTAGTTGAAGTCTAACAGTTTAACAATCACGTATCTATCCTCTCTTTACCCCTAACGGTCGGTACGTTTTTCAAGTATACTTTTCACCAGGTTTAACGATTACAATGAAATTAACTAATATTCTCCCTAAGATTTTTTTAAGGGCTGCCCACCCTGACTGCTTTTTGATCCCAATAAATGCCCCCTCTTATTTTCCTTTTTGTAAAAACCGCCATCCCTTAAAAACACTGCCTTTTTATTCCTATTTCATTTTGGAAAAAAAAATAAAATTAAGTCACCGTTTAAATAATAATTACACACTGGTAAAATTATATGTGTTTACAGGTTTAATTCATATTAGTATTCTAAATATTTATATTTTGTGAGAATTATTCTAAACTGACTAAATTAAAGTGGTTATTGGTTAAACTTTTTTCGGAGGATATTCATAAATTTTTTAAGTCATTTTTAATTTTTAAGACGATTTTTTGAACAAATACCTTATTTCGTAAAAATAATTGAAATATTTTATTCTTAATTATAAATAAAAACATATTAATATAAAATTTTTTCTGCGTCTTTCGTCTTATCTTTTCAACTATTAAAGCAAATAAAAAATTTTGAGCAACAACTTTAAAGCTCATTTATACAAAAATAATTCAACGTAATGAATATTTTTTTTTAACATTCACTCATTATTTTTTATTATTTAAATAAAAACTTTTGAATTCTTAGTTAGACAGGTATTTATATAAATTTGAAATGTGTTATTTTAACAGATAAAATCTAATGGAATTGGTTATCTAATGGAAGAAGCTTAAATGGAATCGGTAGAATAGTTTGTGAAAAATGAAAAAAAAAAAACATTTAAAAATATAATACTTTTTAAATTGTATTACCATTCGAAAAGTGTTCGGCTAATATTGCGTTTTGCCATTGAATTTCACAAAGTTTAAAATGAAATAAAAATTTGCATATAAAATGGACGGTCATTGAATAAAATAATAGCAAACAATATTTACTTTTTATAAAATTACGTTATGCATGCATCACAATTTTACTGACACTAAATCTTGCAATTATATTTTGACATCTTTGGAAAAACAAATTTTACGATTGTGTGCGAAATTCTTTTCATTTGTTAAATAGTTCCACAGATGTAACAAAATAAGTAAAAACTGTTAAATTTTAAATCAGTATCCCTATGAAACTGATTAAAGTTAAATCATTATCGATATGAAGTTAATTTATTTACCTAAAAAAAATGAAACAATTTCGGTCGCCTTTCAAAAACTTTGAAAAAAAAAAACTCTCATATCTCAAATCATGTGAGATACTAAAAAACGTAATCAAAAAATTTAATTGGAAAAATTATAATGACTTGAAAATGTAGAGAAAATGCCGGAAGAAAATATGAAAATTGTTAAAAGAAAATTCTTTTAGCAGACAGAAAAAGGTGATTGAACTAGATTAAATAATAACTTTAGAGAGTAGATCTGTGATGGAGAAAGCCCACCGAGAGCTAGAGAGAAAGCTTAAAAAGTGTATTTTTACAATTGTATTTCTATGACATTTTAAATTTGCATGATTTTGTACAACATTATTTTTCCAAAAATCGGACGATTCACAGGGTAAATATACTATTCTTAACAAAAATGTGTGATCATAAATTGGAAAGTAAGAAATAGTTGATTATTAGTCGCTTATTCGATACTGTTCACTGATTGCTTTTTTTTATTTCTTGACCCAAAACAGTTTTTTTTCCTTCAACAATTTAAATTATTCACTACGTATGCTCTAAAACGAATTCCCATGTCCTAACAGAATACTGTGATTTTAATAGACAACTTTATAACGTTTAACTTCATTGTCTCATAACTACATTTAGGCTTCCATTTATTTTTTGGTTGGGCATGAATGTACAGTAAATCTTATTTGACAATGACGTGATAAGTTATTTCCTAACAATATTTAAAATTTCGCATTCTTTAAATCGATATTTTTACGCAAAGTCTATAAACGAAAATATAACTTAATGCTTAACCGCTATTGAGTTTTCATCAGTTTAACCCTGTTTTAACCTTTACATTTGGAGTAAATATCAAAATTTTTGAGGAATCTCGCTCATTTAGAGATATCCACACCCAGGAGAAAACTCCTTAAAAACAGCGAGCAATTTTGCTTATCTGTATGAGCATTTTTCAAATTGTAAGAAATAAGACGAATTTCATTTTCTATAAACATCTTGCCATTTTGCACTATTTATCTTAATGGTGAAAATAACTTATAATAACTCAGGCTAGAGGTCGGTAAGTCGTCATAAACAAGGTGTATCTGACACAAATGAAGCCATCTTCATTCTGTGTCTAACACACACAAAAAAAAATCTTTAAAAAAAAATCAACGGAACAAAATGTGTAGGTAAAGACTGCTATTGTCAGGCTATTAAATTTTTGAAGATTGATTGTGCCTCGAATTCGACAATTTAATATTTTCGTACATACTTGTGTGATTATTACCATTCACACTAGGCATAGACGCTATTAATATGAGTGGCTAAATAAATACATAACAGCATTGAAGCATTGAGAGTCTCTAATGCAACCCCCTCCAATAAAAGGACAAGAGGAAGGCCCAAAAAGAGATGGAAGGACTGTGTAGATGAGGATTTTGCCATCCTAAAAGTAAAGAACTGGAAAACAATTGCTGGGAGAAGGGCAGAATGGGAAAAGCTTCTGAGGAAGGCCCAGGCCCACAAAGGGCTGTCGTGCCAATGCTGATGATGAAATAAATACATATTTTAAAAAATAAGGGCAATTCGTCCAATGAAGGGAACCGGTAGCCTATGTTCATCATCATCCAAAAGCTGCGAGCCCCGTTTTTCTGGGCTCTATCTTTTTAATGGCCATCGAAGAAATGCCATGTAATTTTGACATGACGTGGATAGCAACTGAGTTGGTACCCCTCTCTTCAAACTTCCATACCCCAACCAACGAGACAACTTTCTGATTGCTGACGTGATGTCTTTCTCTAATTTGAGCAATCTGTTCTTCAACTAAACATGGGATTATAATAAATCATACTTTATAATGGTAGGTAGGGAGGTACTCAATTTACGTCACAGAGTTGCGCAATGGGCTGTTGACGATTATCTTGGAAACACCCCCGAGGATGATCAACACTTCCTAGAAGAGAGAAGGCCTCATCACGGATCAATTTAGTAGTCCGAAGTAACATACACAAACTGCTCAGTGGATAAAAAATAAGAAAGATGTTATTATGTTTGGGCTACTAAGTTGCGCTGTGGAGGAAAATATGAAAGTCGGAGGAAAACATGAAGTCAATGCGTTTGGACTGCTAAAATATCAAATTTCTTGTTCATGGTAACCTGTGCTGATGCATTCTCTTTGCTAGGACGTTTTGGTACGATTCAAAGATATACAATCTCACAATTTCGTCCCCGGCAGAGGGGATGGCTTTCCTACATCAGTAGCTCGATGATCTGCGTGTAAAGTTGAGCACTTTACTATAGAACAATTTAACGAGGACCGTTACCGGACGACATCGGTCCCTTCTGCTTTACTATGGTTTTCTACTGAGAATCGTGTCTTACGATCCGTTTGATGGGGGACATTAAATACAGATATGAATATTATCAGTAAAAATTAAAACACTATTAATAGTTTTAACGCTATCCGTCATTTGTCTAATTTGAAAAATTAAAAGTACAAAATTTCCTGTACAGAAAATTCGTCTTAATGAGAATGAACGCACGGCCATGGTTTTCAAAACAATCAGCAATTACTGCAAATAAATCAAAATAATGATCTAACGAAGGAACCTTTATTAAAAAAGTTCTTGCAGAAATTGCCCCGCAGTGGATTGATCGTAAAGACACGGTTCCCAGTAGAACAACAAAGGAAGTCAAGCGTCACTAGCTGTGGTCAGTAAGCGGGTGGGTGACCACTTTGATCAGCCAACGTAGTGACCGAGAATGCGCGGTATCGGTTCTCGTTAAACTGTTCTACAGTAAAGTGCTCGACTTCGCACGCAGGATCGTCGGGCTAAGGAAGCAGAGGATCAAAGTTTCGATTGCATGTCTTCGGATCATCCTCAGAGATGTTTCCCTGAGTGTCGCCAATAGCTCATTGTGCAGCTCTAGTGCGACGTGAATAAAGTACCTGCCTAAATCATGTAGAAATATAAAGTGTAAATAATTTTTTTTGTTGCCCCACCGTTAAAAGAAAAAAAAGTATCGAATAAGTGTCCCGCCAAAATAAAGTTCATGGTTACATGTGGGTCATTCCAAGTTAAATCAACCAATCACCTTTGTCATAAATGTTCATGAAATTAGTTTGTAGAAAAGGTTTTGCTAAAAAATGACTAAAATATTTTTTTGAGATTTTGTGGATCAACACTACGACTAAGAGCCATTTTTAAATTTGACTCACTTTAAGAAAATGGCTTAAATCAGAAACTTTTTTGAAATTATGACTCTATTTTCTTAATTTTGATGTCAGTAGAAAAAAACCTTTACAATTAAGCGATTAAAATGCCGCGAATATTTATATAAATTTTTAAAAAGTTTTATTGACTTATTTTTTTTTGCCAATTTCAAGCCTTTTTTACTGAGAAATAAATTTAATTGGTTACATTTTTTTCTCATTATGCTATATCATATTTTTTTACCTAAAAATTAAGAGGATGTTTTTTATCTTTAAAAAATAAAACATGGTTTTTAGCCAAAATTCAAAAAAAATTTTATATAGTAAATAGTTTTTGACCTCAATTCTCGTATAATAATGCTAAATATCCTATTTTTGCACCTAAGAAAATCAAGAGGGTGTTTTTTGTCTTTAAAAAATAAAATGTGGTTTTTAGCCAATATAATTCAAAAAAATTTTTAGCGCACAAATAGCTCCTTGACCTCAGTATTTTTCTCGTAACGTTAAATGTGATTTTTTTAATATAAAAAAATAGGTTGTTGTTTGTTTTCGGTCAATAAAAAAGCAAAAAGAAGTTTTTCAAGATTTTTTTTATAGCGCAAAAACAAAGCTCCTTGACTTTAATTCTTTTTTCTCGTAATGTTTAATGTCAACAGAGTTTTCAATATAAAAAAATATCAAAATCTGTTTTTTGTCAGTAAAAAAAAAGTAGTTTTTAGCCCAAATTTTTCAAAAATTCTTTTAGGCGAAATAACGATGTTCCCGATCTCAATCAAATAAAAACGAAAAACACCCTCTAGACTTTCTTACATTGAAAAATATGACATTTAACATTACAAGAAAAAATGCATCACAACAAACTTAGTTTTTGTTTCTCTGCATTACAGTATCGTAAATGGCCACTGTTTTGGGTGTCAAGCTTAAAGTTACATTTTGTTTTGCGCTTTAAAAGTATGAGACTTATGATAAACATAGGATCTATCGAACTGTTACTTTATTAACAGTTAACTGTAATTTATCAACTGTTATAAAACTAACTATCTATCTATAAACTAACTGTTAATAAAAAAAATGGATTTATTTTGACTAAAAACCACTCTTTTTCATCTCTAATTTTTTTTCTTGTAATGCCCAATGTGATATTTTTCAATATGAAAAAGCACAAAAGGGAGATTTGTCTTTCTGGTCAGTAAAGAGTCAGTAAAGTGTCAGAGTAGTGTCTTTCTGGTCAGTAATTAAAATAAATCAATATTTTTTTTATTCCACTAGGAATCTTCATTTAGCAACCTTTGTCAGTTTATGTACACAAAATCAAGATGGCTTTATTTCAGTTGGACACATCTTAACGGTTACAAATTGTAAAAGTAGCTTACTATTCAATGATAAGTATAGTTCTATTACACCCCTAAAAACATAATAATTAATTAGTCTAACAAAAATATGAATATCTAGTTTTATTCAACTATGATACTTTCAATGGCTTTTGTTCATTTTATGAAGTTTATATATCTATCAGATCCTACATTAGATATAAAAAAAATATTAATAAAATAATGGGTACCCATTCAAGCATATCCCTAAATATCATAGACTTATAAATGAACTTTGAGATCTTTTGTTTGAAATGAATTTAAAATAGAACCTTTAAGACTAGCCTTTTGTTCCTTTTATCTCAGGTTGCATCTTTCCGTTAATATTTTAAGTTGGGTTATTGAAAATTAAAATAACCGCTTCTATTTATTACAACCGGTTTTTAAAATGAAGTGAAAGCATTTATATATTTTGTATGAAACAATTGACTCAAAATAATCTTAATTATTTCCCTTTCAAATGCACCGAATCATTCTTAACTTAAGAAGAAGACCCCAATTCATACCCGGAAGACAACAAACAATAAATTAAAGTGATGTTCTAGTCTTGTCTTCTTAACGTTACTTTCTACTCACTTGACCCAACGACCAACATTCTTTTTTTTTTCCTTCTTTCTTTTTTTTTCACTTTCCCTTTCGATTACATAATTTGTTTCTATTTACTGTAAACAGTTTTTTCTCCATATGTTTTGAAAAATCATCGATTACAGAATTTGTTTCTTTTTACTGTAAATTTTTTTTTTACCTATATTTCGAAAAATCATCGATTACACAATTTGTTTCGATTACATAATTTGTTTCTATTTACTGTAAACAGTTTTTTCTCCTTATGTTTTGAAAAACCGTCGATTACATAATTTGTTTCTATTTACTGTAAACAGTTCTTTTTCCATATGTTTTGAAAAATCGTCCATTACATAATTTGTTTCTATTTACTGTAAACAGTTCTTTTTCCATATGTTTTGAAAAATCGTCCATTGCAAAATTTGTTTCGATTACATAATTTGTTTCTATTTACTGTAAACAGTTCTTTTTCCATATGTTTTGAAAAATCGTCCATTACATAATTTGTTTCTATTTACTGAAACAGTTCTTTTTCCTTATGTTTTGAAAAATCGTCGATTACGTAATTTGTTTAGATTACTTGTTTCTATTTACTGTAAAAAGTTTTTTTCCCCTATGTTTTGAAAAATCGTTGAATACATAATTTGCTTCTATTTACAATAAACAGTTTTTTTTCTCCTATGTTTTGAAAAATTATCGATTACATAACTTGTTTCGAATATGTAATTTGTATCTATTTACTGTAAAAATTCTTTTCCCCATGTTTTAAAAAATCGTCCATTACATATATTTTTCCGATTACATAGTTTGTTTCTATTTACTGTAAACATTTTCCCCCTTATGTTTTTAAAAATCGTCGATTAATTCGTTTCTATTTACTGCAAATAGTTCTTTTTCCATATGTTTTGAAAAAACGTCGATTACATCATTTGTTTCAATTACATAATTTATTTCTATTTACTGTAAACAGTTTTTTTGCTATGTTTGAAAAATCGTAAGGGACGCTGCTGTTGTTCAACTTAGAAACTTGAAATTACTAAGGTGTGAAAAAGTATAAAAGGACCAGGGATATAAAGATTTACCGTTCAATAATGAGTTCAAAAATTATTAACTATTAGACTTGTAGTAAAAAAGAGCATCCAGGCCGCTTTATAGGCCGCAGGAATTCAAGGTAGAGTTTAAATTTGACACGCTGAAAAGGCCATTTTTGTTTATGAATTAAGCTCGGGACATTTTTTTTAAATCCTAATTTGTTCGAAAGTTATTGCAATTTTAAGTGTCTTTTTTTAAAAAAAAGTTTTTTGCACTTTTTTTCATTGCTTAACTTTACATTTTGTTTAGCTGTTTTGTATTTATAATACTTTCTTGAATTTACTAACATGTGTAGAAAAATGCTCACGAAAAACAAATTAATATTCAATTATTAGTTTGAGAACTATCAATTGTTAAACTTGTAGTAAAAACAATAAATAAATAAATATTTTAGCCGATTTAATGCCCGCTAAACTGCAACTGCAGAGTTTAAATTTGACATGCTGAGAGAGCAATTTTCAATTCTAAACTTAACGCAATTTTCTTTTTTCGAAATTCCAATTTGTCTGAAAATTATTGCTATTTTAAGTGCTTTTTTCGTAAATCTCTTTCGTTTTTTTTGCTTTAAATAATGATTATTTATCCATTGTTGACGAAAACTTTTATCTCTCTTGTGATCTTCGTTTTTGCTCGATCTTCGTTGTGATCTTCGTTCGAACGCGCTTGACTTGATGTTAAATGTGACAAAATAATTAATGAATAAAGTAAAAAAAGATATAAAGAGATCAGATGTTGTAAATAATAACATTTAAATAGATTATATTTAAAAGAAAAAACTTAATTGTTTCAGGGGCAATAAAACTGTTAGAACTGTTATGATATTGTCAGTAGATTGTAAATAAGTAAAATTTACGTCCATTTATTATTCTTTATTGTGCGAAACATTCTATATTCCTATGATTAAATATTTATTTTCAAGTTCAGTCGATTATTTTTCGAATACAAGTAATAAGTTTGTTACCATTGACATATTATCAAATGTTTTTCGTATAAAATGCTTATTTTATTTTATGTTATAACCGTCGTTGAACAGCCGACCTAATTTTTGGGTTTACTACTACGATTGTTCAACTCCGTAGCCTTCAAAATTTTGAGCCCAATACAGAAGACAAGGGAACTCTTGGATCAAGTATTGGGAGAAATTGGTCTTAGTAGAGGACTTTTTGATGGAACTCGCCCGCATTTGCGTTAAATGGAGAGGAAAACCACGAAATTCTTCCACAGTTAGCTTGATGGCAAGGGTACTCTAACCCATGATCCATCTACCACTGAGGACATTTTATGACAGTATTGTGGTCGGTGCAAGCCTGATGGTGCAAGCCTCAATTCGTATCGACCAGCCATCGCTGGGCTTCGAACCCGGTTGATCTCATTGGAAGGCTAACGCTCTATCCTCTGAGCTACCACGGCTCTTTCGTATAAAATTATAATAATTATATATAATAATTATAATAATACCTCTGGGGGTACTGATCTAGGAGTTTCCTTGTCTTCTGGATTGGTTCAAAATTACAAGGCTACGGCGTTGAGCATTAGTAGTCGTAAACCCAAAAATTAGCTCGGCTGTTCAGCGGCTGTCATAAAATAAAATAAAATATAGTTTTTAAACAATTTTTTTTCAAAGTATAGAATTTTAAGGTAAGAAAATGATGAATGTCACCCTGCTGGCCAGGGAAACATTTTAGTAATTTAAAAAAAAAAAAAAAAAAAAATTTCTGCAGCTTTACAACTAAGTCAATAATAATAATAATATATTATTTTTTCTTTCCATTTTGCTGTTAGTTTATGAGTCAATAATGTGACAATCATAGGTTAAATTAGAAAAATAAAGGGAGAAAACGATACTTATTTCATAATTTTTGGTTTAATGATTGGGCTTTTTTGTACAAATTTTCAAGTTCAAGCAACTTGCGCTGGGCTGGCCCCAACAAAAGCGTTGCCGGGGTAAATTTTTTTTCTATGTATAATTTTAACTGCATTTTTATAATGTCGAATGAATTTGCTGTCGAGAGTTTATGGCCAGATTAGTTCATATAATTTAGACTCTTATATCGTATCGAACAACATATTTGTGTTAAAAATGTGTTAGTCGCTTTTTTTACAATTTTCGGAGATTACATAAAAAAAATTAAACATTAAAGTTATTATTTATTTTGATAGAATTGGTTTAAAATCTATTTCACTTATTAACCTACTTAAAGCATCTAAGGCCAACCAGGCTGTGTAGCGGTCAGGGAGCTGACCTCACATGGGAAAGGTCTTGAATTCGAATCCCGGGAAAGGCACGAGTGTTCTTTCATTCCTTGTTCTATCTGTCCTTACTGTAGGAGCAACTAAATATGGTGCCCCTGTTAGAGTGGCCAATAAATCTGCCCTACTGATACCTGAATGACGAATATCAATCGGGTTAGGTTTTTAAAGCAAATGATATTTAGGTCCTATTGTGTTATAGTGATAGGTTGAAAATCGAAAAATTAAAAAAAATGTAAAAGTGGTATCAAATGAGCTATTTTTTAAATGCTTGAAATAAATAACATAAGAAATAAGTGATAATTTTCAAAAATAAAAATATCCCGCTTATAATTTCTGTTCTAACATATTTCTTTTCATCATTTAATGACGTTATTCTCAACTTTTAACTTCCAAAACTACACCCCAGCTATTATATTTTACTTTCAACTACTACTTTAATTTAAATATATTAGGAGATCATACTTCGACTCGTTTTTGCTCTTCAACCTTCGAAGCAAGTTATAGGCGGTAGTTAGCAGATTGCTCAGCTCTCTCATTTCACCTCAGTCTAATAATATTACCCCATTTTTTATGCCTTAATTTATTTTAAACACATTAGAGTTTACAATCATCGGAAATAAAGTTGCAGGGATCTATAAGATCAGAATCATCCTGTATTTACCCTATTGGAAAAAATTCGCAATGCCAGTATCAGAATGATACCGGAACCAGTATAAACTATACCAGAATCAATATTATTACACTGGAAATTCAAAACTCCAGTAAGAAACCATACAGGAAATTTTGAAACCCAGTGTGACACCATGCTGGAAATTTTGAAACCAAATATAACACGATACTGGGAATTTCGAAACCAGTATGTCACCATACTGGACATTCGAAACCGATATGAAACCATACTGGAAATTTTGATACCGGGTTTGAGGCATACTGGAAATTTTGAAACTGGCATAAAACCATACTGGAAAATGTGATACCATTTTTTAAACATACCGGAAATTTTTATGCCAGTTTTAATGGGTACCGGAAGTTTAGAAATCAGTCTGAACTCTTATTGCAAATATTTAAACCAGTATGAAACCATATATTTACATAAATATTAAGAATCACTAATTAAAATAATAAAAATGATCACTAAATGAAATGATATAAGCTCACTAATTAAAATAAACCATTTATGAAAAAGCCTCTTTCTCACCGACAGAACTAAAAATGGTGGTGAGGGGGAATTCAAAATATGCTTTACTTACTTACGTATCCTCTACGTGCCTTTGAGCACTTACGGCCTCTAGCATATCCCTCCAACGCCTCCTCTCTCCAGCAATAGATCTTGCAAAATATGCTTTATAGCGTCCTAATATAATTTTCACAAATAAATTGTTATTTACTCTGCTCGGGATTATAATTCAATCAGAATGTTAGAAATATTGAGCCCTATAGTATTTCAAATACTCTACACTTTTTTCTAACTAAATTTTTTTTGTAAAAAAAGAAAAAAATATTTTTAAAGATATTTTTTAATTTAAGATTAGAAAGATTTAGCACAATGTTGTATGTATTTTTTTTTTAAAAAAAGCACGTTCTTATCAATTTTCAATGAAGGAATTATGGAAATTTCTTCCAAAAATATCGTAAACCGACATCGTAAAACTGCGAATTGGTTTTGATACAAGAATTTTTATGCGATAGTTTTTATTTAATTTTTATGCGATTAGAGTAAACCTAAACTGTCCCACACTGGACTGATCGTACAGACAGGGTTCCCAGTAGATAATCGAAGTCAAGCCTCACTGGTCAGTAAGCGGGTGGGTGCCCACTTTGAACAGGGACTGAGGATGCGCAGTATTGGTCCTCGTTAAACTGTTCTACGGTAAAGTGTTCGACTTCGCGAGCAGGTTGTCGGGTTACCAAAGCGGAGGAGCCATATCCTCTGTATAGGATCAAAATTGTGATGGCTTGTCTTCGGATCATCCTCGGAGATGTTTCCCAGACCGTCGCCTGTAGCCCATTATGCAGATCTAGTGTGACGTAAATAAAATTCCTACCTACCAACCTAAACTTAAACTCTTGTATGTGATGCATAGTTTTTCTTTTATTAAACGTATATTTTTTTAATGACGTATTGCGAAGCAACATTTTAAAAGCGCAATGAAAAAAAATTTTTTTTTTTAAATCCGTGTCTGACAATGTTTTTGTACCTTGTTTTGTATAATAAAAAGAAAAGTTTGTGTGTCTCTCTTACAAATCCAGAGTCATTCGTGCAAATTGAAATTTTAGCCCCTTTCATAACGTATTCGTTTGTGAAAGAAGGATGTATATAAGGTGTAGTGCATAGGATTAGCATTTATTAAATTGCTTGACAGCGACATTCAATCATAAATGAGTTTTATTAGGAAATTCTGTAATGTTTTTATCTTTGCTTATTTGATGAATGTGTTACGTAAGAACAAAAGTCGGTCTTCTGAAATCGTGTTTTTTCTTAGTTTCTGAGAGGAAGACAACAAAAAGTAAATAAAAATTAAAGCGACTCATTATCCCCGTTCGGATATCAAATTAGAATCAGATGAGACATTTGCGTGAACACAGAATAATCAGTCACTCACTCTTCTACAATGTTGCTGTTGTCGTAGGCAAGGGGTATGATTTTTTTTGTTTTCCAGTGGCTCCATCTATGGCCGAGAATTCGACTTCTGACACCTCCATACGTCACACCCGTTTATAGGGCAGACACATTCATATATCTTTTTCATTCATCAACAGATCGTAATTTTGACCTGAACCACAGAACGATCCATCTCCAATTCAGTACCCCCAGAGGCATAATTTGTTATGAGAACATGGAAGACTCGGGGACCCGACAGATTTAACATGCATCAGTCACTATTTGCTACAACGGAAATCCTCGGCCTGCTAGATTCGAACTCCCGTTCTCACGAACGTGGGCCCAGCTCCCTGCCAACCAGGCTACCCGGTCTTCTAAAATGATAGCGGTAATATTTACTGTTTGGCAAAAAAAAAATTATATTTCTCACCAGTGTATGCCAGTTCTTCTATTTTGCAAAAAGAAAAAAAAACTGCTAATTTTGGTACAGTTACAATATTATTGACAGTGTTCAGAATGTAACACCTGAAATAAAATATTTACTTGTCGATTGGAGACAACAATAGAAGATGCGGTTTGGAAGCTTGCAAAAAATTTTGAACGTATTCGTTCAAAGAATAACTATTGGACGATCGACTGATGTGAAACTGTTATTTTTCAAACGAAGTTCTCTCTTCGCAAAGATACATTCTTTCCCGTTCTGTTCTTGGAATCTATACGAAAAGTATTCGTTTTAGAACTTATCATTGAAGATAAAAAGTATGATTCGATATTATTTTCATGCTCTATACAGAAAGCATTGTTTTTGTTTTGAGTTCATTGTTTAGCCGGAGGGAGTGTATGAAAGAAAGATATGATGAACGAGTCCGAAAAGGTTGTTTAACCAGTTCAGGAAGGTGGAGGTCATATTTAAATACACTATTTTCAATTGGTGAGTAAAAAATGAAATGTATTAAATTTTACTTGCAATGTTATGCATGATTTCAAATGATTGAGATTAAAAAGTCTCTGCTCCTCAAAAAGAGTGAAATTTTTTTATTATTAAAAAAATAAATTAATGCTGGAGGAGATGATTCTGCCTCATTTGAAGAAAGTGAGACCATCAGTTGCAATATATATATATATATATATATATATATATATATATATATATATATATATATATATATATATATATATATATTTATATATATATATTAGCCTCCAACTTAAGATCAAAAATTTTTTTTTGAAATTTTGTCTACCTCTCTATTTTCAAGGATCAGGGGATAGAGCGTTTGCCTTCAAATGAGATGGATGAACCGGGTTTGAATATCAGCGTTGGCTGGTTGATACGTTCAAAATGTAGAGAAAACATGGGAAAATTCAGAACAACGAAAAAAGGGATAAAAGAGAAATAATAATAAAAATATACGGGAAAAAATTTCCGAAAAAAGGCAACAAAAAAAAGAAGAAAAATCCGAAAAATAATCTTTTTATCAGCTCACACGATTATATCCGCAAAAAGAAGTGCTTTTTAATATTGTCTCAATATAGCCAAGGTAAAATATATCAATACTATAGTGTGAGGAGCACTATAAAAAAATGAAACAAAATAGAACACATTAAGTAAAAACTATTTCACGCGGGGAAAAAAAGCAGAAAATAAAATGTAAAGAAAAAATAACACAAAGCGAAATCTGTAAAGCGAGTAGGGAATTCAAATGAGCTTACAAGTACAGGAATCTTTCAAGAATGATTCAAAATATTTTCGTAATAAGATTGCCAGATTACAAAATATGAAACAGAAGCGTAAATGGAGTTCAAAGCATAAATAGAGAAATTTTGTTTTATGGCGCTTTTTATTGCAGTAACGCATTTGGATTGTTAGCTACTAAGAATTGGCCCGAAAATGGATGTGCGCAAAGGTAATAGTATACAGTATAATTTAAAGAAGTTGATATTTAATTATACAATTTTAATGATTTTAGAAAATAAACTTTATTTAAGAAAAAGAAAGAGCGAGAAACTTGATTTGCCCTTTTTATACAGATTTTTATCCACGCATTTGCCCGATTTGGATTTGAACATGGTAAATAAATAAATTAAAGGAGTTATTAATAAATGTATTAATAGTAACACGCAATTAACTCAATGATTTTAGATAGAATTTAATTACTTTAGTTGGGTATCCATTGTTTTTTTTAATCAAATTTTGAACTAGTTTGTCTATTTGTTTTTTGAATAAATAAACATTACTACTTATTTTTTTTAATTCTATTCATTTGACTAAAAATGGTATTTAAATATTTAAAATAGATGTTTTAATAAACATTGGAATTCCAAGTAATTAGTTTATTCATATTAAAATTAAAAGCATTTTTTTATCGTATAAGTCAACAAAAAAGATATTTTCTAATCTTTTAATATCCAAATCCAAAAATTAAAATTAATATTATCATCATGTTTACGAAGCCAGATTAATTCCACGGGGTAAATATTATTTAATAAAATTGCCTAATCTTAAACATTAAAGATAATTAAATTATCAATAAATCTAAAAACAAATTGAATATTGAAAGTATAATTTTTTTTCATAATAGTGTAAAAATGAGTTAGCTAAGAGACAGAGAGGAAAAACTAGATCCTTGTAATATTCCATTAATTTGAATAAAAATATCTTTTCCATTGTAAAGATAATTATTAAAAAGATAAAATTAATTAGAATTTCCCAATTATCAAAATCGCAATTAAGGATATTTTTAAAATTATAGTAATAACTCAAAAGAACATCTTTTGCTTTAGAAAGGGGAATGCTATTGAAAAGATCCGGTAAATCAAAAGTCGGATTAGAATATATATATATATATATATATATATATATATATATATATATATATATATATATATATATATATATATATATATATATATATATATATATATATATATATATATATATATATATATATGTATAAATCGAAGTAGTTGACGAAACACATTGTTGCTTTGTTTAAAAACAGTCTTAATAACCGCACATGACATGTACTTAAAATATTCTTCACGCAGCTCTTAAATCAGAACAAGATGTGGTTTTATTTTTTACGTGCAGCAGACTTATTGGATCATTTTTCTTAACTCTTTAAGTAAACAATTGTGATGAACAATAATATGAAATTTGGGATACATATTCATAGATACATTACATATTCATTCATTTTCAGAAGCCCTTTTATTTGTGATGCATTTTTTAAAGTGTATTGTTTTTAAAGAAAAGTATGCAATTGTTTATTTTGAAAAATAAAATTAAAACATTTCTTATTTGCTAATAACAATCAAAAGACATTAAAACCCAGTTAATTTTCATTCGAATAACATAGAACTTAAATTAATTTTTTTTTAAATTTTAATTAATTTTTAAATTTTTTTTTTTTAAATATTTAACAAAAATGTCTCAAAGAAGGAAGGTCTGCGCATGTTTTTCGTATTCAATGCGGACTGCAATTTTTACTGTCATCATTTTCATCGAAAAAAAAATAAATTCTAATGAACTATGCTTAGGAAGATAGAGAACTGGATTCTTGCAGTTACGATAGATTGGTTTAACCAATACAATTAACATGATCCCCAGGTTTATAAAAATTAGGAAACTAAATAATAATTTTTCTTATAGTTTGTTTAGTTCATACAGAATGATAGGAAACATTTATTAACAAAATTTTTATCCGATATGAATGATGCCAAAACAAAAAGAACGAAAACTTTATAATCGAGTTAGTTTTTAAAGTGAGTCGAAGGCATCCACTTAAACACAAACAAAACCGTCAACGGCCTCAGACCCATTTACCTTCTTTTTTTTTCTGCCGCGAAACAAAACCATTTCGAGAATTGTGTTCAAGGCAAGCGACTCGCTAATTACATACTTAAAATAATAAAATAAAATAACGGCTTTATGAAGTAAGAAGTGTCTAGAATTCATTCAATCGATTCGTTTGTTTATGAGTTGTCACGAACATCCACATCCCCCATTTATGCTTACAGGTTGATTGAATTTCGATTTGTCAAAGGTCACCTGCAGCTCATTTAATCAACTGTCATTAATTTATCAGAAAACTGACCGATATTTTGCGATGTGTGTAGTGGGTCTTTAAAAGGGAAATCGTGACTTTATTTTTAAGTAGGTCTATTTGATTAGACTGATAGTTCTTTGTTATATGTACTATACTCTCCCCAGAAAAAGTATTTGCAATTGTTACTCTACGGCTCTACGTTAACTCTACGACTGACCGATATTTGGCGATATGTAGGGTAGAGTGGGGTCAATTGTAACAGGGTACGATTGTAACAGAGCAAAAATTTCGAGTGTCGGGTTCTAGATTTGGTTCCTAGGTGGCGCACAAGGTGTATTTAATAAATCTACATATACACCCCTGATGGCAATCATTTTTATGTACTTTTGAAAGAGTTAGATCACAAAAGATATTTTCACGCCACGCAAGTACTTTTTTTGGTATTAGAATATTATATTGTAACAAAGTAATTTTGTTTAAACAAATAAAAATTAGTAACCGAATATGTAAGTGGACACCTTAATTAACATTTCAATGAAAAAAAAGATTAGTTTTGATAATTAACTTGCATTGTTTTTAACAAATGAAGCTGAAGTGGCGTCTTGGGGACAATTGTAACAATAAGTAAAGGGACGATTGTAACAGCTGAAAATAAATAATCTTATGTTTACAAACCATTACTTAACTCTTTAAGAACCACCAATAGTTTTCTATATCATTTATATTATGTTGCATGTGCATTATTTTATTTGTCACCTTTCACAGCATAAATTAAATTTTTTAACCCCTTAAAGTTAAAAGCTTAACCCTTTAGGTCTCTGCTCATTATTATTTTTACTCCTCAAATATCACTACTATTTTGATCAATAAAGAAATATATCACAACTATGATACTATGTATAATTAACTATGTTTTAGTTGAATTTATGAACTGTTACAATTGACCCCGTAAGTGGGGACAATTGTAACAACTTCACGACTGTCAAAAATTGTTAATAACTAATATAATAACATTTAAAATTAGGTATTTTTTTTTTCTAGTAGAGGATAGTCTACTTTACTCGTCTGTCAATTATTACTAATAATATATTGGATTTTTTGTTAGTTAAGAATAGTTAAGTAAAAAATGTTACAATTGACCCCACTCTCCCCTATAGTTTGTCTTTAAAAGCGAAATCGTGACTTTAATTTTTAGCGGGTCTATTTGATTAGATGGATATTTTTTCATTCCTATATATGTACTATGCACTACTCAAAAAAATATTTGGAATTACAAACTACGTTAAATCTGCGGCTGACAGATATTTTGCGATATGTATAGTTTGTTTTTAAAAACGAAATCGTGACTTTATTTATTAGTCTATTTGATTAGACTGATATTTCTTTCTTGTGTACTAAACATTTCTAAAAAATATATACATATATTTGGATTACATACTACGCCAGCTCTATGACTCCCCTAAAATTAGATTGGATTGGATTTACTACATAGTTAAAGTGTTCCAGCAATTATCTCCCTCCCCCCTCGATATCGATTACTCAAACTATTGATTTAATCGTTCCAGGACTATATGTGTGAATTTCATTTCACAAATTTCCTTTTCATTTCTACATTCTATCTCTAGAGTTCTATTTCTGCTTTAAAGTATATTAAAAAAGTATTTTTGTTTTTAAAAAAATATAATTTTTTGTAAGAACCTTTTGTTATTATGTTATTTGTAACTGAATGAACGAGTGCCTGGATTTGAAAAATCATCAACAGTACTCTGAAAAATTATTTAAACTCAGGAATACCAAAGGGATAAATAATGTCGTTTATGTCAACCTTCATCTATCAAAAGATGCCTCTATGTAGAATAAAGTTAGCATGTCTTATATACTGGTGAATTGGTATTTAATATTTTTAGTTGGTAGTTATGCCATATTACATCCCATCTAGCATTTTATTTGTGATAGAATTCGATGAACGAATACCACTAGCTGATTAATGCCGTTTATTTATTTTTTTCTTTATTTATTTAATGGCCGCGGGAGAATTGTATTTACCTCACCGGATTTTTGAGTGCAGTTTTATGAGCAAATAATTATACAGTGTCCTAATATTGGTATATTTGGAACCTATTAAAACTGCACACATTACCATAATACTAGTAGTGCTAATTACTGAAACTAATTAAGCATTATTGGTTTTAATAATAGTACGGCGATTTTTTAAATTTCTCCTAAACGAATTAGAACAGTTTTTTCTTATTTACATATATTCTCTTTTCTTATTTACATTATACATAGCTTATTTTTATTTCAATTAATGCCTATAACCTAAATTAGTGAAGCAAAAATTTGCGTTAATAATAGATAAGCTAATGTTAAAGCTTCTCTTAAATCAATTAGTGCTATTTCTCCAATAAGTTTGCTTTTGAGTACATAATCTATTTTTTACTTTAATTAGTAACTATTACAGAAACTAATTGAGCATTTCTGGTGTCAATAACAATGATGATTTTTTACAGTCTCACTAAACGAATCAGTACCTTTTCTTCATCAACTTTGCTTTTTAGTACATAGAATATTTTTTTTATTTCAAATAGAACTTTTTACCAAAATTGATTAAGCATCATTGTCGTCAATTTTAGGAATAATTTGGTCGAGATTTTAGGAATAGTTAACAATCAGGGGCCGCTCTTGGCGATTTAAAAATAAACAATTATATATGTAAATAAACCAAGGACCAATCACATAACTGTTAACATAAGTTCCGATAACTCGAAGATGACGTCAATGGAAGTAAACATAGCAAGAAATATTTTGGTAACCAGCAAAATTGAACGGGTTTCAGCAAAATGGAACGCAAATTATCGCCAAACCAAATGGCCCCCTATCCTATACCTTATCTTTTTTAACACTTCACCTAAATTACTTGTATCACTTCTTCCTTAATTTTGCGCTTTTAGTTAATAAATTTCTTTTTATTTTAAGTAATTCCTCGTACAGAAATTAAGCAAGCATCATTTGCGCCAATAATAATATATCAAATATTTATGTTTCTTCTGAACGAATTAGTACTATTTATCCATTGATTTTGCTTTTCAGAACGCAACTTAATCAAATACTATTTGGAAAGTCATTGATTTTAAATTGTTAAGATTTATAGAGTCTCTTTTTTAAAGCACTACTATAAACAAAACAAACACCTGGTTTCATATAATTTTAGGAATACTAATTTGTTGACGTAGTCCACTACATCATCACGCTCAGATTAATCGTTGAGTTTTCTGAACGTGAAGACTGATATAATTAATGAAAAATAATCTGATATTAAAGTACGTGCAGAAAACACCCTTAATTAAGCAGAGCTATAAGCTAACAAACTTCATTATATTTGGAGGAAAAACAGTATCATCTGCAGTTCAATTTATATCACTGGCGAGTCCTAAGCCAGTGAAAAAATTACATTTTTCAAGCGTTGCTCAAGAGGGATCTAACTAAAATATTTTCAATCGATTTTTAGAATCGGGGACAAAAATTGCCTGTTTCATCTACTTCGGAAATTTCAGGATTACTTAGGACAAACAGTTCTGAGGGTATAAGCGTTACACATTCTTTATCTTATTTTTATATATTAAATAGCATTTTATGATAAAGATATTTATATCAGTATTCAAACTTATTAACCGTTTTACAAAAAAATAATTAATATTTACTTTTACAATAAGCTATGTTTAAAACTGTGTCTGGGCAACATAGGAAGCTAAAATAATATACTCGAAAGTGTATTAATTTAATTGCTTTATTGTAGCCAGGATTACTTTTACGAACACTATTAGAAATTAATTTTTTGCTTTATTTCCAAGTAATCTTTTGGACGATCGACAAGTTTTTCTAATAAATTAATTAGATATTAATAAGATATTTTAAAATAATAATTAATTTGATATTTAAAAATGACAGAACAAAATGATTAGGTTTAAATTTTATCCCAGTAAGACTGAGAACTAAATCTGTATTGAATCAATGAAACATTTTGGAAATTGAATATTTTTTAAAGTGTCTTACAGCGATATTAGATGTATCAATCTGTAAATTGTCAGGAAACAAATCAAAATAATTGTATTCAAAATAATTGTAATTGCTCCCCCTAGTCACGAAGAAAAAGAAAAAAATTAAGATGTTAAACCAAGCAATATCTGAATGCAAGTTCAACTAACTAAACGGTGCATTTTTGTACTTAATTATTAAAATATGTTGAGAAATAAAGGGTGTTGTTGACTTAAGAGAAGAAATTGAAAGAATCAAAGAACTTTCTTCAATTCGGGCAAGACTAAACAAAGAATAGTAACTGCAACAGCATATTCCGCACCTTATTCAGCATTATTTGAAATGTTAAATGATGCAATACGGAGTCATTATTGACCTAGAGAGTAGAAACTTACACCTTCTATGACCGACATTATAAGTTTCAAACAATAGTAGAGATCAAATGAAAATGCAGCATCATTAGGGGAAAACAACAAAAACACTTTTTCGAGTAATCTTCGCATCAATTTAACCTTCATATTAAAGATGTAAATGTGTTGCGCTCTCAATGTACGTTTCATATAATTTGCATGTAAACATATTCATTTTCAGAGTTTATTTAGTGTAGCGCATCGTTTTTTTTTTTATTGAAAACATTTCCCACCGAATTAACATCATTAATTCCCGTAGCATATGTATGCTGTTTCTAATCCTCCAACGTCTGACGGACCAGTTCCTACAGACTGTTGACTAGCAGAAGTAAATGACAGAGAGGGGATTGATACGAATTCTGCATCCGGCTTGCAGACCACAGTGCTGACGCAAACTATCCTCAGTGGTAGATGGATCATGGGTTAGAGTCCTCTTGCCGTCAGGTTAATCGTGGGAGGTTTTCGTGGTTTTCCTCCCCATGTAACGCAAATAAAGATTAGTTCCCTCAAAAAATCCTCCACGAATGCAAATTTCTCGTAATATTTGATCCAGGAGTTCCCTTGTCTTCTGGATTGGATTCAAAATTGCAAGGCTACGGAGTTGAACATTGGTAGTCGTAATCCCAAAATTTTTTTCGGCTGTGCTACGACGGTTATTAAGTAAAATATAAAGCGAGGTTCTTAATGTGGCAGCTGCGAAAGCAAATTCCGAGAGTCACAACCTGGCTTTCTACCTCGTGTGTTTAAGATGTTATCTTAGCTGCGGCGAATATAGAAAGCGCTGTTTTGAGAAATAGCCATTTTAAATTTGTGGCAAAACTTTTAAAATATTGGGACTTACAAACTACTCTTTTAGGAATGTTCCGAAATATATGTAGTCAAATAATTTCGTTACATAAAAAAAAACTGTGGACTGACTGTAAGATAGGGGAGAGTGGGGTCAATTGTAACAGGGTACGATTGTAACAGAGCAAAAATGTCGAGTGTCGGGTTCTAGATTTGGTTCCTAGGTGGCGCACAAGGTGTATTTTATAAATCTACATGTACACCCCTGATGGCAACCACTTTTATGTACTTTTGAAAGAGTTACATCACAAAAGATATTTTCACGCCACGCAAGTACTTTTTTGGTATTAGAATATTATATTGTAACAAAGTAATTTTGTTTAAACAAATAAAAATTAGTAACCGAATATGTAAGTGGACACTTTAATTAACATTTCAATAAAAAAAAATATTAGTTTTGCTAATTAACTAGCATTGTTTTTAACAAATGAAGCTGAAATGGCGTCTTGGGGACAATTGTAACAATAAGTAAAGGGACGATTGTAACAGCTGAAAATAAATAATCTTATGTTTACAAACCATTACTTAACTCTTTAAGAACCACCAATAGTTTCCTATATCATTTATATTATGTTGCATGTGCATTATTTTATTTGTCACCTTTCACAGCATAAATTAAAATTTTTAACCCCTTAAAGTTAAAAGTTTAACCCTTTAGGTTTCTGCTCATTATTATTTTTACTCCTGAAATATCACTACTATTTTGATCAATAAAAAAATATATCACAACTATAATATGTATAATTAACTATGTTTTAGTTGAATTTATGAACTGTTACAATTGACCCCGTAAGTGGGGACAATTGTAACAAGTGCACGACTGTCAAAAATTGTTAATAACTAATATTATAACATTTAAAATAAGGTTTTTTTTTCTAGTAGAGGATAGTCTACTTTACTCGTCTGTCAATTAATACTAATAATATATTGGATTTTTTGTTAGTTAAAAATAGTTAAGTAAAAAATGTTACAATTGACCCCACTCTCCCCTACAGTTTTGAAGTCAAGCATAACTAGCTGAGAGTGGTTAACGTCCTTGATCTGCGAAGGATCCGAGGGTCCTCTTTAAACTCTTTTACCGTAAAGTGTTCAACTTCACTTATAGGTTGTATACCAAAAGCAGGGAAGCCATTCCCTTCCCTCTGCAGACTATAAATATTGTAATGGCATACCTTTTGATCCTCCTAAGGGATGTTTACTATATCGTAGCTAAAAACTCATCGTATTCCGTACCCGGCTCGCACCGACAGCAGTGCTAACGTAAAATATTCTCAGTGGTAGACGAATCATGGGTTAGATTCCCCTTTCGTCAGGCTAATCGTGGGAAGTTTTCGTGGTTTTCCTCTCCATGTAATACAAATGAGGGTTAGTTCCCTCAAAAAATCCTCTGCGAAGGGAAAATTTATCCTAATACTTGATCCAGGAGTTACCTTGTTTTCTGTGTTGGATTCAAAATTGCAAAGCTTCGGAGCTGAACATTAGTAGTCGTAAACCCAAAAAAATAGGATCAGATATTCACCGATGGTTATGAAATAAAATAACCTATTGTACCGCTCTAGAGCAACGCAATTTTTTTTGTTGAAAAAATACTACTACATATTTTTAAAAAAAGGTGACTACCACCGCTGCAGTTACAGAAAAGGTTTATAACGCAAATTGTAATTAGGTGAAACAAAAAGAAGTTTTGTCCCTTTTTTGAAAAATTTTGATTAAACAATTCTGATATAAATATGCACTCATTCATTGTTTTTATGCTAAAAATGAAGATAATTTAGTTTTAGCGAAAAATATTAATTTATTTTAGTAATCTTGTGACTCTTATGACAACGAGAGGATAAATTTCCAATTAGTTTTGGAGCCCTTAAATAGCTATGGGCGGTAGTAATGGATAGTCTTAAGGATTGTTCGATGTGAAGGAAAAACTAATCGCTGTGAAATAATAATATTTTAATATATTGCATATTAAATATATTTTTATTAATACTTATTAATTTCATATTATATATTTAAAAAGCACGAACCCTTATAACAAAAGATAAGTAACGCGCAACTTTTTTTAAAAGAACGTTTTGATTAGGTTTCCGCTAGTTAAATATTTGCTTTTACAATTAGGTATTTAATTGGCGAACAAAAGCGACGAGGATGCGAAGCAACTCAGTGAAAAAAAAATAATAAATTGGAGTGGTGTTTTTCCTTAGTATCCATATCTAGTTTTTTTTTAATTTTATTTATTTATTTATAATGTCTTTTTTTATATCTATGCGTTCCAGCAATGGTCATCAAACGCATTCCTAGAAATAATTCAAGGCGTGGCATTGAGCTAATCTTTTTTTTTTTTTTTTTTAATTTTACTATTGTCAATGAAGGACGTTTTTGCCGAGAAAATCAACATTTTTTATTCTTTTTGCGCTATTAGGCATTGCGGAATGCATTGTTGTTGTTTTTTTTTACTAAATTTAACCAACGTAACAATTTCAATGCTAAAAAAGTAACTTCGTAAAAATAAAAGTGTTTAGAATAATTTTGGGTATGTTTTTTCTGAAAATTGGTTTGAGAATATCTGGTGGGCATTGGTGGCAAATATTTAAATTATATATAAATTTTGGGGATAAATATTTAAATTAGGTATTTGCCTCAAAGAAAGTCCCTGAAAAGATGAGTGTTACTACTACAGCTGTAATTTTTTTTTTTTAAATCTAAGTCCATAATTTACATACATTTTGCTGTAAATGTAGGTAGAGACGAAAAAAAAATATTGCTTACAAATATTATTTTTAAATTTTTCTTAAGAGAAAATAATATTTAAATTCTTATGATTTACAACTTTATTTATGAATGTGTTTGAAAATCATAATTTTTTAAATTTGTTCTTTATAAAATATTCTTTTTGAGCCAAATATTTACCCGTTGAAAAATTTCATTGAATCATGTTCTTCATCATGTTGTTCAGCGTTGATTTGAATCATGTTTTCTCAGCAGTTTGTCAATTTTTAGTGGTTCGAGCACAGTATCAAAAATGCGAAATTTCATTGATTAAAACAATTTAAACGTAAAAATTTCATTGAGGAAAAGTTGAACAGTTGAAACATAAATTATAACATACCCTGTCTTAATTTTTTTTTCTCAAAACATTAAAAAAAAATAGTAGAAGGCAAAACCACTAAAGAAATTAAATATCCATAAAACTAGCTGAACTCATAGTTTAAGCACAAAAGTAAAACGCGCTATACTTCGTTACTAGTTAAGAAAAAACCACTATCCCTATGGAGAGGGCCATTTTGTATCAACGGCTGAACATAAAATTGAACACCGTTTTGTGAATTCAGACGTGTTGATCGAAAATGTGACAACTGAAGGAATTATACCTCTCAAAAAACGGATTCCTGAGTGTTTTGAGAAGTTATACAAACGTCGTTGGAAGAAATGTGTGAATGCAGGAGGAAAGTACTTTAAAGGCCAATAAAGTTAAATTAATGTTCTATTTTTTAATAATTTGTAATTAATTGACTTATTCCGGGAACTTCTTAACTGTCTATCTCGTGAGTGCATGCAAAATGGATGCCAAGCTGCCAGCTGGAACGTATATCAATATCGCCCATTTTTGAAACGACGTAGCACAACTTCCTTTTTGCTTGCTATCTTATTAATATTATAACAGTTATTAACAACAATAATTAACATTTTTAGTAATAAGAATGACTAAAAATGATGTCTAAAAATCAGTATACGTTTTTCTGTTTGTATTTGAAGAAACTGATGAAAGAATAATAAATATTGTTTATTGCTGACGATTTTTGTAATTCAGCGATACAAAATAAAAACTCTTTATTTAGCATTTGATATGTTAAGAGAATGTCTACATAAGACGCGGAATTTGTAATAGCCCAATCAAATCTAATGCTCTTACAACGTCATATAGTTGTTTACTTTTCAAGAACGAATATTCTCTTTATTTTTAGAAATATATCACCAATTTGGGGATTCCATTAAGGCTACGAAACTATAACTTTTTTAAATGTATAATTCTATGATATATATCGGAAAAGATAGTACGAATTAAATTTCTGCTAGGTGTGTTTAATTTTTAAAAATTTTTAAATTGTTTTTAAAGCATATTTGCATAATTTGATAGCGAAATGAAACGGAACTATATGCAGTTGCTGATGATTACATAAATCCCATACCGCAATGAGATTCAGGTAATCATTCGCGACTTGCATTTTCGAACTTGCATTGGAGGATTGAAACAAATATACTGGCTAACGTAAATTATCGAAAATAGAAGGCCCTCTAGCACGAAAACGGTTAATTCAGTCGATGTGAATAATTGATATTTTACGGTATGTTATATAGTGTTTTAGTCATATTTATTTCTGTACGATTATATCAGTCGCACGAATAAATCTTAATATTTTACTGTTTTGAAGTTGAGTTTTTCTGCGTTATTTGAAACAAAATTATTGAATTACGATTGTATTGTGCGAATTTATGCTATTTTTTATAGAATATTATCATTGCATGCATTTATGTAGAAATAAAAAAATTTCTAATTAACTTTACGTCTTTTATTTTAAAATTTAGTTCTGTATTGCGTAAAAAATATTTATTTCATATTTTTATTTACTCCTTTATATTTCTATACTTTCATATAATAAATTCTAATGTAAAAAGAGAAAAAAATTTACAGTAATAATGCGTTTCCGAATTCATTCTTTCATACTTTAAAAGGATTGATGGTTGCATTTCATCCATGTAAAAAAGTATTAAATTCAAGATTGAAATAAATATATGAACAAGAAAAATTATGAGAAATTTAAATATTTGAGTTAAATCGTAATTTGCTCTTAATTGTATTTTTGTCTTTATTAACAAGCGTTATTTAGAACAATTAGCATCTAAGCATTTCATAAAACTAAAATAAAACAAATGATTATAAATAACTTTATAAAATCAATTAAAAATAGTAAAAGAAAACAAAATCAAATATAATCGATAGTTCAGCTTTTTGCTGTAGCGTGGCGCTAAAACCGTTTAAGACAGACTGTTGCCATTTTGGTGCACATCGATAAGAAAAACACGTAGTTTTTTTCTTATCGAACTATAAAAACTATAAAACTATATATATCCCTGAGTTGAAACTATATATTTCCTATGTTATACATTAAAAACTATATAACTATATGTATCCCTGAGTTGAAACTATATATTTCCTATGTTATACATTAAAAACTATAAAACTATATATTTCCCTGAGTTGAAACTATATATTTCCCTGTGTGTTAAAGATAAATATACTTATTCTTATTCATCCAAAAGGCATTTCAATTTAAAGGTTTTTAAATTGTAATACTAAAACATTTTATTATCAACTATTAATAATAATAATTCATTGTAAACATGATAACGAATTTTAGAATTTCAAACTTTGTATTATTATCTTTTAAATTAATATATCATAAACTTTATAAAAAAAAATCAGTACTTATCGGTAATTGGTTCTATGAAGACAAGTTTGCCAATTATTGATAAGTTTTGATTTTTTGTGATTAATTGGTATTGATTAATTGGTTTTAGTAATTGGTACTATGAAGAAAAGTTTGCCGCCGACCCGACTGCAATATTTGAAAAATATATATATTTAAAAAATTTGATTTCTCAGGAAAAATTTAACCGATTTTGCTAAAATTTTATATCTTGCCATTTAAAATCACATTCTTTAAAATGGTATCAAAAATTTTTAGTCCATACGATTCAAATTTCTTTCTTTTTAATTATTAAATAAAATTATTAAAAATAATTCATATTTATTGAAAGTTTTATTTTGCATGTTTTTATTGTTCTGCATTTTATAATTGTATGCAAAAAATTTTCGATTCGCATAAAAAGTTCTCGAGATAGAGCGAAATACACAAAAAGTAAAATTAGAATTAAAGGGCCCAAACTATTGGGACCATATTTCCCAGATTGTTTCAAACCCCGATAGTTTGGGGGTCAGAAATCCGGATCCACCGAAAAAAAGGTATGTTTATTCAGATAAAGTAAGTTTTTTTTGTCTGATTATTGTTCTACTAATTATTGATATGATCTGATTGATATTCTACTGAATCTGATTATTGTATCGTAACTATCTATTGCACTAATTAATTAAGCATATTTGAGGTCAATCGCTCGAGCCAATAAGATTGAGTCCAAAAGCATGAAGATCCAATCATTAGATAAAAAAGTTATTGGAGGTGGTCCATTTTTTATTTTGGGCACTGTTCATCTGCTACATCTACTAGTGTATTCTCATTTAAGGCCTTAGATCAATTTAGTCTTATATTTTGGGCCTAAAAATTAAGATAATAAATTTTTTTATAGCAAACATTATTTCCTTTAAGCTTAAAAAGTCAATTCCCACTTATTGACATCCATTTGATTGACGTAAGTCCGTAATAGTTATATATTCGTATTGGTGAATGAATGCTAAAAAAATTATATTCAACATTTTAGCGTACTCATTTACTTGGTTATTCTTATAGTTCCTGAACAGCGCCATTAAGCAAAATTATTTTTTTTAAATTTATTTTTTACTCTATAATGTATTAAATTACTGTTTCATATTTGTGTATTCTTTTAACTTAAAAAAAATTTATTCCAGTTATAGTTCATCTCATCTTGACGAAAAATGACCCTTACAAATAAAATTCATAATTAAGCGCATAATTTGATTTTAACAAAGTGCACAGTTTGATTTTAACAGAGCTTCGAATTTATTTTAATTTTTTTAATATTGTAGCGGAACTACCACTACAAAAATACAATTCCAATTCACTAGTATATAAAACATGTTAACTCGATTCTATGTTGGGGTATCTTTTCATAGATGGATGTTGACATTGTCGATAACTCCTCTCCCCGATAATTTCCCCGGACGAGATGTAAACACGCCAACCTTGACAGAAACTCCCACATCTATTTGAACCCGCATACTTCGATGAGTAGTCTACATTGAAAAGTTGACTTGCTGCTTGTGACTGCGACATTATCCACCTCCTTGCGCTGTTACTACTCAGTCTCGATCACACACAACGTCGACCTGTATACACTCGACTGCTAATGGCAATACAGGAGCGGCCGCGAACTTTAATACGGCACTCAAAAGTACGGACATCTTAATACAGCTCTCCCGGCTTCTCACAAAACAGCGATGAATCAACTAGTGGTATCGGTTCATCTAATTCTATCAGAGAGCATCAGAAGAGTACTGTAGCGTATCTACCACTACAAAAATACAATTCCATTTCACTAGCATATAAAACATGTTAACTCAATTCTATGTTGGGGTACTTTTTCACAGATGGATACATTTTCGATAACTCCTCTCCCCACAAATATGTTAGCATGCGTTTGATCAATTTAATAACAAAGTAACCACGAAACCATACGAACCACTGATCGCTGAATATTGCGGGATTGCTGATACGGGGCAAACCTACTTACGTCTATGTCAAAAATTACAGAATTAAAAATGACCTCAAATAAAACTCGAATCAAAGGAATTCAATGAATCAATAGGACTGCGAATCAAATAATTAAGAAAACTCTGCTATTACGTTTCATAAAAAGGAAGTTTAATTTACTCGACAACAAAATCACAGCATCGCCATTCCAAAGAAAAAATCCATATACCTTTGCCATATGCCTATACTGAATAAATTATGTTACAAAAAAATTCGGTGCTCATAAACACAGATCTTACACTCTACCAACTTACTACCTACTTTGTACTTACTAAACGTCAGAAGTGAAGCCTGACAAATTCGCTAACTAATCCCAAGGTTAGGCGTTTTTCTTACTTATAAAAAAAATGTCAATGGTCCTGATAGCCCCCTTAAAATATTATATTAAAATTGCCGAATCATTTTAATTTAATTTATTCCGGTTTTCAGTTCATTATTTTTATGAAAATCCGGAATATTTACACTGTTAAAATTCTGGTTAATTTTTATTATAAGAAACAAATAATATATATATATATATATATATATATATGCAGGGTGTCTCAGTTAAGCGTTTCAGAACTTCTAAGAGGGGTAGGGGGCATCCTGACGACTCGAAATCATATAGCAATGTGGGGTCGGAAATGCTTTCCTGAAGCGGTGACGTACACAGAAGCACCATAAAGAAAAGAGACCGTAGGTGAAAAATCGCTATAATAATACATTGAAAAAATTATATGGTACATGGGCCAAAGTAAGTGTTCGAAGTTTCTGCCACCGGCTACAATGTACACCTCACATCTCCGGGGCATGGACATTCGAACATTCTTCAATACTCCAGGCATATCTCGCAGGCAGCTACTGCGACTCTTGCGACCAGCGTTATCAACAGGCGTGTCATAAACCAGTGTTTTCATATGACTCCAGAAATCAAGACATGATAGGCCGGGAGACCGAGGAGGCCATATAATTTTTTCAATGTATTATTATAGCGATTTTTCACCTACGGTCTCCTTTCTTTATGGTGCTTCTGTGTACGTCACCGCTTCAGGAAAGCATTTCCGACCCCACATTGCTATATGCACTTCTCTATCTCTCTACTATTAGTAAATTGAATACTACGGTGGTCAGTACTTGCGACTTCGTGGTTTCAGTTGGCCCTTATTTATGTATAACGTATATGTTTGTTATGAATGTATTACTTTCGCCTACCATTATGTTATTTTATTTTTATGGTTTTGATTTTATTTATTCTTTTTCAGTTATACTTTTCTGTCTATTCAATGCAATGAAATCTCAGGAAGAATCTACCGGCCTTCCTACGGTAACAGTGAGAGGCTTTCTAAATTTCAAAACGACAGTCGATGGAACAGTGATTGTCTTCACTCCCGTATCGGAGATGCATCCGCCGTCGCCTGTAAAGATGCATCCTCCGTCAACTACCTCCGCACCCTCCATGAATAACGAAGGTCTGGATGAAGACGTGTCGTTTGCATCACCTCCTCAGAATTCCATCGAACCTCTGAAAACGCACAGTCCCAGCGAAAACGTTCTGGAAAACAAAATGGAAGAATCCTTTCTACCTCACATATCCGATAACGCAGTCTTACCACCCCCTCCTCATAACGATAAAATTAAATCTAAATCTTCATCGAATCAATTTCCTACCGGATTAGTGACTGTCCTAGGGAGTACATCTGTTGACGGTAGCTCAACAGCTGTTCACGAAACTAAAGTGATTGGCACCTACATCGATGGAAAGTACGCCCAAATACTTCAGAGTACATCCCGCGTGCTTCCCGAACCCGAGTTGAAGACCCCACACATGATGAGCTATTCTACAATCGATCGAAGTTACAGTACTTGGCCAGTTTCAATAATGAATGACGTATCTTCAGACGATAGGGCAGTTTCTTTGTCAACAAACACTGATCCCACATCATTTTCAGTAAAACCTACTACTGATCCCATATCATTTTCAATAAAAGGTACTACTGATTCCACATCATTTACTGTAAAAGGTACTCCATCTACTGATGAATCCACTGTTTCATCGTCGATTGTTCTCGTGACTTCATCATTCGAAATGACACCGTTGACGACTGCTACGACTCAGTCCACGAAGGTTTCTGACCCAAAGACAATCAGCGTCCCGCTCTCCCCGACGGTTTCAAAGGAAAAGACATTCGACGTCCCGCTCTCCCCGACGCTCACCTTGTCACAGCAGGAAAGCCTATCATCAAGTACAGGTCCATCTAAAACTTTGATTTCATCATCCAAAGTCAAAAATACACCAGAACTTGAGTCTTCAGTCTTGTTGCGCTCGTCGTTCGACATCGTGTATTCTTCCTCTGTGGCAACGACGGAAACTTTGGAGACAGCAAAGAAGACGACCCCTTCGCTGCCACCTGTTGCTTCTATCACTTTCTCTGAAGATGATAATATGGTTCCAACAGTCATAAAAAGTTACAGAAATAGTAGTACTACCTCAAGAACGAGATTTCCATCATTTCGAAGACCCTCTCAGACGGTAAGTCATACAAAATGTATGGATGGTTTTATATTTTATTTTATAAACGTCGTTGAACAGCCGACCCAATTTTTGGGATTACGCCGATGTTCAACTCCGTAGCCTTGTCATTTTGAACCAAACCAGAAGATAAAGAAACTCCTGAATCAGAACCCTCAGACGTATGATTTGTTATGGGAACATGGAGGACTTTGTGACCCCGACAGATTTAACGGGCACCAGTCACTATTTACTGCACGGGGAGTCTCCGGCCGGCCTGGGATCGAACCCACTAACTCTTGGACATGAACCCAGTGCCCTACCAACCAGGCTATCCCGGTCCCATGGTTGACCGTGTAGAGCTAAGCACAGATGGCGCTAGGGGTCAAAATTCGTCGTAAGACTTCTGGGTTACTACTTCCGATTTATTTTTAAGCCTAAACTTGAAAAAGGGTGCCATCCAATATTATAATACTTGTTGTGTTTACAATATAACTCGTTTTTTTTTAAACTTAAATTTCAACGAAACAAACATCAAAGGAATTCGGATGACTCCGCAAGCTGGCTATAATTTTACCCAAAAGTTAACAAACGGTGCTATTTTACACAAAAATAGCCAAATTGGGAATAACACTCAAAACATGGCTAACCTTACGTTCTATTTATGATGTGATATTTATTTTATTAAATTTATTTTGGGTTCATAACCAGTTAGAATTTATAAATTACCGGAAGCTCTTATGAAAGGTAAAATTACGCTTAAATTTAAACATACATCACATTAGTAAAACTGAAAAGTCTGGAGAATTCCTAGAAAAGTTTGTTCACACATCGTCTCGTAACAGAGCCGGATTATGCCTTTCGTAGGCCCTAGGCACAGCCGTTTTTGGGCTCTCCCCTCCTTCCCCCCTCCTCCCCTCTTTTCAAAATATATGCTAAAATTTTCGTGCATATTTTTTTTACATTTTTATTAATATGGATTTTAATTTACAAATTTGTTTATCGAACTTCATCTGCAATACCGACATTCTGCCGATATTGCAGTTGATATCGATAATACCATTATGATTAGTTCGATCGATAACTATGTAAACACTTCACGTCAACAATACAACAACAAATCAGCAAAGAAAACAGTGAAATTGATAGTGAGATTAATTACAAGAAATATTTATACTACAAATAGCTTCATAGTTTTCATGATACTACTATGATAACTAAGTGAAGGAAATTAACATTGTCAAAAGTAAATCTATTGAAATTATGAATGCAGAAGGAATTATGAATGCAAAATTATTATTGAAATTATGAATGCAGAAGGAATTATGAATGCAAATGCAGAAGGAGAAAGATCTTTCTCCAGATTAAAATTGATAAAAAATTATTTGCGTTCAACAATGAATCAAGATCGTTTGGCATCGCTCGCACTTATGTCTATTGAATACGACATTTTGCGTAGTTTGGAATTCGACAGCATAATACAAGATTTTGTTGAATCCAAAAATAGCAAAAAAGTAATATATTAGATCATAAGATTCTGTAAAATAATTTATTACCGAAAAATATTATATTTTTATTTGTATATTCATAATTTTGTGCAAAATACACTTATTGTTTTTAAGGCTAAATTATTTTTGTCAACAAATTTTTTCTCCCAAGTTTTTCGTTGGCCCCTGAATTTCGTAGGCCCTAGGCACGTGCCTAGTGTGCCTATAGGTTAATCCGGCCCTGTCTCGTAAGCATAAAAGCATAACATAAGCGGAGGGATACACCGGAAGTTATCTAAATTTCTTCTTGTTTTAGGAAGCTTGTTATTGTTTACATTCAGTTAACCATCCATACATTGGAATTTTTTTTTGTATCTTCTTCTTCTACTAATATTCTTTTGCCATTACATCTTTTTCCTCTACTTCCTTCTTTTTTTTTTAGTGCAATTGCAGGGTTTCGGCTGTCTTTGAAAAGTTTTAGAAATTGTAGTAAATTTCCAGTTAATGCTAGAAGACAATTTTTATTTTAATATACCACTTTATCGTTAAGCGGTTTAGAAGCTGGAAGTTTCATGCACTTTCTTTGGGAAAAATTTCTTAATGGTGATAACAAAGAAATTAAAATATAGACATATGTTTTATTTTCGCTATAGCTTTTCAAATTTTTCAAGTCCCGCGAGAACCCAGATTCGAAGAGTTTGAAGACTAAAATTCAAATTGTAAAGGAGAAAGGAAAAAAAATTATTCCTAAAATGAATTTTGTGAAAAACACTCATCATGTTAGAAATAGGATGCATTGCGCTGTTATTGGGTTGAAATTTCGGAAATGTAAAATACCTATAAAACACTTCTGGTTGAAATGTAAAATACCCATCTGAAAACAATACAAGCAACAATTTGTTGTAAAAATGCCACTTTCGAGAAAAGTTGGGCTAATTTTTTATATAGGCTCCTCATCGATGCTACGATACCTTTAATTAATAATTAATTGAATGATCCATTAGCATGCATTTCAATTAAAAAAAAAACAGATTTTTAACAGCATTAAGTAAGCTGATTGTTATTGAGTACTTTATTTTGTGCAATGGCCCATAAAGGAAACGAACAAATCAATACTTTATTTTAGGCAAGATTCATCAGGTGTTTTAAAAGAATTAGATGAATTACTCTGTCGATGAATGCATTACCTATGTCAAAATTTAAAACCTTCTCTTAGAGAAAAACTAAGAAATAGACTTGACTTGTTGATCTAAATTTAAAAAAATCAATCGTTTATTTTCTTATAACTTTATTTAAACAATAATATTTTGTCAATGTAGTTGTTATGTAATTTCTTCTCTAGAATTCTCATAGTTATTGCTCTATGACGTGATGTATATGCGCTATAAATCAATTTACGTTATGGTTAGTTCAATTACGTTTCGACTTAAGTTAAAGGAAAGGAATAATGAATTGTAACTCTTCTTCAGTTTTTATATAAAAAAACGATTAAATCTCAAAATTACCTAAGCCCTAAACTTGAAACAAATTACCAATCTCTGCTTGTTTTGTCGATCACTGGTCTAGTGGTTACTGTACTTGACTACGGGACCAGTGGATGTGGGTTCGAATCCCACTGTAGCATGGATGTAACTTTCTCTCTCTGTGTTCGATATCCTTTCTTTTGTGTGAATGTAACCCGTCCTATAAACAGGTTTGTGATTGTGTGGCGTGGATGATGCTACTCCACCGCCGTTGGTTAGCCACAGGTGCCCACTGGGCAATGATAAGAGAGTAGCGATTCTGACCTTTCTGAGTCCAATGGGAAATAGATGCAAGTGACCTCCATTAAAAAAAATCTTTGCTTGTTTTAACCTGTAACTGCAATTTATGCTGGGTGTTTTAACACACCACTTTTAACTCATACTTTTTTAAAACTCTTGTCTAAATTAATACTTATTAGACGACGCAAGCTAATATTGAAACAAAGAAGGAACTAAAACCCTATCAAAATCTATCAAATCACTTAGTGAACAGGACAGGATGAAAACTCGTGAGAGTGAGTAATATTTCTTATTCCCAATAAAACCCAGTTTTATTGCCTAATGAACCTTGAATGCGTTTCTAATCATCACATTCAAGTTCCTCTTTTTTTTTCTATGGCAATCAAACAGGCTTTGATATCTTAAATTATGCTTTCCTCAATAGCAATTTGTTAGATTCAGTTTGAGATTTGGGGTGGTTGTTCACTTAAACGCTTATTTGCACTTCTGAAAGTATATGCTTGACTTCAGTTTTTGTTCAGAAATATTAAAAGAGGGGTATTTAGGGATATACCTACTACATGGTATGAAATTCATTTAGTGTATAGTTGATATCATTTCCGACGCATCTCCATGCGTCACAATGATCACCTATATTGATATATATGCAGGGTTCAAGCTAAGGATTTCAAATTATTAATTAGTAAATTAGCCAAATATCAAAAGTATTCGCCACTTTTCGAAAATCTTCGCCAAATGTAAATCTTAACCAATCCAAATCTTTTTATGATTAATTTTTTCCCACAGAAAACTATTTTTAACCGTAGTTTGTTATAGACTTACATTATTTGGACCCAATTCTAATTAGTTATGCGGCGTATCTACCGAAAATTACTATAATCGAATAAAAAATAATGATTTGTTTAGAAAAATTCATTTTGACGTAATTTTTAGGATCGAATTAAATTTAGTTTTAAAAAAAATCATTCGCCAATTTATTATAATAATTACAATAAATATTTCGCCAATTTATTATAATAATTACAATAAATATTTCGCCAATTTTATTCGTATAATTTACGATTTTATCGCATTTGGCGAGGTGGCGAATTCTTAGCTAGGACCCTGCATAAATTAGGGATATCTAAATCCCTCTAAAACGAAATTTTGTTTCAGAGCTTCATTTTAAATATTCAACTTTTCCTTTAAATACTGTAACATGTATAATTACGAGTTATTAAGTGATTGTGAAGAATCATAATTACAATAACATTGTATAGTGTAGAAATGTCGATTACAGGGATTTTCGGGTAGTATCGCCGAAAAATACTTACATCAAATTAATCCAATATTCTGGTTCGGAGAATAGAGCATTCGCTTCCCAATGAGGTGATCCGGTTCGAATCTAAGTGAAGGCTGTTCGATACGAATTCTGTTTCCGATTTACGCAGACTACAGTGATGACGCAAGGTAGTAGGCGCGGAGCATGAGCTAAAAGTCCCTTGCTGTCGGGCTAACCCGGGGAGATTTCCGAGGTTTTCCTCCTTATGTAACGGAAATATGAGCTTGTTCCATCAAATGTCTTCAATGAGGGCTAGTTTGCCCTTAATCAGAAGCACTCATTGTCTTCTGAGCTGGGTTCTAAACGACAAGTCTACGTAGTTGAACGGTGATAGCCGTTAACTCAAAATTGGAGCGGCTGTTCAACGCTCGTTATGAATTTAAGTATATAATAAAATGTGCGTGATAGTTTCGAAAATATAAATATTGAAAATCATTCATTTGAACTTATCCTATATAATTTATTTTATAACCGTCGTTGTACAGCCGACTAAATTTTTCGAATTTGCGACTACTATTGTTCAACTCCGTAGGCTTGTAATTTTGAACCTAATCCAGAAGACAAGGGAACTCCTGCATCAAGTATAGGGAGAAATTTGCCTTCGTGGAGGATTTTTTGATGGAACTAGCCTGCATTTGCGCTACACAGAGAGGAAGACTACGAAAATCTCCCACAGTTTGCCTGATGGCAAGTGGATTCTAACCCACGATTGGTCTACAGCTGAGGATATTTCAGGTCACCACTGTGGTAGGTGCGAGCCGGATGCGGAATTCGTATCGACTAGCCATCGTTCGGATTCAAATAAAACTGTGAAAGTTGTGAATTACTCGTTATTACGCTTGTTTTATTTTAGTCTTAGATTAAATTATTACTTTTGCTGTCAATGGTTGCTTTTAGTTTTAACAACTATAGTTGAATTGGTCCTCACAGTGACAAGTGAAGGATTGTTTTACCCAACTTTCGTCATAACTCTCATTATAAGTCAGAAATATAATTGTACTATCAGTTAAAGTTATTTTTCCTTTTATTAAATTTTTTTTTTTTGCAATTTCAGGTCAGATTGAATCGATTCAAAGTTAAACTGAATCTCCGTCAAGACTCGCACGATGATGAAAGCTTTCCTGCAGACGACGAAGACCTCGATGAGGAACAGATCGAGATGGAATCAGAGAATGTCGCCCCCACCATCGATCCTGCCAAAGTAGTCTTCCAAGAGACCACCATCACCAGTCAAGTGACGCTACACGTTGGGCGCCGAAAGTCCATTCGTATTCTGACCATTACAACATCAGTTCCCCTGACCGTGCACCCGACAGATATCCAGGACATGACATCCCTGGAGGACGAAGAGAGTGATCCTTACCATCACGTTGAAACGCGAACCTTTACGTCGACCGAACGAGCCTTGAAGACATCCATCGTGCCTGTTTACGACGGCAAAACAACGTCCTACCACAAAGTGACGGAAAGCTTTTTCATCATGAAGTATATCACAGCGTACAGAACATTGCCGATTGGAGGAGAGGTGACGCTCTTGGAGAACGAGCAACCAGACGACACCACTTTAGATGCCGCCGCAGCTAATATACAACCCTCAGTGACTCAATCACCACCCGAGCAATTTTCAACCCAGCAACCGTCTGGCAACCCACCACTTTCGAATCCCTTCTTGTCTCTCGGTCATGCGCTGTCCAATAATCCACTGGCCGCTGTGTATTTAGGGCTGCAGCAACTGAATGCCCAAATGACTCTTTATTCAACCATTACTGACACGTCGACGTACGTCACAACCGAGACGTTTTACAACACAAAAACTGTTCGTTTCTACGACGGAAGAGCGAATAAGTTCCGCACTGTGTCTGAACCTACTTCTACGAAGAAAGTCACCCTGACCACAACTGTTACGTCCTTACAACCGTATCTCAACACCCAAGCCTTGCAACAGCAACAACATTTGCAGCAATTTATTGCGCCCACGCGACAGGAACCCCAGTTTAACACCATTACCTCCACTTACACAACCGTCAGTACAGCTACAAGTCTCAGCACTCGCATTTATACCCTTATTTATAATGGCTTCAGCACTAAATTCAGAACTGTTACCAGTACATCAACCTATCCAACTACTGTTGTCGTAACCAGCACGACTAAAGTACCTTTGGTGGCAACGGCAGCTCCTTTTGCGTACCCGTATTCATCCTAGAAATACGTAGCACCACAGATGAAAGTGATTGTGAGATATCCATATTTTGCTAGAGACAAAAGTTTAACAATTCAAATTTGAATGATAATGGTGTCTTCTGTGTTATTTATCGTGTGAATAATATACCGGAGAGTTTCGGCTAAATGAACTAACACTACAAAATCGTTCTGGTAAAAAAAAAAAAACATCAGTCATATTTATCAGGAGAATGTATGAGGGTACGCCTCATTCTTCAAAGATAATTCTTTTACGAGAAATACATTGCAGAACAACAATTTTGTGTTATTTTTTTTTATTATTGCCTAACTTTTCCTTGTTGTTGTCTGGACGAGGGAGGTTTCAAAATCCTATCGAACAAGTTAGAATCATTGCATACCGAACTTCTTAGATACATTCGAGAAAATTCAATTTAGTTGAAATTTCGATGAAACTTGGATGGCTGATACCTTCTAATTTCTCTGAACTTTCAGCATCGTTGGCGAAAGTTGTTTGGCCTATACGGCGCAGAAAAGCGACCAAGTTGAAATGAAAAAAGAGAAAATTATTCTGCAAATGCGGGTATTCAACTGCGTAGGGAGATTGTTTTTTCCAAATGAATTAATTACTAATTTTTTCTGAGATTCTTTTTTTAAGAAACGATATGTTCTCACCTTCAGTCTACCAAACTTATCTACAAAATAACTTGTATCAGTTTATACAGAATGTAAAGAAATGTCAGTTTGTAAAGAATTATATCTTTCACTAAAATTTTTACTGATGACTAATATTTACAGTTATTTGTATTTGTACACAATCTAAAGAGGCTCATGTTATACACTGCTTAATTAACATAAAATAACTGATCGTTTGATATCGTATGTACAGTGCGCAAAATAAAAAAACGGATCACCCTGAATAACTTTTAATCTAATGATCGGATCTTCGCGTTCCAGGACTCATTCTTATTGGTTCGAGGGGGTGACCTCAGAAATGCTAAATAATTAGTGCAGACAATATTTTTGAATGCGAAATCAGACACAAAAACGTACTTTCTCGGAATAAACATACCTTTTTTCGACTGATCGGGATTTCTGACCCCAAAATATGGGGGGGTAGATGCAATCTGGGAAATAGGGTCCTTATCATTTGGTAAGGAGAGCTTAGACCCCTTCATGTTAATTTTACTTTCGCGTATTTCATTATATCTCGAGAACTTTTTAAGCAAATTAAAAAAGGTTTGCACACAATTATAAAATTCATTTATCCAAAGATAATTCCATGCAAAAAAATAATTTCTAGTAAATATTTATTATTTAATTTAATATTAGTCGAAAATGTTTTGAATCGTAAAGTATACTGTTTTTTTTTACGACATTTTAAAGAATATAACTTTACATGGAAAATACAAAATTTGAGTGAAGTCGGTCGTATAGTTTCTGAGAAATTGAATTTCAACTGTGACTTTTTTAAAATTCGATTTCTCAGAAACCATTGAACAGATTTCGCTCAAATTTCGAATTTTGCCATTTAAAATTACATACTTTAAAATAATGTAATAAATTGTATACCTTACAGTTCAAAATTTTTCGACTGTTAAAAAATGAAATAATAAAACATTATAAATATTTACTAAAAGTTATTTTTTTCACGGAAATATCCTTAGACACACTAATTTTCTGATTGTGTGCAAACATTTTTTAATTCGCTTTAAAAGTTCTCGAGAAGGGGTGAAATACGCAAAAATTAACTTTAAGGGGTCCGAACTTTGGAGCGCCCTCCTGACCAAACTATTGGGACCGTATTTCCCAGATTGTGGCTACTCCCTGTATTTTTGGATCAAAAATCCGAATCCGCCTAAAATTATGTATTTTTATTCAGAGAAAGAACGTTTTTGTGTCTTATTTCGTAACTTAACATATCGCGTGCACTCATTAATTAGCATATTTGAAGTTGCCCCCTCAAGTCATTAAGATTGAGTCCTAAAACATGAAGATCCAGTCAATAGATCAAAAGTTATTCAGGGTGATCCTTTTTTCATTTTGCTCACGGTACATTAATATTCAAAAATGTACAGTGTGTAAAGAAACGAATAGCGTGAATACCTTTTGATTTAATGATAGGATTTACACATATTAGACTCAATCTTAGTTCAATCGATATGCTATTTAATTAAAGTAGACGGTTTTTAAGTTGCGATATCAGACAGTGAAACTTTTCTGGATAAACATTTTTTTTTAACGATGCGGATCCATGATCCTTAAAATGTAAGCGACAGTCACAATTTGGAAAATAGGATCCTAATAGTTTAGGTAGAAGAGCATTTGCAAGTTTGGAACCCTTTTAACATTTTCCATTTAGCATATTTTGCTGTATATCCAAAACTAATGAAAAGAAATAAACATTTTACGATTCATAAAAGATTAATAAACATGCTTATCTTAAAATGCAAAAATTAGTTATCTATTATTTTTTTGGTAATTTGTTTTTAATTAATTATTTTTCATTATTTTTTTAATTATACATTTGAGTAAATATCAAAAGCATTTGACTAGTAAAGTATACGAGTTTTCACATTTTCTAAAATGATAATTTTGAGTGAAAAAATTCAATATTTGAATGAAAATAGTCAAATAAATCCCCATTGATAAAATTTTAAAAAGACGTACATTTAAAATTAGATTTCTCATATTCTATAGATTTCATTTGAATATTGTATTTTGACTTGAATATTGTATCATGTAAAAAAACTTACCTTACAATACTAGATTATTTCAACTGTTACTGAAAAAAATAATTAATTATAAAATTTTGACTACATGAAATTATCTTTTAATAAACGAATTTCATGATTGCATGCGATTTTTTTTATTCTGAAGAATCTGTTAAGCTACAGAGAATACGCGAAAAGTGAAATTAACGTTAAAAAATCCAAACTTTCGGCGGATCTTCTGCCTAAATTTTAAAGATCTTTCTCCCTGAGGGTCAATAGTCCGGATCCATAGTATAAAACGTTTGTTTCTTCAGAAAAAAATACGATTTTGTGTTTGATTTCGCAACTTTAGGTATCATCTGTATAAATTAGTTGGTATCTATTTAAAGTTAGCCCCTGAAACCATGAAGATTGAACCATTTTGCAACTATACAAGAATACTATAGTTTGTCTATGTAAAGAACTCCCCTAGATATTCGTCTGGAATAGTGGCGGTGACTATGGTTTAACTATTTCAAGTAGGGGTGTCGAGCCATTATTTGAGATAGGTTTTGGTTTGGGTAGGCGAAAAAGGGAATCGAAGAAGAAAGGAAGAAGCTCCCCTTTTTGAAATTCTCTGTTTCTTGTTTCCATAGCAGCAGACGGCCTTAGACTTTATGACGGGGGCGTTCTTCCTATGGACAAAGTATTCCATTTCCCATCCATTCCTTTGTGCTGGTAGAATAATAGAGTGATGACCTTGGATTGCCACATCTTCAGAGTATTTATACTATGAGGAACCATTTCATAAAATGAAAAACTGAATTATGAAGTTTTGGAAGCTGTTCAAAAAGAGCTGACAGTCTATACAAACCTGGTTCCTTACCTCTAAACTATTTACTAAACAAATTGTAGTGCGGCTTTCAGGAAAACTGCTTCAGACTAAAAGTCTGAGACGGACTGTCTCTATGGTAACAAGTAAGAGCCCATTTCTAATGGGGGTGCTAAGGAGGAATAAAGATGTCAATTGGTTTATTCAAACTGACCTATGGTATGATTAAGACAAAACTATTCACCACCCCACATCCCTATTTAAATTGACTTTTCCTCGTAACCATGGTACCCGCCATGACGCGAGACTGATGTCTGGAGGAGTTCTTCTGAAGGCCACACATTAATATAGAAACCAAACATGGAAAATATAGATATATTTTTTAGATATAATTGACAAATTTAGACGGCAGACAGTGGCCGCTCTTCGTTTATTTACCGGTCATGATTGCTTTACTGCCTATTTGCATTGCATAGGCCGTCTTATTGCCTCTGTGTGTCAAAAGAACAAGCCTACTGACAAATATCGCCTGCGTACTCCTTGGAGGTATATTTTTAATAAGATGCCTTCGGATCATCCTTAGGTATGTTTCCCAGACCCATTGACCAGCTCTAGTGCGACGTAAATAAAGTACCTACCTACTTACCATAGAGGTACAAAATCATGTAGATATTTAGAATCGAAATGAATTATGGTATTTCTAATGTTAACTAATGAATTTTTCGATGTTATTGATTTATTTTGTTTAAAGTTTTCTTATTACTATTCTTGCTATATTCTTATACGATTGAAAATGAAATAATAATAATTTTAAAAAAAAACAAAGATTTGGAAGCAATCGAATGTTAGAGAGAACTGGGTAGCATTATTACAATGAGGTATATGTCACAGGCCTTTTATACCGCAGGAAAATTAACTCATACAGTTTTATAAAAATTATTATGAATTATGTATGCATTTTTCTTAAAATATTTTTTTAATAAATACCAATTGAAAATGTCTTAAAATATTGTATCTCTGAATCTATATGCATCTAGATATCTTCAACTACAACTATATATATTTTGACAAATGTATCGTATAGTTCACCTTTTAGTTGAAATCGAATAATACAAACCAAATTTTATGCATTTTGGAGCAAACATCACAAGCTACAAGCTTAATATTAGTTTCAAATTGTAGATAAATTAATTAAGTAAAATACAGCAATTAACATATTTTTGTAACAACAAAATCAAATATTTTGAAAAAGCAGAAAAAAAAATAGCGATGTTTTTTTCGTATATACACAAACCTTTTGTGACATTAACTTTTGCTTTGTATACTTTCATTTAACCAGCATTAGGCATAAACCAATACATGTCTTCGTGGAGCTGGTATGAACATATCCACACTGATGAACACCTCCTAGAAGAAAGAAGGCTTCAGTCCTTCCATTTAGTAGGCTTCCATTTAGTAGTCAGAAGGCTTCCATTTAGTAGTCCGACATAATGAACAAAAACTGCGCAGTGGGTGAAAAATTGAAAGATATCACTATTTTCTAGCTATTAAGCTGCGCAGTAGTGGTAAATACGAAAAATGTCATTAATTTTGAACTACGACAGGGTCAAATTTCCTGTGTATGATAACCCACGCTGAGGCCTTCTCTCTTCTAGGTAGTACTGCACTGACCCCATTCAACTTCCAAGTTGAGAAATATGAATTGGTTACAAATGTAACACATTTGATGTTATAGGTTTTTAGAATTAGAATAACTATTGGTTTCAATATTAGGAAGAAAAAAATTTAGCACTTAACTCTTCTAATCTTCATTAGAAATAATCAGAAGGTAGCCACATATGTATCTAAATACATTTAAAAATTTCATTTTCATAATAAACAAACGAACGTTATGGAAAAGAATTTATAAAATTTGATTGATCATTGGGTCATATGACCAATATAGATATTTCAATTTTACTTTATCATTAACAAGAACTGAAAGTATTTATGAGAAAATATAATTTAAAATGAATGCATTTGAAAAATTTGTGGCGAGACTCTCCTAACAAGAATAAAAATTCCCGTCGGCTTCGAACCAGCAATCTTTTGAACAAGAGATATATTTATATATCTGGTTCAGATATTGTACAAATATATAGTTAGCAATCTACTTTGTTTTGCTAACAAAGGAATGTGCTTGTAAAACATGCTTACGCAATATTTAGGCAATTATTTGAATGAGAACAAATTCAATTAAAATAAGTAAAGACTGATAAAAAGGTAATCGCAACTCTCACTGTTTGCACGAAGCCATACTAGAAAGCTTTGGTAAAGAGCTATAACAAGAAACAGTTTCAACTCTAGAGAACCTAACAAAACGTCATTTCGCATTCAAATATCACAAATATATCCTCAATCTATGCGAGAGTTTGAAGAATTTTAGTAGGTAAGAATTTTCTTATAAAATCAATCTTTGTGTTAGAAATCTAGTTAAATTCACACTTCAAACGCTTTAAGAAAATTTAAAGATATTTACATCAAGTTTGTCAAAGGAATATAATTCAATACAGGTAAATTAAAGAAAAAAAATTTTATCACGAAAATTAAATTAAAAGAGAAATTAAATGAAGAGAGAATATCAGGCGTGTTCTCTTTTGCGAGTCGTTTTCATTTCGCCGATAAGAGAAATATCGATTTGCGAGTTTCATCATCATGTTAAAATTGTGGTTAATAAAATCAATTCAACTTAAAATTCATTCGGTGATTTCAAATTAAATAGCGATTTTGAAAAGTACTGATTTGAATCCAAAATGTCCTCTTTAGTTAGTGAAACGGTGTATTACAAATTTTGAACCCGATCCAGAAGACAAGGGAACTACTTGATCAAGTATTGGGAGAAATTTGACTTCATGGAGGACGTTTTCTGGGAACTAACCCACATCTGCGTTACAGGGACAGGAAAACCATGGAGACTACTCATGGTAAGCTTGTCGGCAATGGGACTTTAACCCATGATCCGTATATAGGCGTCAGCACTATAGCCGGGTGCGGAATTCGTATCGACCAGCCATCGCTGGGATTCGAACCCGGTTCACCACATTGGAACGCTCTATTCCCTGAGGCACCAAGGCTTCTAGTCATGTATTAGGTAGTGAACATATAAACGTATTGTGAATGAGATATGAGTGTGGATTTTGGCATTTACCTAAAGAAGGAAATAGTGTGTCTAACAAATTATATACCTATCTCTCAAGGTGGTTCATTTTTATGTTTTGGATTCTCTAAGAGAGAAAGTTAGTTGACGAGAACATAAGAAACGATTTCTAACGAAAGTGAAGATTATTTTAACACAAAGTTATTTTATTTTATTTTACTTTATAACCGTCGTTGAACAGCCGACCCAATTTCATGGGTTTACGACTACTTACGTTCAACTCCGTAGCCTTGTAATTTTGAACCAATCCAGAAGACAAGGAAACTCCTGGATCAGTACCCCCAGAGGTATTGATTTGTTGTGGGAACATGGAGGACTTTGAGACTCGACAGATTTAACGTGCATCAGTCACCATTTACTACACGGGGAGTCTTCGGCCGGCGAGGATCGAACCCACGACCTCTTGGATATGGGCCCAGCGCCCTACCGACCAGGCTATCCCGGCCCCTAACACAAAGTTATGTGAATGTTACATTTTTATTCAACCGTAAAGAAATATTTTGATGAATCTTCCTTGAGCTGTGGTGGCTCAGGGGATAGAGCGCTCGCCTTCCTATGAGGTGAACTAGGTTCGAATCCCAGCGGTGGCTGTACCACTTATGCCTCCACTTCCAAATATTTCCTTTATGTTATTTTCTTAAGATCTATAAGTGAACATAAATCATTTTTCTAAGTAATCATTTTTTGAAATAACGTTTAACATTTAAAGTTACAACAAATTTGGCGAATTCACAATTGTGAATTAATATTTTTACTTACCGGATGTATTTTAAATACAATTTTTGCATTCGTCAAGCTGAAAGTTAAGTTCTAAATCACTTAACGAATCTCTTTAACCTTAATTCATAATAGTATATTAATGCAATTAGCACCAAAAAATAACAATTGGGTATACTATAGCCTACGTTACAGGTTGTGTTATTCCTACTAAATTTAACCCATGAACGGCATTTTCTGCGAGCCTAACTTCAAGCCACAAATAAACAAACGAAGTGTTTGATCGTTTAAATAGCTGCTCGCCAGATTTTATTGCATTATAAAGAAAAGTAATTGATATTCGATTTTTGATTAATAATTGATTTATGTGGATAGTGGCATAGAATTTAGCATTGCGTCATGGTAAATGTTATTCCTACTAAGTGGAAGTAGTTGTGTTTTTTTTATATTATACCCAATTGTAAAACGGTTAATAAGATGAGACACCGATATAAATAACTTTATCTTAAAATGTAACGCAGAATAACATTATTCTAATAATAATCCTGGACTCTTAATTTAGAAACCAAACAAAATCAAACACGTAATAATAACAGTAGGGGAGAGTGGGGTCAATTGTAACATTTTTTACTTAACTATTTTTAACTAACAAAAAATCCAATATATTATTAGTATTAATTGACAGACGAGTAAAGTAGACTATCCTCTACTAGAAAAAAAATAAATACCTAATTTTATATGTTATTATATTAGTTATTAACAATTTTTGACAGTCGAGCACTTGTTACAATTGTCCCCACTTACGAGGTCAATTGTAACAGTTCATAAATTCAACTAAAACATAGTTAATTATACATATTATCATAGTTGTGATATATTTCTTTATTGATCAAAATAGTAGTGATATTTTAGGAGTAGAAATAATAATGAGCAGAGACCTAAAGGGTTAAACTTTTAACTTTAAGGGGTTAAAAATTTTAATTTATGCTGTGAAAGGTGACAAATAAAATAATGCACATGCAACATAATATAAATGATATAGGAAACTATTGGTGGTTCTTAAAGACTTAAGTAATGGTTTGTAAACATAAGATTATTTATTTTCAGCTGTTACAATCGTCCCTTTACTTACTGTTACAATTGTCCCCAAGACGCCATTTCAGCTTCATTTGTTAAAAATAATGCTGGTTAATTAGCAAAACTAATCTTTTTTTTATTGAAATGTTAATTAAGGTGTCCACTTACATAGTCGGTTACTAATTTTTATTTGTTTAAGCAAAATTACTTTGTTACAATATAATATTCTAATACCAAAAAAAGTACTTGCGTGGCGTGAAAATATCTTTTGTGATCTAACTCTTTCAAAAGTACATAAAAATGATTAACATCAGGGGTGTACATGTAGATTTATTAAATACACCTTATGCTCTACCTAGGAATCAAATCTAGAACCCGACACTCGAAATTTTTGCTCTGTTACAATTGACCCCACTCTCCCCTACAGTTACTTTTAACTTTTAAATTAAGAAAACAAAAATATTTACAGGAAACTAATAACTTCACGACTTATATCAATTTCATGCTCATGACAACCCAACCCATTTTAAAATTAATGTGAGAAAACTGGACCCTAACATGTGATTTTTCCAGCAAAAAAAATTGTATTGACAACAAAGGAAAGCTGCGACACCATCATTAGATTTTTATATTATCAATAATTCATGAATTTTTTTCCTGAATCTGAAAAATAAAATCTTTATTCAGTCCAAAAATATAAGAACCTAAATAATAGATCTGCACCTCCAAAATAATAATTTAACAAACAATAATCGTCATTTGTGCTTCGTTTTTATTACGGATCTCTTGTTTGACTCATGCATGTAACGGGAACAAACAACAGCCTTATGCTTTTATCAATATTTATAAAAGCAGCTCAGCAAACATGTGATGAGTCGCTCTGATGCCACACACTCGATTCTTTGAATAATATGGAAGAATTTCTATCGCACCCAATTAAAGTCTTATTCAAGGAAAGAAAAAGAAACAGTTTGTAGTTAATTGGCGACACCTTTAATCAAAATAGCTTATTCCCCTTCTACAAAATATAAATTTTAAGCGATCTGCTACACAAACATTTACTGCTGGTACAAAACGGAGTTTTACCTCTTTTGTCTATCAGAGTTATTTTATGGTACAGCGTAGTTTCTTGACAGTATTTTGAGATTATCGTCAAATATATATATATATATATATATATATATATATATATATATATATATATATATATATATATATGTATATGTATATATATACATATATATATATATGTATATATATGTATATGTATATATATACATATGTATATATATATATATATATATATATATATATATATATATATATATATATATATATATATATATATATATATATATATATATGAATATATATATATATATATATATATATATATATATATATATATATATATATATATATATATATATATATATATATATATATATATATATATACCAATTTATGATCCAATTTTTTTTCTCTTTTTTTTTTGAAATTTTGTCTACTTCCCTATTTTGAGTCGCGGTGGCTCAACGGATAGAGCGTTTGTTTTCAAATGAGGTGAACTAGGTTCAAATCTCAGCGTTAGCTGGTCGATACGAATTCCGCTTCCGGCTCGTGCCAACCACAATGCTGGCGTAAGATATCCTCAGTGGTAGACGGATCATAGGTTCGAGTCCACTTGCCGACGGGCTAACGGTTGGAGCTTTTCGTGGTTTTTCTCTATATATAAGGCAAAATGCGAGTTAGTTCCATCAAAAAGTCCTCCAAGAAGGCAAATTTTCTCCCAATACTTGATCCAGGAAATCCCTTGTCTTCTGGATTGGGTTCAAAATTACAAGCTTACGGAGTTGAACCTTAGTAGTCGTAAACCAAAACTTGACTCGGCTGTTCAACGACGGTTATAAAATATTAAATACTTTCCTATATTAAGGGTCAGGAATTCAAATACGTAAAAATAGATGTTGGGGAGAGTCGGGTAGCCCCGCCCAGCGGATACCCCCGCCCACTGTCAATTTCATATGTATAGAATATTTTTTCAAGTCAATGGGCCATCGGACATTAATTGTTATGTTAAAAAAAGATTATTTTCAAAGTTTCAAGTATTTATGCAGCTGGTAACATGGTAAACAATAGTTTTGAAAATATGTTGAATACAGTAGTCATGAAATTAAGAAAAATTGGTTGAATGTTTCGATTAAACTTCATTTTAATACTAAAAAAATAATTTTTTCTATACATACAGCATTAAAGTATGTAGTCTTAAGTTTAATTTGCACAAAGAAAGAAGTTTGTATGTAAAAAATTGTTCGAGTAATTACAAATTTACAAAAAAATTGGATTTCGGGTAGCCCCGCTCACATGAATGTCGGGTATCACCGCCCAATTTTATTTCGTCGATACATGTACGGTTGCAAAGATTATTATTTTATTGCTTCAAATTTAAATGTTATATGCATTTTTAACAACAAATATATGTTTTAATATTATATGAAACATAAATTTATATATTTAAAAATGAAAAATTAAATATTTTTAAAATGTAATTGATATATCCAAATTAAATTTAATATCAATAAATCATAAATATTATAATAAGCTATTTGCTTACTTATTTATTTTCACTTATTTGTGAACGAATCAATCCACAGAAGCATTTGAATGCAATCAAAATGCAAAGTGAATTTGTAATTTTATAAAAAGTATTTTATATTAAGTTTATAGGAAAAGATCAACCAAATAAGTTTATATTGAAAAACAACTATTGTTATTAATTATTGTTACTTAAATTAAATTATTTTCGTTAAATATTTAATATAAATATATATATTAATATTATAATATATTAATATACATTAATGATAAAAAGTATGACATTTGTTGTTATTAAATGATAGAATTCACTAAAAGTATATAAATATGTAATAAATAAAATAATTTTGTGATAAAAATGATAAATGAGGTTTATCTATTGTCAATACTTTGGTCATTCTCATTTACACCTGTAAAAAATAGCCAAAAAACACAATTTTTGTAACTGGGCTGGGCAACCCGACACATTTTGAAAAGAGCTGAAAAACATGTTTTTTTAAATTTCTATTATTTTAAGTTTAACTATTCTTTTTTTGGTTTATTCCTTTTGCATTATTTAATTAAATGATAAAACAATAGAAACATACAAAAATGTTGATTATTACTCAGTATTATACAGAAATATAAGCATTACTCCTTAAGTGAGCGGGGCTACCCGACTCTCCCCTTTATGTTTATAAAAGTACGTTTTTGTGTCTGATTTCTAACTGTTACTGTGAAGTAAGTTAGCACTAATTATTTGAAGTCACACCCTGGAACCATTAAGATTGACACTTAGTTCTTGAAAACCCGATAATAAGAACGGAAGTTATGCGGGGTGATTTCTTTTTATTTTTTATTTTGTGCGCTGTACACACATGTGTAGGGCTACTGTAGAAAAATCAAGATAAACAAAATTCTTTTAGTTGCAGTAAATGTACATAAACTCTAGCAGGAATTTACTTCTTTAAAATACCATTTTGACCTTCGGAGATCTGGTAGGGTATAGAGAATATACCATAAAGTGGTATAATTCCCCTCATAATAGTGGTATATAATTCATTAAGTATTGAAATTTCAAAATTTTTTTTTTTATTAAATGAGTCCTTTTTATTCGCAGAATTTATATTTGAAGCACATTCCTACTTAACAGGAAATCAAATCTGGAATTGAAACGTAAAAATTAGAAACTAATAGTATACAAAAGATAATATAAAATCTTGTACTCAAAATTTCGCCCATTTTTCGACTAGTTAAAATTGTTCAAATTTCAACTGGTCCTCTGTACAACATGACAATTTTCAAACGCTGCATGACAACTACAAAAGTAGGATTTATCTCCAATCTAACCGCAATTTTGATTATTTTCCGGTCTAAATAAAACAGGAGAAACAGAACTAAGATGCAGAAAATATGAAAATGAACAATTCATGTAAATTTTAAAATTCACGTTTGTTCAGGGGACTAGAAATGAGAAGAAAAAAATTTGTCACACATAACAAAAAACGTATGGGAAAAATTTCACTATTTTTCGTTTCGGTGACATAAATTAACTTTTTTTTCTTCTCGTTTTTGTTATTGTTGTTAATTTACGTCGCACTAGAGCTGCACAATGGGCTATTGGCGACGGTCTGGGAAACATCCCGGAGGATGATCCGAAGACATGCCACCACAATTTTGATCCTCTGCGGAGGGGGTGGCACCCCCGCTTCGGTAACCAGACGACCAGAGCGCGAAGTCGAGCACTTTACGGTAGCACAGTTTAACGAGGACCAATACCGCACACCCTCGGTCCCTACGCAGGCTGATCCAAGTGGTCACCCACCCGCACACTGACCGTAGCCAGTGATGCTTGACTTCGGTGATCTGATGGGAACCGTGTCTTAACGATCAGTTCACTGCGGGACTTTTTCTCGTTTTTAATACCTTATTCAAATAGTGTTTCTTTTTTTTTTTTTAAGCATATTAATTTCCATATGACTCTTTTGAAAAATACATATGAGTGTTCTCATCGCTAATTTTATTCGTTTTAATAAATTTGCATTTTTTGGCAACTCAAAACAAATCAATAAAAATAAAAATAAAGTTATTTCAACACTAGGGCGAAAAATAATTTCGTAATTTTTTTTTTAATTAAACGGTATTGAGAATAAAATGAGATGCTTATAAACAACTCCCTTCGATAATAGTCCGAAAGTAGGGGGCCGGGATAGCCTGGTCGGTAGAGCGCTGGGCCCGAGAGGTCGTGGGTTCGATCCGGCCGAAGACTCCCAGTGTAGTAAATGGTGACTGATGCACGTTAAATCTGTCGAGTCTCAAAGTCCTCCATGTTCCCATAACAAATCAATACCTCTGGGGTAACTGATCCAGGAGTTTTTCTTGTCTTCTGGATTGGGTTCAAAATTACAAGGTTACGGAGTTAAACATTAGTAGTCGTAAACTCATGAAATTGGGTCGGCTGTTCAACGACGGTTATAAAATAAAATAAAATATTCCGAAAATCAATTTGTTCGTTATATCGTAATTATTTGAGTAATTATTTTATTATTGCAAAAAAATATTAATTCAATTAAAGCTAAGCCCATTAGCTTTAATTGAGCAGCTCTAGTGCGACGTAAATTAACAACAACAACAATCAATTAAAGCTAATCATTATTACAAAATATAAGTTGTTGTTGTTAATTTGCGTCGCACTAAAGCTGCGCGATGGGCTATTGGCGGCGGTCTGGCAAACACCCCTGAGGATGATCCGAAGACATGTCATCACAATTTTGATCCTCTGCGGAGGGGATGGCACCCCCGCTTCGGTAGCCCGATGACCTGCATGCGAAGTCAAACACTTTACGGTAGAGCAGTTTAACGAGAATCAATACCGCACACCCTCGGTCCCTATGCAGACTGATCCAATTGGTCACCCACCCGCCCACTGACCGTAGCCAGTGATGCTTGACTTCGGTAATCTGCTGGGAACCGTGTCTTAATGATCAGTCCACTGCGGGACACAAAATATAAGTAATTAATTAAGTACGTAACTAATTTATGTTAATTGCTTATATACATTTTCCATTGTCGATACTGGGAAAAAGTAGTTTGTTATTTATTTATTGAAATTTTAAATTCAAATTATTTTTATCTCTTGTGTTAATTTACTGTTGTAGTAGCTCCTGAACTAACAAATATTCGAGTTCAGTGATTGCCAGATCGTATATTCGATCGTGTATAATATAGATCTGTCGAGGATTTGATCAAAAAATTTGAACATAGCACTATTTAGAGCGAAATTTTTTATCTAGGCATTTCCGAATAACTAATACTCTGTTTAACCGAAAATAATTTATCTATTCTCAAATGGAAACTTTGCGGAAAACAATGCCGTCACTGGGTTTAATTTTGGACAGGGACGAAATTAAATTACACAGTGACAATAGTTCTAAATTTCAGGCATAAGAAAAAAAGTCATAATAAATATCAGCAAAAAGATTATTTTTTCCGTTTCCTGCTTCAAACTTTAAGGAATTTAAATCGATAGTAATTCTTGAAAATTTTTCTTTATTTATTTGAAATATTCTTTTATTTAGGCTTTTAGAGATTCGTAATTATTGAGGGGGACTAATACCTACCCCGCCAACGACAAGCATGAGTTGTTAATATTGCATTTATGTAATAATTACTGTTATGTATAATTTTTAACAAAGACATTTAGCTGCCGTTCTTTAGATTTTCACTGTTTATTCCATTAATGTCCGACTACAAAAACTGAAATGATGGAAAAAATGCGTTTAAGAAAAAAGTGGTAGAGAAAGAAACCTACCAGGAAAAAAATCTTGCTGATAAAAGCATGAATAAAATGAGAAAAATTGAATGAGAAATTAAAAATAAAAGAACGAGACATTTTATGGAACATCAGAAAGTTATTAATTTTGAAGAGAATAGTTTTTGGTTTGAATTTCAGGTTCATACTAACCCTTTACGGGTATTTTAATTTAAGTCTGCTTAGTTTATGAGTGGTTATCGAATAATTGTGTTTTTATAAAAAAGAATTGTTTCTCTTTAATGTAGCTTGATTCGTTACAGTATGCCGATTGGATATTTCCTTTTGTATCCTACCACTCTGGATGTAAAAATGTATTGTTCTTTTGTTCTTTGACTTCAAATTTAGATGTAAATAATTTTATTATATCATATGTGTTACATTTTTATCATATCATATTATGTATCACAATATTATTATATCATATTTTTTATTAGACAATAATGTCTTGTTTCTTTATAATAAATTATAGTAAAGCTTCACTTCTGCTATCACTTTTTACTTTTTTAAAAATATGTACCGTCCTTCAGAGCCCAAACGAGTCAATTTATAGTGTTTTTTTCTTCTTCAATTTAAACTTTTGAATTCTTCTTTATGAATTCGGAACAATTTTTAAATGTAATAAAAATTACGTTAAATAATTGCGCAGTACCTACGATGTTAAATATAATATATTTAATTTCCTTGCATTTATAAAACAAACATTTGGGAAATATTTAAACCTTATTTATAAATTTCTCAGCTTAAAAACAAAGAATATTAAATTGAAGCAGTCAATCTTTTAGTTGTTCAACTTTGAATTAAATTTTTTTAAACTAAATTTAAAAAGTGCCTTCATATTTCATCTTCAAAATTCTGTCCATGTAGTTTTTCTAGAAAAAATTTGAAGAGGGAAAAGGTTGATAACTAAGTCCTATATTTCACGCGACGATAAATGATATAATACTGACGATGAAGGATGACGCAACTCCAAGGAGAAAATTTCAACAAAAAAGCGATAATGCTTAAATTCTGGGTACCATGTTCTCCCGCCTAAACCGTTCTTCGCCAACGACGGCTATGCGCGCGCAGGAATAAACCAGCAATCTAGTTACATGGAGGTTTTTGGCGGAAACAAATAGTGTTAGGAATTTTTTAATCGCCAACGCATGCTTATTGAGTTTTCAAGCAAACTTTTTCAACTTTTGAGTTTAATCCGTCGTCTTGTGACCAATACAATTCTCTTGATATTTTACGAACCTAGAGTGACTTAAAACCTTTTCGATGCTAGAAGTCTTTGAGTTTTGGCATTGCTTCCAAGAATATTTGGCGATTATTTTGAGAGTGTTTTGTATATTGGCGTGTTTGAATGATATAACACATGGGTCGCAGCATGCTGTCTTATTTATTTTTGTTATACTTGGTGAATGTTTTATTGTCGGACGGAAGAAATATAACACTCGAGTCAAGCCGGTCAACAAGTTCTGCTTGTGACCAAGTTTTTTTTAGTCCATTTAATAATTTTTTAATCTGAAATTCTTAATCTTCTTGCTTTCCGGTCTTAAAATTTTATTTTTGAATTTTAATAAATCACTATTTATTCCCAGAAACTTCTTTGGAAAACACGGAATGGTATCTTTTTTTTCTTCCTTCTTTTGTTTACATTTATACACTTTAAAACTGCATTTGTTGTTTAATTCTGTCAAATAATATTTCTGTACGTTTCTATGTGTGTTTATTATATGTGTTTATTTCATTGCATTCCCAAGAATTCATTCAGCTCTGAGTTAGCAAAAATACTTCCATTTTATTGTTATTACTTTTTTAAAAATCAGTCAAAAATTCTTAATTTGTTTTCCAGTCTAAGTAATTTTTAGTTAGGAACCTTGTCTAACAGGAAAATTATAAAATTAAAAATTGTCAAGTGCATTACTTTACCCTTTAAAGATTTAAGTTCTCAAATTAAATATTTTTAGGTATTTATTTAAAATAAGTTTAAATTGTCAGAACTTGTTTCCAATAATGGATTGATATGGTTGTTAATTAGGTAATGTTTTGCTTATTGCTAAGCATGATATAACAAAAGATATCCTTTTGTTATATTTCTACATTCTATAAGAACTCTGCATTTCTATAAGAACTCTGTAAGAAACTGGACAAAATGGACGAAAATAAAAATGTTGATCAGTATGTATTGAAAGAATAGCTAAAATTGAAACTAAATTTAATCTAGTATCAAAAAGTTTTTTTAAAAAATCTAAACAGCATATTATTTCAGAATTTTTTATTATTATTCAGAATTTTTTAGAGTATTCATACTTAATAATTGGTATGCTATTTGTGTGTTTTGATATGAGTCTATTCAATATATGTTGTTTTAGTAGTGCTTATATTATATAAATTATTTAGTAATAAAAGGAAATTTTATTAGGTTATTTTAACAGTTCATTATGTTATTATGATTATAGGTTTTACTATATTGTAAACTAAACTCGGTGGTGCAATAGCCTAAGGACGACTAAGGCCTATTGTGCCCATCCCAATTTTTCTTGAGCTTTGGTGCAGGAACAGATGTTCGGGTTGGGTGGTCAGGCAAACAGGGAGCTACTAATGTTTAGTTCGCTTAGTATTAATTTTGTGGACCTAGAATGTAAAGCCACAAAATGTAGACCAAAATTTTATGTTCAACTGATTCCTTTCATTGGACAATGACAATATTTAGTATGCGTCATTCAAATATTTATATTCTTACATTTTCTAATTAATTACTTACTTACCTCACTTCTAATAAGGCAATGTTTAAGTAAATCCTAATATAAGATAGGCTGTTGACAACTTTATTTACAAAATACTGAGTACAAAAATCAAACTAAAGAGGTTGTAATGAAAGGACGAAATTCAAAAGTAATAATTTTAATATCAAGTCTGCTGAATGAATGGGAAGAGGGAAGTTGTTTTTGAGCTGAAGCACTTTTGAAATGTCTGGCTCTGGAGATGTATGTTAGGTCATGTATAGTTTGTCTACAGTATGAACTCCCCCCGCAACAAAGTATGAGGCCATCTGCTGCTATGGAAATAAGAATAGCGCATTTAATGGAGGGTAGCTTCTCTTTACTCTTCCATGCCCTAAACGATGACCTCACACTCCTATTTGAAATAGTTATACCTCGTCACCATAGTCACCACCACAGTCCAGGCGAATGGCTAGGGGAGTTCTTACTTTGGACAAACTATACATATTACAGTGTTTGGAGTTTACTGTCATGGGGTAAAGGAACATAATTTTGTGACAAAATATACATATAGATGTTATCCCATATTTAAATGTATTTTAGTCTTTTTCTAAGCATATTTAAATGTTTAACAGTTAATTGATATTGCAGGCTCTTTTTCATCAATTTATTGTGTTGGTACTTTTAACAACACTTAAGGAATCTCTAAGCCAACTGAGCCAAAACAAAGATGAATTGTTGAACTGGTGTTTGAATGGCCAAAATCACAAAAGAATACCAGGAAAAGAATACTCATTACATGACCAAGTACAATATTTCCTTCCATTTTCATTATTTTTTATAATTTGAATAAAATATGTTTTGACTTCTACAAAAGTTTTAATAATGCAAACCTTTTATTTCCTCATTTTTTTTTCTTTTAAAATGACAGAACACCTGCCTTTTTTAATGAAATTGAGACTGGCAAGAAACAAATTCTGCCTTTTTTGCTCACAACTCTTTTTTGAAACGGATTCTGGGTCCGTTAGAGATTTATATACGAGATTATTTAAAGAATTTCATTACATTAATTATAAATAATTTTGTATTATTTCTAAATTCGCACACTAAATGTAGCCAGGTTTTATATATATATATATATATATTATGACAAAATTCCATTTTTATTAATTTGAACTGTTTGTCTATGTTGTGATGTAGTTGATCATTTGTCACCATTATTTTATAGGAAGAATATTTTATTTATGCTCTAGCTAGTATCATGTAGAAATGGAGGTGAATATGGCATTGACCCCATACATCTGCATACCTTTTTTTCAATGAGCATACCTTTTTTTCAATGGATTTCAATTTCTGACACCGAAAATATAAGGGTATAGGGGCTGTGATCAATATGGTCCTAATAGTTTACGAGGGGTAGTTATTTTTTACGCATTTTGCCATATTTCGCAAAATTTTTGAGCGAATTGAAAAATTTTGCACACGAGAGAACTCTAGGCAAAAAAAAAAAAAAAAGCTTTTAGTAAATATTTATTATTTACCTAATTGTTGAAAAATTTTTGAATATGAAATTTTTTACATTAAGTATCTAATTTCATATGACAAAATTGAAGCAAAATCTTTTGGATAGTTCTTGAGTCATCGAGTTTTAAATACCTGATTTTATTTTACGACTTTATAATTGTGTGCAAAGACTTTTCAACTCGTTAAAAAAGTTATGGCAAACTCTGCAAAAAGTAAAATTAACATTAAGGAGTCAAAGCTTTGGATCGCACTCCATACCAAATGATTAGGACCCTATTTCCCAGATTGCCCCTATATTTTCAGGGGCAGAAATCTGAATCCATTGAAAAAAGGTATGTTTATTCAGAGAAAGTATGTTTTTATGTCTGATTTTGTAGCTTAAAATATCATATAATTAAAACTAAATAATTAACATATTTGATGTCTCCTCGAACCAATAAGATCACGTTCAGAACATGAAGATCTGATCATTTGATCAAAAGTTATTTAGGGTCGTACTTCTATTTGGCGCAGTGTACATTTATATTTATTAGAAAGCTTTTCCAGTGTGGGTGGATGATAGTCTGAATACTTAGGGCTATTATCTTCCTTAAAGTTACACACAGAAGAATCAATAGGACTATATTTAACTTCTACCTCTTTAAAATCACTACCTAAAAGTCATTTTGTTTGTATGTAGTGTGTATGATAATGTCATGCAATCATGCTTAAAAATAATTCTTTTTTATTACCTTTCATATAAAAAAATATTTTAAAAACATTGGTAGTTTTTTTTAGTACTTTTTTTTTTTGAACTCTACTTTTAGTAATGATTTAACTATTAAGTGATTAAAGTCATGATATAAATAAATCATTTTATCAATTTTTAGTTTGAAACCTTGACCCTGTTCTTCGTACATGCTGAAAAAATAAACAATCAATTAATTAGAGCTGAAAAGCATTACTAAGTTATACACAAGACTAAAAGGTATTCACCAACATAATCAGTAAAGCTAACAAAAAATTCCAGTTTTATCTGTATTATTATAGTTACAGTTTTATATTTTGTCCTTCCAGTTGGCTTTATGTTATTATAAGCAAAAAACATTTTGATTAGTTCATTCTATCATGATACAGATTAAATGATGCCAAATGATACTACGAAATGCAATTCAATATCATTTGACATGATGCTGTTTCTTGAGGCTAACTCATGATAGGAAAATTTTTTCTCAATTTTCTTCTCCACTTATCCCTATTTACACTATTACCACCACTAATTCTACCTTGATTCGTATATTTACATTACCTATTTATAGTACCTACTGAAACTGCACCAAATACCAAAGTATCAGTATTGCCTGTTACCAAAATTAATTCAACAATAATAGCATTTATGCTTCTTCTAAATAATTTGGTGTCATTTCTCCAATGATTTTGCTTTTATAGTACTACATAGCTTGTTTTTCATTTCAGTTATATTTTGAAAATTAAATAAGCATCATTGGTGTCAATAATTTGACAATTTTTTTAGGCTTCTCTTTAACAAACTAGTAACATTTCTCTATTAATTTTGCTTTTTAGTATATAACTTATTTTTTTTACTTCAATTAATATCTATTTAGTTTATAACAAATTTGATTCAGAGACAGTAACAGTTTGGTGATTTTTTACGGTTCCCCTCAAAGAATAATTATGTTTTCTTCATTATTTTTGGCTTAAATTACTCCTTTCATCCACTGTCCAAATTTCAGGACACTAGCATAAATGGTTCTGGAGTTAGATACTAACTCTTCATTTTATTATTTTTGGATATTTTAATTCAAATAGATTAGTTATTAGTCTGAATTTAAGTAACTTAAATGTTGAATTGACTTTATAAACTCCCTTACACTAGGCCTAAACTGTAATATTTGTTGTTTCCTTAGTGTAGCCCTTGGAAAGATCATGCCTGCTGTACAGAAACTGTAACTCAAGATATTCATGAATTGAAGTTGTATAATTTTAGTTATGATCATTGCTTCAGCCAAGTGAAGAGAAATATGTCTCTTCCATGCAAGAAACACTTCATACAAGACAATTGTTTTTATGAATGCGAGCCACACATTGGATTATGGGTCGTAAATGTATGTTAAGTGAATTTTTTTTATTTGTTTTACAATTTTGGTTATTATATATTTTGTTAGGATATAGGATAGCTAAGCTATTTTACTGTACCCAGGTATTTATATTTTATCCTTCCAAAGATATGGGATTCTTTTTTAAAAAAAAAAGTTAACTTGAATGTTTTTTATTTTCTACTGAATTTGAAACTTGAAATTGAATTCGAATATGATGAGCAGCAGCACAAATGCTGAGGTCCTTAGGGCTAGTAATTTAATTATTTGTTAGTACTGTGTTGCTAATTTTGAATGCTGTTTATAGGCTAATCCCAGCAAATGAGTTAAAAAAAAAAAAACCCAATAAAACAGAGTCAATAGTTCTTTTTTGTTAATTTTTCACACGGCTGTACGTTGAAGACTTAAAAGTATGATTAATTAATTTTTTTATACAAAATGCATTATGACAAAAGATGTATGCCACGTCTTCTAATGTTATCTCTTGAGCCAGCCGTGGTGGTTCAGGGAATAGAGCTTTTGCCTTCCAATGAGGTGAACCGATCTCGAATCACAGCCATGATTAATTTATATGAATTCCGCACTCTGCTGGCACCGACCACAGTGCTGACGTCTGTATTAGAGCTCCCTTGCAGTCAGACTAACTGTAAAAGTGTCTTTGTGCTTTTCCTTTTCATTTAACACAGATGCAGGTTTGTTTCCTTAAAAAGTCCTCCACAAATTCAAATATCTCCCAATACATGATCCAGGAGTACATTTGTCTTCTGGTTTGGGTTCAAAATTGCTAGGCTATGGAGTTGAACATTAGCAGTCGTAAACCCAAAAATTGGATCGACTGTTCAACGATGGTTATAAAATAAAAAGTTATTCCTGTTAGCATTGCATTATAAAATTTTTCTGTCTATACATATAAAGCATTTTATAAATTTGTGTTGCAAAACTTTAAATTTTTATTATTTTTTACTTCAAGCAACTATTAAACAATTTTTATCTACTGATTCAAGCTTACTTCATGTAACAAAAATTACATGGTTATTAATTTATTTGACTTTGATTTAAATTATTGATTTCAATATTTTAATTTGTATGATAGATACTCTATCTAATACCATTAAGGATTTTCATTCTTGATTGAAGAAGCAAGAGTTTTCTCTAACAGTTCATTTTGTGAATAAAAAAACATTTTAAATTTATATACAAAAATATCAGATTGACATGTTTAGTAAATGTTTATTTTATATTTTTAATTTAAGTGTTTAAGTTACATCTTAATATTTTCAATTTATGTAAAGTATTCAACTGATATACAAAGTTGTTTATTTTTCAATTTTGTGTTTGTTAACTTAAACCAAAACATGCAAAATAAGACTTTTCATTTTTTAAAATTATAAACATGTTTATACTTTTTTTTAAAATTTTAATAAATTAAATGTTTGAAAATGTAAGGACAATACCAGTTTTATTTTCTACTTTGCTTTACAAATAGTTTCTTTTAAACAAAGAAACCTTATATTTTTAGTCTTTAAAGGTTTATTCATAAAAATATTCATTCTTTCAATTTAAAGATTTTATTTACAATTAAATGATTTAGAATGGTGAAATAATCCCTGTTTTATTTTTGTTTCTACATAGTTTCTTTTGGAATGGGAAAAAATATGATAAATTCTTAATTGATAAATAGATTTACAGTGATTTTTTTTTTTTTTTTTTAATGTTGCAAAAAGAATTCCGCTCTAAATTCTGTTAACGTTTACATATTTAATTCAACTGTTGCCAAATATTCTACGAATGTCGCTAAAATCATATGCATGGGCAGTATTGCTGCGTTGAAATATGTTTGAAAGTTACAAAATATTAACTGAAAATAGTTTTTTTTTCTTTGCATCAAAATCTATGCATTAAAAAAAATGTTGTGCTAATTTTAATCTACAGGTAAATTAGGTTTTACTTTTCAGATTTTCCAACTGGAATAACTCTTATTTTTAAACTTCTATTTTTCTGCTTATTGATCTATGTGACGATAACAATTTTAATGTATATACATATTTCTCATTTGTGGCACCATAAAATCTGGTATTTCTTTATCTCCTTAGTATAATTTTTATCAATGAGACAATTTTTTTTGCTCTAACGTGTTATATGTTTGAAAGTTACAAAATATTAACTGAAAATAGTTGTTTTTTCCTTGCATCAAAATCTGTGCATTAAAAGAAATGTTGTGCTAATTTTATTCTACAGGTAAATTAGGTTTTACTTTTCAGATTTTTCAAATGGAATAACGCTTATTTTTTTACTTCTATTTTTCAGCTTATTGATCTATGTGACGATAACAAATCTTATGTATATACATATTTCTCATATGTGGCACCATAAAATCTTGTATTTTTTCATGTACTTAGTATAATTTTTAACAATGAGACAATTTTTTTTTCTAACTTGTTATATGTTTGAAAGTTACAAAATAATAACTGAAAATAGTCTTTTTTTCCTTGCATCAAAAGAAATGTTGTGCTAATTTTATTCTACACGTAAGTTAGGTTTTACTTTTCAGATTTTTCAAATGGAATAACTCTTATTTTTAAACTTGTATTTTTCTGCTTATTGATCTATGTGAGGATAACAATTCTAATGTATATATATATTTCTCATATGTCGCACAATAAAATCTGGTATTTCTTCTTATATTTAGTATAATTTTTATCAATGAAACAATTTTTTTTGTTCTATGTTTGAAAGTTTCAAAATATTAACTGAAAATAGTTTTTGTTTCCTTGCATCAATGTCTATGCATTAAAAAATATGTGGTGCTAATTTTATTCTACAGGTAAAGTAGGTTTTACTTTTCAGATTTTTCAAATGGAATAACGCTTATTTTTTAACTTCTATTTTTCTGCTTATTGATCTATGTGACGATAACAATTCTTATGTATATACATATTTCTCATATGTGGCAACATAAAATCTGCCCCTGAGGGGGTTTACCTTCTTTAGGTAAACACAGGGAGTCACGCCCCGGGGTACCCTAGTGATCTATCCTTAGTATAATTTTTATCAATGAGACAATTTTTTTTTGCTCTAACGTGTTATATGTTTGAAAGTTACAAAATATTAACTGAAAATAGTTTTTTTTCTCCCTTGCATCAAAATCTATGCGTAAAAAAAATGTTGTGCTAATTTTATTCTACAGGTAAATTAGGTTTTACTTTTCAGATTTTTCAAATGGAATAACTCTTATTTTTAAACTTCTATTTTTCTGCTTATTGATCTATGTGAGGATAACAATTCTAATGTATATATATATTTCTCATATGACGCACAATAAAATCTGGTATTTCTTCTTATATTTAGTATAATTTTTATCAATGAAACAATTTTTTTTGTTCTAACGTGTTATATGTTTGAAAGTTTAAAAATATTAACTGAAAATAGTTTTTTTTCTTCCTTGCTTCAAAATCTATGCATTAAAAAAAATGTTGTGTTAATTTTATTCTACAGGTGAATTTGGTTTTACTTTTCAGATTTTTCAAATGTAATAACTCTTATTGTTAAACTTCTATTTTTCTGCTTATTGCTCTATGTGAGGATAACAATTCTAATGTATGTACATATTTCTCATATGTGGCACCATAAAATCTGGTATTTCTTCCATCTACTTAGTATAATTTTTATCAATGAGACAATTTTTTTTGCTCTAACGTGTTATATGTTTGAAAGTTACAAAATATTAACTGAAAATAGTTTTTTTTCCTTGCATTAAAAAAAAATTGTGCTAATTTTATTCTACACGTAATTTAGGTTTTACTTCTCAGATTTTTCAAATGGAATACTCTTATTTTTAAACTTCTATTTATCTGTTTATTGATCTATGTGAGGATAACAATTCTAATGTATGTACATATTTCTCATTTGTGGCACCATAAAATCTGGTATTTCTTCCATCTACTTAGTATAATTTTTATCAATGAGACAATTTTTTTTGCTCTAACGTGTTATGTGTTTGAAAGTTACAAAATATTAACTGAAAATAGTTTTTTTTCCTTGCATTAAAAAAAAATTGTGCTAATTTTATTCTACACGTAATTTAGGTTTTACTTCTCAGATTTTTCAAATGGAATACTCTTATTTTTAAACTTCTATTTATCTGTTTATTGATCTATGTGAGGATAACAATTCTAATGTATGTACATATTTCTCATTTGTGGCACCATAAAATCTGGTATTTCTTCCATCTACTTAGTATAATTTTTATCAATGAGACAATTTTTTTTGCTCTAACGTGTTATATGTTTGAAAGTTACAAAATATTAACTGAAAATAGTTTTTTTTCCTTGCATTAAAAAAAAATTGTGCTAATTTTATTCTACACGTAATTTAGGTTTTACTTCTCAGATTTTTCAAATGGAATACTCTTATTTTTAAACTTCTATTTATCTGTTTATTGATCTATGTGAGGATAACAATTCTAATGTATGTACATATTTCTCATTTGTGGCACCATAAAATCTGGTATTTCTTCCATCTACTTAGTATAATTTTTATCAATGAGACAATTTTTTTTGCTCTAACGTGTTATATGTTTGAAAGTTACAAAATATTAACTGAAAATAGTTTTTTTTCCTTGCATTAAAAAAAAATTGTGCTAATTTTATTCTACACGTAATTTAGGTTTTACTTCTCAGATTTTTCAAATGGAATACTCTTATTTTTAAACTTCTATTTATCTGTTTATTGATCTATGTGAGGATAACAATTCTAAGGTATGTACATATTTCTCATTTGTGGCACCATAAAATCTGGTATTTCTTCCATCTACTTAGTATAATTTTTATCAATGAGACAATTTTTTTTGCTCTAACGTGTTATATGTTTGAAAGTTACAAAATATTAACTGAAAATAGTTTTTTTTCCTTGCATTAAAAAAAATTGTGCTAATTTTATTCTACACGTAATTTAGGTTTTACTTCTCAGATTTTTCAAATGGAATACTCTTATTTTTAAACTTCTATTTATCTGTTTATTGATCTATGTGAGGATAACAATTCTAATGTATGTACATATTTCTCATTTGTGGCACCATAAAATCTGGTATTTCTTCCATCTACTTAGTATAATTTTTATCAATGAGACAATTTTTTTTGCTCTAACGTGTTATATGTTTGAAAGTTACAAAATATTAACTGAAAATAGTTTTTTTTCCTTGCATTAAAAAAAAATTGTGCTAATTTTATTCTACACGTAATTTAGGTTTTACTTCTCAGATTTTTCAAATGGAATACTCTTATTTTTAAACTTCTATTTATCTGTTTATTGATCTATGTGAGGATAACAATTCTAATGTATGTACATATTTCTCATTTGTGGCACCATAAAATCTGGTATTTCTTCCATCTACTTAGTATAATTTTTATCAATGAGACAATTTTTTTTGCTCTAACGTGTTATATGTTTGAAAGTTACAAAATATTAACTGAAAATAGTTTTTTTTCCTTGCATTAAAAAAAAATTGTGCTAATTTTATTCTACACGTAATTTAGGTTTTACTTCTCAGATTTTTCAAATGGAATACTCTTATTTTTAAACTTCTATTTATCTGTTTATTGATCTATGTGAGGATAACAATTCTAATGTATGTACATATTTCTCATTTGTGGCACCATAAAATCTGGTATTTCTTCCATCTACTTAGTATAATTTTTATCAATGAGACAATTTTTTTTGCTCTAACGTGTTATATGTTTGAAAGTTACAAAATATTAACTGAAAATAGTTTTTTTTCCTTGCATTAAAAAAAAATTGTGCTAATTTTATTCTACACGTAATTTAGGTTTTACTTCTCAGATTTTTCAAATGGAATACTCTTATTTTTAAACTTCTATTTATCTGTTTATTGATCTATGTGAGGATAACAATTCTAATGTATGTACATATTTCTCATTTGTGGCACCATAAAATCTGGTATTTCTTCCATCTACTTAGTATAATTTTTATCAATGAGACAATTTTTTTTGCTCTAACGTGTTATATGTTTGAAAGTTACAAAATATTAACTGAAAATAGTTTTTTTTCCTTGCATTAAAAAAAAATTGTGCTAATTTTATTCTACACGTAATTTAGGTTTTACTTCTCAGATTTTTCAAATGGAATACTCTTATTTTTAAACTTCTATTTATCTGTTTATTGATCTATGTGAGGATAACAATTCTAATGTATGTACATATTTCTCATTTGTGGCACCATAAAATCTGGTATTTCTTCCATCTACTTAGTATAATTTTTATCAATGAGACAATTTTTTTTGCTCTAACGTGTTATATGTTTGAAAGTTACAAAATATTAACTGAAAATAGTTTTTTTTCCTTGCATTAAAAAAAAATTGTGCTAATTTTATTCTACACGTAATTTAGGTTTTACTTCTCAGATTTTTCAAATGGAATACTCTTATTTTTAAACTTCTATTTATCTGTTTATTGATCTATGTGAGGATAACAATTCTAATGTATGTACATATTTCTCATTTGTGGCACCATAAAATCTGGTATTTCTTCCATCTACTTAGTATAATTTTTATCAATGAGACAATTTTTTTTGCTCTAACGTGTTATATGTTTGAAAGTTACAAAATATTAACTGAAAATAGTTTTTTTTCCTTGCATTAAAAAAAAATTGTGCTAATTTTATTCTACACGTAATTTAGGTTTTACTTCTCAGATTTTTCAAATGGAATACTCTTATTTTTAAACTTCTATTTATCTGTTTATTGATCTATGTGAGGATAACAATTCTAATGTATGTACATATTTCTCATTTGTGGCACCATAAAATCTGGTATTTCTTCCATCTACTTAGTATAATTTTTATCAATGAGACAATTTTTTTTGCTCTAACGTGTTATATGTTTGAAAGTTACAAAATATTAACTGAAAATAGTTTTTTTTCCTTGCATTAAAAAAAAATTGTGCTAATTTTATTCTACACGTAATTTAGGTTTTACTTCTCAGATTTTTCAAATGGAATACTCTTATTTTTAAACTTCTATTTATCTGTTTATTGATCTATGTGAGGATAACAATTCTAATGTATGTACATATTTCTCATTTGTGGCACCATAAAATCTGGTATTTCTTCCATCTACTTAGTATAATTTTTATCAATGAGACAATTTTTTTTGCTCTAACGTGTTATATGTTTGAAAGTTACAAAATATTAACTGAAAATAGTTTTTTTTCCTTGCATTAAAAAAAAATTGTGCTAATTTTATTCTACACGTAATTTAGGTTTTACTTCTCAGATTTTTCAAATGGAATACTCTTATTTTTAAACTTCTATTTATCTGTTTATTGATCTATGTGAGGATAACAATTCTAATGTATGTACATATTTCTCATTTGTGGCACCATAAAATCTGGTATTTCTTCCATCTACTTAGTATAATTTTTATCAATGAGACAATTTTTTTTGCTCTAACGTGTTATATGTTTGAAAGTTACAAAATATTAACTGAAAATAGTTTTTTTTCCTTGCATTAAAAAAAAATTGTGCTAATTTTATTCTACACGTAATTTAGGTTTTACTTCTCAGATTTTTCAAATGGAATACTCTTATTTTTAAACTTCTATTTATCTGTTTATTGATCTATGTGAGGATAACAATTCTAATGTATGTACATATTTCTCATTTGTGGCACCATAAAATCTGGTATTTCTTCCATCTACTTAGTATAATTTTTATCAATGAGACAATTTTTTTTGCTCTAACGTGTTATATGTTTGAAAGTTACAAAATATTAACTGAAAATAGTTTTTTTTCCTTGCATTTTTTTCCTTGCAGATTTTTCAAATGGAATACTCTTATTTTTAAACTTCTATTTATCTGTTTATTGATCTATGTGAGGATAACAATTCTAATGTATGTACATATTTCTCATTTGTGGCACCATAAAATCTGGTATTTCTTCCATCTACTTAGTATAATTTTTATCAATGAGACAATTTTTTTTGCTCTAACGTGTTATATGTTTGAAAGTTACAAAATATTAACTGAAAATAGTTTTTTTTCCTTGCATTAAAAAAAAATTGTGCTAATTTTATTCTACACGTAATTTAGGTTTTACTTCTCAGATTTTTCAAATGGAATACTCTTATTTTTAAACTTCTATTTATCTGTTTATTGATCTATGTGAGGATAACAATTCTAATGTATGTACATATTTCTCATATGTGGCACCATAAAATCTGGTATTTCTTCCATCTACTTAGTATAATTTTTATCAATGAGACAATTTTTTTTGCTCTAACGTGTTATATGTTTGAAAGTTACAAAATATTAACTGAAAATAGTTTTTTTTCCTTGCATTAAAAAAAAATTGTGCTAATTTTATTCTACACGTAATTTAGGTTTTACTTCTCAGATTTTTCAAATGGAATACTCTTATTTTTAAACTTCTATTTATCTGTTTATTGATCTATGTGAGGATAACAATTCTAATGTATGTACATATTTCTCATTTGTGGCACCATAAAATCTGGTATTTCTTCCATCTACTTAGTATAATTTTTATCAATGAGACAATTTTTTTTCTCTAACGTGTTATATGTTTGAAAGTTACAAAATATTAACTGAAAATAGTTTTTTTTCCTTGCATTAAAAAAAAATTGTGCTAATTTTATTCTACACGTAATTTAGGTTTTACTTCTCAGATTTTTCAAATGGAATACTCTTATTTTTAAACTTCTATTTATCTGTTTATTGATCTATGTGAGGATAACAATTCTAATGTATGTACATATTTCTCATATGTGGCACCATAAAATCTGGTATTTCTTCCATCTACTTAGTATAATTTTTATCAATGAGACAATTTTTTTTGCTCTAACGTGTTATATGTTTGAAAGTTACAAAATATTAACTGAAAATAGTTTTTTTTCCTTGCATTAAAAAAAAATTGTGCTAATTTTATTCTACACGTAATTTAGGTTTTACTTCTCAGATTTTTCAAATGGAATACTCTTATTTTTAAACTTCTATTTATCTGTTTATTGATCTATGTGAGGATAACAATTCTAATGTATGTACATATTTCTCATATGTGGCACCATAAAATCTGGTATTTCTTCCATCTACTTAGTATAATTTTTATCAATGAGACAATTTTTTTTGCTCTAACGTGTTATATGTTTGAAAGTTACAAAATATTAACTGAAAATAGTTTTTTTTCCTTGCATTAAAAAAAAATTGTGCTAATTTTATTCTACACGTAATTTAGGTTTTACTTCTCAGATTTTTCAAATGGAATACTCTTATTTTTAAACTTCTATTTATCTGTTTATTGATCTATGTGAGGATAACAATTCTAATGTATGTACATATTTCTCATTTGTGGCACCATAAAATCTGGTATTTCTTCCATCTACTTAGTATAATTTTTATCAATGAGACAATTTTTTTTGCTCTAACGTGTTATATGTTTGAAAGTTACAAAATATTAACTGAAAATAGTTTTTTTTCCTTGCATTAAAAAAAAAAATTGTGCTAATTTTATTCTACACGTAATTTAGGTTTTACTTCTCAGATTTTTCAAATGGAATACTCTTATTTTTAAACTTCTATTTATCTGTTTATTGATCTATGTGAGGATAACAATTCTAATGTATGTACATATTTCTCATATGTGGCACCATAAAATCTGGTATTTCTTCCATCTACTTAGTATAATTTTTATCAATGAGACAATTTTTTTTGCTCTAACGTGTTATATGTTTGAAAGTTACAAAATATTAACTGAAAATAGTTTTTTTTCCTTGCATTAAAAAAAAATTGTGCTAATTTTATTCTACACGTAATTTAGGTTTTACTTCTCAGATTTTTCAAATGGAATACTCTTATTTTTAAACTTCTATTTATCTGTTTATTGATCTATGTGAGGATAACAATTCTAATGTATGTACATATTTCTCATTTGTGGCACCATAAAATCTGGTATTTCTTCCATCTACTTAGTATAATTTTTATCAATGAGACAATTTTTTTTGCTCTAACGTGTTATATGTTTGAAAGTTACAAAATATTAACTGAAAATAGTTTTTTTGTCCTTGCTTCAAAATCTATCCATTAAAAAAAAAATTTGTGCTAATTTTATTCTACAGGTAAATTAGATTTTACTTTTCAGATTTTTCAAATGGAATAACGCTTATTTTTTTACTTCTATTTTTCAGCTTATTGATCTATGTGACGATAACAATTCTTATGTATATACATATTTCTCATATGTGACACCATAAAATCTGGTATTTCTTCATGTTCTTAGAATAGTTTTTATGATTGAGACAATTTTTTTTTCTCTAACGTGTTATATGTTTGAAAGTTATAAAATATTAACTGAAAATAGTTTTTTTTCCTTGCGTTAAAAAATTTTTGTAACTTCTATTTTTCTGCTTATTGATCTATGTGACGATAACAATTCTAATGTATATACATATTTCTCATATGTGACACCTTAAAATCTGGTATTTCTTCATGTACTTAGTATAATTTTTAACAATGAGACAATTTTTTTTTCTAACTTGTTATATGTTTGAAAGTTACATATTAACTGAAAATAGTTTTTTTTTCCTTGCATCAAAATCTATGCATTAATAAATATGTTGAGCTAATTTTATTCTACAGGTAAATTAGGATTTACTTTTCAGATTTTTCAAATGGAATAACTCTTATTTTTAAACTTCTATTTTTCTGCTTATTGATCTATGTGAGGATAACAATTCTAATGTATGTACATATTTCTCATATGTGGCACCATAATATCTGGTATTTCCTCATGTACTTGGTATAATTTTTATGAATGAGAAATTTTTTTTTGCTCTAACGTGTTATATGCTTGAATGTTACAAAATATTAACTGAAAATAGTTTTTTTCTCCCTTGCATCAAAATCTATGCGTAAAAAAAAATGTTGTGCTAATTTTATTCTACAGGTAAATTAGGTTTTACTTTTCAGATTTTTCAAATGAAATAACTCTTATTTTTAAACTTCTATTTTTCTGCTTATTGATCTATGTGACGATAACAATTCTAATGTATATATATATTTCTCATACGTGACACCATAAAATCTGGTATTTCTTCATGTGCTTATTATAATTTTTATCAATGAGACAATTTTTTTTTCTAACTTGTTATATGTTTGAAAGTTTCAAAATATTAACTGAAAATAGTTTTTTTTTTCCTTGCTTTAAAATCTATGCATTAAAAAAAATGTGGGGCTAATTTTATTCTACAGGTAAATTAGGTTTTACTTTTCAGATTTTTCAAATGGAATAACTCTCATTGTTAAACTTCTATTTTTCTGCTTATTGATCTATGTGACGAAAACAATTCTAATGTATATACATATTTCTCATATGTGACAGCATAAAATCTGGTATTTCTTCATGTACTTAGAAAAAAAAATTGTCTCATTGATAAAAATTATACTAACTTGTTATATGTTTGAAAGTTTCAAAATATTAACTGAAAATATTTTTTTTCCCTTGCATCAAAATCTATGTATTTCAAAAAAATTTTGTGCTAATTTTATTCTACTGGTGAATTAGGTTTTACTTTTCAGATTTTTCAAATGCAATAACTCTTATTTTTAAACTTCTTTTTTTCTGCTTATTGATCTATGTGAGGATAACAATTCTAATGTATATACATATTTCTCATATGTCACACCATAAAATCTGGTATTTCTTCATGTACTTAGAAAAAAAAATTGTCTCATTGATAAAAATTATACTAACTTGTTATTTGTTTGAAAGTTTCAAAATATTAACTGAAAATATTTTTTTTTCCTTGCATCAAAATCTATGCATTTAAAAAAAAATTTGTGCTAATTTTATTCTACTGGTGAATTAGGTTTTACTTTTCAGATTTTTCAAATGAAATAACTCTTATTTTTAAACTTCTATTTTTCTGCTTATTGATCTATGTGACGATAACAATTCTAATGTATATATATATTTCTCATACGTGACACCATAAAATCTGGTATTTCTTCATGTGCTTATTATAATTTTTATCAATGAGACAATTTTTTTTTCTAACTTGTTATATGTTTGAAAGTTTCAAAATATTAACTGAAAATAGTTTTTTTTTTCCTTGCTTTAAAATCTATGCATTAAAAAAAATGTGGGGCTAATTTTATTCTACAGGTAAATTAGGTTTTACTTTTCAGATTTTTCAAATGGAATAACTCTCATTGTTAAACTTCTATTTTTCTGCTTATTGATCTATGTGAGGATAACAATTCTAATGTATATACATATTTCTCAAATGTGGCTCCATAAAATCTGGTATTTCTTCATGTACTTAATAAAAAAATTGTCTCATTGATAAAAATTATACTAACTTGTTATATGTTTGAAAGTTTCAAAATATTAACTGAAAATAGTTTTTTTTTCCTTGCTTCAAAATCTATGCATTAAAAAAAAAAAAATTGTGCTAATTTTATTCTACACGTAATTTAGGTTTTACTTCTCAGATTTTTCAAATGGAATACTCTTATTTTTAAACTTCTATTTATCTGTTTATTGATCTATGTGAGGATAACAATTCTAATGTATGTACATATTTCTCATTTGTGGCACCATAAAATCTGGTATTTCTTCCATCTACTTAGTATAATTTTTATCAATGAGACAATTTTTTTTGCTCTAACGTGTTATATGTTTGAAAGTTACAAAATATTAACTGAAAATAGTTTTTTTTCCTTGCATTAAAAAAAAATTGTGCTAATTTTATTCTACACGTAATTTAGGTTTTACTTCTCAGATTTTTCAAATGGAATACTCTTATTTTTAAACTTCTATTTATCTGTTTATTGATCTATGTGAGGATAACAATTCTAATGTATGTACATATTTCTCATTTGTGGCACCATAAAATCTGGTATTTCTTCCATCTACTTAGTATAATTTTTATCAATGAGACAATTTTTTTTGCTCTAACGTGTTATATGTTTGAAAGTTACAAAATATTAACTGAAAATAGTTTTTTTTCCTTGCATTAAAAAAAAATTGTGCTAATTTTATTCTACACGTAATTTAGGTTTTACTTCTCAGATTTTTCAAATGGAATACTCTTATTTTTAAACTTCTATTTATCTGTTTATTGATCTATGTGAGGATAACAATTCTAATGTATGTACATATTTCTCATTTGTGGCACCATAAAATCTGGTATTTCTTCCATCTACTTAGTATAATTTTTATCAATGAGACAATTTTTTTTGCTCTAACGTGTTATATGTTTGAAAGTTACAAAATATTAACTGAAAATAGTTTTTTTTCCTTGCATTAAAAAAAAATTGTGCTAATTTTATTCTACACGTAATTTAGGTTTTACTTCTCAGATTTTTCAAATGGAATACTCTTATTTTTAAACTTCTATTTATCTGTTTATTGATCTATGTGAGGATAACAATTCTAATGTATGTACATATTTCTCATTTGTGGCACCATAAAATCTGGTATTTCTTCCATCTACTTAGTATAATTTTTATCAATGAGACAATTTTTTTTGCTCTAACGTGTTATATGTTTGAAAGTTACAAAATATTAACTGAAAATAGTTTTTTTTCCTTGCATTAAAAAAAAATTGTGCTAATTTTATTCTACACGTAATTTAGGTTTTACTTCTCAGATTTTTCAAATGGAATACTCTTATTTTTAAACTTCTATTTATCTGTTTATTGATCTATGTGAGGATAACAATTCTAATGTATGTACATATTTCTCATTTGTGGCACCATAAAATCTGGTATTTCTTCCATCTACTTAGTATAATTTTTATCAATGAGACAATTTTTTTTGCTCTAACGTGTTATATGTTTGAAAGTTACAAAATATTAACTGAAAATAGTTTTTTTTCCTTGCATTAAAAAAAAATTGTGCTAATTTTATTCTACACGTAATTTAGGTTTTACTTCTCAGATTTTTCAAATGGAATACTCTTATTTTTAAACTTCTATTTATCTGTTTATTGATCTATGTGAGGATAACAATTCTAATGTATGTACATATTTCTCATTTGTAGCACCATAAAATCTGGTATTTCTTCCATCTACTTAGTATAATTTTTATCAATGAGACAATTTTTTTTGCTCTAACGTGTTATATGTTTGAAAGTTACAAAATATTAACTGAAAATAGTTTTTTTTCCTTGCATTTTTTTCCTTGCAGATTTTTCAAATGGAATACTCTTATTTTTAAACTTCTATTTATCTGTTTATTGATCTATGTGAGGATAACAATTCTAATGTATGTACATATTTCTCATTTGTGGCACCATAAAATCTGGTATTTCTTCCATCTACTTAGTATAATTTTTATCAATGAGACAATTTTTTTTGCTCTAACGTGTTATATGTTTGAAAGTTACAAAATATTAACTGAAAATAGTTTTTTTTCCTTGCATTAAAAAAAAATTGTGCTAATTTTATTCTACACGTAATTTAGGTTTTACTTCTCAGATTTTTCAAATGGAATACTCTTATTTTTAAACTTCTATTTATCTGTTTATTGATCTATGTGAGGATAACAATTCTAAGGTATGTACATATTTCTCATATGTGGCACCATAAAATCTGGTATTTCTTCCATCTACTTAGTATAATTTTTATCAATGAGACAATTTTTTTTGCTCTAACGTGTTATATGTTTGAAAGTTACAAAATATTAACTGAAAATAGTTTTTTTTCCTTGCATTAAAAAAAAATTGTGCTAATTTTATTCTACACGTAATTTAGGTTTTACTTCTCAGATTTTTCAAATGGAATACTCTTATTTTTAAACTTCTATTTATCTGTTTATTGATCTATGTGAGGATAACAATTCTAATGTATGTACATATTTCTCATTTGTGGCACCATAAAATCTGGTATTTCTTCCATCTACTTAGTATAATTTTTATCAATGAGACAATTTTTTTTGCTCTAACGTGTTATATGTTTGAAAGTTACAAAATATTAACTGAAAATAGTTTTTTTTCCTTGCATTAAAAAAAAATTGTGCTAATTTTATTCTACACGTAATTTAGGTTTTACTTCTCAGATTTTTCAAATGGAATACTCTTATTTTTAAACTTCTATTTATCTGTTTATTGATCTATGTGAGGATAACAATTCTAATGTATGTACATATTTCTCATATGTGGCACCATAAAATCTGGTATTTCTTCCATCTACTTAGTATAATTTTTATCAATGAGACAATTTTTTTTGCTCTAACGTGTTATATGTTTGAAAGTTACAAAATATTAACTGAAAATAGTTTTTTTTCCTTGCATTAAAAAAAAATTGTGCTAATTTTATTCTACACGTAATTTAGGTTTTACTTCTCAGATTTTTCAAATGGAATACTCTTATTTTTAAACTTCTATTTATCTGTTTATTGATCTATGTGAGGATAACAATTCTAATGTATGTACATATTTCTCATATGTGGCACCATAAAATCTGGTATTTCTTCCATCTACTTAGTATAATTTTTATCAATGAGACAATTTTTTTTGCTCTAACGTGTTATATGTTTGAAAGTTACAAAATATTAACTGAAAATAGTTTTTTTTCCTTGCATTAAAAAAAAATTGTGCTAATTTTATTCTACACGTAATTTAGGTTTTACTTCTCAGATTTTTCAAATGGAATACTCTTATTTTTAAACTTCTATTTATCTGTTTATTGATCTATGTGAGGATAACAATTCTAATGTATGTACATATTTCTCATTTGTGGCACCATAAAATCTGGTATTTCTTCCATCTACTTAGTATAATTTTTATCAATGAGACAATTTTTTTTGCTCTAACGTGTTATATGTTTGAAAGTTACAAAATATTAACTGAAAATAGTTTTTTTTCCTTGCATTAAAAAAAAATTGTGCTAATTTTATTCTACACGTAATTTAGGTTTTACTTCTCAGATTTTTCAAATGGAATACTCTTATTTTTAAACTTCTATTTATCTGTTTATTGATCTATGTGAGGATAACAATTCTAATGTATGTACATATTTCTCATATGTGGCACCATAAAATCTGGTATTTCTTCCATCTACTTAGTATAATTTTTATCAATGAGACAATTTTTTTTGCTCTAACGTGTTATATGTTTGAAAGTTACAAAATATTAACTGAAAATAGTTTTTTTTCCTTGCATTAAAAAAAAATTGTGCTAATTTTATTCTACACGTAATTTAGGTTTTACTTCTCAGATTTTTCAAATGGAATACTCTTATTTTTAAACTTCTATTTATCTGTTTATTGATCTATGTGAGGATAACAATTCTAATGTATGTACATATTTCTCATTTGTGGCACCATAAAATCTGGTATTTCTTCCATCTACTTAGTATAATTTTTATCAATGAGACAATTTTTTTTGCTCTAACGTGTTATATGTTTGAAAGTTACAAAATATTAACTGAAAATAGTTTTTTTGTCCTTGCTTCAAAATCTATCCATTAAAAAAAAAATTTGTGCTAATTTTATTCTACAGGTAAATTAGATTTTACTTTTCAGATTTTTCAAATGGAATAACGCTTATTTTTTTACTTCTATTTTTCAGCTTATTGATCTATGTGACGATAACAATTCTTATGTATATACATATTTCTCATATGTGACACCATAAAATCTGGTATTTCTTCATGTTCTTAGAATAGTTTTTATGATTGAGACAATTTTTTTTTCTCTAACGTGTTATATGTTTGAAAGTTATAAAATATTAACTGAAAATAGTTTTTTTTCCTTGCGTTAAAAAATTTTTGTAACTTCTATTTTTCTGCTTATTGATCTATGTGACGATAACAATTCTAATGTATATACATATTTCTCATATGTGACACCTTAAAATCTGGTATTTCTTCATGTACTTAGTATAATTTTTAACAATGAGACAATTTTTTTTTCTAACTTGTTATATGTTTGAAAGTTACATATTAACTGAAAATAGTTTTTTTTTCCTTGCATCAAAATCTATGCATTAATAAATATGTTGAGCTAATTTTATTCTACAGGTAAATTAGGATTTACTTTTCAGATTTTTCAAATGGAATAACTCTTATTTTTAAACTTCTATTTTTCTGCTTATTGATCTATGTGAGGATAACAATTCTAATGTATGTACATATTTCTCATATGTGGCACCATAATATCTGGTATTTCCTCATGTACTTGGTATAATTTTTATGAATGAGAAATTTTTTTTTGCTCTAACGTGTTATATGCTTGAATGTTACAAAATATTAACTGAAAATAGTTTTTTTCTCCCTTGCATCAAAATCTATGCGTAAAAAAAAATGTTGTGCTAATTTTATTCTACAGGTAAATTAGGTTTTACTTTTCAGATTTTTCAAATGAAATAACTCTTATTTTTAAACTTCTATTTTTCTGCTTATTGATCTATGTGACGATAACAATTCTAATGTATATATATATTTCTCATACGTGACACCATAAAATCTGGTATTTCTTCATGTGCTTATTATAATTTTTATCAATGAGACAATTTTTTTTTCTAACTTGTTATATGTTTGAAAGTTTCAAAATATTAACTGAAAATAGTTTTTTTTTTCCTTGCTTTAAAATCTATGCATTAAAAAAAATGTGGGGCTAATTTTATTCTACAGGTAAATTAGGTTTTACTTTTCAGATTTTTCAAATGGAATAACTCTCATTGTTAAACTTCTATTTTTCTGCTTATTGATCTATGTGACGAAAACAATTCTAATGTATATACATATTTCTCATATGTGACAGCATAAAATCTGGTATTTCTTCATGTACTTAGAAAAAAAAATTGTCTCATTGATAAAAATTATACTAACTTGTTATATGTTTGAAAGTTTCAAAATATTAACTGAAAATATTTTTTTTCCCTTGCATCAAAATCTATGTATTTCAAAAAAATTTTGTGCTAATTTTATTCTACTGGTGAATTAGGTTTTACTTTTCAGATTTTTCAAATGCAATAACTCTTATTTTTAAACTTCTTTTTTTCTGCTTATTGATCTATGTGAGGATAACAATTCTAATGTATATACATATTTCTCATATGTCACACCATAAAATCTGGTATTTCTTCATGTACTTAGAAAAAAAAATTGTCTCATTGATAAAAATTATACTAACTTGTTATTTGTTTGAAAGTTTCAAAATATTAACTGAAAATATTTTTTTTTCCTTGCATCAAAATCTATGCATTTAAAAAAAAATTTGTGCTAATTTTATTCTACTGGTGAATTAGGTTTTACTTTTCAGATTTTTCAAATGAAATAACTCTTATTTTTAAACTTCTATTTTTCTGCTTATTGATCTATGTGACGATAACAATTCTAATGTATATATATATTTCTCATACGTGACACCATAAAATCTGGTATTTCTTCATGTGCTTATTATAATTTTTATCAATGAGACAATTTTTTTTTCTAACTTGTTATATGTTTGAAAGTTTCAAAATATTAACTGAAAATAGTTTTTTTTTTCCTTGCTTTAAAATCTATGCATTAAAAAAAATGTGGGGCTAATTTTATTCTACAGGTAAATTAGGTTTTACTTTTCAGATTTTTCAAATGGAATACTCTTATTTTTAAACTTCTATTTATCTGTTTATTGATCTATGTGAGGATAACAATTCTAATGTATGTACATATTTCTCATTTGTGGCACCATAAAATCTGGTATTTCTTCCATCTACTTAGTATAATTTTTATCAATGAGACAATTTTTTTTGCTCTAACGTGTTATATGTTTGAAAGTTACAAAATATTAACTGAAAATAGTTTTTTTTCCTTGCATTAAAAAAAAATTGTGCTAATTTTATTCTACACGTAATTTAGGTTTTACTTCTCAGATTTTTCAAATGGAATACTCTTATTTTTAAACTTCTATTTATCTGTTTATTGATCTATGTGAGGATAACAATTCTAATGTATGTACATATTTCTCATTTGTGGCACCATAAAATCTGGTATTTCTTCCATCTACTTAGTATAATTTTTATCAATGAGACAATTTTTTTTGCTCTAACGTGTTATATGTTTGAAAGTTACAAAATATTAACTGAAAATAGTTTTTTTTCCTTGCATTAAAAAAAAATTGTGCTAATTTTATTCTACACGTAATTTAGGTTTTACTTCTCAGATTTTTCAAATGGAATACTCTTATTTTTAAACTTCTATTTATCTGTTTATTGATCTATGTGAGGATAACAATTCTAATGTATGTACATATTTCTCATATGTGGCACCATAAAATCTGGTATTTCTTCCATCTACTTAGTATAATTTTTATCAATGAGACAATTTTTTTTGCTCTAACGTGTTATATGTTTGAAAGTTACAAAATATTAACTGAAAATAGTTTTTTTTCCTTGCATTAAAAAAAAATTGTGCTAATTTTATTCTACACGTAATTTAGGTTTTACTTCTCAGATTTTTCAAATGGAATACTCTTATTTTTAAACTTCTATTTATCTGTTTATTGATCTATGTGAGGATAACAATTCTAATGTATGTACATATTTCTCATTTGTGGCACCATAAAATCTGGTATTTCTTCCATCTACTTAGTATAATTTTTATCAATGAGACAATTTTTTTTGCTCTAACGTGTTATATGTTTGAAAGTTACAAAATATTAACTGAAAATAGTTTTTTTTCCTTGCATTAAAAAAAAATTGTGCTAATTTTATTCTACACGTAATTTAGGTTTTACTTCTCAGATTTTTCAAATGGAATACTCTTATTTTTAAACTTCTATTTATCTGTTTATTGATCTATGTGAGGATAACAATTCTAATGTATGTACATATTTCTCATATGTGGCACCATAAAATCTGGTATTTCTTCCATCTACTTAGTATAATTTTTATCAATGAGACAATTTTTTTTGCTCTAACGTGTTATATGTTTGAAAGTTACAAAATATTAACTGAAAATAGTTTTTTTTCCTTGCATTTTTTTCCTTGCAGATTTTTCAAATGGAATACTCTTATTTTTAAACTTCTATTTATCTGTTTATTGATCTATGTGAGGATAACAATTCTAATGTATGTACATATTTCTCATTTGTGGCACCATAAAATCTGGTATTTCTTCCATCTACTTAGTATAATTTTTATCAATGAGACAATTTTTTTTGCTCTAACGTGTTATATGTTTGAAAGTTACAAAATATTAACTGAAAATAGTTTTTTTTCCTTGCATTAAAAAAAAATTGTGCTAATTTTATTCTACACGTAATTTAGGTTTTACTTCTCAGATTTTTCAAATGGAATACTCTTATTTTTAAACTTCTATTTATCTGTTTATTGATCTATGTGAGGATAACAATTCTAATGTATGTACATATTTCTCATATGTGGCACCATAAAATCTGGTATTTCTTCCATCTACTTAGTATAATTTTTATCAATGAGACAATTTTTTTTGCTCTAACGTGTTATATGTTTGAAAGTTACAAAATATTAACTGAAAATAGTTTTTTTTCCTTGCATTAAAAAAAAATTGTGCTAATTTTATTCTACACGTAATTTAGGTTTTACTTCTCAGATTTTTCAAATGGAATACTCTTATTTTTAAACTTCTATTTATCTGTTTATTGATCTATGTGAGGATAACAATTCTAATGTATGTACATATTTCTCATTTGTGGCACCATAAAATCTGGTATTTCTTCCATCTACTTAGTATAATTTTTATCAATGAGACAATTTTTTTTGCTCTAACGTGTTATATGTTTGAAAGTTACAAAATATTAACTGAAAATAGTTTTTTTTCCTTGCATTAAAAAAAAATTGTGCTAATTTTATTCTACACGTAATTTAGGTTTTACTTCTCAGATTTTTCAAATGGAATACTCTTATTTTTAAACTTCTATTTATCTGTTTATTGATCTATGTGAGGATAACAATTCTAATGTATGTACATATTTCTCATATGTGGCACCATAAAATCTGGTATTTCTTCCATCTACTTAGTATAATTTTTATCAATGAGACAATTTTTTTTGCTCTAACGTGTTATATGTTTGAAAGTTACAAAATATTAACTGAAAATAGTTTTTTTTCCTTGCATTAAAAAAAATTGTGCTAATTTTATTCTACACGTAATTTAGGTTTTACTTCTCAGATTTTTCAAATGGAATACTCTTATTTTTAAACTTCTATTTATCTGTTTATTGATCTATGTGAGGATAACAATTCTAATGTATGTACATATTTCTCATATGTGGCACCATAAAATCTGGTATTTCTTCCATCTACTTAGTATAATTTTTATCAATGAGACAATTTTTTTTGCTCTAACGTGTTATATGTTTGAAAGTTACAAAATATTAACTGAAAATAGTTTTTTTTCCTTGCATTAAAAAAAAATTGTGCTAATTTTATTCTACACGTAATTTAGGTTTTACTTCTCAGATTTTTCAAATGGAATACTCTTATTTTTAAACTTCTATTTATCTGTTTATTGATCTATGTGAGGATAACAATTCTAATGTATGTACATATTTCTCATTTGTGGCACCATAAAATCTGGTATTTCTTCCATCTACTTAGTATAATTTTTATCAATGAGACAATTTTTTTTGCTCTAACGTGTTATATGTTTGAAAGTTACAAAATATTAACTGAAAATAGTTTTTTTTCCTTGCATTAAAAAAAAATTGTGCTAATTTTATTCTACACGTAATTTAGGTTTTACTTCTCAGATTTTTCAAATGGAATACTCTTATTTTTAAACTTCTATTTATCTGTTTATTGATCTATGTGAGGATAACAATTCTAATGTATGTACATATTTCTCATATGTGGCACCATAAAATCTGGTATTTCTTCCATCTACTTAGTATAATTTTTATCAATGAGACAATTTTTTTTGCTCTAACGTGTTATATGTTTGAAAGTTACAAAATATTAACTGAAAATAGTTTTTTTTCCTTGCATTAAAAAAAAATTGTGCTAATTTTATTCTACACGTAATTTAGGTTTTACTTCTCAGATTTTTCAAATGGAATACTCTTATTTTTAAACTTCTATTTATCTGTTTATTGATCTATGTGAGGATAACAATTCTAATGTATGTACATATTTCTCATTTGTGGCACCATAAAATCTGGTATTTCTTCCATCTACTTAGTATAATTTTTATCAATGAGACAATTTTTTTTGCTCTAACGTGTTATATGTTTGAAAGTTACAAAATATTAACTGAAAATAGTTTTTTTGTCCTTGCTTCAAAATCTATCCATTAAAAAAAAAATTTGTGCTAATTTTATTCTACAGGTAAATTAGATTTTACTTTTCAGATTTTTCAAATGGAATAACGCTTATTTTTTTACTTCTATTTTTCAGCTTATTGATCTATGTGACGATAACAATTCTTATGTATATACATATTTCTCATATGTGACACCATAAAATCTGGTATTTCTTCATGTTCTTAGAATAGTTTTTATGATTGAGACAATTTTTTTTTCTCTAACGTGTTATATGTTTGAAAGTTATAAAATATTAACTGAAAATAGTTTTTTTTCCTTGCGTTAAAAAATTTTTGTAACTTCTATTTTTCTGCTTATTGATCTATGTGACGATAACAATTCTAATGTATATACATATTTCTCATATGTGACACCTTAAAATCTGGTATTTCTTCATGTACTTAGTATAATTTTTAACAATGAGACAATTTTTTTTTCTAACTTGTTATATGTTTGAAAGTTACATATTAACTGAAAATAGTTTTTTTTTCCTTGCATCAAAATCTATGCATTAATAAATATGTTGAGCTAATTTTATTCTACAGGTAAATTAGGATTTACTTTTCAGATTTTTCAAATGAAATAACTCTTATTTTTAAACTTCTATTTTTCTGCTTATTGATCTATGTGACGATAACAATTCTAATGTATATATATATTTCTCATACGTGACACCATAAAATCTGGTATTTCTTCATGTGCTTATTATAATTTTTATCAATGAGACAATTTTTTTTTCTAACTTGTTATATGTTTGAAAGTTTCAAAATATTAACTGAAAATAGTTTTTTTTTTCCTTGCTTTAAAATCTATGCATTAAAAAAAATGTGGGGCTAATTTTATTCTACAGGTAAATTAGGTTTTACTTTTCAGATTTTTCAAATGGAATAACTCTCATTGTTAAACTTCTATTTTTCTGCTTATTGATCTATGTGACGAAAACAATTCTAATGTATATACATATTTCTCATATGTGACAGCATAAAATCTGGTATTTCTTCATGTACTTAGAAAAAAAAATTGTCTCATTGATAAAAATTATACTAACTTGTTATATGTTTGAAAGTTTCAAAATATTAACTGAAAATATTTTTTTTCCCTTGCATCAAAATCTATGTATTTCAAAAAAATTTTGTGCTAATTTTATTCTACTGGTGAATTAGGTTTTACTTTTCAGATTTTTCAAATGCAATAACTCTTATTTTTAAACTTCTTTTTTTCTGCTTATTGATCTATGTGAGGATAACAATTCTAATGTATATACATATTTCTCATATGTCACACCATAAAATCTGGTATTTCTTCATGTACTTAGAAAAAAAAATTGTCTCATTGATAAAAATTATACTAACTTGTTATTTGTTTGAAAGTTTCAAAATATTAACTGAAAATATTTTTTTTTCCTTGCATCAAAATCTATGCATTTAAAAAAAAATTTGTGCTAATTTTATTCTACTGGTGAATTAGGTTTTACTTTTCAGATTTTTCAAATGAAATAACTCTTATTTTTAAACTTCTATTTTTCTGCTTATTGATCTATGTGACGATAACAATTCTAATGTATATATATATTTCTCATACGTGACACCATAAAATCTGGTATTTCTTCATGTGCTTATTATAATTTTTATCAATGAGACAATTTTTTTTTCTAACTTGTTATATGTTTGAAAGTTTCAAAATATTAACTGAAAATAGTTTTTTTTTTCCTTGCTTTAAAATCTATGCATTAAAAAAAATGTGGGGCTAATTTTATTCTACAGGTAAATTAGGTTTTACTTTTCAGATTTTTCAAATGGAATAACTCTCATTGTTAAACTTCTATTTTTCTGCTTATTGATCTATGTGAGGATAACAATTCTAATGTATATACATATTTCTCAAATGTGGCTCCATAAAATCTGGTATTTCTTCATGTACTTAATAAAAAAATTGTCTCATTGATAAAAATTATACTAACTTGTTATATGTTTGAAAGTTTCAAAATATTAACTGAAAATAGTTTTTTTTTCCTTGCTTCAAAATCTATGCATTAAAAAAAAAAAAATTTGTGCTAATTTTATTCTACATTTAATTTATGCTTTACTTTTCAGATATTTCAAATGGAATAAGTCTTATTTTTAAACTTCTATTTTTCTGCTTATTGATCTATGTGAGGATAGCAATTCTAATGTATATACATATTTCTCATATGTTGCACAATAAAATCTGGTATTTCTTCTTATACTTAGTATAATTTTTATCAATGAAACAATTTTTTTTGTTCTAACGTGTTATATGTATTAAAGTTTCAAAATATTAACTGAAAATATTTTTTTTTTTCCTTGCTTCAAAATCTCTGCATTAAAAAAAAATGTTGTGCTAATTTAATTCTACAGGTAAATTAGGTTTTACTTTTCAGATTTTTCAAATGGAATAACTCTTATTGTTAAACTTCTATTTTTCTGCTTATTGATCTATGTGAGGATAACAATTCTAATGTATATACATATTTCTCAAATGTGGCTCCATAAAATCTGGTATTTCTTCATGTACTTAGTATAATTTTTATTAATGAAACACTTTTTTTTGCTCTATGTGTTATATGTTTGAAAGTTACAAAATATTAACTGAAAATAGTTTTTTTTCCCTTGCATCAAAATCTGTGCATTAAAAAAAATGTGGTGCTAATTTAATTCTACAGGTAAATTAGGTTTTTCTTTTCAGATTTTTCAAATGGAATAACTCTTATTGTTAAACTTCTATTTTTCTGCTTATTGATCTATGTGAGGATAACAATTCTAATGTATATATTTTTCATATGTAGCATCATAAAATCTGGTATTTCTTCATGTACTTGGTATAATTTTTATGAATGAGAAAATTTTTTTTGCTCTAACGTTTATATGTTTGAAAGTTACAAAATATTAACTGAAAATAGTTTTTTTCTTCCCTTGCATCAAAATCTATGTGTTAAAAAAAAATTTGTTCTAATTTTATTCTACAGGTAAATTAGGTTTTACTTTTCTTTTACCTTCTATTTTTCTGCTTATTGATCTATTTGAGGATAACAATTCTAATGTATATACATATTTCTCAAATGTGGCTCCATAAAATCTGGTATTTCTTCATGTACTTAGAGCAAAGAAAATTGTCTCATTGATAAAAATTATACTAACATGTTATATGTTTGAAAGTTACAAAATATTAACTGAAAATAATTTATTTTTTCCTTGCATCAAAATCTATGCATTAAAAGAAATGGTGTGCTAATTTAATTCTACAGGTAAATTAGATTTTACTTTTCAGATTTTTCAAATGGAATAACTCTTATTGTTAAACTTCTATTTTTCTGCTTATTGATCTATGTGAGGATAACAATTCTAATGTATATACATATTTCTCATATGTGACACCATAAAATCTGGTATTTCTTCATGTACTTAGAGCAAAGAAAATTGTCTCATTGATAAAAATTATACTAACGTGTTATATGTTTGAAAGATTCAAAATATTAACTGAAAATAGTTTTTTTTTTCCTTGCATCAAAATCTGTGCATTAAAAAAAAATTTTGTGCTAATTTTATTCTACAGGTAATTTAGGTTTTACTTTTCAGATTTTTCAAATGGAATAACTCTTATTTTTAAACTTCTATTTTTCTGCTTAATGATCTGTTTGAGGATAACAATTCTAATGTATATACATATTTCTCAAATGTGGCTCCATAAAATCTGTTATGCCTTCATGTACTTAGAGCAAAGAAAATTGTCTCATTGATAAAAATTTTACTAACGTGTTATATGTTTGAAAGATTCAAAATATTAAATGAAAATAGTTTTTTTTTCCTTGCATCAAAATCTGTGCATTAAAAAAAATGTGGTGCTAATTTAATTCTACAGGTAAATTAGGTTTTACTTTTCAGATTTTTCAAATGGAATAACTCTTATTGTTAAACTTCTATTTTTCTGCTTATTGATCTATGTGAGGATGGCAATTCTAATGTATATACATATTTCTCATATGTTGCACAATAAAATCTGGTATTTCTTCTTATACTTAGTATAATTTTTATCAATGAAACAATTTTTTTTGTTCTAACGTGTTATATGTTTTAAAGTTTCAAAATATTAACTGAAAATAGTTTTTTTTTTCCTTGCTTCAAAATCTATGCATTAAAAAAAAATGTTGTGCTAATTTTATTCTATAGGTGAATTTGGTTTTACTTTTCAGATTTTTCAAATGTAATAACTCTTATTTTTAAACTTCTATTTTTCTGCTTATTGATCTATGTGACGAAAACAATTCTAATGTATATACATATTTCTCATATGTGGCACCATAAAATCAGCACCTGAGGGGGTTTACCTTCTTTAGGTAAACACAGGGAGTCACGCCCCGGGGTACCCTAGTGATCTATCCTTAGTATAATTTTTTTCAATGAAACAATTTTTTTTGTTCTAACATGTTATATGTTTGAAAAATTCGAAATATTAACTGAGAATAGTTTTTTTTTCCTTGCATCAAAATCTGTGCATTAAAAGAAATGTTGTGCTAATTTTATTCTACAGGTAAATTAGGTTTTACTTTTCAGATTTTTCAAATGGAATAAGTCTTATTTTTAAACTGAAAATTATTTTTCTGATTATTGATCTATGTGACGATAACAATTCTAATGTATATACATATTTCTCATATGTGACACCATAAAATCTGGTATTTCTTCATGTACTTAGAAAAAAAAATTGTCTCATTGATAAAAATTATATTAACTTGTTATATGTTTGAAAGTTTCAAAATATTAACTGAAAATATTTTTTTTCTCCTTGCATCAAAATCTATGCATTTAAAAAAAAAATTGTGCTAATTTTATTCTACAGGTAAATTAGGTTTTACTTTTCAGATTTTTCAAAAGGAATAACTCTTATTGTTAAACTTTTATTTTTCTGCTTATTGATCTATGTCAGGATAACAATTCTAATGTATATACATATTTCTCATATGTGACACCATAAAATCTGGTATTTCTTCATGTACTTAGAAAAAAAAATTGTCTCATTGATAAAAATTATATTAACTTGTTATATGTTTGAAAGTTTCAAAATATTAACTGAAAATATTTTTTTTTTTCCTTGCAACAAAATCTATGCATTTAAAAAAAATTTTGTGCTAATTTTATTCTACTGGTGAATTAGGTTTTACTTTTCAGATTTTTCAAATGGAATAACTCTTATTTTTAAACTTCTATTTTTCTGCTTATTGATCTATTTGAGGATAACAATTCTAATGTATATACATATTTCTCATATGTGGCTCCATATAATCTGGTATTTCTTCATGTACTTAGTATAAATTTTATTAATGAAACCATTTTTTTTGCTCTATGTGTTATATGTTTGAATGTTACAAAATATTAACTGAAAATAGTTTTTTTTTCCTTGCATCAAAATCTATGCATTATAAAAAATGTGGTGCTAATTTTATTCTACAGGTAAATTAGGTTTTACTTTTCAGATTTTTCAAATGGAATAACTCTTATTGTTAAACTTCTATTTTTCTGCTTATTGATCTATGTGAGGATAACAATTCTAATGTATATACATATTTCTCATATGTGACACCATAAAATCTGGTATTTCTTCATGTACTTAGAAAAAAAAATTGTCTCATTGATAAAAATTATACTAACTTGTTATATGTTTGAAAGTTTCAAAATATTAACTGAAAATAATTTTTTTTTCCTTGCATCAAAATCTATGCATTCAAAAAAAATTTTGTGCTAATTTTATTCTTCTGGTGAATTAGGTTTTACTTTTCAGATTTTTCAAATGGAATAACTCTTATTGTTAAACTTAAAATTATTTTTCTGCTTATTGATCTATGTGACGATAACAATTCTAATGTATATACATATTTCTCATATGTGGCACCATAAAATCTGGTATTTCTTCATGTACTTGGTATAATTTTTATGAATGAGACAATTTTTTTTTCTCTAACGTGTTATATGTTTGAAAGTTACAAAATATTAACTGAAAATAGTTTTTTTCTCCTTGCATCAAAATCTGTGCATTAAAAAAAATGTGGTGCTAATTTAATTCTACAGGTAAGTTAGGTTTTACTTTTCAGATTTTTCAAATAGAATAACTCTTATTGTTAAACTTCTATTTTTCTGCTTATTGATCTATGTGAGGATAGCAATTCTAATGTATATACATATTTCTCATATGTTGCACAATAAAATCTGGTATTTCTTCTTATACTTAGTATAATTTTTATCAATGAAACAATTTTTTTTGTTCTAACGTGTTATATGTTTTAAAGTTTCAAAATATTAACTGAAAATAGTTTTTTTCCCCTTGCATCAAAATCTATGCGTTAAAAAAAAATTTTGTGCTAATTTTATTCTACAGGTAATTTAGGTTTTACTTTTCAGATTTTTCAAATGGAATAACTCTTATTTTTAAACTTCTATTTTTCTGCTTATTGATCTGTTTGAGGATAACAATTCTAATGTATATACATATTTCTCAAATGTGGCTCCATAAAATCTGGTATTTCTTCATGTACTTAGTATAATTTTTATTAATGAAACACTTTTTTTTGCTCTATGTGTTATATGTTTAAAGTTACAAAATATTAACTGAAAATAGTTTTTTTTTCCTTGCATCAAAATCTATGCATTAAAATAAATGTGGTGCTAATTTTATTCTGCAGGTAAATTAGGTTTTACTTTTCAGATTTTTCAAAAGGAATAACTCTTATTTTTAAACTTCTATTTTTCTGCTTATTGATGTATGTGAGGATAACAATTCTAATGTATATACATATTTCTCATATGTGACACAATAAAATCTGGTATTTCTTCAAGTACTTAGAAAAAAAAATTGTCTCATTGATAAAAATTATACTAACTTGTTATATGTTTGAAAGTTTCAAAATATTAACTGAAAATATTTTTTTTTCCTTGCATCAAAATCTATGTATTTCAAAAAAATTTTGTGCTAATTTTATTCTACTGGTGAATTAGGTTTTACTTTTCAGATTTTTCAAATGGAATAACTCTTATTTTTAAACTTCTTTTTTTCTGCTTATTGATCTATTTGAGGATAACAATTCTAATGTATATACATATTTCTCATATGTGGCTCCATAAAATCTGGTATTTCTTCATGTACTTAGTATAATTTTTATTAATGAAACAATTTTTTTTGCTCTAATGTGTTATATGTTTGAAAGTTACAAAATATTAACTGAAAATAGTTTTTTTTCTTCCCTTGCATCAAAATCTATGTGTTAAAAAAATTTGTTCTAATTTTATTCTACAGGTAAATTAGGTTTAACTTTTCTGATTTTTCAAATGGAATAACTCTTATTTTAAAACTTCTATTTTTCTGCTTATTGATCTATGTGACGATAACAATTCTAATGTATATACATATTCCTCATATGTGGCACCATAAAATCTGCACCTGAGGGGGTTTACCTTCTTTAGGTAAACACAGGGAGTCACGCCCCGAGGTACCCTAGTGATCTATCCTTAGTATAATTTTTATCAATGGGACAATTTTTTTTTGCTCTAACGTGTTATATGTTTGAAAGTTACAAAATATTAACGGAATATAGTTTTTTGTCCCTATCATCAAAATCTATGCATTAAAAAAATTTTTTGCTAATTTTATTCTACAGGTAAATTAGGTTTTACTTTTCAGATTTTTCAAGTGGAATAATTCTTATTTTTAAACTTCTTTTTTTCTGCTTATTGATCTATGTGAGGATAACAATTCTAATGTATATACATATTTTTCATATGTAGCATCATAAAATCTGGTATTTCTTCATGTACTTGGTATAATTTTTATGAATGAGAAATTTTTTTTTGATCTAACGTTTATATGTTTGAAAAGTACAAAATATTGAATGAAAATAGTTTTTTTTTTCCTTGCATCAAAATCTATGCATTAAAAAAAATTTTGTGCTAATTTTATTCTACAGGTAAATTAGGTCTTTTCAGAATTTTCAAATGGAATAACTCTTATTTTTAAACTTCTATTTATCTGCTTATTGATCTATGTGACGCTAACAATTCTAATGTATATAAATATTTCTCATATGTGGCACCGTAAAATCTGGTATTTCTTCATGTACTTAGTATAATTTTTATCAAATAGACAATTTTTTTGCTCTAACATGTTATATGTTTGAAAGTTACAAAATTTTTACTGAAAATAGTTTTTTTTTTCCTTGCATCAAAATCTATGTGTTAAAAAAAATGTTGTGCTAATTTTATTCTACAGGTAAATTAGGTTTTACTTTTCAGATTTTTAAAATGGAATAACTCTTATTTTTAAACTTCTATTTTTCTGCTTATTGATCTATGTGACGATAACAATTCTAATGTATATAAATATTTCTCATATGTCGCACCATAAAATCTGGTATTTCTTCATGTACTTGGTATAATTTTTATCAACGAGACAATTTTTTTTCCTCTAACGTGTTATATGTTTGAAAGTTACAAAATATTAACTGAAAATAGTTTTTTTCCCTAGCATCAAAATCTATACATTAAAAAAATGTTGTGCTAATTTTATTCTACAGGTAAATTAGGTTTTACTTTGAAGTTTTTTCAAATGGAATAAATCTTATTTTTAAACTTCTATTTTTCTGCTTATTGATTTATGTGAGTATAACAATTCTAAGGTATATACATATTTCTCATATCTCTCTCTTCTTCAACTCATACCTTTTTGTGGATATAATCTAATGAGCTGATGAAGAGATTGTCTTTTTTTTTCCAAATTTTTATTTATTTAAAAAAAAAATTTTTTTACTAATCTTTTTTCATTTTTCTGTAATTTTTTCTTTGTTTTCTCTACATTTTAAACTTATTTTATGAGTTCTTTATGCTTGTAGCTTATGCATAGTAAATAAAACTTATTGAATTTCTTCGTTTTTTTCTTTTTGTATTTTTATACTATATATATACAAATTATGAAATGTTTAAACAGTGTTTAATCAATTTATATGACCCATCAAGGTGTAGCATTGTCATCGAAATGCATATGGGTTTTAATAAGAATGATTTACCATTTGAGATTTTAAGCATCTTATTTATTGATATTTAGACAAACTGTTTATGAAACTTGATATTTTATACTTGTGTGAACTTTTAAAATTGTTTTCTTACCCCTTAAATAATTTGTTTTTTTTAGACCACTAGAAAAATTTCATCTGAAAGATATTTCAAAGTGCCTCTCTGTTCTAAAGATTGTGATGAATGGTTTGAAGATTGTAAGAATGATTATACTTGTGTCTATAATTGGCCCAGAGAATTTAAATTTCAGAAAGGTATGCAATTATCAAGTCTTCCATGTTTTATGCATATTTTTTGGAATATTTTTTTTCTTCCTTTTTACAACTTTTTAACTCAATGAAAGAAACAAAAATAAATTAAAATTATTGAGCTGCTGCCACAAGTACATAATTTATTAAATGAAAGTCTTGGTCAATTAATTGAAAAATTATAATGGATGATTTCTATTTCAACCTCTTGTAATTTATTAATTTGTGTATTTATATTTTTGTATAATTTATGTATATATATATATATTTGATTAATTTGTTACTACATTTTTGTTAGTCTTTTAAATTTCTAAGCCTATAAATCTGCAAAAATTATATAATTGGGTTGAGCACTTAAAGCAAAAAATGCTGAAAATTGTGATGAATATTTCAGTGCATATTTTGTTATAAATTTCATTTTGTTGTGTGAGCATTTTTGTAATTAAGATTTTTTTTATATCAATAGAATGTTACAGCAGGACATTAATAATTGTCTGTCCTGTAGCATGACCTTCGACATAGATCTATTCCTGGGTCTAATTTTAATTCATATTGTTAAATTTGTAAATTAAAATTTTCAATTTATAAAGCGTGATTTGAAGTTTTGTGTTAATCCATGTAAAGGATCTCCCCCCCCCCTTCTTACAATTGCTAGGGCATGTAAATAAGGCTTATTTTTATTTCTAAAATCTCAAAATTTGCTCTTGAGGGTACTGTTCCACTAACCTAGCTGTAAAATTATTGAACTGTTTAGAGTTTTTATAATCTTACTGTATTTGTGGTTTTAAGAATTTTCAGTACTCCAAAGTAATTTTTATCAAAAAAAGTAAATAAAGCACTCAATGTTTTCTTAATCATGAATTTTTTAAAAGGTACAAACTGGATGACCTTTATTTATCTAATGCATTTTATTAGTAAATGTAGTGACTAATAGTGTATTATTTAGATTAGTATTTGAAAAATTTGATTAATCTCTTTATTTTAGTTTTTTGACAGTTTAGACATTGGCGAACAATTGGAATTAACAATTCAATAATCACAAATATGTCAAATTGTTACTTTAAGGCCATTTGCCAATTTATTTTTGGACAATTATTTTGCCACTGTTTTTTCTTGAATGTTCCAGAAACTATTGTTTCAATTATTTAATTAAAGATATATTCAAATTACAAACATTGAATGCTAATATGTAATTTTTACTTTTCGAATCTTTACCAGGATTGGGATCTGATCTAATTATTAATGAGAATTTAGAAAATTAATTATTAAAAATTTAAGAGACCCTTTTCTAATTTAGTTATGTTATATGGTTTTATTTACCTACCAAATTCATCATAGATTATATCAAATTCACCATAGATCTTTACCAATTCAGCATAATCAATATTAATAATCAGCACTACAATTTATAAAAAAAAACTTAAGTAAGTTCTTGATAATAACTCTGGAATGATTATTTTGTAGAGTCAAAATTGCACAGGTATGAAAAAGACTTTTGGAGAGGGATATCATAAAAGTAAAATTAAGAATACTTTTCAAAAAAGTTTTTTTTTTAAAGTTTTTCTTATAACTACTTTTTTTTTTACAAACACAATTCCTGTAGAAAGTCTTAAATGTGCACAATATTAAATATGTTTTGAGGTCTTACACATTAATTTTTCTTCAAATTTCTATAAATAATTTTTCTTTCTTCTTTTCCTTAAATTTCTTAAAAAAATAAAGTGTCCTTAATTTTTAAACATTTCAATTAATGTCCTGAAATTTTTTATGATTTTCCAAATTTTTAGTTGAAGTTAACGGGAAGAATAAATATTTATCAAAAAAAGAGTTGTAGAAATTTCAAATTCAAAAATTATGTTGTATGCCATGGAAGAAAATAAATAACAAAATGAACGACACAGTCTTTATAGCGTCATAAAGACGTTTTTAGTAATTCTATACAATACTATGAATTACAAAATAAAGACAAGAAACGAACACCGAAGAAATTAATTGAATGAGTCACTTTTGGATTTCTAGGTCCATGTTAATGCATTTTAACCATTTAAGACATTTAACATGTAAGTAACAAGTCAATTGATATTATTTAAAATATGTGGCAACTCCAATTAATGCTTTGCAGTGCCCTTTAAAGAATTTTGTTATGAAGATTAACAAAAACATTGCACAGAGGATGTGTTTTTTACATTGAATGATTTAGATTATGTTTAAAGAAACCGGTGTAATTGCAAAAAGAAATGATTTAACAATACTTTTTGAGCTTTATAATTCTATGTAATATAAATAACACAAATCTGATTAAAAGAATTTATTACATGTAAAAAACGAAATAAGTTTTTTCTCAAGTTTTAATTTCTAGATTGGCTATAGAGATTATTGTAAGTCTTCAGCTAACTTTCTTTTTTCAAGCAAACAATTTTTCTATCATTAAAAATGAAATTTTATTTCAATCAACATAAATTTAAAATTACAAACTGAGCATGTTCATTCTTTTTCAAACAATTTCCATTTTTTGATAACAGTATACGTAAATAATTCTAGTAAAATGTGGGGTAAATTGATGACATAACTAGCTGTAGAAATAACATCTTCAAATCAAACTTTTTTTTTATTAATTTAAATTTTAAGAAAGACTAACTTAAAAGTTACCACATTAAAAAGAAAACAAGTAAATACAAAATAAAGTGCACAAGAAATACATATTAATCACATGGAAACAAAATTAATAAGTTTTTATTTCAATATGGTGTTTATAATATAGTGTTAAGAAAATTACCAATTCATTTAGAACAAGGTAACTTAACTTTCCCAATTTTGTCTTTATGTTCCAGAGACAACTTGAAAATAAAAGTATTAAGTATATAGTATTATTTAAGTATTTCAAAATCTGCAAAATGCTTATACAGGGACAATGTAAATTTGAGACACATAAAAGTTGTTGTGAATTTTCTTACAAATTATGAACTCAAAAGGTCAACCAAAAGGCAAAATTCTTTGAAAATAGTGTACTAATAGATTTTATTTTAAATTTTACTAAAATGTTAGGGGCTAGTTACAATTTCTTAGGCAACTCTCATCTTTACATAAACTTTGTACATTGCAGTGTTGTGTATCCAGAATCATCAAGATTTTAGCATGCCTAGATTATCCATTTTCTCTGATAATAGGCATTCAAGGTTGCACTCTGCAATAAAAAAACCATAAGATCAATTTTTATTCAATCATGTCTTCTATCACGTTGGTAATTTTTTTTTTTTTTTTTTTGGTTTTTTTATTTGTTTTTTTTATTAATTTTCATGATATATAACTATATTTTACAATTCATAAATATAATCATCGATGAAATATTATTATTGTAACAGAAATATTAAGTTAAATCATAACACAATTGAAACTATCTTTCTGCATTATAAATTACTTCAAAATCATTGAAACTGAAAATGTATCATTATTAAGTACTGAAAAGCAGGCTAAAATAATCAAATTAAGAAATTAATTACACAAATTAATTACAAATTAATTATTAAAATAAGTGTGATGCCTTAGACCTTTATAGCAAGTTGATATAACATTAGGATATATAATAGCGTAAATCACTAATTTAGTAAAAAAAATCACATAAGAATTATCTATATATATATATATTCATATTCAGAAATATTTGCAATGTTAAAATGAAATTTGGTTTTAAGGTAGTGTTTTAAAATTAATATTTATTAAAATAATCGAATTTTTATTATGTTTCGAAAAATATTATACTGCTTTTAACAGAAGTGTAAAAATCTCATTTCATCAAAATGTCATTCTGTTTTTTATTTGCATTCTGTAAAAAGATTTTGAGATTTTTAAAATGTCATTTCAAAAGTACTGTAATTTATTGCAAACTAATTCTAATAAAATATATTTTAAATCTTAATTCCTGATAAAGTTTAATTATGATTCCTCAAAATCTATCTTGTACTTTTTTGTTATGAGTACATATTTGTTTCATACATAACAACTTTGCTTCTCTTTAGATAACAGGAGTCATTATAATATCAGCATCAAATGTGATATTTAAATTTATTTTTAGGTCACAATATATGTCCAGAAAATTCCCAGTGCTTGACATTTTCAGAAATGTATAAAACGGCAAAAGACTTTTGTGAGAATGTAAGTATAAAATTATTTAATTTTTAATCAAATCCTTGAAATTATTAAAATAAACTTGTTATGATAGTGTACTGATATTTAATATTTTCAGTGATTTTTCAATCGAATACTTGTGTAATGGTGAGGTTATTTGTAATAGTTTTAATATTGAAAACCATTGTTTTTCATGCGAGATGGCCAGAGCCGCCAACTCTACTTGATTTTCCAGTAGATTACTGGATTTTGCCAGTTTCTCCTGGTTTACTGTTTTAATTAAAATTCTCCTGCATTATAGAATGCATTATGGATTATAGAAAATTTCATTAAATTGAGTCATTTTCCTATAAAAAAAAATTCCATTTTAAAATAGAAATTTTGTACAAATTATTGCTTGCCTGCTTGAATATTTTAATAAGTATATTACTTAATATTAGTTAATTATATTACATAATGAAGCTCATTTATAGAAATCAGTTCAAAACTTTTTTTGTTCTAAAATGGTCAGTTTATTTTTATTCAGAGCTCTCTTTAAATTAATTTTAAAAAAGATATTGTTACTATCCTTGATGAATTAAATGCCTATCAATATTCGAAATTATGAGTAAACATAATACATAACATTTCAAGTATATATTTAAAGTCTGTAATATATTGCAGTTTTTCTATTTTGATGGCTATAAAAATTCCTAAAATTTCCTATGTGTAAAAGATGTAGAACATTATGCAACTATTATCATGAAATTTATATTTCGTAAAATCTACCGGATTTGTTCCTATCCAAGTTGGCAGCTATTGGATGGCCAACGAAAGAGAAAAAATATTTCCTGCAACTCCAAACAATTAATCAGAACTTTGTGTGCAATCAACAAAAAATCTTTTGAAGCAATGGATCTTTATAATGTCAAGCTTTGAAAATCCTGCATTGCAATTTGTGTTCATATACAAAACCTGATCACGAAACATGATACCCCAAGCTCACGGACCTGCTGGTTTTATATGTAATTATAATTAAAAATTCCTGCTTTAATCATCTTCCAACTTTTAAACAAAAACTTCATAATCATTCCAAAGTTTATATGTTGTAAAATAAACACATTGCCAAAGAAAAAGAATGTAGTTAACAGCTATCCCAAGTTGATTTAAGAAAAAAATACACCTAAAACCTTAAGGTAAATTTAAGATAACAATGGTAGCAGGGGTTAATTATGTTCCTGTTCATGTGTATTACTATTTTTGCTACCATAATCTGACTGTTAAAGTTTCCTTACAAAATTTGGATAATACTTGAGGAAATAAAATTGACCAAATTGTTTTAGATTTTGTAAAACGTATAAATGACCTCAAACCTGAGTAACTGTTTTTCTTAACTATTATTAACATCGATTTCTTATGTTAAGCAAATAAAAAAAAATAGGATCTATTGAAGGATATAAAAACATTGAAAGTGTTCAAGGGAAAAAATAAAACACTGCTCGCTTTTTTTTTGTGACAATATTTAAAGAAATATAAAATTTATTTATTTACATTTTTATAATTTTAATTATCTTGATAGCATAAGTTTTAAAGTTTTTTCCTATTCTATTATGTCACTTTAATCACTCATGTGAGAACTGAAAATTGAAATTTTAAATGCATTTTACTTAAAACCAATTTTTTTGACGATTGCCTAGTTATAAAAATGTTCACCATTCTAGTCCATAAATCCATATTATATCATATGGACCGCAGATATATTTAAATTGTTTTTCCATTTTTTCTTTCTTTTACCTGCAAAAAGAAAAAAAGTCAATTATATACTTTTCATTCAAAATAGAACACAATTTAAAAACTCCTGTTAGTCTCATTGCTTTGATTCATTTTCCAAGCCAGTAGCCACCTCATTAATTTTATGCATTATTTTCCAGCTTGAGCTTGTTGACTTTTATTTATTTATAATATTATTTATTTATATATTATCATATTGTGTTTCATGTCATATCCCAACAACACTTTGAATAAAATTATTCCGAAAATTCCAAAGAGTATTGTCAATGCAAACCTCCCTCTTAAGAGATGTTATTTCTGAAAAATTCATTTTTTACTTTAAAAGTGAACCATAATGACACTGAGGTTGCTCAAGCATGATTAGTAAACATTAAAGCTTAGTGAAGAAAAGTATTTCTTCTTATTTGGAATCACATGGCAATTTCTTCTTCAATTATTTCTTTTGATGTATGATTTATTACTATATATATATATATAGGTATATTATATGTTAATTTTTGATAAAGAGTCTAAAAATACATATTAAAAGCAGTCTTTACAGAAAACCCTGTATTATAGAATACTGCTTAAGAATGTATATTACACTAACATACGGAATTAAATTACCAGAAAATGCATAGAAATTGATTGCAAGTTCTTGTTATGAAAATATATATGTACTATAAAGAGTAATTTTTATCTTAGGATAATTATTCTTTATTTGGAAATATCGCATTTACCGTCGTAAAGGAATGCGTCCTGAAGAAAACCTTTATGTATTCCCATTTAAAAAATTTTCTATTTCATTTTATTTTATAATTCTTTGTGTTTATAATGTTAGGTGCAAAAGTTGATTCTACTGTTGAACGAATAATTTTATTAGCAAACATATTTTGTATTTGTTTCATTCATTTTTATAGCATAGAAAGATACTGGTCCCGGGGTGATTGTGCTCCGGAAAAAATCCGTAGAATAATAACTGTGATTAGAGATAAAAGTAAACTTACACATAATTATTCATTTAAATTATGCTGCATATAATTCATTTAGAATATCATGTTTTGAAAATTTCAATGATTTAAATTTATGAAGATATAAATTTTTTGAATGATTTTACTCAAGAAATGTTCCGGATTTTTGAATTGAACCCACAATCACCCCTGCTGGTCTAGCTGTTTCTCATTGTTGACATTACATTCTTATTGATTAGAATATCATATCATACTATTCTTAATTCATAAATATATACAGTTTATTCGACAATTTATCAGCTTAAAATTAATAGAAGTTATATTTTATTTTTATCTCTTATTTGAAGTTATTTTTATTCTAGTCTATTTTGATTATAGAGATAGTATAGTGGTTTATATTTTCAACTATTTGAATTTTGATTAGCGCTTTTTAAGTCTTAGGTCTTTAAACTAAAAGTGGTGTACCTTTTTTACATTTTAAAGTAATCTCATGATGCTATTTTATCTTGATAAATTTTTTTTTAAACATATAATAGCTTTCGATTTACAATTATTGAAAGTTAAATGAGTTATATTTACTTTATAATACATTTTAATTTAGGCTGCACTCAGTCAACGTATGCAAATAAAATAATAAACTCTATATGATTTTAAAATAGTAAAAGAATATTAGAGAATAACTTTTTCCACTATTTCTGCATAATCTCTTTACTAAAAAAATTCGTGAAATGTTTTCACCAATCTGACATTAAATCTAAATTCAAAAGTTACAAAATTATGTGGATAAAGTTTCAATTGTAATTAAGCAAAATTATTAGGGTTTAAATTATATTAAAATAGTATTGGAATCTAAATCTGTGGGAATTTTTTTTTCTTTGCAAAATTTCCAGAGAAACTTAATAGAGCAAGCACTGTCGTTTGGCAAGGTTGATGTTGGAAAAAAAGCCTGCTTTATATTCTTAAAGAAAAAAATCTTGCCATGAAAAGAAAAAAAATTTTTCTCTTGGTGGCAGAATTTCATGACTTTTTTTTTTATAAAAAAATGACGAAGCAAGATAAATAGTGAAAAAAACTATGTAACCTGCATCGCTAATATCAAAAACATTTAGTTCATGAGTGGAAAGTTCATTTTTTATGATATTTTTAAAACAGAAAAAGACTGAATTTTTGTTTTGAAGAATAAAAATTTGTGTAGGATGTGTATTTTAAATGTGGATTAATAAATTAATATTTTTAAAAAATTCTTTTCTGCTTTACTATTGCACTTAATCATATTTTTAATTAAATCATTAGTGACTCTACTAGCTATGAACCAGATCGCCTAGCCGTTTAAAGCTAACAATTGTTTTTTTCTAAAAGCTTAAACTTAGTCAAAGCTGTATATAAATTACTGCAATTTGCCATATTTAATGAGACAAGTAGTGTGATCTATGAGATTTATTATTAAATACAACTCATCTGCAATCAAACGTTTTAAAATTCAATTTTAAAAAAAATGGGAAAGAAAGTCATAACTTTCCAAAGACATTCTCCCAAATCTTGAAAATGTTTCCCTTGGAGTAAAACTGATCCTGAAACCTCATTAAAAACTGGCTTTGATGTGTACCCTTAAGTATAAATTATTTTTGGATGAAAAAGAAATATTAAGTTACAATAGATTTTGTTATGGAAATTAAAGATTTGATAGTGTGGTGTATCTACCACTACAAAAATATAATTCCAATTCACTAGTATATAAGATATGTTAATTCGATCCTATGGTGGGGTACCTTCTCATAGATGAAGGTCGATTGTCGATAGCTACTCTCCCCACATTGGGGACCCGGACCCCATGAGAAAATGCCCACCTTGACAGAAACTCCCACTTCGATTTACCCTAACAGAAATTCTTACTTCGATGGATGGTTCACATTGAACAGTTGACTTGCTACTTGTGACTGCGACATTGTCCTTACACTGTTGCTTCTAAAGTTTGGTCTTCTTAATACAGCTCTCCCAGCTTCTCACAAAACAGCAATGAATCAACTAGTGGTATCCGTTCATCGAATTCTATCAGAGATGTAATTCTCGTGAGGGAATACTGTAGTGTATCTACCACTATAAAAATACAATTCCAATTCACTAGTTTATAAGGCATGTTAACTCGATTCTATAGTGGGCTACCTTTTCATAGATGAAGGTAGACATGGTCGATATCTACTCTTCCTACAGATAGTTTCACTTGTTTAATCTAATATGCTAACTTAGTTTATTTGAGGAAAATGTATTTTTTATGTAGTTTATTTGTAATTTTATTTTCTTATTATGGTTATTATACTTTTTATTTACCTATTACATATTATAGTATTTTTATTGCTTAGGTTTGGGATCATTCTTGGAAATATACAGAAAGTGAATTTTGCATGCATATTTGGTTTGATGGAGTGGCTGATGTTAACAAAAAAGTAGCCGAACATTATATCGATCTTGCCCTCTCTCCTAGCACTGCCAGTACTTCATCTAGCTCCTGGTACTTTTCTGTATTGATTGTAGTATTAGCACAAATAATGGGTCACTGAAGTACAATATTTAAATTAGGATATCTATTAATGTTGTTCCTGTTTATCTATTTTGGATATTTAGTTTTTGAAAATAAATATATATTTTATGAATTGTGATGATTTATTCTGAAACATTCTCCTTGCAAATACATTAATTCTGCTCTGTAAAAGTGTTAACGTATTATTTTCTAATTATTAAAGAAAGTCAAACAGGATAACGAGAACCAGTTGCTATGAAACTCTTTGGTAGAGAAAGCCAGGGCCCAACAAAGGCAAGAGAAAAGTAAATGTTAAAAACAGAGCTTAATACGTAATAATCTATAAAGCTAAAGTTCATTTATATTGACTATGTATTTATGTTTATATGCAGCAAAATGCAATCCCTAGGATCTCCTAGAAGTACCTAAAAACTTCCCTCTATCAGATGCAGAGTTCGAATCTAGTCCTGTCAATCACTCTTTAGATTTTAATATCACTTCTCGTAAATTCCTTGCTAAATTTGTTAGATTTGTTTTTCATGCATAAAAATAAAAAGTCATTTCTCTAGGTTGCCACTCTACAGGGAAAACTTAGAAAATACAGGGAATTTTATTTCTTATATTCGTCTTTTAAAAGTGGTGACTACTCGAAATACAATTAATGAGATTTCAGCTTTATTAGACTATTTAATTTTCTACATTATTTGTTTTAAGTATGCTAAGCCTTATTTCTTTTAATTTTTTCAGCAATTAAAACTAGTATAGTTATCAGAGATGATTGTGCTCTGGAAGAAATCCGGATTTGTCGCTAACCACGATCCAGAAGTTTTAAGGAATCACTGATCACATTTATGCCTAAAAATTCTTGTATATTTTATTTAAAAATTTTAGAACTAGATTTTCTACTTGGCATCGCTTTCATTTGTAAATATTTTTTTCAGATAGAATAATAAACGTAATTAGAGATATAAGTAAACTTATACATAATTATTCATTTAAACTATGCTGAAAAATATCAATTAGTTGAATTTATAAAAACATTAATTTTTTGAAATGCGTCATTAATGACTTTAGTCAAGAAATTTTCAGGATTTTCGAGTTAGGCTCACAAGCACCCATAAGTTACCCTAATATAGCTCACTCAAGAGTACAGTGAATGTATGTTTCCTCTTAATATATTGTGTATAATATGTGCGTGGAATTTTTTTCCATCCAGATTTGAGTGGCAACCGTGTTTTGGTGAGTACAAAGAGAATGAAAATTATGTACTCTTCATGAACTCAGGATATAATTTGTTATAGCACGACCCATAACTAAAGATGGTTGCAAAAAGTGAGCTCTACTTGGAGTGGAGCTCATACATCTCAACTTGTCACATTTTTACGGTAGATTTTTCTTACCAGTTTAAAGTGGTAATAAGTTGTATGGTGCTTCCACACCAAAAATAATAATATTTTAGACTTACCAATTGACCCTTGTGTCCACTGAGATGATTCCACATTAACATCCATCTCACTACCTCTAGCTATGGTTTCGTCTTCTACCATTGATCCTCTTTCTTCAAGCTAACATTCACCGATATTACACAGATAACATTATCATTTATCCCGAACGAACTGCCATCTTCTGTATCCATCTAACTGCCAACTTAAATTTTCATCCCCCAGGGGAACACTGTTGTGTGACGGGTATGGCGCACCCGGGGACCCCAGCTAGACCTCAGTATTTTCCTGCTTCTCTCTTGAAATTATCCTGTTTTAAGTTTTACACCTGAAATTAATATTTTAATCTAGTGTGCGAATGTCGACTCGTTTCCTTTTAAACACTGATTATAATTGACACATTTAAGGTTTTCAGATTTCTGTTTAATTTTTTTTTCCTTTGTCGGGTTTTTAGGATTTGTTACTTTGCTGCACATCTTTATTAAAAAAAAAAAAAAAATTCTCTGAATCGGACAGACTAACAACGTTAGCTATTGCTGAACAGTATATTTGCAGTGTGCCGCGTTTCATCATGGAGTTACCAGTTTGCATTCTTACACAAGTGTGACGGGCTTATTTCTCGGTGTCTGTTGGTCGCGTGCTCTTTGGGCCGTGTAGATGAGCGATAGATCCCCCTCTATCACTCTGATAGAACAAATTGCTCGGGATTAGCTCTGTATCAAGGTAATGATCCTGAGTTCCGATTGTTTTGGAGGATCCACACTCCTCTGATGTAGTACTATATTGGACACTACTCTGGGCCTAGGTGTTCAGAGCCAGTGTTTCCGCTCCCCTTGCTGAACTACTGTTTGTCTACGATAGGTACTCTGACAGACAGTCGTCTGGAGGGGTGGCGGTGACTATGGTAACGAGGTATGATTATTTCAAGTAGGGGTGCGGGTCCCTCTTTAAGACTGGTTTTGGCGAGAGAAAATTAGACCATGAGACCTCTTTCTTCCGTCCATTGTGTTAGCTCTAGAGTAAAGAGAGAAAAGTATTCGCACCTGTAGCATCGTTTAGATCGTTCGATTTTCTCTTTTTTTAAAAAGTCAAAATTTGATATCATAATTTTTACATTTTTTGTTTTTTAAAAAGTATATATTATACAAAACAATAGCCCAAAACGATTTATTTTACAAGATATTAACAATTAAATTTCAAAGCTCTTTTTGATTAAAAAATAAATATCTAAGGATAGAATGAATGGATTTTAAAAAAATTTATCTCATTTTACACGAAAATAATGGAAGTTGTTGATAAAATAATTATAATAAAACAAATGCTTAAAAAATTTAATTTTTTATTGCAAAATTAAGTTGTAAAATGAAAAACCAAAATGTCGTTAATGTCGTGCAAAGTTCAAACAAAACCCATTTTAAAGTAAATTTTATTCTGAACAAAATAGCTTTTCAAAAAAAATGAATCGTAATTCCATAAAAAGTTATAGCTTTTTTCGCGAAACGCTGCACCGCGGCGCGCTCTGCCACTCCACTCCGCTGATCACTCAATCGCGCTGTATCAGTTGATTTGGAGGGAATTTAAAAATCTCAACTAAAGTTTTACAAAATAACAAACATTATATTAAATGATCAATTTATAATTTTAGGTGAATAATATGAATAATTAGTTATTTATAATTTATTTACATAATTTTTTGAGTTCAAACTTGGAACTGGAAGAATATGTTTTATTTATAACTATTTTATCAAGAACCTCCGCGTAAAAAGAGATACAATTTTTTAAAATCCATTTATTCTATCCTTAGATATTTATTTCTTAATTAAAAAGTGCTTTAAAATTTAATTGTTAACACCTTGTAAAATAAATTAAATTAAAAAAATCGTTTTGGGCTATTGTTTTGTTTAATATATACTTTTCAAAAAATGTAAAAATTTGGATATTAAATTTTGGGTGTAACAGCTAATTAAAATTTTAACAAATTAAAATTTTTATTTCAAAGCAAGCTTAATGTTTTATTAATTAATAACTCATCTATAAATTTATCATGCATAGTAAATTGGTTATTAAGAAGAAAAAAATTTGCTAATGAAAAACTGTTCGAATTTTTTTTTAATAAATAGTGAGAAAAACTATACAGGTTACATTAAAATACAAGTAAGAAAACGTAATTTAAGGAACAAAAAAACTTAGATAATTTCAGATGGTTTGATGGGTGCTGATAAAAATCATCGTTGATAGTTTTAGATTTCATCCTATTTGCGGTAACTTGCCTTCAGTTTAAAAAAAAATTAAAAAATAAATAAAAACAAAGACATTTAATATTTTTTCGGCACAGGTAACGTGAACTATTTCCATTTTCAACAAAAGTTTTATCTCCTTTTAAAATCTGTTAATAAGTTTAAGCACTTCACTTTTTCCAGAAAACTCAAATAATAAAAGAAATTAACCGCTTTAAAAAATGTGCAAGTTTAGAAATTAAACCATCTAACAATCAATGAACATTCATAATAAATATCGTAAAATTAAAAAAAAAAAACATGTACTGCCCTTAATGTCAGAATTAGTTCACTTTTTTTCCTTCGTATTTAAAAAATAACAACCGATTGAGTAAAGAGAATCATTTCAAGTAAGAAAGAAATATCCATGCGAATCTTAAAAAATTTATTGAATCAGATTAAATACAATACAAGCTATCATCGAAGCTACCCTCCCTAAAATGCCCTCTTCTTGTTTCCATATGTAATGTGGTGGGCTTGAGAGTGTTCAGGCGAACATCGTGCATTGCCATTGTTACAAAAGGTTTTTCAGTCTCGACATATTTTCACATAAAATTTATGTCTTAAATATAATGCTGTAAATTCTAGATTTTTAATACTTGCATCACTTGAAAAGAAAATTTCCGGCATGTACCATTTATAGTACCCAAAATGTATCGAATCTCAAATAAGAAATTCGTAAAATGTACCACGGTTGTCGTCTAGCGAAACGATTTCTAATAAACAAGCTATCTCCCTATTGAAATAATAGATAATATTCCTAGTATTATAACTACTCTGCACAGTACTCTAATTGAGCCGTGGAGGTTTAGTCGATTTCCAATGAGGTGAACCGGGTTGGAATCCCAGCGATGGCTGATCAATGCGAATTCCGCATCGATCACAGTGCTGACGCAAAATATCCTCGGTGGTAGCCGATCATGGGTTAGCTATACGCTTCAAGTGTCAGAAATTCAGTCTCTCAGCCAACAACTACAGAGGAAAAGAAACATGTTCGCGTTATAATCAACCTAATACAATTAGAACTTGTACTCCCCCTGAAAAATGTATAAACTGTAACGAAACACATTCTGCTAATTCTCGTCAGTGTTTGAAATGGAAACAAGAATTGCTTGAAATGATCTGATTGGTCAACTTCCGCAACCTTTTGTAATAGGAGATTTCAATGGCCATTGCCTTATTTGGGGAAGCCCTGCCTCCAATACTAGAGGTTTTTCAATTGAAAAATTAATTGATGACCGTCTCCTAAGTATTCTTAATACAGGAGAAAGCACCCATTTTCACGCTCCATCGCGATCATTTTATGCCATCAATTTAGCTGTATGCAATGTATCTCAGTATGCATATTGGTGATGCTATCAAGTATCTATGCTGTCGCGAATTAGATTCACATCCTGCATACATAGTGATTAAAATATAATTATTGGCCACTTAGACAGGCATGATGCTTTAAGTAGTGAAACATAGTTAAAATATCTCAAACCATGGTGGAATCAAGAAGGTCAAAAAAAACGAAACGTTGCTTTTAAAAAGTCCAGCTCAATGGCTCGTAGAATTCTGAAAATATCTTGGCACAATTTCGTATCCTTCGTAAAGCATAATTCATCGTCAAATATTATCTACAACAAAACAATATCTGGTAAATATTTTGCCCATTACATACCTATTCTCAAATGCAATAATTTACAAATATAACATATTGCTAATGCTTTTACTGAAGTTTCTATTGCTGTAATTACCAAGAACCATTTGCTATTATAAAATGTGAAAAAGTCAAACTAATGCCAAGAAACACGAACGATGACTATAATAAACCCTTTACTCTAGAGGAATTTCTATAAGGTTTAAAAAATACCCATCCTACAACACCTGGTCCTGATTTGGTGCCTAACCTAACCTAACGAATACAACCTAAAAGCATGTTCTATAATTATATAAACGTATATATGCAGAACGAACTTTCACAGAATACTGGTTAAAAACATATAATACCTATTGTTAAACCAGGAAAAAAAAATCCCGAAGACTCCACTAGCTACGGCCTATCTCGTTAACTAGCTGTATCTGTAAAATTCTGAAACAATTTTACATGTTGAGGGCATATTCGTACTTGAAACAAAACTGTCTTTAAAAGTACAGAAGTGATTTCCGCAAAGGATAAAGCACGGTGATATCTGTTAAAACTTGAAATTAACGTTCGTCAGGCTTTCCGTAAAAATCAGCACTTAGTTTCAAGTTTATTCACATGGAGAAGGCCTATGATAGAACATGGGGGTAGAATAATTAGAGACCTCATCACTTTTTCCCTCGAGTGGGGTGGAGGGTTAAATTCTTTAAGTAAACACTGGCAGTCACACTCCCGGGATACACTAGTGATCTGTCCCTTCGTTTTTTTCCTACCCCTTGTCGTGGTCGCCAAATTTGCTAATGAGGGATTTTCGTCTGTGTTCAATTACTTCCCTGATGGGAAGCGACCACCTACGAGTTCGCCGTGACCCTTGGCCCTGCAAAAAAGGAACCTGGTACCCCAACACACTGCTTTAGCCCGTGCTTCAGGTAAACGGTAGGTGCATATCGGCCTGTATGCACCAATCGGCTTGTCACGAACGCCATCTGTTGACTAGTGTCAAGCCCGGGAACATTACTGGGCACCTCTTACAGGTTACACCATGGAGACTTATGTCGCGGCTAATAGCTATTGGTCAGCATCGATGTTCAAGTAACGGGTTGGAGTTAGCGTCTATCTGCTACTTGCATCCCCTAAGTTGGACTGCGTGGTAGGTGGTGCCACTGGTAGTGGTAGCTGAAAATAGCACGGTCTTAAGCTCTGCACTAATTACCATATTCGAGATCACCCCTTCGAGCCATTAAGATATAGTATTGCTCTGTCAATACGCAAACTGATTCTGCAGCACAAACATTTACTTTCAACCATCAGATTAAATCGAGCCGTGGTGGATCGGGGGATAGAGCGTTCGCTTTCCAATGAGGTGAACCGGGCTCTCACCTACCACAGTGCTGACGTAAAATATCCTCAGTAGTACTCGGTTCGTGGGTTAGAGTCCCCTTGCGGTTCGGTTCACCATTGGAAATTTTCGTGGATTTCCTCTCCATGTAACGCAAATGTGGGTTAGTTCTATCAAAAATCCTCGACTAATGCAAATTTCTCACAATACTTGATCCAGGAGTTTCCCTGCCTTCTGGATTGGGTACAAAATTACAAGGCGACAAAGTTAAACATTAGTAGTAGTAAATTCAGACTTGGATCGGCGGTTATAAAATAAGATAAAACCACATACTCAAAAACCCAGCTTCAACGTCCAATAGGACCACATCACCTCCACCTAACAAAACATCTAAAACAGATTATTCCGAAATGGCTCTACCTTTTTCGAAACAGCTCCCCACAAAGAAAAGCCGTCCCGAAATTTGAAGACCTGGCTACTTAAAGAAGAAAACGATGTGCAAAATAAATACATTTAACTTGTCAATCAATCCGTTTCTTCTGCTTTGCAAAAGATGGATTTTGACCACGAATTGTCTTTACTTGCTTCTGACGAAGAATGAAGTTATGATCCAATCATCTCGACCAAGTTCATAATGTCCATATGCTTTAGATCATTGAAGTCGTCTTCATGGCAGAGTTGCAATATGAACTTCGAGTGCATTACCATCTAAACAACTCCCATTGTCATCCTCATTACAGATCTGCGTTTTTCAAATTAACATAAATATTCTTCTTCCTGTACTATTTATTTACCTCTACAAGCTTACCTTTCCCAAGCAGATTGAATTCATTGATTGTTCAGTTACCTTCACCTTCTATTTGACTTGGAAAGTTTATAGGTTACAGTGAACTGTGGGGCAGTTCCGCTTCCAATGATCGGTGTCATAAGATTGAACAACTCATCCATGACCATAATCTCTGTTTGGTTAATCTATTTTCATACTCCGACACAAACCTTTCATTCTATTGATTTAGCTCAAGCCGTTCATAAACTTTTCTTTTAGCGATAGTGTTCATAATAGTGATCACTTCCCACTTATAGTTTCATATTCCGTTAAGGTTTCTACACGCCCAAAACCATCGGTGTTCATATATCATCTCGCAAACTGGCTCTTATTCACTGGAGCTGCGGAAAATAGCATTCCAAAGACATCGACATGTTTTCTTTGCCTTCGTAAGTCTTGTTTGAATTCTGAGTGTTCCACCGCTTAGGTTGTGGAACATATTCCGTTGATCCCCTTCAACATCAAATCTTAAAGCTATTAAACAGGCTAAAGCGGTTGCTCGAAAGATCCGACGCCAAAGGGTGTCCTCGAAGCGCTATTGTCTCATCTAATACATCTCCCAGGCAAGTCTAGTCGAGAGTAAATTGGCATAGACCGTGAATTTTGTTTTCCTGTCCTTGAAAAGAACGGTACTACCTATTCTGCTTCTAACGATGTATGCAATATGCTTTGAGAGACATTTCAGCCCAAATAATTGCATTTAAGTTTTCAAAACCATAAGCGCCAGCTAACCGTAGAATAGAGCGTTCGCTTTTGAATAGCAGTCTTATTCTACGGCTGCTATTGTTCTGTCGGTACGCAAACTGATTCTGCGGGTAAGTTCCATCAAAAAGTCCTCCCCCGAAAGAAAATTTCTCCCAATACTTGATCCAGCAGTTTTCCTTGTCTTCTGGATTGGGTTCAAAATTTCATGGCCATGGTAGTCGTTAACCCAAAATTAGGTAGACTATTCGACGACGGTTATGAAATTAAATAAACTAATTATATTTAGTTTTATTGAATATGAGAAGAACATTTGATTTGTGGCTTAGTTTTTTTTAAAATCATTTTTGATTGTTTTATTTTAAATGATTTAAGTCGAATAAAATGGATCGAATAGTTCTTAAGTTACTTAATAAAAAAAGCCGTTTTTTTTTTCAAAACATTTATTTCTCAAGAACTATTTGATTGATTTTTTCAATTATTCGATGTTAAAATTACGTAGTCTAAAATTTTGAAGAAAATTTTATATCTTATAATTTTAAATATTTTTCGACTATTCAGACGAAAAAACGGTGGAATATGTGTTTATAATAAATGTTCAGAGCGTCCGTTCTTTTCTTGGAAGCAAAGATAGTTGAGAATAGTAATATGATAAATTTACGTTAATTTTTAATAGGGGCTATTTTTCTTTTGGTTATGTATTGTTCAAGGATTCACATAAACAATAATACTGGTATAAATACTGAATTCGAAAAATTAGTTGCATCAGATCAGCGTTCCATTTTTAAACTAACGTCAAAGGTAGTTGCCAGGAATCGCTACAAACTGTTTTTTTTTTTTGTATCGCCCTGCTATTTTTGTAAAAAAAGTAGCAAACTACGAAGAAAAGTAGCGACTACAGTAATTTCACTACTTCCGACCACTGGGTAGTAGTCCTGACTCTTTCACTCTTAATATATAAGTTCTATGAAAGTTTAAATTCTCTCTCCCTGTAAATATGTTAAAAAAAGCTTTTAATCATTCAATTAAAAAATATTTTTCAATTGTTGGAATCCTTGAAGCAGTATTGATTTGAGGAAAGGCAGCATCTAATCCATCGATGTTTATGAATGGAGTCGGGATAGAGAGTGTGCAAACAAAGAGCTTTCACCCAAAGCAAATGTCGTTGGTAATGAAGTATTCATTCTGCATTAAAACCTTCTCTGTTTGTATGCATTTGCATCAGGAGACGGTTGTATTTCAATTATTATATTCTGAAAGGAGATACGAAAATCTCACTTATTTCCCATAACTGTCAACGCTTTTTGTTACGTACGACAAAGTCCCGTTTTCTATTCCATAAACGCAGAGGATTTTTTTAACCCCCATTACAGCTTCCTAACTGAACTACTATTTCTTCAAATAGAGCGACCGAAATTTTGTTTTATTTTAATTTTAAGGAGAAACAAATGCTTCAAAACTATTTTGGGATTGAAAAACCAGAGGTAGTCACTTTTTGTTTAGACTTTGGAGATTCTAAAGATGTTTAGCAAAAATGGATACCCGTGACCAGCGTAACGCTTTATGCTTAAAACATTTGAAAGAAGTAAATGGAAAAATAAAGTAAAAATCGGTCATTATTAAAAACAAGCTAGTAATGTGTAATTTCCATTTTTTTTTTAAATTTTCGAAGGAAATGTTCTAGTTCTAAGATTGTTGAAAGGTTCAAAGAGGTTGTTATATGAAAACTGCGGCTTTATTTCAGATTCTGTTTTTGTATCACCGCTAGTTTCTTTGTTTAACGATGCGTCGCAATATTCAGCCCATCTGTTAAACTTGTTTCTTTTTTTGGTCCACTAATAAGTGTTTCATCTTTGCCTAGGCAGGAAAGGGTGCTTGGCCGAAATACCTTTGAAAACCTTAAATCTTTGAATACCATTTGACTGATATCTCAAAATAAGTTCTCAATCTTCTGTTTTGTTCAAAAGATCTTTTTTTTAGCGTATTTTATAATGTGACCTTTTTCTTTTTAGAAGTTTTCACACTCTTTTGTTCTATGCTGATGCACCTTCTTCCTTGCCTCATTTTTTCGTTGATGAGTTGCCTGCCTCAAACCATTCATTTCTCTTCTTTTTCTCCGCTTTTCCCAAAACTTCATCAGCAGAATTTAATATGATATTTTTGAATGTATCCCTTTTTCTACTGGTCATATATCATTTTCATTAAGTTTAAAGTATTATACACTAATTTTTTCTTTTAATTCGTCTTGGTACATTCCAACGCCAATTCGGTTGCTTTAATCCATCATTGATTTTATTAATTGGTAATAGTCCCCACGACAACATTTTCTCATATCTCACTTCGGAGGGTCTATCCATATAGGATCGATTTGGTTTTTCGTCATTCCATTTAGAGAAACCCAAGTCTCTTTGTAAATGCATTTCTGTTGGAAATATGTGCTACTTATGATTAGGTTGTCATAAGTTGCAAAATCTACTTTTATAACCGTCGTTGAACAGTCGACCCGATTTTTGGGTTTACGACTCCCGCAGCCTTATCATTTTGAATCCAATCCAGAAGACAAGGGAACTCCTGGATCAAGTATTGGGAGATATTTCGCCTTCTTGGAGGACTTTTTGATGAAACTAACCCGCATTTACGTTATACAGAAAGGAAACCTCCCATGATTAGTCTAATGACAACGGGACTCTAACCCATCATCCGTCTACCACTAAAGATTTTATTTTATTTTATAACCGTCGTTGAACAGCCGACCCAATTTCATGGATTTACGACTACTTACGTTCAACTCCGTAGCCTTGTAATTTTGAACCAATCCAGAAGACAAGGAAACTCCTGGATCAGTACCCCCAGAGGTATTGATTTGTTGTGGGAACATGGAGGACTTTGAGACTCGACAGATTTAACGTGCATCAGTCACCATTTACTACACGGGGAGTCTTCGGCCGGCGAGGATCGTACCCACGACCTCTTGGATATGGGCCCAGCACCCTACCGACCAGGCTATCCCGGCCCTTTACCACTAAAGATTGTATTTTATGTGAGAACTGTGGTCGATGCAAGCCGGATGCGAGCTTCGTATCGACCTGCCATCGCTGGTATTCAAAGCCGGAACAGCTCATTGGAAGGCGAACGCTCAATGCAAAATCTATTGCTCGTATCCCATTTTCACTACACATATCATGTAGGCTAAAGTTTCCAACAGTCGGTCAATATATTTCTTTCATGCCGATGATCTTCGCATTAAAGTCTCCAATCACTAGGTAGGCAACATATTTAGGTAGCTTATTAAATTCACATTCGAGTGTTTCATAAAAACTTTCTCTTTACCCATCATCAGTTGGAGCATGAATTGCGTCTGCGAAATACAGATGTAAAACGTCTCAGAATCGGCCACACTCGACGTACTCATCTTCATCTGTTGATAGGAGAATCTCCTCCCAAATGTCACTCTTATTGTAACGTTTTACTTAGGCTTCGTCATATTTTAACCATTTGTTCCTGTTTTAACCAGCATCGTATTACCATCTTTAATAGCACTATTTAAATGTATGAAAGATGTGTCAGATAAAATCCATCATCCTAACATTTTCGCATTTTACCGAGCTATTGGTATTTTATATTGTATATAGCTGGTTTTATTAGTCACTCTTATTTCTTACCAATCTACCGTTTTACCTTTTTTTGCGTATTTTATGTAATAAAGCCTTTTATCGAATTTTATTGATTTTTAAATATACGATTAACCATTTTATTAATTTCATTTATTTTATAAAGATAAAATTGTAATGTGCAATTTACCATTTTCAATTACTTAAACAAATCGTTTGGTGCAGCATATCCTTTTTTGGATTTTGACCCATAAGACATGACATTCAATTAATCAATCAATCAGCTGGAGTAAGAACACACATCAAGGAATTGTTGCTCTCAGTCTTCAAATACAAATTCTTTCCTCTACATCAGAAAAATTCAAAACCGCTTTAAGTTTCTGAAAGCCTGTTCCATGAGTAATGCGCTATTACAAACTGTAAAGCCACCCATATCCATAAATTTAACTTCTTGTAAGGCCAATACATAGATTCTATATTTATTCATCTGAGACTATAGTTGTTTTAATACATTCCGGTTTCAAGATTCCAAAGACGTTTTCCTTTTTCAGTCCATTTAATCGTAGGCTCCGTCCGTTTTTTACAGTAGGATGTCAAAGTTTTTAATAAACTGCATAGAATCAAATCCGACTTTTTGCCTGTCTTGCTTTTGCGCAATGCTGATGTAAAGCTTACACGTTTTCGAATCAGTCACACCCAATACAGTACTTGTATCGTTCCTCTCTCGATTCATCACATTTTAATAATATGTTCAACTTTTATCCGTCATCATCCGTACCTTTTTCGGTAGTTCTATTTTAACTCCTGAAGATTTGTTAGGTGACTCCCATCATTCAAATATTTTTACGTGCTGTTGATATATTTTACTGCATATAAATGTTTTAATGCAGCTACAATTTTTGTACACTTTTGCATCTTACCACCTGCGTACCATTTTACCTCGTGCTTTTTATACCGTACTCATACTTTTTATCTGATATTCATACCTTTTATCTGATTCTAACAATCGGCTTATGCTATGTAATCAGTAATAAATGCACGACTCGTAAAGCTTTGTTTGCTCTTTGACTTTTGATTTGTTTTACCATATTGTTTTTTGCACAGCATGTCCATATTTGAATTTTGTGCCACTAAACCCCACATTCAATTCAATACCGTCCATTTTTTAAATGTGTGATTAGATTTCATAATAATGTTTGTTTTACGGGTAAATGTCGTCTCGTCCAATCCTGAGGACCAGAGTGTTACTCTTAGATGGGTGCCCAGTCAAGCTTGAAAGGTCCTACCAGTTACTATGCTACCGCCGGCATAGCTCAACACACGTAAGCATACCCACCAAGACAAGTTTGTAACTTAATGTTGATACATCAACATTAAAAATGATTCATCAAATGATCTCAAAATTTTTAATTCCATGGACATAGATTAAATTTCTGATTCTGTTGGGATAAATTTTTGGCATAAGCATTTAGCTCAGTTTCCTTTCGAGCTGAGTCATCAAATTTGATGTTTACTTTCTTGTTTAATTTGATGCTAAATTTAATTGCTGTTAATGTTTTATAACAATTGTTGACTACTCTAATAAAACACGTTAAATGTTCCTAACCCAAGAGAGATAATAAACGCGAATTGTCAATTCAGCTATGAATACTTTGTATTCATTATTTTCATTGTAAAGGTTAGTCGAACATAGTTTTATAAAAAAAAAAAGCTTATTATGAAAGTAAGAATGCAAATTGTTAAATCAACTGTTCTTTGAAAGTTATATTTCCTATAGCGGCAACATTTTTATATCATAATATAAAAACCTGAGAGAGGAATAGATGAGTGTGATAGAAAGACGTACGCAGCGGTAAGTAACTGGGTTCGTTCCAGATTTCAACGAGTTTAATTTACTATGATGCTGATGTTTAGTAGTAATTTACTTCTCTTATGTTTTAACGTCAAAGCGATTTGTATTTTTTTATACAATAAATACTATAATAAAATTACTTTTCTCATATTTTATGACTTGAGTAATATTCTTGTTATCGAATTTGAATACTGGCAAAACATTGTTAATTTCCGTATTTTTAATAACTTTACCTTTAATGAAGCTCCAGATAGATGGGTATCAGCCTGTCGGGGAAGTAAATGCGTTCTATGCGCAGTGCTAATGCGAAAATGCTGTTCTTACCTTTAACCGTGAAAGTACTTTTCTGCCGCATATACCACAAGGTACCAATTTCCCAAGTATTCTAGATAACCTTCTTTTTACACTACTTTGTAAAGATTGTTGCGTTTTCTATTGGGAACTGCTTCAGATTGATTGATGGTATTATTCTATTTAATTGTATAGATTTTATTAATACTGCAAACTCAATTCATCCAAAGGGAGCCGTGATGGCTCAGGAGATAGATCCAATGAGGTAAACCAGTTTCGAATCCCAGCGATGGCTTGCCGATACGAATCCGGCTAGTACAGACCACAGTGCTGACGTAAAATATTCTCAGTGGTAGATTAATTATGGGTTAGAGTCCCCTTGTCGTCAGGCTAACCGTGGGAGGTTTTGGTGGTTTTCCTCTCCATGCCGCTCAAATGCGGGTGAGTTCCATCAGAAAGTCCTAAACGAGGGCAAATCTCTCCCTTGTCTTCTGGATTCGTTTCAAAGTTCGGAGTTGAACATTAGTAGTCGTAAACCCAAAAAATTGTGTCGGCTGTTCAACGACAGTTATAATATAAAAAATTTATCCAAGGGATTTAACTCTTGTCAAATCTTATCATTATTATGTATCTTCAGTTTATATTGATTTATTCAGTGCATTTAACTCTTCTAATGCTCAAATTGATGTAAAAGAAGTTACTTTCCATTTCCTGTCAACAAGTTAATTTACGAGAATCCTATTAGTATCAACAGAAACGTTATTTTATCTCAAATTATCGCATTTATTAAGTTTATTTGTAACAATGATACGCTCATTTTAAATAATTATAAATTTCTATGTAAACTTCTGTTGAATAATTGGACAAACAGATCTGATTTAGTAAGTGGCTGCCTTCCTACACGAATTAATGCATAGTTTTAAGCTATGGCACGACCACAATATCATTGAAATTTCGCTTGGATCACCATGAAACATAATTGGGAGCCTGTCTGTATTTCCAATTAATTTAGTTTAATTTTTATCGAAAATTTTTTTTTTATCTCGTCTACAACCTTAAATATTTCTTTCGTAGATTTTTTGTTCGCTATTTTGGCACACAGACTCTCGATGACGCTACCATGTCTGTCCTTTTGTGGGTATAATCTTTTATGAAGTTTTAGAATCTATTTCCTATTTATGCTTTTCGGACTTATCCTGTTCGAATATTCTTATATTCGCATCGGTTTCATTCTCGGTAATAATTTATTTCTCTCTCTAAAGGGTAAACATACCAGTGAAGGAACATTTCATATATATTGATTAAAAATAGGAATTTGAAAGTTTTTCTTTAGAGTGATTGGTAACAATACCTTACTGCCAAATAATAGGAAGTCATCTAGCAATGTTTTGGATTACCTGGTTAAATAGACTTCTCTGGAAAAAATTTTGAATTTGTTATTATTTCTGCAACACCTTGTTTCTTTGAAAAAAAATATAAGGTGAGTGTTTGTATTTATATGTTTGAAATGGAATTAACTGCATGCAATACTTTTATTTTTCTCATTGTGAAAAAGAGAATTCAAAATATAGTTATTGAAGTTACGTTTTATCTTTTTTTAAGCATCATAGCATAATAAAGTACTGAGATAAGGGGATGTTTATTCACTGGATCACCAAACGATGAAAAACCAGTGAAGGAGCAAGCGTTCCTTTACTGGGTTTTCTTCTAAGTTAATGAAAATAAAAGATAAACTTTAATTTTCTTGTACCTTTAGTGATGTTCCGCATCAAAAGTATGTTAAAAATACGAAAAACAGCTTCTAACCAGTGAGGGAACAGGCATGTTCTCCCAGGCATAGATTTCCCAGTGAATGAACAGTATGTGTTAATATGTTGACACTTTAATTTTCAATTTATGATTACAAAAAAATTTTATCATTTTCCAAGTATTTATACGTTATAATTTCAAGAATAGGCTTGTTTTTAAATATTTGTATGACTTATAAATTCATAAAGAGCATTAAAAATAACCAAAATTAAGTGTTCCTTTACTGGGTGTTCATTCACTGGTAAGAGCTGTTCCTTCACTTGGTCTTCTTACTACTTGTTATTTGAACCTCCAAAACTGTAAAACAATATTATGTAAGGTTCTCTACAATTTTTTTTACATAATTTGAAATTAGTAACAAATATGTTGACACTATCATTTAACTTAAATTACGAATTTTGAAATTAATATGATTTTTTAAAAGGCAAGTGAAGCTTAAGTGTTCCTTCACTGGTTAGTTTACCCTATATATGTATATAACGTTCAAAATGTAGAGAAAACATGGAAAAATTACAGAACAATGAAAAAGGAAAAATAATACTAAAATTTTTTGGATCATTATCGGATTTTTTTATTACTTGTTTAAATTATAGTAGAAAAATTTTTTTATTATAATTTTTATTAATTTTTTTTCTTTTTTCGAAATTTTTTTCCGTATTTCCCTTTATTCATTGTTCTGTAATTTTTCCATGTTTTCTCTACATTTTGAACATTCTATATATACTGTAAGACAATTTTTATCAGCATTACAACATTTCTAAAACAGCTTTTCTTTTCTACTTATGAAAAGTCATTTTTTTCACTTGAAATTCATTAGCATTAATTGTATTTGAAATACATTGAGAAATATTAAGTGTGTGTGTTATCTTTTTTGCCAAAAGAGAGAGAGAGAGAGGTGCGGGGGAAGGGGAGGAAGATGAAACAACGCAGAGACATTCCAACGAAATGAAAAGAAAGGGGAATCATTTAATTAATATCTGTTGGGGAATTTGTGATTAGCCTGCTCTCCGGAATGCAATTGGCTGACTCTTCACTCACCCCTAAACTCACAACTCGAAACGTTTTTAAAAACAAACACATTGTTATTCATTGCAATGAAGATACAATCACACAAGTCCTAAAAAATAAATGAACTAATATGGAAAATATTTAAATATAGGCTTAACATTATGTAAGGTTTCGATAGCCATTGGATCACTTATAATTTGTAAAAATCATATACATTCTTAGAATTTAAAATTATTCTCAGGGCTCTGAAACGGAAATGCATGTATTATTAAGTAAATATGTATTTTTATTTTTTTTTTATATTTTATCATTTAATGTGATCACAAAAAATATTCACAAACACTTTATGGTGCATATATATATATATTGTTCTTTATTTTCTATTTATTTTATTATCTGATGAGCTTAGGCCTTTTTTTTTGTTGTGCTTATGTAGCTATAGAGCTTAAATAAATACGTTTTTTTTAGTCTTAACCCCCTCCCCCCTCCCAAAAAAAACATTCCACATATTAATAAGAAAAAGAAAGAACATTTCTTATCTCGTAAGGAAATACAATTATTATTTGCATAACATTATATATAAAAAACTTAAGTTTTTTTTTTCAGATAAAGAAAAATAATTAATAAATATAAAATGAGAATGAACAAAATGCATTTTTTATTCTTATGATGTTATCTAATTGAAACGTTTGGACTAATTGCATACAGTAGTTTTTAAGATGTTACTATTTTTTGTGGAGCACTTTTTTTTTTTTTTTATTGTAACCCCCGCAACTGCACTTTTCAACCGATGTTTATAACTGAGTATATTCTTGTTAGATCTAATTTTTCGTCAGTATTTTAACCAATTCTATATAAATGCATTCTAAAAATTATTGCATTCTAGTCTTAGAGAAGTTACAGTTCACAGTTTCGAAAGGAAAAAAAAAAAACAAGTGAAGGCAATGTAATAAACATCATATTGTTCTTTTTTAATGTTGTAAATAAATATAACTTCAAAGATGGTTCATTTTTCAGCATGAAATTACATACATAATACTAATTGGTAACAAACATAATAGTAAACTGATTGCCAGATAATGTTACAGCAGAGAGAGATATTGCATATAAAAGTAGTACTACTGTGAATATCTGGAAAAAAGATTGTTTTGAGTGTTAATAACATCAATGTTTTCAGCAAAGCATGTTACTAATTTTTGAAATTACTAATGTAAAAGTAAAATAATTCTCTTTTAAGAAAAGAAATATTTTTTTTTGTAAAAAAATGAGAGAAAACAAACATTTAAATAACAATATCATATTATATTAAATAATGAAAAACGTACATCAGAAAAGATCATTCAATTAGAAATAACAGTAAAATGCGAAATCCCAATTTAGAAGGTAATGTTTATGAAGCATTTATTAAATGGTAGATTCTAGCATTATTTAAATTTAAGTGTCTATGAAACATTTATGAGCACGAAAAATTAAAGTTTGCAAAGTTCTTAAATTGTCCCAAAAAATCCTTAAGTACATTTAAAACATTTCACTTTTTTTCTCCATTAAACTTAGTTATTAGTTTGAATACAGTGTCATGCGTTATTTACCGTAACTCTATCGCATTGTAGATATAGAATTTGTAGAGGATTTCATCTGGCTTTCAAATATACCATCAGGAATTTTCTATTTTATACCTACTATACCTGTACATATACCTAATATTAACTGAATTTTTTGTGGAAAAATTTTGTAGCAGAATGCGGAGTTGTGTTCTGCCAATACATCCTAGAAGAAAGCCTTTGAGCGAATAAATTTAGTTTCCCGACTTAACGAACATAAACTGCGCAGTGGAAGTAATTAAAAATATGTCATTACGTTTGGACTACTAAATGATCGAAATTCATGTTTTATTCTCGTCGTTGAACATCTGACCCAATTTTTTGGCTTAAAGACTACTAATGTTCAACTTCGTTGCCTTGCAATTTTGAACCCAATTTAGAAGACAAAATTACTCCTGGATCAAATATTGGGATAGATTTATCTTCATGGAAGACATTTTGATGGAACTAACCAGCATTTGTGTTACATGGAGAGGAAAGCCTTGAAACCCTCCCACGGTTAGCCAAACGGCAAGGGGACCCAAACCCATGATCCGTCTACCACTGGGGATATTTTATGTCTTGACTGTGGTCGGTGCGATCCGGGTGCGGAATTCGTATCGACCAGCCATCGATGCGGGTATCGAACCCGGTTCACCTCATTGGAAGGCGAACGCTTTATCCCCTGAGCCACCACGCCTCACAATATCTTGTATTTTTTCTTTATTTTTTTATATCCGTCGTTGAACAGCCGACCCAATTTTGAGTTTACGGCTACCAATGCTCAACACCGTAGCCTTGTAATTTTGAACCTACCCAGAAGACAAGGAAACTCCTGGATCAGTACCCCCAGAGGTTTGAATTATGGGAACATGGGGGACTTTGCGACTCGACAGATTTAACGTGCATCAGTCACCATTTACTACACGGGGAGTCTTCGGCTGGGGGGGATCGAACCCACGAACTCTTGGACATGGGCCCAGTGAGGTCTTCTCTCTTCTAGGAGGTATTAGTTCAGCTCCGTAAAAATCATAAGAATAGTAAAAAAAAAATTCGCCAACTTTCTTCTTACATTTTTAAACTGTATCGCCTTATTTCCAAAAATCATAGCATCCGGGGGACAAAACACAGAGTTTCTCTCAATAGATCTAGTACAGTTATTATTTTTTTCATTTAATTTTTTTATGCAATTTTTAGTTCGACTTACAGTTATTTCTTAAATCAACAAAGAGATTAACGTCACACCTATAAAAGAAAGTTGTTGTTCTTAATAACTAAAGTAATAAAATGAAGGAGTTCGTAAAAAAAAAACTAGCTAACAAATTAACAGAATGATCATGTATATACCAATATATTTTCTTTCTGGTTAGTTCTACCAAAAAATCCCCCACAAAGGCAAAATTTCTCCCAATACTTGATGCTGGAGTTCCCTTGTCTTCTGGATTGGATTCAAGACTACGGCGTTGAACATTGGTAGCCGTAAACTGGAAAGTGGAACTGTTCAACGATGATAATAAAATAAAAAGTAGTAGGAAATAAGTTTAGAGTTACGTTTAATGTAAAACACTCTCTATGCAAAATCTCTCTGAGCGTCTTTTTTGGGTTAACCGTAATGATAGCCTTACTTCCTACTTAGCACAATGGGCCAGCATCCAAGGTTCCGTGGCCAAAATTTCGATAAAATTTGTTTCAAAATTTAGGGGTGTTCATGTGCAGGTAAATTGAATTCATAGTTGAAATTTTGAAATGCACTAAAAATACCCAAAAAAACAAAATGGCAGCTGAAATATGGCGAGCAAAAATAAAAAAATAATGTAGTACGATTAAATAATTAAATATAACATTGAAAATGTAATAATTTTCGTAATTTTATATTAAAAATGAAAAGCAAATTATATTTCTGAAGTATTTTTACAAAATGACGCGAATTAATTACAAAATAACGCGAAAACATGAAAAAAAACATACTTTTTGTTTTTCGGTATATTTAGTCCACCTTTGCAATACGGCAAAATGGGGCAGGTTTTTTCGAAAGAAGAAACATGAAAGAAGACAACACAAAAAAGTTTAGCTAATGACCTCGTGGAACTTTTTGGAACAAAGTTTCGAAAATCATTCAAACATTGTAAAATGTCAAATGAGAAAGATATAAACTATAAGTTTGTCAAGAGTATTAACTAATCCAACAAATTGAAAAATTGTACTATAATTTCAGACTAATTACTCCGATAAAAATGTAACAGAAAGGTGAAATTCCTATATATATTTTTGAAATAAAAATGTAAAAGTTAAATTTCAAAAAAAATTGTTTTAACAAATTTTTCATTACATTGTACTCTCGTCGGTCCAAAATGTAAATTAAAAAGTTTGGAATAATTATGATTACTACAACAAATAGCTACGACAAACATTTCTAGCCTCAGAATTTAACAGAATAAGAATACCGTTCAGTCAGAGATAAATAAATAATTTACAGGTAAATACTATTATGCCTTTTATTCTTTTTTAGCTGGTGACATTTTAAAGATTTATTTCCGGATCCTCATTAAAAATCCCATATCCTATCATGTTTCTGTTAAATCCCTATTAAACAGTTTTGTTAAGGAGTCACGAGAAATTGTTTTAAATCATTAACTTTTTTATGTCAAAAATTACTTATCGAACTAAACACTATTTGTATTTAAATCGTCTTCTCTTTTAAATGTTCATTTGAATTGAAAAGTGCCAAAGTTTAATTGCAATCCTGTGTATGTTCATATGGGAGGAACCAGCAGGCATTTATTTTAATAGACATGTAGAAGATGTAATGTTTTACTATACTTTAACACTAACAACAACAAACGATCATTTCTGAAGAACTCGGGAAAAATGCTAATACCCGAACCTGAAAGCGACATTTTAAACTAATTAACTTTAAGAGAACTTTAATTAAAAAAAAGATATTTATGAGGTAAGTTTTTTTTAAGGAGCAAGAGTACTTGTTTTTATGTTGAGAAAAGAAAAAAATGTTGGATATTTTTTATGTACCCGAAAGGGTTTTTGAGAGATAAATGAAACAGCCTTCGTAAAGTAGTTGAGAACACGGAAAAAGCATTAAAGACAACAACGGCGACCCCACACAATGATAAACATCACTTCGAACCATTTTTTTTTTTTTAGCTTCAATGTATTTATTTGAGCATAAATAAAGAAACAAACTTCTAGTCATAAAACAAAATGAAATTCATAATGATTCCAATTCATTCTTACAAATGTTTACGAAAGATTTATGAATTTATTTTGAATTAAAAGAAATTCCACGTTTATTTTTAAGTCTCTGATATCAAAATGCATAGCTTAATCTTACGGGATAAAAAAAAAAGTCGAGCATTAATAAATCGATATAAATCTACACAATCGTGCACATTAATAGCCTTATAGCGACACAATTAAATCAATGAAAAAAATAATTCAAATTTCTTTCTATTATTAATATTTGTAGCTTGTCCCGACGACTTTACGAACACATAAAACGAGGCACAACGTATCAAAATAAAGATTTAACTATCATCAGTATTATTCAGAAATGAAAATGATGCTGCTGGTAGACAACACATGGCAATCCAAATGTACAGCAATCAATCTTATGAATTTACACTTCAATCTATACCATCCATTCATTTCAATTGCCTTTAATTTCTCCTTATTTAGAGTTGTAGAAAGACTATTCAAACGCGTAATTCATTCAGTCGGTGAAGTGAATCCGCGTTTATTTTACATAAGCTTTTCTTACACAATGAATCAACTCTTTGTTAAAATAATACTCTTTGTTGAAATAATAAGCATCTTATGGTTATGTGATTTCAATCTTTCCGTTACCATGGTTTCGGCAATTTTTTTATTCTTTGCAGAAGTAGGGACTGATACACACTAGGTCTTGAGACACCTATTCTATTCAAAGCAAACATCACTTCTTTTAGATATTTGAAGAAAAAAACAAATAATGTACAGTGCGTCTAAAAAGGACCACCCTGAATTACTTTTGATCTATTGTTTAGATTTTAACGTTCTCGGACTCAATCTTAATGGCTCGATGAGGTGATCTCAAATATTCTAATTAATAAGTGCAAACGATATTTTAAGTTACGAAATCAGTTAAAAAATTATGTACTTTCTCTCAATAAACATACTTTTTTTTCGATAGATTCGAATTTCTGACCCCCAAAATATAGGGAATAGCCACAATCTGTGAAATAGTATCCCCCTAGTTAGGCCAGGAGGGTGCTCCAAAGTTTAAACCTCTGATAATTTCGTTATGTCTCGAAAAGTTTTAAAAAGCAAATTAAACAAATGTTGACAAAAAACCACACTTATAAAATTTGTTGGTCCACAGATAGGTCCATGTAAAAACTAAATTTTAGTAAATATTTACAATTTTTTATTATTTTATTTACTAACAGTCGTAAAACTTTTAAATTATAAGGTATATAAATTTTTACATAATTTTGAAGCATCTAATTTTACATGGCAAAATACAAAGTTTGAGAGAAATTGGTTGAATAATTCCAGGGAAATTGAATTTTAAATGCGTGACTTTTTTAAAATTAGATTTCTCAGGAAAACTAATCAACCGAAATTTTGTGCTTTGTCATCTAAAATTAGGTACTTGAAAATGATGTAAAAAATTGTATACCTTACAATTCAAAATTTTTTCCGCTATTACTAAATAAAGTAAATAAAAAATATTTACTTAAAATTTATTTTTTGGCATGGAATTATCTTTGCATATAATTAAAAAAATTCGTTTATCCAAAGAATATTAAATTCGCTTAAAAAGTTCTCGCGATATTCTGGTTGTTCCGTTAATTTTTTGTTTTATGAACAATGATTGAATAAACTCAGAATAAGAACTGCGTCTTCCGTTCTAAAAAGGAATGCCGAATTTATTGGTTTGTGAAAGAACACTTCAAAGGAGTGATTTTGAGTGATGCGTTGACATTTCGTGTAAGTGCCCCCATTCAATAAAAATAATCTTCTATTTATAGAATTCTGTCTCTTACTGAAAAGGACAAATAGAATATGGCTGACATTCAATATATATTTCTGATAAAAAAAAGAGTATTTTTGCAGTTGTTTGGCTAAAGTTTTTATTGGAACAACCTCACTACGTTTTCATTAACTTGGCTTTCGTGTTCGTAACGATAGAGTTCACCGCGATATTATATAATTAAAGAGAATTTAAGGTCAAATGAAATTCCGATTGCTTTCTGATTAGCTAGAGAAATTCAACTGGAGCTCTGTACCAACTGACTTTCAAGGTTGTAACACATTCTAACTTCAGTGCCACAAATTTAAATACATCAGTGAAAAACTCAAACCAGAGTGTTTGGCTTTTACATGTGAGGTGCTTGCAATTTTATTGACTTTGGTGTATAGTCGCACTCAAACACATGAAAAATAATGTATACAGGCTCTAAAGATAATAATACGGATAATATATATATATAATAATAATATATATAATGATAATTCAGACTCTAAAAACTGTATGTCAGCCCTAATGAACATCAATTATAAGTCACATTCTATCATAAGCGATATAATTCATACGTATGAAATTCTGTACATAGGTTATACTGTTCTGTGATCTTGGATTCTTAGTCACTCGTACTCTGGGTAACGAAAATGCCGACGAGTATGCTAAAGTCACTAAAAACCTTGCTAATAGACCACTAACTAATTCTGATATTAAAAACACAGTCAGTCTTACTTTACAATCAAGATGGCGAACTAACTAGAATGATGAAACATACAGCAAATTGCACATCTTTAAACCAAAAATTGATCCATTTTCGCGAATATCTTTGCCAAAGAAATATGAAATTATACTGAATCGTTTACGCACTTGCGCCTTTTATCAGGCGAACTTTCACCTGACTGCTTTAGTTTTAACTGTGAAATAAATACATTCTAACTCAGTGCCACAAATTTAAACATAAAAGACAATGTTATTTTGGCCGCCAGTACCCCTTCTTTATATCTACTTATTGGTGCTAAATCTCATGATAATATTTTCCTCTAAGTCCGGGATAGCCTGGTTGGTTGGGCACTGGGCCCATATCCAAGAATTCGTGGGTTCGATCACCGCATGCCGAAGACTCCCCGTGCAGTAAATGGTGACTTATGCACGTTAAATCTGTCGAGTCGCAAGGTCCTCCATGTCCCCATAACAAATCAATACCTCTGGGGGCACTGATCAAGGAGTTTCCTCGTCTTCTGGAATGGGTTCAAAATGACAAGGCTACGGAGTTGAACATTAGTAGTCGTAAACGCAAAAATTGGGACGGCTATTCAACGACCGATATAAAATAAAATGATTCTTTCTACTTTAAAGACATTGGATTTTATAATAGCGTGGAAGATTTGAATAAGTGTAAGCCTAAGGACTTAATTTAAAAGATCTAGGAATCAGTAAATACCGAGTTAATGGTGCGGTATAGCACCGTTTTCTGTTCTTACTCTAGAATTATAAATTAACTAACTAACTGTACTTACTGGATGACAATAAAGATTGGATCGTTTCTTGATAGCCAGAAGTAAAATATATGCAATGATATCGCCAAAAGGAACGTATCATCCACCATCATTTCAACCCTTTCCAAACTAGCTAGGGTGCTTACTAAAATTTGTTTCCTAAATGTTGCAGCATACTTTATTGTTTTTTTTTTTATCGCTCATCAAAATTTCCACCATTTTTCTAAAAAAAGAAAAAACTAATAGATTTAAAACGAGAAGAAAAAAAATTAAATAAAAATGTTATACTTCGTTTTTCGTGTGGATACTAAAAAGAAGAAATATTTCTGCTTTTCTCAATGTTTTATTTGATATAAGAAAAGAGAAGGAGTAATAAGAATCATTGAAACTATATATAGATTCAGTTATTTCATTTCATTTAAATTATTTTTTGTGGGATCTCCAAACTTTCAATAAGCTACATAGTGTTAAAACCAATTTGAACCATTTGCCTGTGCTGCTCCTGCGTAGTGCAGACGTTAAACTTACTAGATTGAGAATCGGTCACACCCGGTTAACCCATCTTCATTTACTGTTCGGAGAACCTCCTCCTTAATACAATACGTGTAATGTTCCTCCAATCATTTATCACATTTTAATAATTTGTCCATGTTTTAACCCACAACGTTTTACCTTTTTTGGGAGTTCCATTTTATACGTACAAGATTTGTTGGATGACATTCATCATCCTAACATTTTTTCGTTTTGACGTGCCATTGGTATTTTTAACTGCATATAAATGTTTCAACGCATTCACAATTTTATTCACTTCTACAAATATTTTACCATATTCGTACAGTTTTACATAATTAGTCTTTTATATAGATGTCCATACATTTTATATGGTTTTATTCACTTACTTAATACAAATTTATCGAATTGGATTTCACGACAATTAAAGTGTAATATGTTTTAGCTTTGATCTATTTTCTCATATTGTTTGGCGTAGCACGTCCTCCTTTAGATTTTGTGCCATTAAATCCTGTATTCAATTCAATTCAGTTATTTCATAGATAACTAGGTATTTCATGAAATAACTTGACAAGTCAGTTAAAGTACATTATAGATGAAAAGTTTCATACTTTACCTAGTTATTCTATAATATAACTAGTCATTCTATGAAAAAAAACTAATGGTAGACCGTTAAAGAGAAAAATAAACTATTTCAAAGTTTTTTTATTATAAATTAATCGATCACAAATATCTAAAATTTTTCGAGAAATATATTTTATCCCTATTGAGGATGATTCACTGATAAATAATTCGGAAAAGCAGATGATATAATTTAATATAAATATATAATTTATAAATAAACCGTTTAAATTCTGCATCTAAAAGAAATAGAATGAAGCGTATTCAAACACACGTCAATGGAAAGCAACTATGAGTAGTTCAAAATTGACAAAAAGTAGCTAGAATTGGTTCAAAGAACTCTTCGTGTGCTGTACTTTATTTAATTTCATATTTTACCTAGTTATTCCATGAAATAACTAATGATAGACCTTACCTAGTTATTCCATGAAATAACTAAGGATAGACCTTACCTAAATATTCCATGAAATAACTAAGGCTAGACCTTACCTAGTTATTCCATGAAATAACTAAAGATAGACCTTATCTAGTTATTTCATGAAAGACCTTACCTAGTTAATCCATGAAATAACTAATGATTGACTGTTAAAGTGAAAAATAAGCAAGTTATTTAACCTAACAATTTTATTATTAAATAAAATAACTTTGAAATTTATTTTATTTATTTTTTTATTATTTATTTTATACAGAAATATTTGTCAATAATGCAAAATAAAAAACACTAACATAAGTACACGGTCTAAATTTTATGCCTAAAAACAACGGAATGAAGCGTACCAACACATCATTGCAAAGCAGCTATAAACGGCTCAAAACTGACTAAAAGCAACTAGAACCGATTCAAAGAACATTTCGAGTGCCGTATTTCATACTTTAAGGATCAAGTAATCGTTATTCTATAGAATACCTAGTTAAATCGTAGAATTCAATAACTTTATGTACTTTAACTGACTTGTCTAGTTATTCTACGAAATAACTGATTTCACATTTTAACGGTAACATACATAATCCAAAGTTTAATCGAAATGGTTTTCAATTATTCAAAAAAAAATTATATCCTAAACTATGGAAATTAACTTTATGTGGAATTATATCTAGAAATGTTAACTTCAAAATTTGTCAGTTGCTGCAACAATTTCTGGGTAAAACATAAACGCTATCAAAAGAGGAAATGAGAAGTACTAAACGTCAAAGGACAGAACTTAATCACGAATTCCCGTAACAGAAAAAAATGGGACTCCTATCAACCCTTCTCAAGGTTTACTTAGCAACTGTATTATTCTTAAATTCGAACATTATCTCGTCATGGAATGATTGCGCCAAATGCTTCCATGCAAAACTCCAGGGATTAAAGAATGTTTTTTATATCTCTCTAGATATCAAACTGTAGCGGTTGGCTCTTCACTTGGGTTCCATTTTTTGAAATTAAAAAATAATAATAATTATATAATGAAAGAAATTATTTTGAAGAAGTTTTTAACCAAAGAAATTGTTTAAAAGTTAAATCTCTATGAATTATTTAAAGAAAGAAATAGTTTTTGAAAGGAATATGTTAAAAATAACAATGGATGGGGAAAAATAAATGAGATTTAATGGTGACATTAGTTATTCTCAGACCTAAATAGAATAATTTACCATGGTTTCATGGACTTTAATTAGAGACAATCCACATAGAAACCTTCTTGAATATCTTAAAGACACTGGATACTTCCAAAACTTTTAAACAGAGTTTTAATTTTGACCAAGTGTTGAGCGCGGTATAGCCTTCTTTGGCTCTATAGCAAAAAATTTATAACTAACTAACTAAAATCAAGTGCATATTATCTGATTTAGAGAACAATGTATTTAAAAAAGCACATTTTTAAAATTTTTTGTACTCTTCTTCGTGAAAACACACGCATAAAAAATGAAATTATATTTTTTTTTTCTTAGTCAGATGTTCAAAACATGTGTGCTATAATTTTAAGCACTCTTGGAAATTTTTTCTTTTAAAAACAACGTGAAATATCGTGTTTAGGGGGTGCAAAATGCGAAAAATCTGATTTTTAGATAAACGCATTTAAAGACTTAAATAATTAGTCAATCCAGTGTTATCACCTTTAACAAAAATTGCTGTAACTTTGTAAATAGCTAGGACACAAACAAAAGTAAAACATTTTTAGAAAGCTAAGAGTGCAGGGACTCTAAATTTATAAGATGTCCTTTCACTTTTCTCTCCTGTCCAGAAACCGGTTAACATCCTTCACCTGGTTGTTCAATGAGAAGGCCGGGATAGCCTGGTTGGCAGGGAGCTCGACTCAAACTCGTGAGAACGAGAGATCGAACCCAGCCGGCCAAAAACACCCCTTGTAGTAAATGGTGACCGGTGCACGTTAAATCTGTCGAGTCACAAAGTCCTCTATGTTCCCAAAATCAATTATACCTCCAAGGGTACTGATTTGGAGATCGACCGTTCGTTTTTCGTTCAAAATTACGATCTGTGGATGAATGATTGGATGTGTGAATGGTTCCGCCCTATAAGCGGGGCTGAGGTATGGGTAGGGCAGAAGTCAAATTTTTGGCCATAGATGGCACCACAAGAAAGCAAGAACAATCGCACCCCTTGCTTTAATGGCCTACGACATTCTATGAGAAAGTTGTGCATTACGGTGAGACAACCGTGCTCAAATGTCGATAAATAGATTAGAATCTAAGAAAATGTAAAAATAATAGTATTCATACTTTTTGTCACTTTTTATTTTTTCTTTTAAGCATGACATTGCGCAATGGAATATCATTCTGCACTAAATTACAGAAAACTCCTTAATTATATATTTTTTTTCATAATAAATAATTATTTAAAAGATTTTTGTAAAATTATTTTCAAAAGTTTTCACTCTACTTATAAGGAAAATGTTGCAGAGAGCAAATATATTAATGTGTCGTATTTAATTCACTTAGTAATATTGATTCATATTTGCTTCGTATAAATTTCATCACCTATTGCATTGACATATCTTATTTTATTCATCAACAATATCTCATTTTGTTTAAACTTAAAACTGGAAAAATAAGAAAAGATTCATCATCTAGGACATCTTCCATATTTTTAATTCAAGAAGAAAAAAAAGAAAGAATTCACATCAAAATTAATTATACTAAAACTCTTAAAATATACATAGCATATATGGAATTTTCTTAGATGTATTGAAGTGTAATTTTAATTTTTTTTAAAAAAGTCTATACATTTTAGAATATTATTTAATTGTAAGTTTCATTTTATTGTTTGAAAAAAAGTATTATATAAAATTAAGCAATACTAGACATTATATAGGAACGTGCTAATAAACAAAGAATGTTATCAAAATAGTGCTGTAATATTTATTCAAAAGTTTAGAAGTAGCGGTACATATTTTGAGTATTTTTTTATTTATTTTATAAATAATCTAAATTTAAGTTTAATTTATGTAAGAAAAGGAAATAACTTTAAAAATTATTTTGGAAATTAAAGCATTTTAATTGTTTGTTTTCTTATTTTAGAATACCATGTGATTAATATTATCGAATAAAATTGTTTCTCCTCAACAAACAAGAACTAAAAAGAAACTTTATGTTCGACTATCTAATTTATCCGTTTTCCAATCGTAAAGGAAAACTGAATGTGATTCGAGTAAAAGATGAACAAACAAAAGAACAATCAGAGGGGTGCAACCTGAGGTAGAACAAACCATTTCAATATTTATTTCTAATCAACTGCGAGAAGTTGCATGCAGATAAAATTTGATTAAATCTTACAAACAGAATGACAAAACTCGACCAGGCATTCTTTTGTTATTCAATGGGAAAATGTTTTGCATATTTTGACAAAATACAAATAAAAATATCAACTGTTGGAAAGGAAAAGAATAAAAACTTCTCTATTTTTTTTCACCATATGCAGAAATGATTAAGGTTATTTTTTTTGTGGGATTTTTTTTTCTATCCTGCTGTTCGGCTGAATTTTAAAAAAAAATTTACTTTTTAACCTCTAAAAATACTGTTTATTCACTTGTAAATGAAAAAAGCAAGCAAAAACATGTTTGAATAGGCTGAGAATAATTTTTTTGCTTTTGCTGTGAGCTAAAGGAAAATGTGAAACGTTTTTACACATAAAACATTTTTATAATTCTAAAATAAGGTGCTTTTCAGGATATATATATAATTAAAAAAATTACAAATTACCCAAAATTAGAAAAAATAATAAAGAAAATATGAAATTTTATCATCAACTCCCATGATAATATCCGCAAGGATTCTAATTTTGACAAATTTAAATGTTTTTTCAAAAAATTTTTTCCTTTTAATTTTTTTTCCATATTTATTTATTTCCTTGTTTAGATTTTTCTCTTCATTTTTTTTAACATCTTATTCTATACGCGTAGCTAATGTACAGTTTATAAAACTTATCAAATTTTAATTTCCTCACTTTTAATTGAATTCTTCTATTTTCTTTCATATATATATATAGTGGCCCCATTTATGGCCAAGAATTAGAGTTCTGTCACACCCGTTTATAGGGTGTACCCATTCATACATCCAATCATTCATCCATGAATTGTGAATTTGATCTGAACCAGAGAACGATTAATCTCCAATTCTGTACCCCCAAAGGTATAATTTGTTTTGGGGATATGGAGGACTTTGCGACTAGGCATATTTAATGGGCACCAGTCACTATTTACTACACGGGAGTCTTCGTGAGGATGAATTCAAATTCCTATTCTAACGAGCATGTGTCTAGCACTCTGCCAACCAGTCTATCCCAGCCCAATCCATTCAGTAAATGTCCGAAATGTATATGCTACATCCGATTTGATATTAAATATCGATAAAGATCGAAGACTCATAGATGTTTAAATATTTATTCCATATCTTTTTGTCCGATTTGGATAGATCAAGAAAAACATCAGTGTTGGGATAACCGGTTTTCTTTACCCTCATGTTCCCTAGACTTTTTTTGGTATATTTTATAATCGTCGTTGAACAAGCCGATACAATTCTGAGTTCACGACTATCAATGTTCAACTCCGCAGCCTGGCAATTTTGAACCCAACCCAAAAGTCAAGGGAACAAACTAGTTTTCGAGGAGGACTTTTTGATGGCACTAAGCCGCATTTGCGTTACATGGAGAGGAAAACCATTGAAACCTCCCACAGATAGCCCAGTGATTCTTAAGCATTTGTTTGTTAAGCATTTATCACATCATCGTCACTAAAGTGCATTTTTCATCACTAAAAATACGACCACATTTTGACTAGCTAGAATACTTACATTTTAACTGGAGTCCTGTGCTAGAGGACCCTACCAGACTTAATCGCTTTATGACAGCCAAAGGCTGAATTTGTATCGCCAATTTAAATTTCAATCCCTTTCCTACACAAACAAACAAAAAATGAGTCAGAAATAAATAATAAACTTAAACGAAACGAAAATAGTAAAATAAAATTAGAGTTTTAAAAAAGTATTTTTCAAGTATTCTAAAAAGATAAAGTTCTGATAGTCCTATTCAGAACTTCTATTTTTTTATATATATATATAAAGCTGACACTGAATATTTTTCAACTCAATTTTCAAAATGATATTTATATCAAAGATTTTGAAATGCTTATTGCATAAATAAAATGGATCACTCGAAAAAAAGTATTCAGTTTAAAAGCGAGAGGAATTTCATATCTTCTGAAGTTTTGGTTGCAATTAATCCATTTATTTGGATATCAAAATGGAATAATCGCTGTACTATTTTGAGAAGCTTTCAAATGGAAATCTGAGAGTTTAATGGCCTTTCAAATGGAATAATTTTGACGACCCAATCTGCCTATAGGGCAGCGGATGCATTTTAAGCTATGCGTGAGGGAAAGTATTTCTACGGGGGCTATTATTAAAGGGCTAATCGCTTTATTAGAAACATTAATGAAAGACGACAACCAACATTTGGGATAAATCTACTGCAGGAACGTATAATAAGTCAAGTGCTTCCAGCAACTTAATTCAAGCTTGAAAAATATAGTCAAGCTTTAAATATATAGTTTATGAAAAATGTAAATGGAGTCGACATAGTGAAAAAATAATAAGACTCGTGCTTTGCAATAAAAACTTTTAAATAAAAAAAATAGTGCAGGGGATAGCAGGCAAGTTTATTATGAGAGTTAACCAAGAAGTTATTAATAATTAAAGCTACCTAAAGTATGAACTAAAAATAAAGTACTTGTTTAACCATGACAATACTTTCATCTTGAGCTGCGATGGCTCAGGGGATAGAGCGTTCGCCTTCCAATGACGCGAACCGGGTTCGAATCCCAGTCGATACGAATTTCGCATCCGGCTTCCGCCGATCACAGCGCTGACGTGAAATATCCACAGTGGTAGACGGATCATGGGTTAGAGTCCCCTTGCCGTCAAGCTAATCGTGGGAAGTTCTCGTGGTCTTCCTCTTCATGTAACACAAATGCGGGTTAGCTCCATCAAAAAGTCCTCCACGAAGGCAACTTTCTCCCAATGCTCGATCCAGGAGTTACCTTGTCGTCTGAATTGGGTTCAAAATGACAAGGCTACGGAGTTGAACATTAGTAGTCGTAAACACAAAAATTCTGTTCGCTGTTCAACGACGGTTATGAAATAATTTCATTTGAGCCGTAGTGGCTCAGGGGATAGAGCAATCGCCTACCAATGAAATAAACCGGGTTCGAATCCCAGCGATGGCTGGTCGATACGAATTACATTGCATTACCTTTATCAACTACCAATTACATTACTTCTCAATGAGGTCGACACGTATATACCTGCCGACTTAAAACGTCCTCATTGGTAGACGGATCACTGGTTAGAGACATTCTTGCCGTGTGGCTAACTAGGGGAGGTTTTCGTGGTTTTTCTCTCGGTGTAACGAAAATGCGGGTTAGTTCCATCAAAAAGTCCTCCACAAAGGCAAATTTCTCGCAATATTTGATCCAGGAGTTCCCTTGTCTTCTGGATTAGGTTTAAAGTTAGCATTGAACATTAGTAGTCGTAAATCGAAAAATAAAATACATACAGTTATACGGTTTGGTATTCATACGGTATTACGGTTATAAAATAAAATACAATTACTTTAATCTGATACTAATAAATAATGATCATACTTATTAAAAGCATAAAACAACCACCTTTCATATTTTGGTGGTTTCTTATTTGACCTTGTCTAAGCGATGTTTGAAATGTTTAACCATTTCGTACTTTGCCGTTGGTTTTCGAAATAAAATGATGGTTAAAAACAAAGCTAGAAAAACAGTGGAATCAAATTAGGACAGTCGAGGAAGTGAAATCAGGAGAGGCTGCATTTTCAGCACTCAATCATTCATAGGAATGAAACAATAACATCAAAGTGAGCTAATGCGACAGAGGTTTTCGAAGGTTCCAACAATGTGAGGTTATAGATAATGTATAGTCAAGCCATTATGTTAGTGTTATTGCTGATTTATTTGAAGGAGATGAATTTTAATACTTCTTATCAAATAAAATTTTTATGTGATCATCCATTAGATGTCATTCCTCATAGATAGTATTCAACAAAAATGAGATGTTAAACTTTTAGCTTGTTTTCAACTCGAGAAAGATTCACTTTTATCAACCTAACGTTGGTATATAAAGCATGATTTCAGACTAACTACCAAGATTTTAAGTTAATAACTAAGTGGAAATTTTAAATCAATTCTTATATGTTACAAATTCACTTAACTTATTGTCCTCCTCAAAATATTATTTTAAAATTTTATTTTTCAAAATGCTATAGTGCAGTAAAGATTGTCTTATGCAATAAAAAGAAAATTAGTATAATCCATCGCACTTAGAGTGCTTTAAAAACTGACAAAATGAAATATTTTTAAAACCTTCTAAAATATATAGTAGGCCTGCTATAAATAGTTTGTTTGCTTATTTGAATTTTTATAAAAGTGAAATAAGTTAAAACATTATATTATTACTTCAATGTTAGCCCAGTTTTTTCATGACCTCCCGATAAAACTGGATACTTATACTTGCATACATATACTTGTACCTATTAAATCTACTTTTGTACATGACCTCATGATAAAACTCAGCTGCTCTATTACAGAAGATAATTTTGAAAATAATCCATCAAAAGCGAATAAACATCCATTATAGCGAATAAACGATAATGAGAGAGAAAGAGAAAAAATCAATTCTATATGACCTGAATGTTACTGAATAGCCCAGTTGTTAGAGAATCAGACTTTAGTCCGGGGTTCAATCCCCGACTCCGCTATGACCCACCGAGCACATCCAATATACGTACTAAAAATCTGTACAATCGAAAGTCCCGTGGTCCATCGCTGAGCAATACCGTGGGTACAATGATGGAGAGAAAATTTTCCTTCCCCTCCAATTCTATGTCTAAATTGAGAAAGTGACTTCACGGATGAGTAGTGCTGCCATCTATCCGAGATGTTCTGAGCTAAGACGTTTATTTACATTTGCGGTGCTTTATTGTAAAACGTCATTGATTTAAGCACTGTCATGGATTTAAGTTTTAAATAAGCTGGATTTATTTCCATAAGCTGCCTTCTTAGTTTTATGAGTACTTTTTGTAACCTTTCATCATGTTTCTGTTTGGTTTTCTCATATCGTCAATATATCAGATCTGATGGGCATCGATTACAATAATCGATTACAGCTAATTACTGCTATGCAATCAATTACTTGTAATCGCGATTACAGGTAATTTCGATTACAAGTAATCATAATTTTGGATTACATCAGATTTGAGCAAAAATATAATCGATTGCATATTTCAATTACAGTAAGCAATTACTTGTAATCGACTACTGTAATCGAGAGTAAAGTAATCACGATTACAAGTAATTGATTACAGTGATTGTTCTAATCACGATTTCAGCTGTAATCAGAATTAGGTTACCTTGTATTCATGATTACAAGTAATCGACAAAATTTTTGCCCAACTCTCCAATATAGCTTTTAACTCCCCCTCAAGCAATTGAGACATTTTTCGGTGAAATACTTCTAAAAAACTTATTAAACTCATCGAAATTCTTTCCTATAATGGACGAAGTAATGAACTGACCATAAAATCTCAAAGAACTGTTTACTCTTTCCGCTAGAGATAAATAATTTTCTAATTCCATCCGTTCCGAAATTGGTTCAATTATTCTTCCTTACTTTAAGCAATTTAATGGAATTCATTTTCCCTCTCGTTGGAATACTTCTAGTTGGCATTATCACCTGATGCTCAAAGTTTTTTTTTTAAATACAATTCTATGTTTATCTTTAACACAACCCAATCCATGAATTATATTTCTTAAAAATTCTATAACTGACCGATCATTAAACTTTTTCCTTCTAACTCGCTGAATCAGCACTTTTAAGGTAGCTAAGAACGTACTTCAAGAAGAAGCCAACTAAGGGTTGTTAATTCTATTCTACAATTACGAAATCAGCTGAAATAGTTTCACTTTATCGGAACCGAAATTAAGTTTATCTGACTACCATTATATACTGCTAAGAGGTTAATTTTACCTTATCTTTTATCAGTAGAAATAGATTATACGGTAATAAACTTATACAACTGTCAATTTATATGGTATATTAATATTAAAAATTCTAATATCTATTCATTCATTTTAGAAGTTATTAGATCAATAGTGGGCAAGGTAAGGAGTGCAATTAAGGCAAGAGGTGCAATTGTTCCTGTTTTCCAGTGGCCCCATCTATGGCCAAGAATTCGACTTCTGCGCATACCCATAGAGATACAATTTGTCATGAGAACATGGAGGAATTTGTAACCCGACAGATTTAACGTGCACCAGTTACCATTTACTACACGGGGGGGATCTTCCCCCGGCTGTATTCGAACGTCCGTTCTCACGAGCGTGAGTCCAGCGTCCTACCAACCAAGAAATCCCGGCTCATGATTAAACACGTTTACTTCTTATCAGAGATATGTATTGTTCACACTATCGCTCTGAGTGATGTTTTCGACAGCGACACCTGGCGGGTATTATGAACACGAGTCACATGAACTCTAACGCTAATATGCATAAAAACAATCTTGAGGGAGTGAATAACTTTCCATACAAACAATAGATTTATAGTGGGGCCGGGATAGCCTGGTCGGTAGGGCGCTGGGCCCATATCCAAGAGGTCGTGGGTTCGATCCTCGCCGGCCGAAGACTCCCCGTGTAGTAAATGGTGACTGATGCACGTTAAATCTGTCGAGTCTCAAAGTCCTCCATGTTCCCACAACAAATCAATACCTCTGGGGGTACTGATCCAGGAGTTTCCTTGTCTTCTGGATTGGTTCAAAATTACAAGGCTACGGAGTTGAACGTAAGTAGTCGTAAACCCATGAAATTGGGTCGGCTGTTCAACGACGGTCATAAAATAAAATAAAATAGATTTATAGTCATTATTTAAAGTTTAAAAAAAAGTGATATTCATAATAATAAGTTCATAAAGAAAAATAAGAATAAAGAAGTTTCAACCTTTTATCGTCCTTTCGGTGGAATGCGAAGCAGCTGCTTTTTAGTGCAAGTTAATTCTCAAACTAATGAACAAATTAATTTTTTTTATTCCACGATATTCTTTGTATATTTTTTACACACTTTTGTAATTTTAAGTTTTTTAATCTTAGAGTTCTTGCGCAACGACACAAAACGTAACACGAAGTTTTGTTCTAGCAAAATGGACAGAATTAACAGGTTAAATTGAAGAAATAGATAAATATCACGATTTATCTTAAAATATCGACGTTTTCTGCGGATATATCATAATTTATCATTAAATATAGCTATTTCCTCGCGATCTATCATAACTTATCATGGAATATCTATTTTTGCCAATAATATTTAAGCAATATTTAAATTTCAATATCATCTAGCTTTCGTCTTTATTAGTTCCATTGCTTTCTGTAATGACGTTTCTATCATTTCTAAAATCGGGAAAAATTATTTCTGAAAAAAATTTAAACGAGGAAGGAAAAACATGCATTTGAAGTAGTTTTTCTCAAGAGGCCTAAATGGAACGCGTATGTAAAGAAAGAAAAACTTGAGGCATATTTTATTATAAAAGAATGCAAACGATGTTTAAAAAACATTTTTCGAACTATAATCTGAATAAAAGGAAAACAAATTGAAAGGAAAGAAAGTGAACGGAGCCATTTTTCATTTTATAAACCACTTTTAAAAAAATTTTCACGCGAAGAATTTTGAAGCACTTTTCTTTCTAAAACTTTTTAATTAACATTTCAAGGAGCTAATAAAAGAATGTTAATATATTTTGTTCATTAATGGTGTCTTTTACCTACATGAATAACCTATTTCTCTTTTCTGGTTATAATTTATTTATTTTTTGGATCGGAGTATTTTAGATGAAATTTTTATTTTATTTTATATTCCTTTTACCTAATGTTTTTTTTCCAACCAAACAAGTAAAAAAAAATTTCACCTACACCAAAATGAATTATTCACCTTAAGGAAATAATTCATTTGTTGCTCCTCTTTGAGGCTTCTCACAACATTTTTGATTCTAGTATTTTATTTTATAACCATCGTTAAACAGCCGACCCAATTTTTGGGTTTACGACTGCTAATGTTCAACTCCGTGGACTTGTCATTTTTAACCCAATCCAGAAGACAAGAGAACTCCTGGATCAAGTATTGGGAGAAATTTGCCTTCATAGAGGACTTTTTTTAAGGAACCAACCCGCATTTGCGTTACATGAAGGTACGATAACCTCCCATGGTTAGCCTGACGACAAGGGGACTCTATCCCAGGATCCGTCTACCACTTATGATATTTTACGTCATTATTGTTGTCGGTGCAAGCCGGATGCGGAATTCGTATCGAACGGCCATTGCTGGGATTCGAACCCTGTTCACCTCATTGGAAGGCGAACGCTCCATTCTCTGAAATATCATGGCTCTAAAATCTCCCCTGACCTCCTGAGTGAATGGTGTCTTAAAAATTAGTATAATATTTCAGGTCTAACTATACAAAATTTAACTCAAAATATAGATCGAACTCTCTCGTGGTGTCACCACTGAAGGGCTAGACCAGGGATGGACAAACTTTTTTGATCGAGGGCAAAAAATCGAGAGAGAAAATGTTTGGTGGGCCAAGTAAAAACTATATAGTAGTAGTACTATATAGTAAAAAAGTAGATATACAAGTTTTAATTTAAATATTTAGTGAGATGAATGAAATTGCGATTTCATTTTTAAAAGTTCCTTAAATTGAGGTTCGAAGTGAGATGTGCATATGTTAAGGAACGAGGCTAAATGCTTGTCTGTTAGTTTACTTCTTAAATTATTTTTTCCAAATTTCATAGTTGAAAACACTTGCTTACATACATAAGATTAAGCAAACATAACACTGATTTTCTGGGCACGAAATATTAGATTTTGGAAACTAACGTTTGCTAATGATTTATAAAACTCAAACTTTGGCATATTTAGAAACCACTGCTTCAGATGATTGTAAGATTGTCCGCTTCTTGGAGATTAAAATGCGCAGTCTGCCACATGTGAAGTACATTTCACGCTAGTGGGAGCCAATCTATGGCTATTCTATAAAGAACTTCTGCTTTCAACTATTTACCAATTGAAGCTGTTTGTGCTAACTATTTCCATCAATTTATGTTTTTTAGAACAAAAATAGAGAAAGTAAAAATGTCATCAGTACTTTGTTAAAAAAGAAAGAACAGAAATAGCTTTAAACAAAGTCGACAAGAAAATGGATGTGTATTGTTTATATTTGACACGGATCGGCAAGTTAAAATTCGATCCGCGGGCCGGATAAAACCTTTCGGCGGGACACAGTTGGCCCGCGGGCCGTAGTTTGCCCATCCCTGGGCTAGACACTGTGTGGCAAAACATGAATTCATACAAAAGAGCGAATTTTACACATGTAAAAGAAACCATTTATACGATTTGTATGCATCATTTAAGCAGTGCTACATCAAACTAAAGATGAAATAAAAATCCTTGGTGTTCAATCGACAGCTGTTCTTCACTGGATCTGTTGTCACCATATAGTTTGCTTAAAGTAAGAACTCCCCTAGTCTTTTGCCTGGATCCGTGGCGGTTACTATGGTAACAAGGTATACCTATTTCAAGTAGGGGTGTGGGTCACTGTTTAGGACAGTTTCTGGCTCTGGTCGGGGTGAGAAAGGGAATCTTCTTCAGTCTATTGTGTTAGCCCTAGAGTGAGGAGAAGCTACCCTTCTTAAAATGCGCTACTCTAGTTTCCATAAAAGCAAACGACCTCAAACTTTGTGGCGGAGCGGGACCGTACCGCAGAAAAAGTATACTTTCCATTCTATCGATTTGACATTAAAACAACTTTGTGACAAAAATAATAAGAACAATATCAACAATAAACCTATTTTCGTTAGTTCCAAGTACAATTTTCACCAAAAATCAATGTAGTTATTTAAGCATGTGAGAGTATTTGAAAAATTTCAAAACTTCACAACAGTTCCAACGCGTTTACATAAAGGTCTCAAGTATTGACAACTTACAAAACTAAGGCAAACAACGTTAAAGAGCACAAAAATATTTATAAAATACAGACAGCTGTTTCGGATGCTCAAAGGGCAACCTTCATCATTGCAACAGAAAGATGTTGCACTGATGTTCCCTTTCTGTTGCATTGATGAAGGTTGCCCTTTGAGCATCCGAAACAGCTGTCTGTATTTTATAAATATTTTTGTGCTCTTTAACGTTGTTTGCCTTAGTTTTGTACTTTAGCACAAAGGTCGTCCACTTGTGTATTTATTGACAGCTTAGGTAAAGAAATAGTCACCCTATTGGTAAGATATAAGAGATTGTATTATATACATAATAGATATGAATATGAGCAGAATGAGAAAAATCACATTGCATTGAATAATTATAAGTTGAGCCGTGGTGGCTCAGAGAATTGAGCGTTCGCCTTCAAATGAGATGAGCCGGGTTCGAATCCCAGCGATTGCTGGTTGACACGAATTCCGCACCCGGCTCTCACCGACCATTGTGGAGACGTAAAATATCCTCAGTGGTAGACTGATCATGGGCTATAGTCCCCTTGCCGTCAGACAAGCCGTGGGAAGTTTTTGTGGTTTTCCTCCCCATGTTTCGCGAATGCGGGTTAGCTCCATCGAAAAGATCACCCAGCAATTTTCTCCTAATACTTGATCATCCAGGAGTTCTCTTGTCTTCTGGATTGAGTTCAAAATAACTAGGCCGTGGAGTTGAACATTAGTTAACTCAGAATCGAGTCGGCTGTTCAACGACGGTAATAAATAAGAGATAATTATAGGTTGCGGAAATAAAAATGTACATTTTTGGAAACTTAAATATTAACTACATCAAAAGTTATACAAATTCGTTTTTTTCTAAAAAAAGATATAGTTTTAAGAGAAATAATGGAATCAATATATAGAATCAATAATTTCGAAACTTTCTAAATGGCTGCTTTAAAAGTTGTAAAGGTTCTATGGTTCAGTCGAATAAAACATTTTCTGGTTGAATTAATATCTTTTTTTTTCTGGTTATTTGTTTAAATGTAAAAAATGTCTGACTCTATGCGAAAAAGATAAAAATTATATCTGTAGAGTTTTATTTTCTAACTTTTATTTTGAACATCGTTTTACCCTTTCGAGAACCCCTCGAAGGGAACATTCCTACCCCGGGGAAGAAACCACTTTTCTACAATCATTTTTTTATTTTTATTTTAAGTCGGATTTATTTTCATCCAGAGAGTGTGCTGGTGTCGTAATTTCAGTTGACTACGTGTTCAAAACCAAGAGAGTGGGGAAGAATTTTAAGGAGGTCTGGAGGGGAAAAAAAACTTTTATTGGGACGAAGTTTTTATCTTTGATATTGACAGCCTTTTTTTTTTCACTTCTTAAAAATTTGAATACAACAAAGAAAGCGTCGAATTGAATAAGAATGAGTTTTGAAATTTCATTATCATTTAAATACGCCGTTCATGTATTACATACTTTAAAAAATTTTCTTTTCTTCTTTAAAAAAAAAAAAAAGAAATATACACTCTTTATGAATATGTACTATTTTTTTAAAAATTTTAACAATAAAAATTCTCAAGACACTGATGTGAAGTTGTTAAAAAAGCAGGATTTCAAACGATTCTCTACATTTTTTTTATTCGCAACATGATACGATATTCAAGATGTTAAAGTATATGGATACCCGCGATATCATATGTTTCTCCTTTTTTATAAAATATCATAACATGAAGAAATACTCAAGATGTTAAAGTATCATATGTTTATCATATCCATATATATAACTGTTTATCATATCCATAGCGCGATATCATATGTTTCTCTTTTTTTATAAAATATCATAACATGAAGAAATACTCAACATGTTAAAGTATCATATGTTTATCATATCCATATATATAACTGTTTATCATATCCAGACCGCGATATCATATGCTTCTCTTTTTTAAAAAAATATAACATGAAGCAATACTAAAGATGTTAAAGCATATGGATAACTGCGATATCATATGTTTCTCTTTTTTTAAAAAGATCATAACATGAAGAAATACTAAAGATGTTAAAACACTTAAAAAAAGATTTCAATTTATTGTAAATTACTTTTTTCATTATTAGAGGAGGAAATACTCAAATTTCCAATGCACATAAAAAAATAAAGATATTAATCGATTGTTTTTCAAGCTTCTTACGTTTGCATTAGACATAATGCCTAAATGTTAATTATGCACAGATATTTTCGCTAAAAAATATGCTAAAGTTCACTTCCCTTTTTGCTATCAATTATTGCATTTTGCAATCAATTATTGCAAAACAGTTTGTTGCCTAAATTTGTTTTGAGTATTTCTTACTTAATCGGCAATAAAAGTTTAAAACTGATAATTAAAACAAAATTCCAAACCTCTGTTATTTATATATGTTACGTTAAAGTGCGAGACGCATAAATATCATTAGTAAAATGATTTGGTCAGAAAAATCAAAAATTCAAGAACGTATATCGTTTTGATCGTTTTGTCAAGCAGAAGAAATTCTACAACGGATACTTTAAGCGCATTTTTTTTAAATTTTATTCCATAGTTAAAATAAATAGGTGTTTCTTATCTGAAAACTTTTTGCAAGATTAATGAGGAAAAAAACAACAAGTAAATGAATGGAGAGTTACTTACAAGAATATTGGTGGAAATGTTGTTCATTGATTTTCTTTTTTTAGGTCAAGATCTCCGATTCCTTTTGGGGTGCTGTTTATAGTGGCCGCCGGTCATGGCATCATGAACTTCCTATAATTCCTTTAGATCCATCTCCTCTGCATTACTACGAAGAAACAAGAAGAACCATCTTTGTTTCTATGATTCCCACACGGTGGGTGACTGCGATTTCATACAAATCCATGTAAATAGAGTGGGGAAATTATTATTATATGGTAATTTATAAGGTTATAAATGAAATAAGTGCAGTACATCTTTGATAAGCACTAATTTGTTATGATAATAATTAATAAATATTTTATGCTTATTCTTTTAGGAATAAGCACAAGAAACACTAACATTATTAATGACGCCATTAATTTTGGTAAATTACTAATTGAAGTAAAATAATAAGATGTGTATTAAAAGGTCAAAATTAATGGAGTTATTTAGTTCGTTCAAGAGAACGTTAAAACTATTTTCCACGCTTTTATTAATTTTGGTAATAAGTACTGATTGAAATAAAGTACCTATAAACTAATACAAAAAATAAACAAAGAAAATGTACAGGTTACCATGAAAAGTACTGGTATTGACATCAATGATACATACTTTTGGTAATGAGCATTTCTGGTATAATAATTGGTGCAGTTTTAATAGGTACAAAATATTTTTAATATTTCTTAATATATAATGTTTCAAAATATTTCTTTAGAGTTAATTTGATGATAGAGATTACAGCATTCGACATTAGCAATCGAAAAGTCCATTTTATCTTTTAAAAAGCAACCATTTTGGCTCACTTTTCTATTCGTTGAAAATGTTCTGGTACAACAATCAGGCACACAACAATCAGAAAGCAAAAAAGCTAACAATCGGGGCAAAATAATTTCCGTCAGTGAATATCAGAACCCTGTACTAACGTAAACTTTAAACGACTATTTTCCACAAAACAAAAGTGAGTGCAAAAAAGTGTGGTGGATAATTAAGATGCTAAATTAAGATATTAGGGAAAGGAAACGCAAAAAGAAGATGAAAGGAAAAAAAAAAAGTTTTTAGATATTACTTTAGAACAAACCCAAGAGAAACGTACAGATCAGATATTTTAAGTGTTTTCAATTTTTATAATCAGTTTACAACAGGATTCTTGCCAAAAAGATTTCAGATTATTTATACACTTGGTACCGCTAACCAACGCCGATGATTACTCACAATAATTGTTTCTTGGCAGAAAACAGTTTTTCTACTCAAATTAAAATTATTCCCTTAACATATATATGTACTAAAATGAATTCCGTTTTCGAATCAGCCACATTCGATAGACCCATCTTCACTTGCTGTTTACTGAACCTCCTCCTCACTGAAATGCTTGCAACGTTTTACTCACCATCCATCACATTTTAATCACTTGCCCATGTTTTAACCGTCATCGTCTTACTTTTTTCAGTATTTCTATTTTATGAATAAAAAATTTGTTGAATAAAGCACATCATTCTAACATCTTTGCATTTCTACCGTCGATTGGTTTTTTATGTTGTACATAACCGCTCTTACCCAATTTTATTCGCTTTGTATTTTATTACATACGTACCGTTTTTAACCTGCTTCATGTAATTTTAAACTATTTGCACATTCATCTGATTTTATTGACTCTGAATGTTTTGTGTACCACGCATAGTTTTAATAATATAATGTATAATGTTTTAAATATATAATGTATATTTAACAATATAATGTATTTGTATATAATGTATTTTGTTGTATAAGACTGATATGCTTTGTCTTACATTTGTTGGAAAAAAGCCCGTTTGTTTCGCGCAGCATGTCCTTTTTTGAACCTTGTGTCATTAAACCCCACATTCAATTCAATTAACTATAAGTATTATAAATATTTAAATCTATTGGTGAACAGAAGTAATTTTTCTAACAAATCATTTTTCAAAATAACATTCATATTGTTATAACATTATATTGCTCAATCAAATTGGATGAGTTCACAATCGTCATTTAATAATTTCGCTTACCAAACCGGCGGATATATTGATTACTATTTTTGCTTGCATCTCATCCTGCATGAAGCTGATCTTTAAGTTTTGAATTATTTAACAGATGTCTTCAACTGTAATTTATAACAATATATTAATGTTATTTGCACGAAAATAATAATTGTAAAACGGATAATAAGATGAGTGACCACCTTTCTAAATAACTTTATCTTAAATGTAGAGCAGAATTACATTATAATAGTAAAAAAAAATATTATCTTAGTTTTAAACTCTTGAATTAAAAGTGTAATAATAGCCCATACTGCTATAAATACGCTTACGGAAAAAAACTTTAAATTAAAGATACAAAAATATTTATAGAAAATGTTTCGTATGCTTATAACTTTTATTAATTTTATGCTGAGGACAACCAAAACAACATGGAATGAGGAAAAACTAGATCCTACCAAATGATATTTTGGCCAATAAAAATGCGCGAACAACAAGGGAAAAATGCGACACCATTAAATTTTTGTATATAGTAAGAAACATAAATGCTATCGAAATCTATAATTACTGAGGAGTTGAAATCATCTTGCAACTATTAGAATCACCTTGTCAGGCAATCCAACTGGTTTAAATGTTTTTACAATGTAACAGATTCATATAGAGTTTTTTCCTCTCTTCGTTCGCCAAACCACACATTTCACTTTTGTTGAGGATTCTAAAAAAAATATGTAACGAAGGGTATTCATGACATAGCATTCTTCTTTAAAAAAAATTTTGATATCGAAAATACAAATAATTATTTATCACGAACCAAAGTAGGAATACTCTATAATAAAACATTAATTTTTCTTCATCGAGTTGGAAGTTGCGATTGAATATTATGGAGTAGGTTGCGAGCATTTATAATGAATATGCCATGCTTAAAACCAATGGGAAGTTCCTGATGTATTGTTCGATGTCACATCGAAAGGACACTTACAGGGGGTTTCGAGAGTGTTTATACACCACTTCAACATTCGATGCGAACACAATGGAATCCCTCTCTAGATTGGAATATCAGGTGGTGTTTTCTAGTTTCAATAATAAAAATGTTTCATCGAGCAACTTTGAAATAAATGAACAAGTTGTCATCATATGCCTTATTGGTATTCATATTTTTCTTTTTAATTGGTGTATGGCATTTCCCCGTGCCTATTTCTTCGAGGAAACTGGAAGAAATTCGAACGAAAATGACGAAACTAAAAATGACCAATGCAATTTCTTAGTAACGAGTATTATTTTAATTGAAACAAATCAAATTTACCATAGCACCAGAAAATAAATAGTTTTTCCGCATTTTTAGGAAAAAACTATTTTCGTGTATGTTTATTATAATTTTTTTTAGTTTTATGTAAAACTTTAAAATCTAAACATAATTTAAGAGTCGATTTGAGTATTCATGCATACTCAACATTGTATGATTATAAAAATGTGTATGTTATTGTGAACTCAAAATGTGTTTTTAGTAGTGTACAGATTTAGTATGTGATTTGTTAATAAAGTATAATTAATAAAATTTGATTATTTAACAAAATTATGCTTTGCTGTACTCATTTACATAGAATGTTGAAAAAGTAGAGTTATTTTAATTTCTAAGGAAAATTATTACATTTATTTTTCCCAGTTGTTGCATTTTAGTTTTCACTCATTTAAAAAAAATATGTATTTGAAAATTAATACTGTTATTTAAAACAATATTGGAAAAGAAAAATTATTCAAAAAAATATTTTAATAATTTTTATTTTTCATAACCGTCGTTGAACAGCCTGACCCAATTTTGGGTCTCTACTAATGCTCAACTCCATAGCCTTGTCATTTTGAACTCAATACAGAAGACGAGGGAACTCTTGGATCTGGTATTGGGAGAAATTTACCTTCGTGGAGGACTGTTTGAGGAAACTATCCCGTATTTGCGTTAGATTGAGAGGAAAACCAAGAAAGCCTCCCACGGTTAGCTTGACGGCATCTTCTACCAATTTTTCCATTTCGGTTGGAAGGAACTTACTTCTTCCTGAGTGTTTTTTCCTCGGTAATTTTTTTACTGCAGGAGAAACTTGCCATCCCTGGTGGTTAAGTGGTGAAACTGGTTAAATATGTAAGTCAACTTATAGGCAACACGCTTCTATCTAAGGGACGAATAGGAAAAGAGGTTGATGGACATCCAAGAAAATTCACGATTTAAAAACTAACACTGAATTTTAAAAAATAGGCTTAAAAGTGTACTCATCACCTGTTTCAAAACGAAATTTTGTTTTAGAGTTTAGTGTAAAAGCTGAACACAGCTTGCCAACAATCAGTTTCCTACCATACATCAAGAAAAATTTCATTTCAACTAGGAGGCTTCACGCCATTCGTTGAATATTTTCGCTTCCTAAAAACACCGACGTTGCGAAGCAGATGGTTTAGCCCTTGATCCTTCATAATCATCAAACTAGACAACAAAAAAAACTGAAATCTTTAGAAAAATTGCTGCATTTGGAACACTTACTCTAAGCATATGTCTATATTTTTGTTTTCTTCAACGTAAAAGTTTCTTCAACTACGCTATCTTTTAATATAGTGTTATTTGCTGAAATTAATCTCTTCTCTTTTGTCTGTCATTACGCCGGCCTCTCAGTTTATCAGTTGCAGAAGAAGAAACTAGCGGACATTGGAAATAACAATTCAAAAACATCTTCAACTCCGTTCGAATCACGTAGAAAGTTCTAAATGAATAAATTCTAAATTAATGAATTTAAATGAACAATATAGCTTTGAAATTGAGGTTTTGGATGAAAGGGGGAAAAATTCGAGATTCAATTCCGAAAATTTAAACTACAGTATGGGGTTAGAGAATTAATCGAAAATGGTATTTATGTGATGTTAATGAATGAGAATTAATTCTATCTTTTTGAAAATGATACACGTGTTGCTCGAGGCAAATTTGGTTAGACAGTTTATTGACAAAATGGAATACTATTTTGAAAATAGCTTGGCAACCGTAGATACCAATCTGTGATGGATTATAATGGGCAATTTGAATAATAACTGATAAGGAATTATTTGTCTAGCATGTTTCCTGTTCTAAATTAATTGATATGTGGCGTTTGCAAACTTTAGTAATTATTAGTAAATTATTAGTATAATTATTGAGCAATTATTATCGATCAGCTGATACGGGCAGTTTCCCTACCCTGGGTTAGTATAGATAGTTCCATTTTAGAGAATAAACCTTCATATAGCCGAAAAATGTCTCAAATAAAAAAAGTAAATTAATTAGCACTGAACTTAGGGAAAAATACCAGTTTCTGAATTTTGAAAAATCTGTGACTACTATAGAAATGATGGAACAAAAAAAGGTTTTTGGAACTCATTACTTACCTCATTGACGCATTTTATATGAATACTCTAGTAAATGTAGCACTAATCTTAGGGAAAAATACCAGTTTCTGAATTTTGAAAATCTGTGACTACTATAGAAATGATGAAACAAAAAAAGGTTTTTGGAACTCATTACTTACCTCATTGACGCATTTTATATGAATACTCTAGTAAATGTAGCACTAATCTTAGGGAAAAATACCAGTTTCTGAATTTTGAAAATCTGTGACTACTATAGAAATGATGAAACAAAAAAAGGTTTTTGGAACTCATTACTTACCTCATTGACGCATTTTATATGAATACTCTAGTAAATGTAGCACTAATCTTAGGGAAAAATACCAGTTTCTGAATTTTGAAAATCTGTGACTACTATAGAAATGATGAAACAGAAAAAGGTTTTTGGAACTCATTACTTACCTCATTGACGCATTTTATATGAATACTCTAGTAAATGTAGCACTAATCTTAGGGAAAAATACCAGTTTCTGAATTTTGAAAATCTGTGACTACTATAGAAATGATGAAACAAAAAAAGGTTTTTGGAACTCATTACTTACCTCATTGACGCATTTTATATGAATACTCTAGTAAATGTAGCACTAATCTTAGGGAAAAATACCAGTTTCTGAATTTTGAAAATCTGTGACTACTATAGAAATGATGAAACAAAAAAAGGTTTTTGGAACTCATTACTTACCTCATTGACGCATTTTATATGAATACTCTAGTAAATGTAGCACTAATCTTAGGGAAAAATACCAGTTTCTGAATTTTGAAAATCTGTGACTACTATAGAAATGATGAAACAAAAAAAGTTTTTTGGAACTCATTACTTACCTCATTGACGCATTTTATATGAATACTCTAGTAAATGTAGCATTAATATTAGGGAAAAATACCAGTTTCTGAATTTTGAAAATCTGTGACTACTATAGAAATGATGAAACAAAAAAAGGTTTTTGAAACTCATTACTTACCTCATTGACGCATTTTATATGAATACTCTAGTAAATGTAGCACTAATATTAGGGGAAAATACCAGTTTCTGAATTTTGAAAATCTGTGACTACTATAGAAATGATGAAACAAAAAAAGGTTTTAGGAACTCATTACTTACCTCATTGACGCATTTTATATGAATACTCTAGTAAATGTAGCATTAATCTTAGGGAAAAATACCAGTTTCTGAATTTTGAAAATCTGTGACTACTATAGAAATGATGAAACATAAAAAGGTTTTAGGAACTCATTACTTACCTCATTGAAGCATTTTATATGAATACTCTAGTAAATGTAGCACTAATCTTAGGGAAAAATACCAGTTTCTGAATTTTGAAAATCTGTGACTACTATAGAAATGATGAAACAAAAAAAGGTTTTAGGAACTCATTACTTACCTCATTGACGCATTTTATATGAATACTCTAGTAAATGTAGCATTAATCTTAGGGAAAAATACCAGTTTCTGAATTTTGAAAATCTGTGACTACTATAGAAATGATGAAACATAAAAAGGTTTTAGGAACTCATTACTTACCTCATTGAAGCATTTTATATGAATACTCTAGTAAATGTATTCATTACATTTTAATAAATAAAGAACACCTTATTAAATCATCCAAATGGTTAAACTTTCTGTAGTGAATCAATCTATTTGAAATCGAAGAAAAAGTTCAACCTTAAGTGCATAATGATAAAATACCTTCAAATTGAATTCGTCTGGCCTAAACATTTTTATTTCTTTTTGGACTTATTTGCGTCGTTTCGGGCAGCAAAAATTCACAGCTATCTAACCATGTCACGTTTTTGGATATATTTTTTTAGCAACTTTCATTTAAAGATTAGGAAAAAGTTATAATCACAGTTGACTCGCTACATGTGTGCCTCTCTTATTTATAATAATTTTGATATGCGTGCCTTATTTAGATTATAAATAAAACAAGTTTTTCTTTCTATTTTTTTTATTAATTCATTCCTATTTTTTAACAGAAATAAACGAATTTCATTTTCATCTAAAAACGATTTTTCCATTTTTTTTATAATAAAAAATTAAAATTTTATTCTTTTGGTAGCCGGAATGTAAAGTCACCGGGTTGGTTATAAAAGGTTAACCTTTTAACCTTACTTTTCACCTAAATTTAGAAAAGGAACAATGCGTGACAGACACGGTCATTCCCTATGATACAGGGAGTGAAAAATTTTAGAAGGGAAAAAAATCTATGCTTTTTCGATTGCAATATATAGTGTGATGGAAGTTAGTTAAGTAGTAATAATAAAATTTAAAAAAAGATTTGAAATTAAAATTCGACAACATTATCGACTCTACTAAAAAAATTTTGGCACGCACCACACTTAGCGTAAATAGAGTGTGAGACGATATGATACTTAAAAGATAATTTATTTTACAAATTTATTTTATATGAATATGAAAAATTAACAGTACATTCACTTTTTTTTCATCAGATCCCTGTCACATTATTTTGCATAATGATCAATTCTTACTTTTAAAATGTTGCTTTAAGACAAAAGGTGGAGTTTTTCTTTAACCTTTTTGTTAATGAGAATAACGGAAAACCTGGTATTAATGTTAAATGAGTCTCCAAAAGATTATCTTTGGTATGGTCCTATAGTACCTTGTAATATAATACCTGGCCTAGTTTGAATAATATTAGTTAATATTAATGGGAGATATAGGGCCGTGTATGAATGCAGTATATTCAGCAAACATTTCCTCATTTTAATGCAACATTCAATTATATTTGCATACATACATATTTACATATAGTGCCACATTGTGGGCCCCCTTATCGGTCTAAAATAATTTGACTTTGGTATGGTTGTTGCTGCAGTTGTAGTTAATTTACGTCGCACTGGAACTGCACATTGATTATTGGCAACGGTCTGGTAAACATCCCTGAGGATCATCAGAAGACATGCCATCACAATTTTGATCCTCTGCAGAGGGGGTGGCACCCCCGCTTCGGTAGCCGGACGACCTGCACGCGAAATCGAGCACTTTCCGTTCTTTACTGATGGCTCAAAAACTAATAGTCACACAGCTGTTGTGGCTGATGGATCCATTGTTTCAGAAAATTCTGTTCAGTATTTACAAGTGAGGCGCACGCCATATTCTTGGCTTTACAGTTTATTTCATCTCAGCCATTAAAGAAATGGTGTATATATATAGTGTGATTCGAAAAACTGTATTGAAACATTGCTAAACTATAATCAAACCTCATTCCATTATCAATTGTATTTTTCATCTCTACAACACTTTAAAAATTTCTGGGTACAAAGTAATTTTTTCGTGGATACCTGGACATACTGGCATTTTAGGAAATGAATTAGCAGATCGGGTTGCAAAATCAGCACATAACCTAACTCATCACAAATCAACGTTATCAGACGCTAAAAATATTATCAAATGTTCAGAATGGCAAAAAAACTGGAATAATGAGACAAATAAGAAACTACATAGTATTTATTCTAACCTACAACCTTAGACACAACTTAATATACCTCATAAACTAGAAGTTGTTTTAAACCGTTTACTCATCGGTCATACTCACAGACATCTTCTACTAAATGAGAGTGTTCCCATTGTAAGGAACCACTCACTGTGAAACACATTTCAACCAAATGTAGCAAATTTAAAATTCAGCGACGACGCCAATTCGGTAGCTCTAATCCGTCATTGATTTTATTAATTGGAGACAGTCCCCACGACAACATTTTCTCATACCTCAAAGCCATTGGTTTTGATACATCAATATAGATGTTTTATAAAAACCAAGTTGTAGGTGCAATGTAGCCATAACTGGCTCTTGCGCCAATAACTAACTACGGAAGAAGAATTTAACGAGGAACCATACAGCACACCCTCGGTCCCTACGCAGACTGATCCGAGTGGTCATCCACCCGCACACTGACCGCAGCCAGTGATGCTCGACTTCGGTGATCTGCTGGGAACCGTGTCTTAACGATCAGTCCACTGCGGGACGACATTGGTAGGGTGCTATAGTACCTTGTAATATAATTCCTGGCCTAGTTTGAATAGTATGGGTTGATATTCAGGGAAGATATCGGGCCATGTGTGAATACGGAATATTCTAATTTTTAATAGACTGCATTTTAGTATTTATTTTATTATGACTGCCTTTTATTATCGCATTTCATATGATGCATGAACCTTTTCTATTATTTAAATTTATAATAACATATTTGCTTATTTCATATCCCAAATGTTTTCTTTTCAACCTGTAGTTATTCTTTATTTAAGCAACGTACCATTCACCTGTTCCATAAGCGCAGTTCTCCCGAAGAAGCAGATAAAGGAAGGGACAAAAATAAAGTGTTATCGGCCGAAGTCTTTCTGAAATCGAATTTCGGCCAAGACGCCGAAGGGGGGGTTAGGGATAATTGGAAGATCAACTACCAGAGTGATTTCTGCTTAGAGGATCGGCCAGCGAAAATCTCATTAAAGCTAATCGTCTTAACTGGGCTTTAAGAAAAGACTTGTTTCCCTCTTTCAATGGCAATAACACCAATTGTTAATTTTATCTTCAGAGAAATAGTTCTTTTTTCCCCTTTCTTTCACCCCCTTCCTTTTAATATTGATAGTAGCAATAAGCCGTAAGTGAATCGCGTTCAATATTATTAAAAGGTAGAGTTTAAACTCTACAATGGGTTAACTCTTCAATTGTCTACCTTTTATTAATATTTAGTTGTTTTTAAAATATTCCTGGATCACTTCATTTTCTGGAACATTCACTAAATATGCTGTAGTCTTACTGTAGTAGACTCTCATAGTTTGACAGAAAAATTATTCGTACGGCTTTTTTGAAAAGATTTCTGAATAAAATGTTCACCCAAACATAAAAGATGTCCCGTAATGTACCACTCTCAGTATACATTGCCTTTTTTTTTAAATAATAAATTTTCTAAAAAATTGAAGCAAAGATGACATTACATGCACAGTTGATCTGGAGTTTTATGGTGTAGTTAGTCCAAAATTTTTGATCCAGTGTGTTGTTACTTATACCACTTGCCAATCAGAAAACCAGCTTAAAATAAAGCGAATTCTTAGGCGTGATTCTTGTTTTTTTAGTGGCGCCATCTATGAACAAGAATACGACTTCAGCCACACGCACGTCACAGCTCGTCTTACAAGGAGGACCCAATCATGCCTTATTCTTTTAGCCACAGATCGTAATTTTGACCTGAACCAGAGAACGATCCATCTCCAATTCAGTTCTCCCAAAGGTATGGATTTGTTATGAAAATTTAGAGGACTTTGTGACCTCCACAGTTAGTGTGCACCAATCACCATTTAATTCACGGGGAATTTTCGGCTGGAGGGTTTCGAACTCCGGTTTTCACGAGCACGATCCCAACGACCTACCAACCAGGCTATGTTATTCCAAAAAATTCGTATACGCCAATGTTATTCCAAAAAAAGTTAAAGGCACCTGAAACAGATGACTTCTGCCGCAAGTTATTCTCACTCAAATAAATTACTGAAATTAATGTCTAACAGTTTTATAAGAAACAATTACGTTAAAATCAGAAATAATAAAGGGGGTGTTGAAATTTATGAGCTGTAGTGTGCAAACTGAGGCCTGATTGTAGAGTGGTTGAGTTCGCACTCTCGTGCAACAGGTGCTTGGTTCGATCCTCGGGCTGGGTACAGTTGACTCAGACGTTCATCCCTTTAGTGAGTCCATAAAATGAGTACCATCATGCTTGGGAGCTATAACACTGGGAATCCGCGTTCGACTGACCACCCAACCGGAATATCAGCTCTTGCACCCCGGAGTTCAAGGTTAAGAAAACTGAGATGGGCATAATAGGCCTTGGCCTTCTATGGGCTGTCGCGCCACTGAGTTTAGTTCAGTGCAGATACTACCGACAATAAAAAAAAGAAACTTAATGCGCAAAATAAAAAACACAGTTATTGATAGAATGTCTAATGATCCTAATGATCGAATTTTCAAGTGCTAGGACTCAATATTAATGGTTCGTGGGTATAACCTAAAATACGTAGTCAATCATAACAGACGATATTTTTAAGTTTCGAAATCATACTCGAGTGTACTTTTTCTGAATAAAAGTACCTTTGTTTCGACGGATTTTGGTTCTTAATTTTCAAAATATGAAGGGGAAGGGAGTTACCGCAATAAATATTCCCTTATTAGTTAAGGCAGGTGACAGGTCGAAAATTTTTGATCACTTTTTTCGTATTCCCCCATATCACTGAAACTAATGAAGTGAATTGAAATTTTTTTGCATGCAATTAAAAACTTATTAATGCAAAAATATTTCCTTGCAGAAAAATAATTTTTATAATTATTTACAACTAGTGGGCTGCAACCCCAGCTCGCTAACGCTCGCCAACTCCCGAAAATTGCTACACAATCTTGTATGATCTTCGCAAACCAAGCTCGCTTCGCTCGCTACTAACTTAGGTACATTGCAAATGCACAAAATTCTAAGAATTCAAAACAATCATTCAAATCCATATAAAAACTTTCTTTTTTTAAGAAATTACATCTTTTTAGTAAATACTAAGTCATTAAAATAAATTTGAATTCAAATAAATGACATGTAATTCGTTAAAACTATTAGAAATGTGCTAAGGTATAATTCGTGATATAAATCAAAAATCGTCAAATAAATTCGTAATATATAAATTCGTGAAAAAAAGCGCTTTCGGCAAAATACTAAAATAGAGATCTATCAACAAAGACTACTCACTTCTGCCTAGCTTAACAGTATGAGATTGCCGCAGCTGATGCTCTTCAGTTCCGTTTTTAAAAGTGCTATATGTTGAGCCACCTCAGCTATATTTGGCATGTGACATTTTTAGCGGCAAACATTGGTCGATTTTTTAGCGTTGCCATTCGGTTCATTGTAATGATGCTTTTTTTTGTCGTCGTGTAAGAGAAATAGTAACGTAAACAAAACAAAGCAAACGTTGCCACCGGCGGAAAAGAAATACAGCCACAATTTGGGAGCCACGTAAGAGAATTATATACGTTAGATTATTATTATACTATCATATTATAATACCGGTTTTTATAGTTTAATTTACTAATAAAAAGCCAAACCATGATTTTAAAAATTTACATCAATCAATCAATCTTAGGAATTATTCATTTAAATTTTTTACGATATCCAGATACCGAGCTGTGGTGACTCAGGGAATAGGGCTGATCGATACTAATTCCGCATCCGTCATGCACCGACTACAGTGCTGACGAAAAATATCCTCAGTGGTAGACGCATCATGGGTTAGACCCCCTTTTCCGTTAGGCTAGCTGTGGGAGGTTTTCGTTGTTATCTTCTCCATGTGACGCAAATGCAGGTTAGTTTCATCAAAAAGTACTTCCCGAAGACAAATTTCACTTAATTCTGGATCCAAGAATTCCCTTGTCTTCTGGGATGGGTTCAAAATGACAAGGCTGCGGAGTTGAACATTGGTAGCAGTAAACTCTAAATTGGGTCGGCGGTTATAAGATATCCCGATACCACTTTAATAATTAGAGCTGAAAACGCTCGAAAAATGAAGAGATAAAGCGGGAAGATTTCAGCTGGCATATTTAATATAATGTGTACATAAGGTTAAAATTCTTTTGTTACTCACTCTTAAAAACGTAACATTCTGTAGAAGTCAATTAAAAGTTTTATTTTTCATTCCTTCATAACTAAAGTAAATATTTGTCATGGGGGAAAATGAACGGAATCCTTAAGTTTCATTGTCTCGTAATCCCCAAGTTTAGCCGCGAAATTTAATAACAATCGCGAAAAGTTTTTGACCATCGATAAACCCGTCTTCTTTACCTTAATTAAGTCATTTTAATTATTTTGTCACATACGTTGCAGAAGTTTAAATTAATATTTATAGCGCAACCCGAAAAATTGTGTTTCATAGAAGCAAAGTAATTTAGCAGAGCTCATTTGAATACATAACTGAAGTACTCATTCAAAATCTATTTTAATTATAAAAATAAAAATTGCGACATATTTCATTGTCGTCTTCCGACATTAATTGAATGTCACAATTAAATATGTATCTTTGACTTGCGAGTATTCAGACATAACTAAAAATTCCTTACAGATTATATCTTTACATTATTTGTAACACACTTATATGTATGTATGTATACTTATATGTACAAAATAAATGTATACATAAACGGACCACCTAGAATAACTTTTTAACTAAAGGTCGGATCTTCATGTTCTAGGACTCTATCTTAATGGTTAGAGGGGGTGACCTCAGTTGCCCCTGAATCTCACAACAAATCTGATTGAGACTGGATCATTCCATTTAATTCAAAGGTGGGGAAAGTAGAATTTGCTGCGCATCACTTCGGCGCAGGAACTATACAGTAAATCCGATTCTAATATCTTCTTCGAAGACACATAAGCTCCTATTCTTTCTGCAAGTAGATCTTCAAAATTAAAACGATGGCGCCATTTATCAATTTCGGATTTAAATATACATTTCTAATAAGTTTTAAATTAATCTGATGTTTTTAAAGATAATACTTTTTACACTCTGATTAAATTTTTTTAAATCGTAACTAATTTTATATAGTGTCTGAAATATTTTTTTATATCTCTTCATGTATTTTTATGAAGTTGAGGTAAGAAAATCTAAGTAAAACCTAGAAAGATTAATCATAGTATAGAATTGACCTGCCCGGTATACCCTACACTGATGTTTTTTAAGGTCCACTGCCAATGTCCGGTGTACATTTGCCCGGTATACCCTACACTGATATTTTTTTAAAGGTCAAGGGCCACTGCCCGGTATACATTCGCCCGATACTCCAAACACTGATGTTTCTTCTAATCTATCGTCAGTAAGTATTAAAATATCGAATAAATGTAATTATATCCACGAATAAAATATAAAATCGGATGTAATAAATTTTTCGGACATTCACCAAAGCGACTGTGTGATTGTCAACATTCACCGGTGAAAGTCAACAACCACCGATTTCGGTCATTCACAGTAATATGCACATCATTTACATAATAACCTCATTAGGACGTTTATTTCATACTTTGCCTAAATAACATCCGGCATTATATATAATACCTAGGCAATGTGTGAAATATAAATCATTTCATACTTTGCCGGCTAGTTTTAGGCATTATATATAATGCCGGATTTAGTACTTTGTCGGTAACTGATATAAAAATTGATTAAAAAAAATTATAAGTACAACACTTTAAAAAAATACTACGAAAAATACCACATCCCTAATTTTTGGTCAAGCAATACTTGCCATACATATTAATGAAAATAAACGTATGGCAACCCTGGCGAAAGTAAATTCCGACGCATGCGCAGTATATTCTACTTTCCTCACCTTTGAAATAAACGGAATGATCCAGTCTCAATCAGATTTACTGTGAGATTCAGGGGCTAGTGGTGACCTCAAATATGTTAATTAATAAATACAGATGATATTTTAAGTTACAAAATCAACCACAAAAATACACTTTCTCTGAATGCACGTAAATTATTTTTGGTGGATTTGTATTTCTGACTCACGAAATCGGAAGTGTAGTCGCAATCTAGAAAATAGGGCTCCCGTACTTTCCTAAATTTTAGATTTCCTAAAAATTGGATCAGGAGAGCGATCCAAAATTTGTAATCCTCAATTTTAATGTAACATTTTGCTCAATTTGAACTTTGAACTTTGAGAACTTTTTAAGTGAATTAAAAAAAAATTGCACTCAATTATAAAATTCGTTTATTCAAAAATAAATATAATTCCATGCAAAAAAGAAAAAAACTTTTTGTAAACATTTATTACTTTTCATAATTTTATTTAATAATAGTCGGAAAAAAATTTGAAATGTAAAATATATATATTTTTTACTTCATTTTAAAGAATGCAATTTTGTATGGTAAAATAAAATATTTGAGCGAAATAGTTTCTCAGAAATCGAATTTTAAATACACGACTTTTTTTTAAAAATATACGACCAGAGCCGGATCATACTTTTCGTAGGCCCTAGGCACAGCCGTTTATGGGCCCTCCCCTCCTTCCCCCACTCCTCCCCTCTTTTCAAAATATATGCTAAAATTTTCTTCGTATGGAAACGTATTACGCCATTTTAGATGCATTAATTTCAGAAATGACTAAAAGGCGTAAAGCTTACAGTGATTTGTACGATAATTTCGGTTTCTTGTTCACAAAAATTTGTCAGAATCTGAGATTAAACTAAAAGCGCAAAATTTGGTGAAAATTTACTCATCCGATTTAGAGGAAAACTTTGTAGATGAATTTTTACTATTTTCAAATTTGTATGAACATAAATCTGCACAAGAAATGTTGAAGGCTCAAATTAAAGATAAACTTGTGAATACTTTTCCTAACGTTCACATTGCATTAAGAATATATTTGTCGATTCTTGGATCAAATGCAGAAGGAGAAAGATCTTTCTCCAGATTAAAATTGATAAAAAATTATTTGCTTTCAACAATGAATCAAGATCGTTTGGCATCGCTCGCACTTATGTCTATTGAATCCGACATTTTGCGTAGTTTGGAATTCAACAGCATAATACAAGATTTCGTTGAATCCAGAAATCGCAAAAAAAGTAATATATTAGATCATAAGATTCTGCAAAATAATTTATTACCGTAAAATATTATATTTTTATTTGTATCTTCATAATTTTGTGCGAAATACACTTGTTGTTTTTAAAGCTAAATTATTTTTGTCAACAAATTTTTTTCTCCCAAGTTTTTCGTAGGCCCCTGAATTTCGTAGGCCCTAGGTACGTGCCTAGTGTGCCTATAGGTTAATCCGGCCCTGTATACGACCTATCGTTTTGTTTATCTTCACGCTTGAATGAGTTTAGTAGCAAGCCTTCTTCGTCACACGAAGTTGCTGCCAGCAATATAATATCGGAAAGACAACTACACAAGTGTTGCCATTGCAGTTCGCAATTATCACTGATGAACATTTTATTTCTGCTTTACTATATCCCATTTAAGAGGAACATGAAATATTGATCAGCAGGCTCTGGTGGTAGTTCAGTATTTAGTCTTAGAATATTTTAATGGTCACTTTTAGCCCTAGTTCTGAGGAACAAGAAAGATTTCGTTCCACAGTTGCACTTGAACATTGGAGAAAACAAATAGACAATTAAATACATTTTTTTCTCCTTAAAAAACCACCAATTAGTTTCCGTGAGCTGCAATAGCTCAGGAGATAGAACGTTCGCCTTCCAATGAGGTGAAATGAGTTCGAATCCCAGCAATGGCTGATCCGTTCCACATCCGTTGACCACACTGCTGACATGAAATATCCTCAGTGGTTCGTGAGTTAGAGTTCGTTTGCTATTAGGCTAACCGCGGAAGGGCTTTGTGGTCTTCCTTGCCGAATAAGGCTGGTTGGTTCCATCATCAAAAAGTCCACCAAGAAGGCAAATTTCTCTCAATACTTGATACAGGAGTTCCCTATTCTTCTGTATTGAGGTCAAAATTAGAAGGATACGGAATTGAACATTAGTCGTAAACCCAAATTCGGATCGGCTGTTCAACGACGGTTATAAAATGGAATAAGTTTCCGTTGATCACATAACCCAAGTTGTAATTAATAGACTGTTGATCATTCCCGATACGCCAATAAACATTTACTTGCTGATCCTGCATCTAATTGTTCTTTATATCGTGTCCACATTACTATTAAACATACTTTAACCGACAGTAAACATTTGAGGAACAAACTTTTTGGCTGCTTTTATTCTGATCTTAAATCTTCGCTTGGTTGTTCTATACACAGAGATGCCAACTGCTCCGGATACCCCACATTAATTTTAAAAGAGGCAAATAACTTCAAAGTAAGTTTTGCAAATATTTGACTGTTTTTGCTTGCTTTTTAAATGGTATAGCATGGCATAAGTACTATAAAGTGGTGAATTATATAAGCCTACGAATTATTTAGAAATAGTGGTGGATAGAAATCTACTAAATTGAATTTATTAAATCAAGAATCACAATTGGTGAACTACCACTTTAAAATATATATTTGCTGTCCGGAGCAAGTTGGCATCTCTGTATACATCACAATTTTTTGAAAGTTTATCAATAATATATTTTTTCTTAAAGTAAGGAATAAAGTCATATCAGTTTGATCTAGAGATCTAGATTTTAATCTGATGACTGGCGCAGTATAGCCATTTCTGGCTCTTGTGCCAATAAACTCCAACCAGCCAACTGTACTTGAAAGTAAACCCTCAGAAGGTGTTGTCGTGGAGCTGCCTCGGTTGGAGGCAAATTTGACGCGTTGAAATCAACCTTCGAGAGTTCCTTTTGAAAGACGATCAATGAGTTACGTTAAGAGAAGCTTTGTTGTCTGACCATTTAAGAACTTCTGCATCGAAAATGCGCTTATCGTCTTTGCATATTTTACTTCACGACTTTTTCCAACAATAATATACACTTAATATTCTATTATTATTTTTTTGCTGTATTTTGTTTGTTTCGAATAATACTTGTCGTCGTATACCTATTTTTACCACAACAGGTCATATGACAGGAAGAACAATGTATTGCTTTATTAAGGTCACCGGATCAGAAATTACTATGTAATGCGTGTTTAACTATTGCATTCGCGTTTCTGAAAATACTGTTGCGTAGTGAGTTCAACCAGAATAACTGTTAAATTCAAATTTTAAGAAAGTACCTGAAATTTTAGATTGGCATTTTTGTTTCTGAAAAAGTGACAAAAACTAAATGTTTTGGTAAGTAGCTCATATTTTAATTTGATAGCTTTACATAATTTCCAACTAACTGTTAGTTTGCACCCAGAAAAATGTCAAAACAATCAAGGCAGCGCAAGTTCTTAGAAGAAATAATATTAATTGTAAGAATAATTATAAAAATTATAGAAATAATAATAAGAGGAAATATTTGTACGGAAAATGTACAATGGACACACCCTGTATAAGTAAAAAATGCGTTGAGTAATGAATTAAAAATTCTTATTCTTTGTGATACATAAAAATTGGAAGTTTTTAAAATAAAATATTAAATATCAAGTGTAACAATTAGTACATTATTCATTTACATTTTTAAAATTCTTTCATTTCAATCATAAAAACAATATTATATATCTTACATCAGACAAGTATTACAGAGTTATCTAAAATAAAAGAATCCCTATCATGATAAAATATTTTCCTAGCATTAATATTAGAATAAAGGAGGCTAAATATTATTAATTTGAAATCTAGCCTTCAGGTATATCTCAAACTTCTTTTAAGTCAGATAAATATTTTGACTAGAGGCCTAAGATTATTCTATACAGTAATGAAAGATGGGAGGTATGATTGGTTTTGTAGTTTTTATGATTGAACAGAAATTTACTTGTTTTAAAAGTCATAAAATATATTTATGAAACATGTTTTGCTCTATTGAAAATGAAACTATATTGAAAAATTAGTAAGGCAAACTTACATGCTTACTCCAATACCAGAAAAGTAAAATATCAATAGTTAAATGTAAATTAGCTTTTAATTATAATAAGACAAAATATTATACAAATCATAAATACACGAAAACAAAGAGTGGATAAGTGTAAAAATAGTTAAAAAGAAAAGAAATGGAAGGGGATATTGTGGAATATGGGGCACTTAAGATTGTGGAATTAGTATTTTTCAAAATTACTCATTATACATTACTGCTTCGTTCTGAAATTTTTATCGTTTGTAGGAGATAAGGTAAATATTATAAATACTTACGATTCTTCCAACTTGTTACTGTTTCTAAATAAGCTTATGAAAAATAAGCTTATCTAAATAAGCTTATCTATTCATAGGGAAGAATAAAATAATTATTTCACAAATAAAAAAATAAAAAGAATTTTTTCAACATATGCTTTACATTTACATTTACGAACATATGCTTTACAATTAACAGAAATAAGATTAAAAGGAAAGATTTAAATATAAAAATAAAGAATCTATATTATAGTTAATATGTTATAATGCAACAAAGTTTGGCGAGTTGCTTGGCGAATATTTTAATATGAAGCTTCTCGCCAGTAGAAATCAATAGCTGTAAAATTATTTCTATCAAAAGTAATCAAAGTTTTGAGTGGAACAAATTTTATTTTATTTTACAACCGTCGTTGAACAGCTGACCCAATTTTTGAGTTTACAACTACGAATGTTCAACTACGTAGCCTTATAATTTTGAACTTAATCCTGAAGACAAGGGAACTCTTGGATCAAGTATTGGGAGAAATTTGCTTTCGTATAGGACTTTTTGATGGAACAAACCCGTATTTGCTTTACACGGAGCGAAAGACCACGAGGACCTCCCACGGTTAGTCGCATGGCAAGGGGACTCTACCACATGATCCGTCTACCACTGAGGATATTTCACGTCAGCATTGTGATCGGTGCTAGCCGGAGTCGAACCTGGTTTACTTCATTGGGAGGTGAACTCTCTATCCCGCGGCTCTTGAAGCAAATTGTAATAAGTTTTTATTTTATTAGTTTAGAACTAATAAATATTCTTAAAAAAACACTTAACTAGAAAATAGTTTACCACACTTACCGCCACTAAAATGATGTGCAGGCAGGGCCCACGGTAAGAATTTCAAATTATTAGCCAGTAAATTAGCCAAACTTTAAAAGTATTCGCCAATTTTCGAAAATCTTCTCCAAATGCAAATCTGAACAATTTTTTATGATTTTTTCCTATAGAAAACTATTTTACGGTAGTTTGTCTCTGGTATATTATTTGGAGCCAATTCTAATATGCAGCGCATCTCTCGAAAATTACTGTAATCGAACAAAAAATACAGATTTGTCTAGAAAAATTCATTTTGACGTCATTTTAATTTATTTCCAGTGGAAAAATCATTCGCCCAAGCACTATTTTATTGGCTAAATTTACGATTTTATCACATTTGGAGAGGTGGCGAATGCTTATTGCTGGCCCTGTGCTGGTTGTTCTTATGGCACATCAACTGCATTGAGTACTCCATCTCTTCATATGAAATATTTTATTGCTGGAATTTAAAAATAAATGTTTTTACGCTGCAAAACTGTTCTTTTTCAACAATGAAAAATGTCCTTTTATTCTCTTCATCCTCGTTGACGCCATTATTATTTAGATTTGTAAACTTTCTCACATCGAAATGAAACGTCATAAACAGTAAACAATCTGATTGGTCCAAGTGTGAATTGCTCTTCATTATAGGCAATTTTTTCTCAGCAGGAGAGAAACAGTTGCCGATATTTCGGTCAGCTGCGATTTTCATATCACACAAGCATTTCCGAATAATTTTTGGAGAAAGTTAAGGCAATTGTTTTTACGGTTGACTTGCTGATTTCATAGCCAATACCTTTCGTCGTGTGATATACCCATTATACTGGGCTATTCGGTATTTTCTTTTTTTCTCAAGATTTGTCTTCATTTACTTTTTTAAACATTTTGTAACGATCTTTTTTCCATGACGGCATAACGTTGAAACAATGAAAACACATTTTTCTATATTTAATGTGAACAATTCAACGCAGATTGATGGAAATTATCGCAAATTGATTCAGAAAATAATGGCAATTTATAATAAAATAAGCCATGAAAATTTATATTTTATTTTTTTGTAACCGTCGTCAACAACCGACCCAATTTTTGGGTTTACGACTACTAATGTTGAACTGAGTAGCCATGTAATTTCGAACCCATACAGAAGACAAGGAACTCCTGGATCAAGTATTGGCAGAAATCTGCCTTTGTGGAAGACTTTTTGATGGAACTCACCCGCATTTGCGTTACATGGAGAGGAAAACCACGAAAACCTTCAAAAGTCAGACTGACGGCAAAGAGACTCTAAACCATGATACCACTGAGGATATTTTACATGAACACTGTGGTCGGCGTGAGCCGGGTTCGAAATTCATATCGACCATCCATCGCTGAGATTCGAACCCGGTTCACCTCATTGGAAGACGAACGCTCTATTTCATGAGCCTCAACGGCTCAAGCGAATGCAGCTGAAATTTTAAATTTTTGTCGCTTTTGGGCACTAACTTCTTGCTGCCCCAAACCTTATTTATAGGATCATGGCTAAAATTTTAATTCCTTAATTTAATTCCTGGAATTATGAATGAAGTAAAGATAGTAAATGAAAAGGTAGCTTTCATGGTCAAACAAATGCAGTTTGAATTTTTGAGCCACTAATTCGTAAATCTAATCAAAGGATAATAGGGGATGTATTATCTGTAACAATGGTTTTCAACAATGGAATTTCGAATTTTCGACACTGCGTCCGAACTAAATGACGCTGGAAAACGATAATTGTTTACAAACCACTCCATAAAAATTTGCGAACTGCAAAAAAAAAAAAAAAAAAAAAAAAAAAAACACGAAGCAAGAAATTGAAATCGATGCTCCTGTTTCTGAGTTATTCACATAATCAAAGTTCAAGCGTTTTTCTCATCCTCACTCGCAAAAACACCTAGAGTACAAAATTTAATCATTGTTTATTGTTTCACAGAACTGAAACAGTAATTAATGCATTTTAAAGCAAAAAAGGAAATTTCAAAATTTCAAAAAATAATTTAGCTTAACACTCGAAAGACTGAAATTTAGTATATATACCTATATTGCCCAAAAGCAGTCAAAATGACTGGATTGTAAAAGAATAAAGAAATTTGTTTAAAATTAATTTTTAATATTATTTACAGTTATATAACAAGTTATTAGTAATTATTAACAATAGAAAAATTATATGTTGTACAGAATTCTAAGAAATTATGTTATGATATACATCATTGTAATTGAAATTAAAAGCAGTCGAAAGGACTTCCTTAGGCAATCTAGTGTTAATAGCACTGTTTGAGAAGTAAAAGACAGCCCAACCAAAACGTTAAAACAGATAAAATCAGTCTTTACATTCAGTTGACACGTTTAATTGGTTATTAAATGGGACATTAGCTTGTCATTCAGTTTTATTTGCCATTTTTAAGCTTAGATCAAAGAATTTTGCTATTAAAAACTTTTCTTTCCTGAATATTGAAACCCCATCAGTTCAGATTTAACGGATCTAAGTCTAAAATGTACGTTCTCAGATATATAATTTTGAACGCTGGGGCATTTGTCCACTGTTGGTACCCAACCTCTCATTTTTTACTTACAGGTTATAAGAACCATGCGTTGTCGATTGCTTTTTGGAGTTGTTACCCACACAAACGTTAACACCCATGACTAATGTTTGCAAATTTTAATATCGCGTTGCATTGTGAAAAATATGTCGCCCTATTTTCCCAACTACTCTAATTTCTACATTGGTGTGTCAATATTTTTGTTACCCAAATAAAATTCATCAACATTCACTACAATATATCGTATTCAATAACACTGCATAATATTTTCGACTTTGTCATAGTCGAAGCACCTGAGTAGATCAGAACCTGCCTTTGCTTTATGGTACCAATAAGTACTGAATTTATATTTTCATTTAAAGGATAATAATATAAAGCTTGAGAATTTAAAAATCGTGATGAAAAATATATGTATAATTAATTATTATTAGTAGTAGTTGGTGTGACGTAACTATAGTTCGGTCACCAGGAGTTGGAGTTCGTTTCAACGCGGGAGTAAGAGGTGAAACGCCTCCGCTCTTGAGATTGAAACAATATGGGAAAGTGGGGTCAATTGTAACAGGATACGATTGTAACAGAGCAAAAATTTCGAGTGTCGGGTTCTGGATTTGGTTCCTAGGTGGCGCACAAGGTGTATTTAATAAATCTACATGTACACCCCTGCTGGCAACCATTTTTATGTACTTTTGAAAGAGTTACATCACAAAAGATATTTTCACGCTACGTAAGTACTTTTTTTTGGTATTAGAATATTATATTGTAACAAAGTAATTTTGTTTAAACAAATTGAAATTATTAACCGAATACGTAAGTGGACACCTTAATTAACAATTCAAAAAAAAGATTAGTTTTGTTAATTAACTAGCATTGTTTTTAACAAATGAAGCTGAAATGGCGTCTTGGGGACGATTGTCACAATAAATAAAGGAACGATTGTAACAGCTGAAAATAAATAATCTTATGTTTTCAAACCATTACTTTTACTCTTTAAGAACCACCAATAGTTTCCTATATCATTTATATTATGTTGCATGTGCATTATTTTATTTGTCACCTTTCACAGCATAAATTAAAATTTTTAACCCCTTCAAGTTAAAAGTTTAACCCTTTAGGTCTTTGCTCATTATTATTTTCACTCCTAAAATATCACTACTATTTTGATGAATAAAAAATATATCACAACTATGATACTATGTATAATTAACTATGTTTTAGTTGAATTTATGAACTGTTACAATTGACCCCGTAAGTGGGGACAATTGTAACAGGATCACGACTGTCAAAAATTGTTAATAACTAATATAATAACATTTAAAATAAGGTATTTATTTTTTCTTCTAGTAGAGGATAGTCTACTTTACTCATCTGTCAATTAATACTAATAATATATTGGATTTTTTGTTAGTTAAAAATAGTTAAGTAAAAAATGTTACAATTGACCCCACTCTCCCCTACTTAATGAGCGCCAAACGCAAACAGCGAATTCTTTTTCAGTCACTTACTTCACTTTATCATATGCTGTTATACCTTCCGTTACTCAAACTAAATAAATATATTGTAGCAAAATGTCTGAAAAAGGCCAACTTACTCACAAGAGAGAAATATCATCAAATTTATGAAATATTTAATGTGAAAAAAATGCACATAAAGATTGGAAATAAATATTTTTGTCATACAATCGCCAAATCGCAACCTTGTTCAGGATTGTTCACATCCTTCTCCCAAAAATAGAGTAATAGTATCAGATACCACGTGATGAAGGCGGAGCCAAGTGCCAACTCCTGGAGAATGAACTATACCACTGAGATTATTAAACTACTCACTAGCATATAAGATATGCTCGATGTGTCCCGCAATGGACTGATCGCATAAACGCAGTTCCCATTAGAACACCGAAGTCAAGCATTACTGTGATCAGTCTACTTAGGGACGGAGGGTGTGCGGTATCGGTCCTCGTTAAACTGCCCTACCGTAAAGTGCTTGACATCGCGCAGGTCATCGGGCTACCAAAGCAGGGGAGCTATCCCCTCTACAGAGGATCAAAATTGCAATGGCGTGTCTTCGGATCATCCTTAGGGATGTTTCCCTGACCGTCGCACCATAGCCTATTGTGCAGCTCTAGTACGATGTAAATAAAGTACCTACCATAATCTTGAGGTACCTCTTGATAGATGGTTTTATGGATAACTAAATACTCTGTCCTCATTGGTTAACTGCGGACGTGATATGAACACGCCTACCTCGTAGGTAACACCCATTTCGACTAGAACACGCCTACTTCGATGGATGGTACACAATGAAAAGTTGACTTACTATCTGTGACTGCGTCATTGACCTCCTTGCGTTGCATCTTCTCAGTCTCATTTGCACACAACTGTATCCTGCACGCGCTCGACTGCTATTAGCAACACAGGAGAGACCACTCACAACCGTGAACTTAATACAGCTCTCACGACAAACGCTCAAAACTCTTTGAATTTAATACAGCTTTCCCAATCTTTCTCAAATACGGCGACTGGTGGTATCCGCTCATCATCACGAGGTACCTTTTGATAGATGAAGGTTGGCATGGTCGATAAATCCGTCCCCTTATTGGTGACCTCCAGACGTGATTTGAACACGTAGTAACGCCCACTTCGATGGATAGTCCACATTGAACAGTTGACTTGCTACTTGTGACTATAAAATGCAACAACGAACGCCACGACGTGATGTTAATACACCTCTAACATTCAGCACTCAACTAAGCTCTCCCGGTCTTTCACAAGCACAGCAACTAGTGTTATTAATCCATCGAATTCTTATATCCTTGATAAAATTCTGGTGGGGCAGTATTGTAGAGTAACTACCACTACGAAAATTAAACATCAATACACTGGTATATTAGACGTGCTAACTTGATTCAATCACGAGGCACGTTTTGATAGATGAAGGTTGGCACTGTCGATAACTCCACCCCCAGATTTTGATAGATGAAGGTTGACAATAATATAAAGATTGAGAATTTAAAAATCGTGGTCGAAAACGATTTGAAGAATTAATTATTATTAATAGTTGGTATTAAAATGTTCAGTATTAGAATTTAATAGATTTAAAAACCTTGAAATTGAAATGCCGTTTGGACGAAGCATTATTATGTTTAACATTACCACTGACTGTGAAATATAATATTTCTTCAATTTTCGTTAACCTATGTTATCTTGTATATTTGTTACTAGCACGCTTTTCTGCACTCAAACAATGGGTTTAACGAGCTTTATGGATATTTCTTTTTTTCCCGGTGGTTTCGTCTGTTGACAGCCTCACGTTTTAATCGATAACAATGGTTTTTATCAGCGAAATTCTGCAGTTTTGATGCTGTGCCTGACTTAACTCCGGAAAAAAGATAAACTCCTCTAATAAACAACAAAATCTCTCTCTCAGCAAATAGTTGGGAAAAAACGCGATCTCAAACGATGCACCCCTTCTCGAGTAATTAGCGAACATGCATACAGACAAAGCTTTCATATATATTTAGAGATAGTATATCTTTATCCATATCATCGTTTCAACCCTATATGGCGCAAAATCAACGTGACTTTAAGTGAGATACATTGTACTTTGTCTTAATTAATTGTGGGGAAATAAAACAGTAAGTCAACTATTGTCAAGCGAAGGCAGTTAGCATTTCCTGCTTTCGTCATTCTCGGGGACTAAATTCACGCTGCCTCTAAGGTTTGGGGATTATGGATAAATTAAAGTTGGTAGAAAAACGAAAAAGGATGGTTATTTTGTAGACAAAAAATGGTCTAACGAATGTATTAAGAATAGCATTTTAATTTTCCTCCTTTTTGAGAACTTACTTCGCGATGCCCCCCATTTAATTTTTAAAATTAAGCCCGAAATAAAATCAACCCCCCCCCCCAAAAAAAAAAAGGTTTTTGTGTTCAAGAAGTAGTCTAGCGAATGCAGTTGGAATTTTTAATTTTCGTCGTTTTCTGGAGCTAACTTCATGTTGCTCCAAACCTTATTTTTAAGATTATGGCTAAAATGAAATTGGGCAAAAATAAATAAATAAATAAAACAAATTTATAAGAAAATTAGGTGGTTATTCTTCATCAAGAAGTTTTCGAGTGCGAACTTTATGTTCCTGCCAAACCTAATTTATAAAATTATGTCTAAATTAAAAATGGTAAAAAAATAAATAAATGATGCTCATCTGTGGTCAAAAAGTGGTCAAACAAATACGCTGTAAAAACTAGATTTTTTTTATTTTGCACTTAAATGCAAAATTAGCCCACAAATTTAATTCGATTGATTGATTGAATGTGGAAGTTTTATGGCACAAGATCCAAAGGAGGTGCCAAGCTATTTGTTCAGTCAGATCTAATGGTAAATTACAATAATTTCATTGTCATAAAATAAATGAAACTAATAAAATTGTTTATCTCAAGACACGTATTTTTAAAAGTTCATAAAAATCGATAAATAGCGTAATTCTATAAAATACACAGTAAAAGTAAAACGGTACATGGGTAAGAAATAAGAATGAATAAAATCAGATAAAAACAGTTACATACAATTTAAAATACCAATAGCTAGTAAAAGTGCGAAAATGTTAGGATGATGAATTTCATCTAACAAATCCCTCATACATAACATAGTGCTATTAACAAAGGTAAGACGATGTTGGTTAAAACAAGGACAAATGGTTCAAATGTGATGAGCCGCAAGTAAAACATTACAAGAGTCGTATTTGGGAGTCAATTTCATTCACTTTAGAGAACAACTTATTTTACTTATTTCGTGTATTTTATATCGTATTCATAACTTTTATCTGATTTCATTCCTACCCTTTAATGTGATTTTATTCATACCTTTTATCTGATTCTATATACAAACTTATTCCATTTACAAACTTATTCAATTTTATCAGTTATAATGGTATGACAAATAAAGTGGTGCCTGTACTTTGTCTATTGAACTGTTTTACCGTATTGTTTGGCGCAGCATGTCCTCTTTTGGACTTTGTGCCACTAAACCATACATTCAATTCAATTCAATTCCAAACAACAGATGAATATGCTGAGTCAAGTGTGGCCGATTCTGAGACGATTTAGCTTTACCTCTGCATTACGTAGAAAGATTACACTCTAAAAACTGTACCTCTTAAATAAAAGGCACAAGCTAAATGTACCCTTTATTTTCTCGCGTTAGAGTCACATAACTAATGTGCCTTTAAAAATGAGAGGCACCACAGGAAATGAAAGGCACCAAAGCAAACTCGAGTCAATGCGCGGTACGAAAGGATTTTACCGGTTCCCTGTGCCTCTCAAATGGGCTTCCCTTTTTTTTCTCTTCGGTACGATGTAACGGAGAAGAAGCGCATGCGCACATCAATGAAATATTTTATGACGAAATAGAATTAATAAAAGCAGACGATAAAATTAGAACGCCAGAAAGTTGTTGATTTTTTAAAATTAGTTTTGTGCGGAATTTGAGTTTTCATATTACCCGTTACGGGTTTATCTAGTTTGTTTTATGATATTTTATCTATCCCGTTACGGGTGAGTTTTCATATATCCCGCTACGGGCACTTTTTCTAGTTTCCTTTATAAGATTTAACTATCCAGTTACGGGTACTTTATATTTGTTATTGTATTTTTTGTGGTGTGAAATAAATGTTTTTCTAAAAAAACTGAACAGTTCTTTAATATAGCTTGATACGCTACAGCTATGTATTAATTGGTGGCAGCGGTGGGATCCGTTCCAGAAATGTTTTACTAAGTTTTTGAAAGAATTGGTGACAAATATTATTGTTATTAAGGATTTCCTACTTTACAAAAAATTAGTGAATGAGATGTTTAAAATTGATGCCAAGAAGTGTGGAATTCGACGGTACTTCGAACTCTTTGAACAGAAAGCGAAGAGATTTAGTGTGAATTTCGATCTTTGGTTTTCGTGTGCTTTACAGCTTATTCCTGCTGAAAGGTCAGAAGTTTATGATGATAATTATTATTACTTTAAAGAAAATCTCATTGCCAATTTTCAGTATGATCCACAAGCTATTCCGTGTAATAACGATCGCCAGAAAGAACATTTTAATGAGAAATGGAATTCGCCAAGTATTGTGAAGAAATTTAGATCTGAACGTGAATGTTTCTATTGTGGTGAAATAGGAGATTTTAAGAAATACTGTAGACATCGAAATTCGGATTATAGAAAAGAGAATTATATCCGATTGTTGTAATCAAGTTTAAGCACGAAAGTAATTTTTATTTTAATAATATTTATAAAACAAATGCATGTTTAATGATTGGGGCAAAAATGCAGAATTTCACGTTTTTTAAAATACAATAAAATAAAAAAAATTCTGAAACAAGCTTTCCAAAAAAATTGCAGAAGGCTTTTCATATATTCTGAGCTCAAATAAAATCATCGATTAAATAATATTAAGTACAGTTAGTTCTAAAAAAATTGAAAGCTAATGTTCCCAAAATGTGAATGATGGCGCCTAAAGGGTTAATATGTTTCGCCAAAATCTGGATTTTTAAAAAATTCATTTCCATGGAAAGAAATCTTTTATTTTACACTTTTTAAGTCATTTGTTTAAGCATATTTCATGTTATAAAATATCCAAGTTGTCAAAATCTACATTTATCATTTTAAAATATTCTATGTTTTTCCAAATTTGTGCAACTGTATACATCATATTGCAACTGTTACTAAATTATGTAAAATTGTTCTTTTTGTGTGAAAATAAAAGATATTAGATTTCATGATATTTTGTGTTTAATTTTTGATCCTTATAAAACTATTTTATGAAATCTCTAAATATTTAAAAAAATATCTAAATTTATAATAAATTTCTATTTTGAGGATGCTTTTTGGAAAAGAAAAAAACTCCATGAATTATATTGACTTGGCTTAACAGAAATAAATATTATCTTTTTGTACCTATATCTGATTAGAAAAGCATCATTGTAGTTGTTGAAGTATCATTAAACGCTACATAATTAAAGAAGTGGTATAAATTTACATATTTTATAATTGTCTATGAAAAAGCTTTAGATGGAATCCCTTGAAATGATCACTTTCAAGTGGCCAATATTCAAAGAATTGAGAAATATTTTTCATTAAGAATTATTATAATTAATATCTTGGTAATAGTGTAAACCAAACAGAAAGTCCCTTTTTATATAAAGTGCTAGCAAATTACAAATAGATTTTAAAAAAAATGTGTTCAAATCAGGTAAATAACAGGTTTTGGTGCCACTAAATGATTGTTTCAGTGAGCGGTACATAAAAGCAAAATCTAAGGTACAATGTACCTTCCAAGTTAAGAGGTACATCTGATTTTGCCTCTGAAATCAGAGGTACATTGTGCCTTTCATTTTTAAAGGTACGTTGTGCCCTTAAAATTCAGAGGCACAAATGATCCAAATGTGCCTCTGAAATCAGAGGTACATTGTGCCTTTCATTTTTAAAGGTACGTTGTGCCCTTAAAATTCAGAGGCACAAATGATCCAAATGTGCCTCTGAAATCAGAGGTACATTGTGCCTTTCATTTTTAAAGGTACGTTGTGCCCTTAAAATTCAGAGGCACAAATGATCCAAATGTGCCTCTGAAATCAGAGGTACATTGTGCCTTTCATTTTTAAAGGTACGTTGTGCCCTTAAAATTCAGAGGCACAAATGATCCAAATGTGCCTCTGAAATCAGAGGTACATTGTGCCTTTCATTTTTAAAGGTACGTTGTGCCCTTAAAATTCAGAGGCACAAATGATTCAAATGTGCCTCTGAAATCAGAGGTACAGTTTTTAGAGTGTAGGTACGAAGTGTAGGTAGTAAAAACAAATGAATAAAAAAGTGGCTTTTATGGTTAAACGAATGCAGTCCTCATTTTCGGGGGGTGTAACTTCATGCATTTGAAAGTGTTGTGTGAACTGTATGGTTCTTATATTTAATGACGCTTTAAAATTCAAGTATAGTAAGATCAAAGACAGGCTATCGATATCAGGAGCACCAAACATTTGGCCTTCTAACAGAGTTAGACAGTGCAAACTTTGTTGCAACATTCACGTATTCAAGCAGCAAGAGAAAAAAAACATAAGCTTTAGTGAAATGCATCCACTTAAATAGCATTTACATTATTTCTTTCTTTCACAGTTTCATTCACATAAGTTTTAAATTAAAATCAGAGTCATTATGCACGATATTCCTTAAAAACTGCCCTTAATCTATATTTTTAATATCTTTATTAAGAATGGAAACAAAACAAAAATAGACGCATTGGGGGTCTCAAACTTATATCAAAACAAGGAAAAGGCAACAAAAAAATTATCAAAATAGCCCAAATCACAATACAAGAAGATGGTAATAAAGATTAAGACAGGTTCAACCAAAACTTGAAAGACAACTGCAAGAAATAGACCCTTATGGAATCCTAAATCTCACCAGAAAAACTGAACCTCTTGTAAACAGATTACGTATTGACCATACGAGACTAAATTCACAGACACCTTTTACTGAATGAACCAGCTCCGGTTGTAGTGAGCTATTAACCTTAAAGTACATCTTGACCTAGTGTTGTACTTAAAAATTAAGAGACATCATCAATAAAATGTTAGGCGGAGGCATAGCTCAGCTTATTCTGAAGATGTCAAAAGATAAATTTGAAGCATGCAACGGGCATCAAGATATTTACAACGTGACTGAAATTGCAATAATACAAGTTTTATAGTCATTTGTAGAACCTCAGGATGAAGATCACAAAGCACTCATAAATGAAGTAATAGAAAAATGAGCAACACAGTAGAGAAAGGAGACATTATCGAAAACTGTGACTTTCCTCATTTATCTGATTTACTTTGTTACACACTCCACACCAAAATCTTATTGATTATCTGAAAAACATTTCGTACTCCCCATAAATTTAAACCAGATTTAGTTAAGTGAATGGTTCGGGCGGTTTAGCATATTTTGGATCTTGCTCCACTAACTAACTTAAACAGGTTTGATTGATGGCGTTTCTAATAATTGTCTGCATTGAGCCTTTACCTCCCAATGAGGTGACATTCCTCAGTGGTTTGCGGATCATAGGTTAAAGTCAACTTGCCGTCGGGCTAACCGTGGAGGGTTTTAGTGGTTTTCCTCTCCATGTAAGGCAAATGGTGGTCAGTTCCTTCAAAAAAGTCCTCCACGAAAGCAAATTTCTCGCAATACTTGATCCTGGAGTTCCCTTGTCTTCTGGATTGAGTTCAAAATGACAAGGCTGCGGAGTTGAACATTAGTAGTCGTAAACCTAAAATTGGGTCGTTTGTTCAACGACGGTTATAAAATAAGATTGTCTGCATCTCCTCTCGTAATCAGACCAGTCTTAATGTTTATGATATTCGCGCACGTCTACTGTGATTTGTCAGATTCAGAATGCGTTTTTGTTTATTCCTCGCTTAAATTTTCATTTTTGACCCCCAATTTGTTTAGATTTTTGGTAAGGATTCTAAAATACACAATAATGGTAATCTTTCTGAAATATCACACACTTTTTCAATTATTACTTTTTTTTTCAGTTATGTGCCCGACGAAATTCTTAAAATTTCAAATTAATTCGGAAGTCAAATATGTAGTTTGATTTATATAAAATATTGTATTAAAAATAAGCTTTCGAGAAAGCAACTTCTCCATGAATAATAAGTGCTTGAAATTTGTGATTTTAATTTTTTTGTAACTCCAATACATGTTTCTTACTTCACTTTTGACAAGAATTCTAAATATTTAAATTAAGGTTAAGTAGGACAGAACATCTTGTAAATATACATCAATATCTATGCTTTTTTACGTATTTACCATTATTTTATTTCGCTTTTTTTGCTATTAAGTTTCATATTAACATTACTGATGTTACAATTATTTTAGCAGTTTTCTGATGCATAGTCTAACATTTTTATGTAACCCTTTTTATTCCTCCAACTTTTTCTACCTACAATGTTCTGATAATTTTAAGATTAAAGCAAACCTTCTTGACTCTTGTTGAATCAATTACTAGCATAATGTCATTTATAAAATTGATACATTTTTGTAATAATACATATAATACAATTATAATAATAGATATAACAATTTTATGTGTATTAATCACAACATATCTATACTGAAATTTGTGACAGATCTCTAACAAGTATTTTTTTAACCTTGATAAAATTCAAGAAAAAGGGGTAAAAAATAAATAAACCGAAGAGCAACAGCCCGAAAATAAAAATTATCAATTATCAAAATTATCAATTATCAAATTATAAAAATTATCAAATTTAATAATTTCTTTTCATAAAAATTATTAAAATTTTTTTTTTCATTGAGTGGTTCAAATATGTAAGACTATTGATTATACTTAAAAACAAAAGTTTAAGTTAAAATTAAAACTCATTAAACATAGGTTAAAAGAAATTTTAATTATTTAAAATAATCATGATGTTAACGGTGAGGTAAAAAATATTTACAATTAAAGTCCAAAATCAACTAAAAACTAAATAAAATTTAAATGTAAAGTTGGCTATCAGTTCATAGATAAAAGTTTCTCAAAATAGGAGACAGGGCACTCGCCCCCCCCCCTCAAGAGGTGACCCAGATTCGAATCAAACTGATGGCTTGTCGATACGAATCCTGCATCCAACTCGCTCCGACCAGAGTGCTTATGTTAAATATCTTCAGTGGTAGACGGATCATGGAGTCCCCTTGTCGTCAGGAAATTTTCGTGGTTTTCCTCCCCATATAGAACAAATGCAGATTAGTCCCATAAAGAAGTCCTCCATGGAGACAAATTTCTCCCAATACTTGACCCAGGAGTTCCCTTATCTTCTGGATTGGGTTCAAAAGTGCAAAGGTTACGGAACATTGGTAGTCGTACACTCGAGATTGGGTCGACAGTTCAACGACGGTTACAAAATAAAAATAGTCCTTAAATATTTGTCTTTCAATTTGTTCTCGGGTTGTCCGGTACTTTGGACAGTTAAAAAACTACGCCACTGGTTTTGCAAGATGTATAATATATGCTTCAAATTTTTTTTTATTTTAAAGAGAGTACGACCATTAACGGTCCATTAATATTATATTCTTTATGAAAAGAATATAATATTAATGGACCATTAATGGTGGTACTCTCTTTAAAATAAAAAATTCGAAGCATATATGTAAAAGTCCCGTAGTGGACTGATCGTTAAGACACGGTTCCCAGCAGATCACCGAAGTCAAGCATCACTGGCTGCGGTCAGTGTGCGAGTGGGTGACCACTTGGATCAGTCTGCGTAGGGAACGAGGGTGTGCGGTATTGGTCCTCGTTAAACTGTGCTACCTTAAAGTGCTAGACTACGCGCGCAGGTCGTCGGGCTACCGAAGCGGGGTGCCATCCCCTCCGCAGAGGATCAAAATTGTAATGGCATGTCTTCGGATCATCCTCTGGGATGTTTCTCAGACCGTCGCCAATAGCCCATTGTGCAGCTCCAGTGCGACGTAAATTAACAACAACAACATCTTTTCATAAAAAGTAATATCAAAGATTTTTTTTTCCCATTGAAATCCTTATTATGTTACAATAAATGATACCTGAAAACTCCTTTGCAGAAAGGGAAAAATTAAATTTCTCGAAAGGGAGAAGTTAGTCGAACACATAGTTGTATAAAAAGTACTTATTGCTATTGCTCTGTAGTTACTTCTACCTGAAGGTGTATTTTCCTATATAGTAGAATCGGTAAAATAAATCGTTAGGTTATATCTGCACAAAAAGTTTCTACTCATTTGCACATCTTGAATTGCTAAATAGATAAGCGAGTCGTTGATTATTGTCTCTTACATAATCGTATGAGTTCAAACACGAATCAAAGCAACTAATACTTCAAAAGTTGAAATGGCTTTCTTTTTCGATAATAAGTTCTATTTTTGAATAGCACTTATTATGAAAAAAAAACATTTTCAGCTTCAAAAATAAAAATCCCAACAAGTCGAAATTTATCTCATACAATTCAGTACAAATTTTTTTTTTTATCGGGAAGTGTACCTGACATGTTTATATAGACAGCAAAGTAAAAAGTGTACAAAATCATGTCCCAAGTGGTATTTTTTATGCATAACAACGCCTGCAACTTTAACTATTGTTTAGATTAACTCGTGCATAGTCTTATTCTACTCAACCGTAAAAATATCAATTGGAGACAACGTATCACTTGTTTAGATAGCAGTATCAGATGCATAAATAGACAATAGTACAAATTTGCACTTTTTGTACTTATAACTTTTGAACTATCAGCCTCATTAAATTCAGTGTGAAAAAAATTACATTGGAAACAATGCCTCACTTGACTGTCAAGAAGAAATTGAATTCTTCCTCAAATCACCCTCAGAAAAGGGAGAAACATAAAAAGAGAGTTAGGGAGTTTTCTGGTATCATTTATAATAACATCTCTCTCTCTCGTATGCCTGTAAACGCAGAGGGGTGCGAGTGTTCTTGTTTTCCAGTGGCGTCATCTAATGCCAAGAATTCGACTTCTGTCACACCCGTTTACAGATTTAACGTGCATCAGTCACCATCTACTACACTGGGGAATCTTCGGCCGGCGGGGTTCGAACCCACGAACTCTCCGACATGGACCCAGCGACCAACCGACCAGGCTATAACAACATATAACAAAGCTTTTTGCTTAGAAATATCTTAGTATTAATTCTCCCAATGAAACATATCTTTTTTCTTCTTTTTGCTTTAACTACTGGACTATGATGCAAAGCTGGGATAAAATACATTAGTTTCCAAAGAGGAATTAAAGCAAGCTAGAATTGTAAAGTAATTAAGAGATTGGTGGTCAGAGCCCTCCAGTCTATACAAATAAGTTAAAACATAGATTGAAATTTAATAACACTACTTTGAATAATACTACTTGAAATTTAATAATACATCACAGATACCATGTTGATGCTTTGTTTCGATAGCATTTAATAAGTTAATTTTAATATTTATTTAGTACTAAGCTTCGATACTTTTTTTCCGACACTGTTTTTGAGGCTTTTTTAACTTTGTGCGTTTGACGAGCAAAGAAACTCTAAAATATACACCCTAAAAATTATGGCAAATAACTTAACCATAATTGCAGTTCTCAGTAAATCTATGTCACGTGATGCTTATAAGAGTCTTTCTCTTCTTAACTGTTATTTATTGTATAGATTTCTATATTATTAAAAATAGTAGTTTCAGTTCTCTATACTAGTATAAGTAGTAATTTAAAATCTCTATACTATTGTAAAAGTAGTATTCAATCTTTATATTCTTATAAGTAATCCTATATCTAAATTCACTGTCACAGATAAAATTCAAAACAACCTCGAGGGAAAAAAATTTTTTTGAAGCATTGAATGCATTTTTAATTATCTACTTTTGAATATTAACAAAGCACATTTTTCTCAATTAAATAAAAAATTCAAAGAAGTAATTAACACATATCCTGTATTATTCCGCAGTTATCCAAGAATGAAAAAGTGATATTTGGAAGAAAAAAAACATTCATCCTGTTTGATGCCACAGAAAGAAGAACATTCCTTGAAATGTAATGAAATTCCGTAGCCATCTTTTGGGAAACAAGAAAATGGAAATGTTTCTTCACACCCCCACCCCTCTAACCCCCCATTCAATGTCTATTCGTTTTATTATAAAGACGTCACCAGAAAGCTCACTATTCATGTCTTCTCCCCTCTCCCCCCCTGAAAACAGAAGTTGCTTCCCTAATGGCTAACTAGTGTTTTGACGTCAGAGTAGGGCGGCCGAATAAGGGGGCGGCCCCGGCGCTTAAAAGGGGGCGCGCTCTTCGACTCTTGAAAGCAGGTGAATCTTTTTCTGAGTTTTGATGAGCAGCCCTAGTATCGGCCGACACCTGTTGCCCTTCCTAACTGATTCCAGGAATTCCCGAACTGTGAGTCAATTCTTTTGTTTTCCTAACATTTCTATTTTTAAAATTAAAATATGGTTTTAAATACTGAGCACAAAAATTATAATTCAATTGTTTAATTCAAAGAATATAACTGTTGCTCTTGTTAAAAAAAAATGAAAGAGAATGTAAGAGGAAAAATGAAGATTAAATTTAAAATAATTAAATAGAATTTAACTATCCAAGCATTGAACTCATTTTATAATTAAATAGTAAATTTTTTTAAAAGACAATAGTTAGATCCACAAATAGTTAAAAAAAAAATTTTATAATTAAAACGCATACGTGGTTTGGTGCCACAATAGTATACCTTCCACAGTAGAATAAATGGTAGAGATGGTCAGGGCAATTTATCCTATTAATAAAGGTGTACCATTGTGATACTGAAACGAATCTAGGTTTTAATATAAATTTTTTTTTTACCACTTTTGGTATTCAACGTAGTCTTCAACAAAATTTACTATTTTCACAATAAATTCCTCTCGTAATTTTATAATTTAAATAGTATTTCTCTTACTGTGATGAAATGATCCTGTTAAAATGAGTCTAAAACTTTTCAAATGTCTAGGAAAATGAAATGAAAATCCTTATTCATCAAATATTATTTTAACAGTTATGTATGTAACTTATTATACATGCAAATTCTGTTTACTACATTTAAAAATGAAAGTAAAATTATGCTACGTTTAAATCGTAGATAGAAACTGACATTTTACTTAAAATGAATTTTCTGTCCCTTCAGTTCCCAATTTTCAATAATTTAAAATGATGCAAAATTTTTGGGGGAATTTTTTTTTAAATAGATGGAGTGCATTGGGCGAAAAAAAAAATCAAACTTACTAGGGAATAGACAAACAAATCACATGCGTAATTGCATGTATTTAAACTGTGCAAGCTAAATTAATACTATTTGGAATGAGATTTTAAGTTAATTATTATTAATTAATTTTTTGCATAGTAAAGTCAATAATGGTTCTTTAATCGCAATAGTTTTATCGCAATAAACTATCTGAGTGATTGACAATCCAGTTTTTTACTTTTTCATCATAATCAGTGCTTACAGCTTTAAAGTACACTGGCGTAGAAAATTAAGAGGTCGATTATCTCTAGAATTAGTGGACAGATTTTAATGAAATATGATATGTACATACATTGATACAGTACAAAACAAATAACCATTCAACAATTGTAATACACACGCATGATTATGCGTAACAATCGTTGGAGTAGGAAGGTATGAAATTACCACCGGACAATTGCCATAGGAAATGATAAACTGCCTTATTTCAAGTATGAAATCAGGCTGCAAGACCTGTATATCTGTGAGAGGGTAACATACCTCCTATTAACCCATTTTTTATTTGTTTATTCTGCAACTGCCGTTTCATACCTTCCGACGAGTGCTACGCACGATCATGCCTGTGTATTACAATTGTTGAACTGTTATTTGTTTTGTACTGTATCAATGGATGTACGTGTCAAATTTCATTAAAATCTGAGAGATAATCAGCCAAGTATGCAAATTTTCTTAATTTCTAATACCAGTGTACTTTATCTGATTATCTCCATTGGTCACTTTATCTGAAAATATCTTAAAGGTCTCTTTCAACAAATAATCTGCAATCAGGAACCAAAACGACTGAGCATCATTTATTAAGAAGCAAACTCAACTTTCAACTCTAATTATCATTTGGATGTGTTATTCACATGTAGGACAGAGCAAAGTATAGTTTGTCTGTGGTAAGAACTCCCCCCGCCACAAAGTCTGATGCTATCTGCTGCTATGGAAACAAGAATTTCAGAAAGGGTAGGTTCTCTTCACTCTAGGGCTAGACCGAAGAAAAAGACACCCTTTCTCTCGCCGACTCGAGCCCAGACCTGTCCTAAACCCCTGCTTGAAATAGTTATGTCTCGTTACCGTCCACACTAATGGCTAGGGGAGTTCTTACTTCAGACAAACTATATTTTTGGCTGCTCTCAAAATGTATTCATTTCCACACATTTTTAAAAATTCTTTGTTTGAACTAAACTCATTGTGTCTGCTCATTAAGCTACTTTTCACGTGCATCTTATCTAACCCATGCAATCAGGGACAAGTCTCATTTAACCCATGGTAACTTATCTTATTAATTCATATCAGCAATGAAGCAAGTCTCAAAATCGCTAATGAAGCTTAATATTTATAAACGTGGGTAAACGTACAGTAAAATTTTAATCAGCAAATTAATCAAAAATAATTTTTAAAAAAAAACGTTATAAAACACAAAATATATGTATAAGTATTTTCTTTCTTTCTTTTTTCTGGCATAACAATAGTATTGACTAGGTTTCCAAGAATTTGAAAAAATATTGGTAGCCAGCAAACATTTTCGGTAGCCAGTAAAAATATTGGCACCTACTCAGTTTCTAGTTTTTTTTTTAATTTTTATTTCCAAATTTGAAATTTTGCTTATTACATTCATGCATAAAAATCAAGTACTTACATTTGGAATGCTTAGTAAAAATAAATGCAAATACATATTACAATATAATGAAATGTTAAAAGAATTTCTAAAAGAAATCTCAAAGTAATAAAAATAATGTGTAATTTCAAAATATTATGTTTTTTTACCATTAAATGCAAATATTATTTGAGAATTTGCAATGGGCTTCATCAGAGGATATTTCTTTTTATTCAAATTTAAGTATTGAGAACCATTAATTTCATCAAACAAATCCGCGAGACCCGAAGAATTTGGAAGAAAAATTCTAAAATCAGGCACAGCGTTCAAAAATTACGTAGTGGTTGAGAATAAAAACATATGTTTGTTATTCTTTACCTAAAATGAAATTGAATCGGGTGTGCTTCTTCATTTTTTTAATAGGGTGACGTTAGCTAAGATGTTAACTTCCGTACGCTCCTGTACGTAACGTTTAAACCAGCTGCGCATGCGTCAGTTCTGGTGCAATGCGCATGCTCCCATGAAAAAATATCTATCTTACGTAAGTGAAAATAAGAGATTTTGCAAAACTCCGTAAGTTACAAACGCTAACGCACTGGAATATTATTTTAACACAAAATCGAAATAAACATTTACAATGTATGTAGACTATTTCTTTAAATCCGTGGCAACCGATTCAAAATGCTTCGCTCCACGTAAAACTACGGATCTGTGAGTGGAAAAATTTGGTAGATTAGTGATTTTGATGTATTCAGAGACAAAAAAGAAGTTTATTATTATTATTAATATTCAAAAATATATTATTGAACTTCTATTGAATATTTTAACTTTTTTTTAACGAAATTGTATAGTTTAAATATAATTTATAATTTTAAAATAGCGAAAATGTATCTAGTTTCTTATGGAACTAGTGCAATTAGACAACCGTAATGTTAAACAAAAAATAATAAAACTATTTTTTTATTGAATGAATCAATGGTTTTAAGATGACACGATTCATTTCTAAACGTCGTTTAACATATTAACAGGAAACAACATTTAACAGCTATAAACAGCCAGATTTTGGCCTTGTCTTTGTAGTGTAAATCACACCAACATAACGTAAAGATATGTAGCATCTAACATTAACGCGAGCAAGCGCAGTTGCTTTAATCTTAAGTACAGAAACGTACGGAAACTAACGTAAGAGTGCTAAATCTCCTTAATACGTTTATTAGTACTCATTACTGTTTACTTCAGCAACAGAGCATTTAAGAAGCATTTAAAGGATCATCTTTTGAAGAGCTCAATTTTGCACAGTCGTCATAAACTCATGTGGTTTTTTAGTTAGTACTACAGATTTCTGCATAATTTTCTAAACTCACGGTATTTTTAATAAGTTAATTTCGTATCGCATATTTTGTTAATAACTTTTTTAAACACGGGGCTTGATTTTCGTCCATTTCGTCGTGAATTCTAATTGTTATTCGAAAATTTTTTTCGATGGTTATACCAATGGATTTCTGCGTAATTTTAAAATCCCGATAAAATCAAAACTATTACGACTCACACATCTCGAATTATCTCCGATTGATTTTCAACCACATTCATTCCAGCTTTCATTGATTTTATCGTAAGTTCATGTGGCTTTTCACAAATTGTTACAGATTTCTACATAGTTTTTAGAAATCCCTATACATTTAATCAATTATGTAAGTGAATTTCGAATGGTGCGTTTGAATAATAACTTGTTGACCTACGCGCTCGATTTGCACCGATTTCGCCTTGAAATTAAATTCCTTTTTTTTTTACTACTTTTTAGTCGGTTAAACCCATGGTTTTCTAAATAATTAAAAAAAACGATATATATAAATCGAAATTATCATGAATCTTGATTCACAGAAGTTACCTTTTCATTTTCGACCAATATTTTGAACAGATTTCATCGTAAATGCATGAGGCTTACAATCATAATTTCGCAGTTATTTTCATGGTTTTCGACAGGATTTTTTTTAAATTACGATTTTTTAACACGGTATTATCACAACACTCGAAATTTGAAAAATGCGCAACAGTGCCAAGGTAAGGAAAACTGACATTTCTCTCCGATGATTGTTAAAAACATGAGCTCGAAGGGTAAAAAAAAAAATATATCGCTGAGTTAAATTCTCATGCCGATCTTTTTAGATAAATATCGAACTGCAAAAAAAAAATTCGGATCATGAGTGAAAAGCTAATACAGTCGCCACACAAAATTTATTGGTCGCCAATGGCGACAGCGTGATTGTATTTCACGAGCCCTGGTAATGACGATGTATTTATTTGAACAATTTCCTAATGCATATTTATGGAACTTTTAATGAAAAATTTAAACTCTTATTACTGAGAACTGGAAATTATACTTACAATTGCTACTGGGAACTATTATTGGAAAAACTTAATCCTTGATTATCGTTTATTTCATAAGTTCTTATTTGACTTTATTTATACCTTTTATCTGATAACATAAACATCCTTGTACCATTTTATCAATAATAATTGTACAATGAAAGTGTAGCGTGCACTTTAACCTTGGCTTTATAAACTGTTACACCGTATTATTTGGCGCAGCAAGTCCTCGTTTGGACTTTGTGCCACTAAACCCTACTTTCAATCAATCAATCAATGTTTATTTCTTAAAACAACTACTACTGATAACATATATAATCGCTCAGTTTATTGCACCGCCGTTAAAACCCTGTATATTGGGACAAATTATTAATAATTATTATTATATTGGGACATTTAATTCCAGAGTTTAAAATTAAAATTCAATGATTTTAAAAAATTGAGCTCCTTTGAATAATTGAAACCATTAGAGCTGATTTGAAATTTTGAATGTATGAATATCAATTTTTTAATGAACGAATTTTTGATTTCATTATGGAAATAAATTGGTTTTGATCTTTCTGATATTAACTTTCTAAGCGATTGTTATTGATTTGTCAGATTTGGATTTAAACACAGGTTTACAAATATCAATATTCGAATGTTATTCACGATCGATATTCGAATGATTTTTACGCGAAAAGTGACACTTTATATTATAATATCCCGTCATTCTGTGTTAAGAATAGGTAATGTTGTTGTTGTTACTTATTCCACTTGGCAATACCAACAAGCTTGCTTGGAATTCAAGCGAATTCTTAAGGCAAACGGTGAGTTCCTTTTTTTTTCAGTGGTGCCATCTATGACCAAGAAAGCAACTTCAGCCACACTCACATCACAGATCGTTTTACAGGGAGGACCCAATTATACTTCATTTATTCACCCACATATCGAAATTTCGACCTGAACCAGAAAGCGATCAAACGTCAATTCAGTACCATCAAAGGTATTGATTTGATATGAAAATGTGAAGGACTTTGGGATCCCAATAGATTTAGCGTGCATCAAACACCATTTAATACACTGTGATTCTTTGGCCGGCGGGATTCAAACTCACGTTCTCACGAACACGAGCCCATCGTCCTACCAACCAGGCTATCCAGGCCTAAAAATAGGTTATAAGACGTTAATATTATTAAAAAATATAATTATCGTGAGGGGGGGGAAATTGTTTATTTAAATGATCCTATGAAAAGACTAAAAAAAATAACACAATTGCATCTTCTTCAAATAAATTAACTTTATAAAAAATAATGATTTATTAATGCATTTTTTATTTCAAGAAAAGTTAGTTTCGCTGTATAATATAAAAACGTAATCAAATAGATAAAATAGATAAGTGTAGAGTAAAATTTTCCTTCCGGAGTTATATTGAGGAGTGTGGGTAACGCCATTATTCTCTCTAACTTAATCGAGATAGAAGCGTAAGCAGTTATAGACAGTACATTAACGCTGTTTGTCTAAAATAGTTTGTGGTAAAGAGAAAAAAAAAATTAATGCCTCAAACTTATTTCAATGCCGGATTATCTAGGCTCATAAAAAAACTGAATTAAACGAGAACAAAGTATTGATTTTGACAATTTTCATCTAGGTGGAAAAAGTCGAGGAAGTGACGATTTTTAAAAGAAGTTTAATAACTTTTAAATATTTAAGTCATTCGAATTTCATGAAAAGGACAGAACTGAATGTAAAACCACTGCTTCTAGATAAAAATGAAAATCCTGTACATCAAATACGTAAGCGTGCATGTGTATGTAGGTGGAGCCAGTAGAGAAACAGCCTTTACAAGTGCGGGTAAGTTAAGACGCATTTCGTTCGCTAGCACAGTTCTGCGAATTTCTTGGTGTTATTTTGCAACAATAGGTTAAATTCAAATTGTAACAGTAAAAATGAGTAACCACCTACGTTTAGATGATGGAATGAGGTGGCGAATTGTGGGGATGCTAGAAGCAGGCCAATCTCAGGTCCAGATTTGTAGAGAGTTCAATTTAACGCCCAGAGTCGTGTGTAAATTATGGAAACAGCTCCAGGATACCTGATGCATCGGAAAGATCGTCGAAGAACCACGATGGTCAGAGAAGATCACCATTTGACAATTATAGCGAGTCCTAACAGAGAGGCTACAGCTTCTCAGCTCTCTTGTGACTTATATGCAGCCACAGGAACCCGTGTATCAAGGATGACTGCTTCCAAACGACTTCATGAGAGAGGGTTGTTTGCAAGAAGACCTGCTGTTTGCGCTCACTTCTACGAGCAGAAGAGTCAGTTCAGCATAGTGCAGAGCATAGAGATTGAAGAATGGATCAATGGCCGACCGTTCCTTTCACTGATGAGTCCCGGTTCAGCCTAATCACAGATTCTCGCAGTACGTTCATATGGAGAGAACCACGAACTCGCTACCTACCCTCCAATGCCCGCAAAATCTACCATTATGGCGAAGCAGGGTTAATGGTCTGGGCAGGCATCGTGTTGGATGACCGCACACCTCTCCACGTCTTTGAAAGATGCTCTGTGAGTAGTGTGAGGTATAGGGAAGAGGTCTTGGAGACCTTATGCTCGCTTTTTCAGGAGTGCAGTTGGCGTTGAGTTCCTTTTTATGGACAATAACGAGAGGCCACATAGAGCTCTTCTGGTGGACGAATTTTTGAGAGTGAGTATATTCGCCGGATGAATTGGCCAGCCAGATCTACAGACCTCAACCCTACAGCGCATGTGCTCTCTGGGGAGGGCAATTGCAACTCGCTACCCCTCCATCCGAGTACTATCCAGGGAAGGAAAACAGCGTTGCTGAATGAGTGGGACCCATTGCCACAGGAAATGATAAACTACCTTGTTTCAAGTATGACATCACGCTTCAAGGCCTGCATATCCGTAAAAGGGGACCATACCCCCTATTAACCCCTTTTTTGTTTATTCTGCAACCGCTGTTTCATACCTTCCGACTCCAACGAGTGTTGCGCACGATCATGAGTGTGTATTACAATTTTTGAATGGTAATTTTTATTTTGTATAGTATCAATGCATGTACATATCAAATTACATTAAAATCGGTCCAGTAGTTCTAGAGATAATCGACCAACTCTGCAAATACCTCTTAATTTCTTACACCAGTGTATATAGTTTTAAACCATAGCTTTGCTTTAAGTATAAGACACTTATGTTGTATGTTTTTTACTTTTTTATTTTCTTCCTCAAAAAAGCTTCGAAAGACTGGTTTTTAACAAGCAGTCACAGGGGATTTGCGAACGGCAGCGCGAACAGTATTTTTTAAAATTATAAATTTCGTCTAACGGTTTCGTGCAGTTTCATTCGACATCACATAATATCACCTTTAACATAAGAAGCAGCTATTTTAATCAGTCCTCTTTGCAGCGCTACATAACCGATCTCCTAATCCTCACTCCATTTTCAATAAAATTTTAGACACTTATGATAATTTGTTACAAGGTGGACATAAAGTAACTTTTTGCTGGATCCCAGGTCATACAAACATAACAGGAAACGAAGTTGCTGACTCAATAGCAAAATCAACAAACAATCTATCGAACAATCCGCTGACTTATTCTGATGTAAAAAGATCAATTCAAAATATTCTCGAATCACAATGGCAAAACTGTTGGAAGAATGACACTAATAACAAACTACACGCCATTAAAACTTACATACACCCTTATAAACAGTTAAACATCAGTCGAAAACTTGAAGAGCTTTTAAACCGCTTGCGTATTGGCCACACACGAATAACTCATAAACACCTTTTTCTAAACAAACCAGAACCAGAATGCACAAATTGTAAAGAACCTTTAACTGTTATACATATTTTGATCGAATGCAGTAAATTTAAAAACCAGAGATTGCGTCATTTTGGTACCTTCCATCAGTCATTGTTTTCACTAATTGGAGATGATCCTCACTCTAACATTTTCTCCTACCTTAATAAGGATATTGGAATTTATACATCTATCTAGTTTTTAAACCAAAACAGAGTTGTGAACCTAGCTGTAAAATATCTACCTTATTGGAGTCGCGATATAGCCAAGACTGGTTCTTGCGCCAAAACCCCAAACAAACAATTATCAGTCCTCAGTTTAAAAACTAAAACTCTATTTCATTATTTTTTTATCACTTCTGTGTATCGAATTGCTTGTACTTGTTATATTTATTTCATATTATCCTATATTACATGTTTATTTATCACCGCTTCTTAATACATCGTCTGTTGACAATTTAAATAAAATTAAAAAGTGAGAAACCAAAAACGAAATTCTGAAGATATCTTTGTTTAACAAAAACAGCACTTCATCAGGGGACGCTCTGCCATGCTAACACACTGGAGCCTTTCTATAATCGTTGGGTAAACCAAAAACGGACTGTGCCCCGAAGCCCCATAATGAGAAACCTAAATAAGAAAATGCAATACCTCAAAATTTAAAATTGATAATCCGATGATGCACAAAAACACAAGTATACGGAGATAACACTAATAAAGACACGTCAATATATATAAGAAATATAAAGAGAAAGTTAGAATGACCAAATAAAATACAAATTGCTAGATCTTTAAAAATTTAATGAAATTAAAAAATATAGTGCTTTCCCCTTTCGAAAAAAAGCAAAAATTCAATGATTGAAAAAATTATCCAATAAAGTGCTGCCATCTATACTCTTCGGTAACTGACAAAAGAGCTTCAAAAAAATGATTTTTAGCAAGCAGTCATGGCGGGTTTGTGAACGGCAGCGCGAACAGTATGTTTTAAAATTTTAATTTTCTTCTTACGATTTCGTGCATTCTCATTCGACATCACATAATATCACATAAGAAGCAGCTATTTTTATCAGTCTTCAAAACTAAAACCCTATTTCATTATTTGTTTTATTTTATAACAGTCATTGAACTGCCGACCCAATTTTAGGTTTACGACAACAAATGTTTAACTCAGTAGCCTTGTAATTTTGAACCCAATCCAGAAGATAAACCGAACTCCTGGATCAAGTTCGCGAATAACTAGAAATATGACAACTCCAACCATTGTTTTACATCAGAGAGCGTTGTTCGCCTACCAGAGGCAATATTGTGGCAGTTCATTTCATTATGATAATGCAGAAAGTAATAGTTAAGTTGCTAATCTAATTCAGCTTCGGTTAAAAGAATTGTTCTTTTTTTAAATTTTCATTTTTATCCGACTTGTAGTTTTTTGTTGCCAAAGCGAAGAAAAAATTTCCTCGGTTATTTAACAATATAAGCACATATTAGTGCTTTACATGCTGTTAGGCGGATGCACTTTTGCTCACAGTGTTCGCATCCTCTTGAACTGCTTTCGCGACTCCTTTCGGATCGCCTCGCAATCCACGCTCACTTATTTAGCTCATTGGATGCAGATATGTATTAGTCTAACTTCGTAGGATAATAGTATTCTTTTTAAATCAAATTTTTAAAATATGTTGATAAATATGTCAATCAATAAGAAAAGCAATTCTTCTAAACTTTCTTCAATTAGTTGTGTAATAAATTTATATTTAATGTCTATATGTTTGGTCTTAAAAGCTTTCTCAATTATTTTTACAAAAATATGTAAGAGTCTGATTATCACAATACTCTTTAAATACTCTGATTTGGCAAAATATTAAGTTAGTTATACAGTAGGGAACCGATTATCCGGAACGATCGGGACCATCGCTATTCCGGATAAATGATTTTTCCGGTTTTCTGAATCGCTACAAAAAGCCGTTTTTTTATTGTTAAACCCAACTAAAAAGAGATTTTTTTTTTGGAAATAATCTTAAAAAGAAGAAGAAACGATGAAGTAATACACTAATGATTATTTCCAAAATGATGGTAAGGTGAACATCTTTCAAAAAAGAAAGAAAAATCCTAAAATCTTATGAGGAAAAAAAAATTTTTTTTTTCAAAAAAACTGCTGGAAAATTTATCGAATTTCGTTCCGGTTTTTTGGTTTTCCGGTTTTCTGATTTCCGGATAACGGGTTCTGTACTGTATTATAATATTAAGTTACTCTTTTAAACCAGACTGTTTCTTTCATACTTTCACAGAAGGCAACAAACTTAAAACTCCTTCGAGTTACACCCAGATATCACAGCTTGTCACAGTGAGGTTATAGAACAGTCGAAAACGGTCACAGCAGTCACAGGTGTGACCGTTTAGAATTGTCCCAATGAGGTCATAATGCGACTTTGTTGACTATGTCACTTTATCTTGCGATATTCTATAAAAGTTTCATTGACTAGTTGTGACTTAAGTCAGTCAGCAATCACACCTATACTGCGAAACTTTGTAGCCACTTCGTTGCAACTTTGACCCCCTGAAAATCACAAACCATTTTTTAAAGTTACAAGGGTATATTGTGACTTGCCTCACTAAAGCACTCCAGTCACTTAAAAGTTTTATAAACAGTTTTTGCGATCTTTTACAATTAAATATGTGGATCACAATTGAGTCGTGAATGGTCCCGACAATTACATTCAAGTATGATCTTTCTCGAATGACTCCAAAGTCCTCTCATTATGATTTGGAAAGAAAAAAAAACATTTTTTTTCTTCCATAAACGCGCTAGCTTGAAAAAACAATTCCGTACTATACTGTTCTCTCTAACGTTCACAGTGCCAGAAAAAAGATTTTAAATGTAAATACACCTCTTTTCTAAATTACGGTACATTATATATAAATAAATCTATTTTAATATTATGTTTTATATAATGTTTTTTAAAGAAAGAATTTTAATATCTTTTCCTCTTTTGTTTTTAAAATAGATGTATACACTTACACTTTTTTAAGATTTGTTTTAAAAATTTCAAATTGTACACAACTTATCGAGCTACAAGCCATCTTGATAAAATCTATTTTATTCAAAAATACAATGCTGAGGTAGAAATATAACCAAATTTTTGAACGAACAATTCCATCAACTTAGCATTTCTGTTAGCTTTTAATTTTAATGTATAATTCTATTTTGCTTGCAATTTGAATAAAACTGATTACGTTTTCTCAACAAAGGTTTTTTATTCTTTCAGAAAAAAGTGTCGATAAATTTTCAATAGAATATGAAATACTTTGCATAGTAACCCTGGCGTTTTGTTTATTTTTTACTAAAAGTGTTGTGTATTACAAGCCTGTGATTTTGAGAGGTTATGTGCTAATTTCAGAAACAGAATCTTATTTTTCAAATTTGCTAGTTCCGTTTTGTTCTATGAAGCGACAAAAAATATCGAATCGTATAAAAGTGGCGGGTCCTCTTAAATTAGAGAAAAAATTAGTAATTGTGTTTTAAGGTTATTTAGAATAAGTTAGTGTTTTAAGATTGATGATTAAAGAAAATTGTTATATTTTGTGTTCACTTTCGATTTTCTTTTACGTCTATTAATGTCGTTGTTTAAAAGGTACTTTCGTCTGCTATTGGGTGTTTATTTTCGCTTACTGAGTCAATATTATTTCATTTTGATTACATTTGTTTTTAATTTCCTCTTCATTTTTATAATAATGTACCTCAATCAACAATACTTTTTTATATTTTTAATTTAGAATGACATATTTTGTAAAATAATTGATTTTCTGCACATTTTTTAAAAATATTTCAGGATTTTTTTCCACAAAATACTTAAGTTTTTGAGCAGTTAAAAAAACAAAAATATTTTAATCTTTCTTTTCCTTAAAAATCCTTTTAATTGCAAATATAAACCGGGCCTTTTCAAATTTATTTTAATGATTCAATTTGCAATTCTCACTATGCACAATCATTTATTTACCATTATAAATAAGTAAATTTTTAACATTATTATTACCGAGTTTTCAAAATGAACTATGCTAATTAGTATGAAATTATTCAAATCTATACCTTAGAGTTATAAATATTGTAAGCCTATCTGTCCCTGTAAACAAAAATAATTGTTCGAAATTTGCATCTTTTTCTAGCGGTTTTTAGAAAATAAAATAGGGTGATGTTTTATAAATACTAATTTCTAGTTCAAATTTATTAGTATTTTTTATTTCTTATCTTTAATCTTAATCATAATGTTTATTGATGTTTTAGTAAGCTAGGTAGCATACTTCATCAAAATATATGCGTTACAACAATTAAAATAATTTAAAATAAAAAAATTAAATTCTAGAGTTTAAACTCTAAGATTAATTCTTAAAATACGTTCAAGTTTGTGAGATTTCCGTATCGTGACCTGCCATAGAATAGTCGCTAAATCTTGGCAGCTTCCGGGCCGCGGCCCGCGAGAAAATAAAAAATACCACAGAAAGGGACAAACAAGAAAGGTATAACTCGTAGCTAGGACTGGGCGATATAAGAAATTTTATATCGTGAGGCATCGTCAGTTTTGCGTCGCGATATAGCGATGTATCGCGATATAGTATTTTTGAAATTCATTTACTTGTAAGGCGCAGAAAATCGGATTTCTATCAAAACTTCATACTCAGATTGATTTAAATCAATTTATGAATTTGATGTTTATGTTTTGCTTAAGAAAGATGTTAATGTTATATTTTCTGAAAATGATCGCGCAAATAACGAACGATTTCTTAGTTTAAAAATAAATAATAAAACAATAAATAAAATTGAAATTTATCAATATATTTACCTAACAATATGGAAAGAAAATTTGAAAAATAAGTTCGTTAAAAATTATTTGTATGCTTAAAACAAAGTGCTAAATAAATTAAACAAAAAACAAAACACTTTTAAAACAACGCTATTTTTTATCATTATTATTTCACATAAATAATAAAGTTAAATTGAATAATTACCGAATTTTGAACGAAAAAACAAAGTAAGGTTTAATTTCTTAAAAATAAAAACAAAAGAATTATGATATTCGATAATATATTTAACTGACAATATTGAAAGAAAATTAAAAAACACGATTATACTCTTTAATAAAACAAAGTGCTAAATGATTAAAAAAAAAAAACAAAAAAAAGAAGTCGCAATTGCAAACATTACTACTTTTTTTGAATAAACAAAGTTGATTGACTTATGTCCAAATCCAAAAGAGGAAAATTAAGTTTTGTTATAATTTTACTTATAAAAATGAAAAATACTAAAGATTTATAAATTTAAAATCAGTAATAAAAACCCATTAAATTCTTAGAATTTTAATCCAAAAAGTTTTTAATAAATTAAAATAAAGTAAAAAACAGCCTAACAAATTTAATTACTTTATTTAATTCTGTATGGGCACCTTAAATTAGATATCCGATTGTAATAAATTCAATAATGTAAAAAATTACTTAGACATATAATATCAAAATTAATTTTCACATTAAAAAGTTTAAAAAAAGCTTTGTTTTCAAAAAAAATTACCTAATTAATTAAGAAACACTTCTTTATATATTCTTTTCAATAATAGATTGTGATCGCCGTCGTTACCTTGTTCTGAACGTAAAGTCAGTCCCACGGAAAATAATCTACAAGAAACGATATCAAGTCGCGACAAAGAAGTAAAAAAAAACTAAGATGCATGAAAACAAACATGCGAGATCACGATATAGTATGTTCTCAAAACTGATTCTGATTCTACCGCTCATCAATCAAGACCGTTTCAACATAACAAAACGAACATCGTCTTCCACAGCGCGCACATCGGAACGTAAGAGAAGATCCTTGCGGGTCTTGTATCGGTGTATCGTTATATCGTTTTGCGTTCGTCTTCTTTACTCGTCGGCTTAAATCAGATTTCTGATGCATCGCCTGGAACGAAAGTCGCTGTATCGGCCTGCCGATATAGGCGTTAAATCGATATGTCGCGAAATATCGATTTATAGCCCAGTCCTACTCGTAGCCATCCCGGGGCAAAAATCTACGCTTTTTTTTGTTTTGTTTTTTAAATTTGCATGTTGTTTAAAATCTATTTGGCACCTTGGCGATTGTAGTTGGCGCGACAGATCACGATACGGAAAAATCCCTGCTTCAAATTGGTGATGAATGTTTTTAAAATAAAATTTAAAAACCAGGAATGCAATGAATATGCGGTATTTGATTCCAAAGGTGAATAGTTCAGCCGAAGATTACTAACATTATTTAAATTTGCAATCATTTCACTTCATATATTTTAGAATACAGAGCTATTAAATTGTATGTGCACACAATAAAAACATTTAAATAATTTTTAAATTTATAATTTTATTTTAAATATTAAATAAAATTATATTTTTGATTCAAGTAAATTATATTAATTTCATAAATCAATATAAATTTAATAAGCTTTTGATTTTATTAAATAGTTAGCAATGTACATGAAAATATTAGAAATGGTGTTATTTAAAATTTGAAAAAAATGTAAAGCAAAACGTCATGTAAAGGAAAGAGTAAGCTTTTCATAATGAATATTTGTTCTGATTCAATTAAAAATGAAACCTTTTCACGTTAGAAGAGATAGGGAAATATTTTTCAATAATTTTTTTTCTTTTAACATTTTAAAATAGCTAAATAAGCATTTCTTAATTGTCCAAACACAATTTAATATATTGATGGTAGTTTAGCAATAACATATTTAAAAAACATAATTAAACTCTTTAATTTACTCTTTCTAATTTCTGTCACTAATTGTGAAAATGAATAATAAAAAATCATTCAAAAGTTTTTCTGATAAAATATTAAAATATTGTAAAATTTATATAAAAGTTTTTCTGATAAAATATTAAAATATTGTAAAATTTATATAAAAGTTTTTCTGATAAAATATTACATATTTTTGTAAACGTAAACAAAAATGTCTATTGAAAAAATGTACTAAAAACTATATCTGCCTTTCGTGACGTCACGTTTTGACATTACCTAGACTACTACATGATACCATATTGAGACATATAATTGTCACAGTGACAACACTATGTGACGAAGATGTGACATATTCACATCCCAATGGTCACGATGTGACGAAATTGTGACATTTACGTCTCAATAGGGTCACAGTCTTAATATGTCACATTTTTTCACACGGAGAAAATTATATGTCTCTTTGTGGTCTCACGTTAACGTCTAGGTGACGTGTCCAAAGGTGGACATAATAATCTTTTAAGACCTACGCATTGTCGCTGCAGAAGTCACATGTGACTTCACAAATGAGTCAACGTGACTGTCGCATTTTTGTTGCAATCTGCTAACCGTGTTATCTGGATAGGGCCAATTCATTTTTGTTTACTTGAACCTCTCGTTAAAAATTACAACTCCAAATTTTATTAAATATCCGCTAGTATGGTGATTATTTAAACTATGCTGCATCAATTGGCATCAGAAAAACAAATTGAATATAAATTCTTAGCATAAGTGAGATTATTTTATAATCCTTATTGTTAAATATATAATTCCATTGTTCGAACCTAAACAGGTCTCGTACCGTCAGCTAAAAAGGTTAAAAAGCCGATTAAAGTTCGATAACGAAATTGTTCTAAGTTATTTTTCTGCAAAATCCTTTTCATTTAAAATTTTAGAACGTTAATATCCGAGTTTTATCGGAACATTAGATTTCGGAAATTCTTTAAATTTTATCCTTAATATCTCAAAATAAGTATTTTGATGAATTAATAAATAGCCTTTATTCTTATCAAAGTTTACTCTAAACAAATATTAAATCTAACTCTTTTCTGTTAAATCTAACTGACTTTTAATTAGTGAAATATCATTATCAGATTATATTTGAATAAAATTCACAATATCGTCAACATGCACAACTAAAATAATATTTTTACGTTTACCATTGCATAATCTGACCATTTTAGTTTTTCAAATTCCCTATATTTAAATATACTATAAAGTTATAAATTCCAATATCGACTACTTTGATGTAGACAGTGAAAAATTTAAAACAATAAATTATAAATAATAACAATCTATAATTAATAATTATAAATAATAATAAATTATAATTAATAATTTTAAATAATAATAAATTATAATTAATAATTATAAATAATAATAAATTATAATTAATAATTACAAATAATAATAAATTATAATTAATAATTACAAATAATAATAAATTATCAATAATAATTATAATTAATTATAAATTATAAATTAAACTTTATTTTCATGCCCTTTAACAACATATACTCAGATTTTACAATCAACTTAAGAATGACACCATTTGAATACTAACTCTAATAAAATAAATAGCTACAAGTCTTGCTTTTTATTTCTTAGGTTTATTTTTATCACGTTTAATGTCCATTTAGTACATATCACTGTATTGTTCTTAAGGAGATCTATTAATTCCTGTACTTTGCGTTTTTCTATCATTTTGAGTTCTTCACTCTGAGTAAAATCCAGTCTTTTTTATTTTTGTCTTTACGAAATTGTGTATCTTCAAAAGTTTTCGGTAATTCAGAATTTTTGCTTTCTAAAGCTCCATATACTTCATTTGAATCTAAATTTTTTAACTACACTTCTTAAGTTATTGTAGGATGTTTACTTTTTTGCTTTAAATCAAAATTTTTCAGGTTCAAATGAGAGCTTGTTTTCCTCTGAATACTTTTTAACATTGAAGGATCTAATTTTACTAGAAGAAGGACAATGAAATAGATTTGTTCTTTTATTTTTAGTTAGTTCATGAACATCCTTTTCAATATCAATAGGTCGTAACTCATCTAACACTAATGTTCGATCATTACTAGATTCATTATCTAAGTTCTCCAACTCATTTTTGAAATTTAGGTTGAACTTAACATATTCAAATGATTTGCTTTTACCAAATAAAGTTTCTGTGCTTTCATCAATGTTAACATGTTTCAATTACTTTTTCATATTTTAAGAGGGAATGACCGTGATGATATTACGACTAAAACCACCTAAAATGTAAGCAATAATCTTATAACAACTCTTGACGAATATCTAAATCTACAGTACCACGGGCTTGGAAATAACATTGGAATAAACAAATGAATAATAAACTGCACGAAATTTATCCTAAATTCGACAACTTTAAAACAATACATGTTGACCGCAAAACCCAAGTTATAATCAATAGACTGCGTATTGGTCATTTCCGTTTTACCCGCATGCATTTCCTAAAATCTGAAAATGCACATAGTTGTTCTCTTTGCCGTGTTTACCATTACTATTAAACATATTTTAACTGACTGCAGACGATCCAAACATTTGAGGAACAAACTTTTCAGCAAAACTTTCATCCTGATCTTCAGTCTTTGCTTAGTGACCCTATACATCGCAACCCTATACATTTGAGCCAGTAAACTCAAATCATCCAACCTATCTTTTGGAATGAAACTTCAGTACCCTTTGGTTTGTGCAGATTAACCAACAAGAGTCCCAAGTTTACCTCCATGTTAAAGTTTATTTCGGTGAATTTTGGGAATGTGTACACAAGCTAGTGATTCAAAAATTTTAAAGTGTTTTACTGAAGGTTTAAAACTTTACAAGAACTCAACTACACTTAAATTATTAATGAGTTTATGCTCCCATCTGTTTTTTGCATGTACATTTTTTGTATGTACATTATCTGTACGTACATTTTCTGTATGTCTTTTACTAATTACATTTGCCAACTTCGGATATACAAGCATCAGTTACAAACGGAAATTTTATTCCCTTCTATTTGTTTCAATCCTTTCAGATTCCGTGATTAGTTGCTTTTTAATGGAATTTTATCTTAAATTGTTCATGCACGCATCTTTATAATTGCATTTCTGTTAGTTCAATATGCTCAGAGGAGAAACATGTCAGTTCAACAGTATCATTGACTTTTCTGCCTTTCATTTAAAACCTGGATATGATGAAATGATTTACTCGCATTTTCAACCAAAATCATCATAGCAACAATACCACTATTTCAGCACTCCACTTTTACATCGGTGCAGTGGGGCAGAATCGACCCGGGAGCAGGATTTGTATCGATTAGCCGTCTCTGGGATTCGAACCTGAGCACCTCATTGGGAAACGGGTGCTCTATCTCCAAAGCCTCCAGTACTCATAATCTTTAATGTAAACTATTTTAGAGCGTAGTGCAGTTAGATTTTTCGGTCAAAGTCTAAAAAAAAAATTGGCTCCGCTTAAGAAATGTGCAGTTTCTTCATTGGTTCGTTGCCTGAAAGAGGGTGCGCAACGCTAAATCTGTTTACCAAAAATGTTCGTTCATTTATGCTGAAAAAAGGCACTTCTCTCCTATTTTGAAAAATATATTTCTTGGGAAAAAAATAAAGTATTTCCTTTTTTTTATTATTAAAGTTATGCAAGAAAATCACTAAAACGGAAAGATCTTAAAAAAAAAAGTAAATAAATAATTAGAAATGATTTCCGGTGAAGGGAAGAAAAATATTCATTTTTAAAAAATAATTGATTTAAAAAGGGAAAGTTTTTTTTTTTATTTTAATTTTAAATAAGTAAAATGTTTTTAATTTTAAGTAAGCTTTTGTATTTAATTACAATCCATACCATCACTGCATTGATTTTTATGAAAGAAATGAAAAGATTAAGGGGTCTTAAAATGTTTTATTATTCATTTCTGAAAACTCAGTCGAGGAACGTAGATATATATATTTATTTAATTAGCGTGGAACAGGTTTCATTTATTTATTCTTTTTCAAAATCATTTGAATTTCAAACGAGCCATTCATAATTAAGTTATTCTTCCGAAAGACAAGAATAATCTACGATATTTAACGAACCTAGATTTTTATAAGCGAGCATCATACACAATTAAATTATAGAGGTCATTCAGTTGGTTTGATAAGAAATCTGAACTGCAGTGTCATGAATAATTTCTATGAAGCAAAAGTGCTTTACAAAAAATGAAAAGGCAGAGATAAATATCCTGAGGCGAAATGAGTAGTAGAGGTTGCGTGAAAATGTTATAAAAAATGATCGTGAATAATTTTTCTTCGTTTCAAGTGTTTAAAAAATACTGTATGTAATGCATGATCATCAAGCTCTTATTTCCATAAATTTATTATCTTATGTGGAAATAAAATAACAAATATAAGATAAGTCAGAATTAAATTTAATGAAGAAAAATTTCTGTTAGTGTTGTTGTTACCGTAGGCCATTAAGGCAAGAGGCGCCATCTATGACCAAAAATTCGACTGCTACCTCACCCATACGTCACACCAGTTTATAGAACATTTAGACAATCATTCATCCACAAATAGTATTTTTGACTTGAACGATCCATCTCCAATGTAGTACGCCCAGAGCTATAATTTACTACGGAAACATGAAGGACTTCGAACAATATTTTTAATCAATGAGCCAAGTTATTCAAGAAGCAGTTGTAGAAGTAGCTGGATAGAATTCTTTTTTTTATTTTAAAACTTTTTATAGAATTTCTTTAAAAACACAATTGTTAATCTGGGCATTTGGCGATACAACACTTATAGAATTGAAGGATTTGTTACGTCAAGCGCACAGGTATCATAATTTTGATCTATTTGCGCTTCTATGTCATTTTGATTTATGTTGCTAAGTTAACTTTCAAAAAATTCTATGGCTGGCAACAGCATTTATATTTTTTAAGTTGTTAATTTTTATTTCTTATAGAATTCTTTCTTTTTTTAACGAAATGTTTTTTAACCTAACAGAATTCTTTGCCGACTGTTCTCTGTATATATGAAGAAAATAAAGTAAATATTTAAGTGTTGTGAAAAGAATCTTATTTAGTTGTACAAGTACTTCTTTAAAAATGAAAACTGTTGCCACCAGCGGAAAAGAAATTCAGCCAAAATTTGGGAGCCACGTAAGTTATATATTAGATTATTGCAATCCTATTTTTCCATAATTTTAGGGTAAAAATAAAAATGCTTCAAAAAAAGTTATTTTGATGCCCAGAAAATGCGTTACATTTTGGTGTCCGATTTTAAAACTTGTATCACTGGTAAATTATTTATCATGTTTTAAATGTGCCTTTTGAAGCTCTTAATATGTACTTTAGTACGTAAGAATTCAATCAAGAAATTAAAAGTTATTTATGAAGCAACCTTTTTTTTTCAGTTCACAGTATATACGGCTGTTTTGAATAAAAATTCCCTTTAATAATTATTTTTTTACTGAAAGCTCTTAATATTATGCATAGTAAATGACGCAAAATGCCATTCCTTTCTTTTTATTTTGAAGATGCCCCGAAATTCAGACAAAGAGAAAATATGATGAGAGCAAAGCCAATTCATTAATAAAATTTTGTGAACTTTTTTATTTATCCCTAAAGTATACTCGTTAGGCTTAAGCATGAAAAAAGATTAGGTTTGTAATTGTAACAAATGTTCGCTGAAATCATTCGTTTTGTGAAAATGGTCGATGAATTTTGTTGTTGTTGAAGTTTTGTTTTCGCGTTACGCATCATTTCTGCGACTCTGGGATACCTGCAAGTGACGTAGTTATGCCTGCAAGTGACGTGAGTATCTCGATCCTAATTGGTTGTTGAAACGTGGCATTTGTTTACGTTAGCTACTGCTCTTTCCATTCTATTTCGAGTAAGCTAAGTCAGTCAAGTATCGATTCTCTTAAGTGACACATTTTCTATATTCTTACACAAAAATTTCAATTATTTTTATTTCTTAAGACAAATACCATGAACCCATGTAGAATATAAACAAACTGATCGAAGTTGCTAGATACACAAAACAAAAATATATCACGGTCACTATAAAATACATAAACAGATAATAAATCTAAGTTAAGTAAAAGAAGTAGACGAGAAAAAATTACATTTCAATAAATTAGATGTGCTATACAGCGCTGTATTTAATTTATTTCACGTTAATTAACTTATGTAGAGAAACTTAATTCAGCTTTAACACGCCATTTTGCTTATAAACGATCACTAGCGCCGACGTCATAAGTCACATGTGTGGGTACTCTGATCTTCTTGAAGTACAAGTACCCAATTATCATTTGTCACATTTTTTTTTTCCCTATAAATATTCTATGGAAAATATGGCGCAAAATTTAAATCTTGAATGAAGATTGCATTCATTTAAATTATTTTTGCTTTAAAAAAAAAACACGTTTTCAAAAATAATTTTTGTTTCTACTCATTAAGAAAACTTTTCATCTAACTTTGCATTCACACAAAATTCCAAAGTGCACAAAGTTTTTGGCAAGAATAATGCGTTGCAAATATTTAATGCACGAAAAATAATACTCATTCTATTTCGGTAGCAAGAATGTAGCAACAGATTGCTTACATCATGTGTGGGGGGAAAGCAGTTATTAAGCGAAAGGGAAATTTAATATACCCACAACGACAATTGTTAGCTGTTGCTTAATTGAGTCCGCCATTTCTTAATATTCAGTCAGAAACTTGATATGAACACCGCCTCTATACAACGATGTTAATCGATTTTGGTTAACTCTCAGTAAAAGTTATTAAATTTTGTGGTAAATTTCAGTTCAATGTTTTTTTTTTTAGTGTTTGGATGACAAAGAGACAGTTTTCGACAAGAGATGTACAGTTTGCACAAGTTAATTATGATAGGCATTCTCATAGGCATTTGTTTAAAAGTATTCCTTGCGCCCCATAGTTGCAATGCCATTTTTTTTCTTCTTTTATAGTTCATTGTTTAAAAATTTATTATTTTTTTATAGTGCCTAGGACAAGTGAATCTTTAAAATGAGTGATGCAACTGGTTAAGGCTGAACTGGATAGCTTAAATTAAACTCTTTCTAGTTTAGGAACAATCCATAAATGTACATTGTTTAAAGATTCGTATTTTTTTTTAGCAAATGCGGGTTACTTCCATCAAAAAGGCCTCCGCCAAGGCATATTTCTCCCAATACTTGATACAAGAGTTCCTTTGTCTTCTGGATTGGGTTCAAAAGTACAAGGATACGGAGTTGAACATTGATAGGCGTAAATTTAAAAATCGGTTGGCTGTTCATTGTCGGTTATAATAATTAGTACCTATTATTCCATGAACTTTGCCTTTTAGTACATAACCTATTCCTTTTATTTCACTATGCCTATATCACCTAAATTAATTTAGAAAACCTGGCATCAATAGTGGTACAGCGATTTTTTACGTTTCTTATAAGCAAAGTATTACTTTTCCCTTGATTTCACTTCTGAATACATAACTATTTTTTTATTTTTTCTACATCTACATTTATTTTTTCTTCATATTGATTTTAAATTATTTACTTTTTAGAAACACATTTTAAAAGAATAGCTATAAACAAAATAAACACGTGATATCAGATGGCTTTAGAAATATTAATTGGGTGACGTTATTCACGAATGCTACCATGCTAATTTAATTCATTAAATGTATCTGGCATAGCGAATAGAAAATAATTAAATATTTATGTAAAGGCAATAAACTATTTTTTGATCAAATACAGCTCTAAGCAAGCAAATATCGCTGATGATATCCTTAAAATATTTGACAAATTGAATTTTCTGTAGGTAAATTTAAAACAATGGCTTAACCAATCAGAAAATTCCATTTCGTTTTTTCGCTAATACCGCTCGAATGTTTTGTTATGGAATGTTCTAATGTCAACTTTGACATTCCTCGTGCTTCAAACTTTATCCATTGCCAAGTTTCATTTATTTTGGTAGGATGGTTTTTTTATATATTCACTATCTATCCTTAAAAAAAAAATTTAAAAAACAACCGGAAGTTTCGAGGTCCTCTTCTAACTTCATAGCTTTGACGTGACTATTTCATTTTCTTTTTTTTTCACGTTTGTTTGTGTATATTCGGAAAACTCAGTTCTAAGTTTCGTGTCGTTGTGTTTTGCCTCAGTTTTTGTGTCGTGTGTTTGCAAAAAATGTGTTCTCCATGTTTTAAAATATCAAACGAAGACAGGGGAAAAAAAGTACTTTGTTGTATTATCCTTAATTGATGTGCAATTACCTGATCGTTGAGATGCGAATTTGCGCAATTTAGCTAATACACTAGCAGAAATTCTACCTGAATCTTCTACCGGAAGTTGAAACAACCTCTACAAACACTGCCCCCTACCGTGAAGAACATGAAACACGGTCGGGTATAAGATGAATATATGATTTTGAAAAATAATTTTTCATGTTTGTTATTACAAGATTTTAGAGATTTTAAAATCACGAAATTTTTGTTTTTCTAAAAAAGCAATCTTAAATGAAAAGCATAATTTTTCAATGAAATTTATTAAGTACGTTTAAATATTTTCGATCGTTTTGTATTCACGAATAAATCCTTCTCTTTTTCCTTGCACGTTTTGGATCAATGCTCATGGCCGCAGTCATCCCTCATTTTAATTGTTTTTTTTTTCTCTTTGTATCTTTTTGTTAATCTAAGAATGATGAGACACGTGACACGCTATTTTTTTCCCTCCCGTTTCCCTTGCTGTCATCGAGATATTTTGAGTAATGTCAGCGAAATGGTGCTGGAATTATCAGTTTTTTTGTTTTATTTTTAAATTGCAAAATAGGAACTTTTTAGCTTCTCTTCTTTTCCAAAATGAATATAAATTGCACCTATGTGAGAAATTGACTTGAGATATGAACTTTTCTGTTATTTTACTTTTTGATCGTTGGAAATACGAACATAAGTATTATTTCAAATACTTAGGAAGGGAGGAAACAGAATTTAGAATAATAATCGCGTCAAGATAAACGTAGTTTCTTTTGTTTATTAAGTAACTCATTATTAATATATTTTGCTTACTTTCATTCATTGAAATGTTTTTGATTGAGCCAAATTATCAAAGATGAAGGTTGTTAAAAAAACTTAAAAGCTTTTACAGTAACTTTGAAGTTTTATATACATAGTTGATGCATATAAGTACATTACATTAATATGAAAAAAAATTACAAATGTAAATTTTTTCTGTATTTTTAATTTTCTATGCACAGATTTGTCAGTTAATTTAAACATGTAAAAAACAGTTAGTTTACTTCAATATTAAAAGAAATCTACCTTTTGCTTAACTCTTACTAACGTATGGAATCTTTCAAAAAGCACAAACATTTCTTGAATAATTTCCTCTTAAATTGTTCTTTCTTGTAGATTTCCGAAACCGATTCTTAAGAATTCAATTTTCAAGAAAACATTTCGACTCTGTTTAGCTAAATGTTCTTTAAAGTATATTTTATCGTACAACTCTTATTTCATACAATTGTTATGGAAAAAGAACAAAGGAAAAAATGTCGAATTATTTTGACTTACGATTTACTTTTTATTTCTGAAATTTTGAGCGAATATTTCTATTTTATGCACCAACATCTCTTTTGGTTCCCATGGCTCATAAACAGTCGATTTTTGTGACAAAGAATTGTTGAATCATTACATCGAACGGCTCGGGGGAAAAAACGATTTTTTTTCAAAAGCATTATTTCCATCATTTCACTTTCTAAAAAGAATCTTTAATAACAGCTGAACTGCAACAGTTAAACCGAAGAAGATCCTTTTAAACAGTCACTTAAAGGGGGAAAGAAAGAAAAGTAAAAAGAGTTCCAGAATTTTATTTTTAAAATAGAATTCAAAGAAAAAGAATCGTTCATTTTTTTTCATCATCTCTTTATCCAATCTTTAGATCATTCGCACTTGGAAATTTCTTTGTAAAATCCTCTGCGCTTTAATTGAAAATCAACCCATTTTGAGTGAATAACAAATATTTAAAATAAAAAAAACGCATAATTTCGTAATAGTTGTGAGTTTTTTTACAGAATATTTCTATTTTTTCTTGAGTCTATGTAAAATACAAGCCTAACACATAAGCACCTCTTATTGAACGAACTAGCCCCTGTTTGCCCCCAGTTGCAGAGAAGCATTAACTATAAAGCACATCTTAACCGAGTGTTCCAATTTTAAAACTAAGAGACGACGGTATTTTTAACAGTGAATATCCTAAATTATCGACTTTAATTGGAGACAATGTTCATAGAAACCTTCTTGAGTATCTTAAAAGACACTGGATACCTTCAAAACTTTTAAAAAGACTAGACTTTTAATTTTGACCAAGTGTTGAGTGCGGTATAGCCTTCTTTGGCTCTCGCGCAAAAAATTTAAACTAACTAACTAAACTATGTTGAAAATTTTAAAAAAACAAAAGTTTTACTTTATTAAAAAAAATTTATTTCAATGTTATACACAAATATATATTTTTTATTTTTCTAAATCTCTACTCAAATAATGGTTTAAAAATGCGTTAAACTAAATAAGTGTTTTCAGAAACTGAATAAAACAACCTACATAAAGTTACTTTTTTCAATAAGCAAATGTTTTAAATTGGTATTATTTCGTAGACAATAAATTTTCTACTTTAAATGCAAATATTTAATTTTAATAACAAAAAATTCATTTTTAATGTTAAGTTTACAAAAAGTTCAATCCAAACATTTGTCTAGTTTTTTAATGGAGCAGCTGTTATTATCTAAGAATGTCATCATTCATCTATTTAAATTCTAAAAAATTCACTCTTCATTTTAAAAACTTCTAGCGAGATCGAAACTACTTTTAACAGGAAATTAGTTTTACCAACTTTCGAATTAAGTTAAAGCATCAAACATAATAATGGCTATTGCATAAAAAAAAATTATATGAAGCAGAACTTGAGAGATCATTTAATTTAAGGTAATTATCTTTTGTATAAAAGAAGATTAAATAACTATGTGCAGAAATAAAAATTAGATTTAAGTTTTTTGCATCCTTTAACTCAAAATGAGGTTGAGAATGAATTACGAATTATTTTACTCCTTTTATTTTTCCCTCAGACTTAATTTATATCGCTGTAAGATTTTATTACATTGAACGTGTAGTAACATTTGGGGTTGGCGCAGTATAGTAGTCTGCTGCACTTGTACAATTTTATGGTTATTGTGATGCATTTTATTGCATGACTGGATCATAATCTTATTTTATTTTTTAACCGGCATTTAACAGCCGGCCCAATTCTGTGTTTACAACTATCAATGTTTAACCTTGTAATTTTGAACGTAACCCAGTAGACTAGGAAACTCCTGGATCAAGCATTCATAGTCATTAGCCTTATTGGGGCTTTTTGAGGGAACTAACATGGAGATATAAACCCCGAAACCTCCCATGGTTAGCCCAACGGCAAGGTGATTGATCATAATCATAGGATTGATCACATGAGGAAAAAAATCTAGAAGAAGCATGAAATATCCCTAAAAGTTTTAATCTTAAGAATTTATAGAGAGAAAAAATATTATTTATTTCATTACTTAACTTTTTTAAAAGAGAATTTTCGGATTTTTAACGTTTATTTTTTTTTGTTGTCTCATTTATCATCGATATTTTTTTTAAATTTCAAATAAAATCAAAGTAATCAAATCATGTTTTTATCAATTTAAGAGGGTTTCTATGATTCTTCACGTTTTCTGATTGCGAAAAACAAGCTTTTGCCGATGAGTATACTAATTGTAATATATTCACACGTTAAAATATAAGGTATACTGTTATTTTTTCCAATAAATTAACAATTAAAGTTGAACTAAACTCTGTGAAAGTTATATTTTACAAGTAGCATTTCTGCAAGAAATATACACTAACTAAAATTAGAATAGTGTGCGAAAAATCATGAATCTTCGATAACAATTTTGAAGACAATGGTCTCTAAGGCATCAACTACCATTTTACCGTGGACTGGAGAGTGGTTACTCCCGAGAGGTGTAGTACCATTAATCCGTTAGTTTTGCTTTTAAGTTATTTATTTTGTTGTATTCATATTTTATTTTTAAGTACTTTTCGGTTAACTGGGAACAAATAAATTTTTTTTTTTTATTATTCTATTCAATATTTTGCTAACGCCTATTTTGCTGTGCGTTAACAATATAAATAAAATTAAAAAAAAGAAAAGAAAAAGTTGGTGGAGGTCTACATTTTTTGTTGACTTTCTGTTTAATCCCAGTTAACCGTAAAGAGTTTTTTATTTCTCCAATTAGTACCGATTACCAAAAGTAATTGAACATCGTTGGTGTCAAGAATAGCTGGCAATTTTTTCCCTCTTTTCTTAAACGGATCAGCACCATTTCTACCATCAATTTTGTTTATTGCATAGCTTACTTTTTTTTTGTACCTCAATTAATAACTATTACCAAAATTAAATAAGCACTGGCTTCAGTCATTAAGCGATTATTACGCTTTTCCTTAATAACTTTGTTATCATTAATCATTTCCGTTGATGTTGCTTTTTAGTGCATTGCTTATTTTCTTTTATTTTAACTAGTACCTATTATCAAAATTAATCGAGCATCATTTGCATCAATAATAGTATGGCCAGGGGTCTGTCCAGACATTTTGTGAAAGGTCCGTTTTTCGTAAAATTGTGAAAGAATTACTCTCATTCTATCAACCAGGGTCCGCTTTTATGAATTCGTGCAAATAGGGTCCGTTATTGCAAAAAAAAAACTTTTTCAAGGAGTTTTTAAATTGTAAAGATATACAAGATTATGCTCAACACTGTAAAATTATAATTAAAAAATTTAAATTTTCAAAAATAAACAACAATTGCTGCTTCTAAATTAGAGATGCAACATACAATACAAATATCCTATACTGCTTATTAATTTCGGACGAATAATGGAAGAATCGTCTGCCGAAGACAAAACTTAATTCGTTTACATCCATCTTTCTTGTTTTCTGCCCTGGAAAGGGTTTATTCGATTAACAAAATAATAATGAAGATAAACAAATTTGTGAAAGGTCGGATTAAAAGAAAAATCATTTTGTGAAGGGTCCGTTTTTAAGTTAAAATATTTTGTGAAGGGTCCGTTTTTATGAAAGGATATTTTGTAAAGGGTCCGTTAACGAACCCAAATTTCTTCTAAACAGACCCCTGATGGCGATTACTTTTACGTTTCTTCCAAACGAGTTAGTACAATATCTGCATTACTTTTGCTTTTCAGTACATAATTTACTTTTCATTTCATTTCTACTGTTGACTTTAAATTATTTCCAGTCTTATAGAAACACTCTTTTCAAGCATAACTGTAAGTAAAATAAACGCATGATTTCAGATTACTTTAGGAATACTAATTTTATGGCGTAGTCTGCTTATGCTACCACGTTCGCGTTGATCATTGAGTTTATCCGACATAAAGAATAAAACATAATTAAATATTAAAGAACCTGCAATAAATGAGATGTTTTTAATGAGAGTTCTAAAACATCCCTGATGTAATCTTTAAAATATAAGCAAATCTTCTGCGGGCTAATTTTTATGACTGGCTGGTTGACATGGAAACAATTTCAACCAATGAAAGAATTCTATTTTTTCAAACCTCATCTCTTTTAATTGGAATTAATCTTCGTTTATAGGAATTTTTGTTCGAATTTTAGAATCAGGGGCTAAAATTGTCCTTTTCATCCATTGTCCGAATTTCAGGAAACCGGAATAAACAGTTCAGAAGTTATACGAGGGGCATACACACACACACTAACTCTTCATTTTATTATTATAGACTATTTTCTAGGGAGGATTGTAAATTGTTAGACATGAGTAAACCAAAAAAATGTTAATAAAACTGATTTTTCCTAGAGTATATCAGAATTGATTTCAAATAAAAAAAAATATATGTAACAAAAAAATAAACTAAATATGTAAATATTCCAAAAAATTGGGACCAAGGCAAAAACTATAACTATGTGTATGGTAAAGCTCATCTCCATTGCAAAATAAAACGTAAGCATTGATACTGTGCATTTTTTATTTAAATGTGGCTCAGGAGATCGAACGTTCGCCTTAAAAAGTGATTGACCGGGATTGAATCCAAGTGTTGGCTGGTCGATACGAATCCGGCTCCCGATTTGCACTGACAAAAATGATGACGTAAAAATATCCTCAGTGGTAGACGGATCTTGGATTAGAGTCCCCTTGCCATCAGGCTAACCGTGGGAGGTTTTTGTAACGCAAATGCGGTTAGTTTTATCAAAGAAGTTCGCCATGAAGGCAAATTTCTCCCAATACTTATCCAAAAGTTCCCTTGTCTTCTGGATTGGGTTCAAAATTACAAGACAACGGAGTAGTCTTCTAATTTTAACATTGATATTTTAGCATTATATTTCTTTAATTAATTTTAACATTAGTAATTTAACATTATCTATACATAATATAACATTTTATAACTTGTAATTTTAACATTAATAGTCGTAAACCGAAAATCAGGTTGGCTGTTCAACGACGGTTATAAAAAATGTATTTTACTTGCAAATTTTTGTCAAATCAACAAAAAAAATTTTTTATTGAAATGGATGCGAAGAATTTAAACTGCAAATCTGATTCAGATCACAAACATGAAGTTGAAATGCGTTATTTTAATAAACACATGAATGTAATTTGAGTGATTGTAATTAACAGCTATTCTACCAATCAAAAGAAGAAAAAATATGTTCTCACTGTTTGTTTGGCAACTGTTTTGTATTCAATCAAATTGTATTAATATTAAATAATTTTATTATTCCTTTTAATTTATAAGTTGCAACAAATTCAACGACCTGTGTATTGTTTTTCCGATCATTATGAATATCAATGATATTTCTTCGTAACATTTTTATTTGTTTTTTTTTTCTCTCTTCAAAACAACAAAAAATACTCAAATAAAAGATAGAATGATTGATTGATTGATTGTTAATTTACGTCGCACTAGAGCTGCACAATGGGCTATTGGCGACGGTCTGGGAAACATTCCAGAGGATGATCCGAAGACATGCCATCACAATTTTGATCCTCTGCGGAGGGGATGGCACCCCCGCTTCGGTAGCCCGACGACCTGCGCGCGAAGACGAGCACTTTACGGTAGCACAGTTTAACGAGGACCAATACCGCACACCCTCGGTCCCTACGCAGACTGATCCAAGTGGTCACCCACCCGCACACTGACCGTAGCCAGTGATGCTTGACTTCGGTGATCTGCTGGGAACCGTGTCTTAACGATCAGTCCACTGCGGGACATAAAAGATAGAAAGATAAACTTTTAAAAGTAATTCCTTAAGACAATAATAAATGATATTTTTATGACTGCATTTTTAAGGAGTACCTTATTCAAATTTCTTTTCGCTTTAACTCGACTAGAAATAACACTAGTGGTCCCAAAATAATAAAAAAGCATTTTACGTAAAATTAAAAAAATTATGCTATAATATATTTTTAGACTAAAAAAAAAAGGTGATAAGGATTTTGTATTATATCAATTAGAGAAAGAATTTTCTTTTAAATTTTACTCAACTAAAAACTTAAACGACTCCAATGAAAAAAAATTTAAAATTAAATTAAATAAAAATAAATTTTTAAAACATTCTTTTGAAATTATACGATTTAACTAATTGCATTGGAGGCCCATAAATATTATTGTTCTTGAACGTTGGGAATTGTATTGATTTTCATCTTAAATCTTCGGAAGTAGTTGCAAGCCTTTTGAATTATTAAGAAATTTCCGGGGACAATTATCGCCTAAATTTTCAATAGGCATTTTCAAAATGAGCTATACATATTTGAAAAATATGGGATTTATATCCAACTCAATTCCTTTTAATACGGCCTACTTAGCATGAAGGGAAAATCAGTGGCACTTATATAATTTTTTTTTAAACTGAAAGAAATTCAGTTGGGCTCAATTTTCTCACTAAATAAACGTGAATTTGTTAGCCTTTTCTCTATGGGATTCCTTTATGTGTATTCTCTATGGGTTAACGAAAAAGGAAGTAAAATATTTCAACGATATCAGGCATCTAAACCAATTCAATTGAGACATTCTGGGATTTGAAAAATAGAGACAGGTATATCTGAGTAAAATTTAATATTTTTTTTAAATCGTTAATTAGAAGTATAGTTTGTTCATACAATAAATCTATTGTTTCGTTCAAATATAAAAGGAAAATGCCTATTTCAAAAAAATAATACTTTGCATAAATGAATCTAAAGCAGAAATCGCATGCATTCATCCATATTCATGTGAGTCATTATTACTTCCTCTGACTTCCTCCTCTTCTCAATCAAGCTGGAGGCAGGTTGATGGTTGAACAGTCTTTTTTAATCAATCGAATATAATACTGAATTCCTTTTCTGTGTTTCAAAGCTGCGATTTCATTAATTAAAACAGAATAAAAGATTTAAAAAAAATAAAATAAAAGCAAATCTATTGAGATCGCTATTACTTAATTATGAGTAGAAGGAAGAAAAAGAAACATTTTTTATCTAGCTTTCTCGAAAATAAGAAATTGAAGAATAAGTTGAATTATACTTGATTGGCTTCAAATTTTTTTTTAAAGATGATAAAAAGTCGACATGCATGAAGTGCTCGAAAAATAAGTACCCATTCTCAAGACTTGCCAGACGTGAGTGAAGATAATATTAATGATTTTAAACAAAAAAATGAAAAATAATGGGGGAAAAAAACTGGGGTATCCGAGAGTAAAACAGAAAAATAAATAAAGATAAAAAGCTAGAAAAAAACCACTGGTGCCGAGAGAGATAGTTCAGAGCAAAATGCATTTCCACGCACCATGAATAGGTGCTGTGGAAGTTATGTGTTTAATGACGGAGTCGGCACTCAACTATAATGCAAATACAGGGTGACCCGAAAAAATTGTCCCTGTAAGGATATCTCGAAAATCACAGTACGGTAATAATTCAAGCTATGAGAATGAGCCGCGATGGCTCAGGAGATAGAGCTTTCGCCTTCCAATGAGGTAAACCGGGTTCGAATCCCAGCCATAGCTGGTCAATATGAACTCCGCATCGGTCATGCACCGACCACTGTGCTGACGTGAAATATTTTCAGTAGTAGGCGGATGATGGGTTAGAGTCCCCTCACCGTCAGACTAACCGTGAAAGGTTCTCGTGATTTTCCTCGTCATGTCACGTAAATGCGGGTTAGTTCCATCAAAAAGTCCTCCACAAAGGCAAAATTTCTCCCAATACCAGGAACTCCATTGTCTTCTGGATTGGGCTGAAAATTACAAGGCCACGGAGTTGAGCATTAGAAGTAGTAAACCCAAAAATCGGGTCGGCTGTTCAACGACGTTTATAAAATAAAATAAACTTTGGAAATTAGCAATATTAACAACAAAATTTCTTTTTTTCCGGAATAAAGCATATTTTTTCACTGTTTCGTTTTACTTTTAAAGCGTTTCTTTCTAGTCAACCTGTACGAGACCAGTCATCACAAAAAGTCACTAAAGAGTTGCATATTTTTTGACAGGAGCTTTGACTACCAGAAATAAAATCGCAGTCTAAAGAATAAGGTCTTAAATATCAAATTAAGAAGATTGGTTGAAAGTGTTGGCCCCTTAATTAGCCTCTTAATGTTGTTGCGGATTTAGCCACATCCCGGTAACTTTTTTGGCAAATTTTAAAAATATGTGCCCGCAGTTATGCTTAGATACAAAGATATTGTCTTACAAATTAATGCGGTTCATAATTATTATTTTTAGTAGATACTATTTTTTAGTATTTTATTTAATAATATTCGAAAGAAATATTGAATTTTAAGATGCAAAGAGTTTTACATAATTTTAAATGTTAATGTACAAAACTTGAGAAAAAGTGTTTAAATAGTGTCTTGAATTAGGAAATTTTAAAAATTCATCTTTTTAAATTTTCATTTCCAGAATTCTGATTTTGTCCAAACTTTGCATTTTGAGATGCAATATAATACCCTTTCCTTTTACTTTTTCTTGGATTCTCAGATAATTTTAGATTTTGGTAGTTCATTTGATATTTTTCATTGCCTCTTAAATTTTTTCTCTCGAATTTTTAGGTTTCTCTTATATATGGTTGATGAGAAAGAAGATGGGTATAATTATCAACTTATACAAGGTGCGTAGCGTTTTCAAAAAGTGCTTAAAGGTGCTTTTTGAAAATAAGATTTCCGACACGAATTATGCAAAAGCGTGGTTTTCACATTGTTTTATTCAACGTTTTCACAATTCATTGAAACACAAAGCGGCGTACAGTCGGTCCGTAGCGTATGAAAACCTCAATCATTTTGCATGTTTGATGAAATACTTGTGAGTCTGCATGTGCGTCTACTGAGCTGGATTCGGTGAGATTCTTGCACTCTCATGTGCAACTCTGCTGCATTTTGCGAGACATCCTCGCCTTCATTTTCCACCCTGTGAAATTGAGCCGAAAAATCTCTCGATCTTTTTATGGTGACTAATATAATTAAGAAAAGAGTTCTGTGTCAGAAATCAGTTACTTTATCATGATCATAATGCATATAGTGCTTAGAAATATTTTTATTACTTAAAAAGTACTTAAAAGGTGCTTATTTTTTGTTGAATGATTTGGCTACGCATGCTGCTATAACATAATCAAACCAGCATCAAAAACGCTGCACAAAAGAAAATATTTACAAAAAAAGAGCAAAAAGGGAAATGAAAAGCACTGACAACACAGCCTCGTCATCAAGGGGGGGGGGGCATTATCATGCCATCAGTGCAAGAGTAATATCTGTGATCGGTTGCAAAATGCCACAAACAACCAAACCCCCTCCCCGACTATCCGCGAAAGAATAAACAAGAAAAAAAGCAAGTTGGATGAAGATAATAAATTAAGATCTCGAAAATCGAAGTAGAAGCAAATATATTCGACTACAGGGAAACTCGATCCTTTGCATAAAAGTCAAATAGCGCAGGATTTAGCATTAAATTAGTTTATATGCCAAAATTAAAAACCACAAAACAGCGTAAGTAGTTGTAAATGAGAGATTGAAAAAAAAACTGAGAAAAAAGAACAACTCAAATTAATCGATTGGAAATACAGACAGGCATACAATTATGCTTCGACCAAACCTTCAATTTCGGGATGGCCCTACCATAGCATAAAGTTAAGCATTACTTCTCCTCTGACAGCAATCCTCAACTAAATCAAATATTTGTCTTCTACATATTAAATTGGAGTACCATTAAACAAGAGAAGTTTACGTAGTGATTTAAAATTATTTTGAAATAAACATTTCATTATCACAAACAAAGGCGCCGGCAGGGGGGTGCAAGAGGGTGCACTTGCACCCTCCTGGCTTTTTTTAAAAACAATTAAAGAGATATAGAAAAACAGTTTCGTTATAAAAAATTTTTATCAAAAATATTTTTATTCAAAAACAAATAATTAAGTAATTATTGGTACATAACAATTAAAAAATTGTTTAATCAAACAAGAATTGTAATCGTCTTGTTTGCTGTCCAAATCTGTTTATAACTTTTTCAATGAATTCTGAATCATCTTTGATTCTTTTCTTATGCACACTAAGCATGCACAAACTACTTAATCTCTCGTGAGACATTGTAGACCGATTCCATGTTTTCCGATTCCCAGCATGCGCAAACACGTACGAACTACTGTTTGTAGTTATTACTACTATTTGTAGTAAACTACTGTTTGTAGTTATTTGTGTTTCAAAGTCAATAGCTATGCCAGCGACATCAATACAGTTTCTCGTGGCAAAATTTGCAAGTTCAAGAAATTCGTAATTTTGTTTTTTATTATCTTGTTAACAACGAAGAAATGTATCTTGAAAAAATTAACAAATGAAAGTATATCTAATAAAAAAAACAAAATGTTGTAACAGAATATTTAAAAAAAAATTTTTTTTTTTGGGGGGGGGGTTAGTTTGTTAGAGGGTTGCACCCCCTTTTTGTATTATTCTGCCGGCGCCCTCGATCACAAATAAACTTAATACGATTCATTTAAGTCATTTTATTTATTTACATATATATTTGCAAAGTGAAGATAAAATCTCATAATCAATTCTCACTATTATATTCGCAAAAATAGAGCTTTCTGATATTGTATTAAGCTAAAGCAAAATATATCAATAGAATAGTGAGAGGAACACCAAAAATATGAGACTGATTCGTTAACCTAATTTAATCAAGTAAAAAAAAGGAAACCTAATTACCTAATTTAATCAAGGTAAAGCACAAAAAGCAACAGATAAAGGGAGAAGAAAGTAAGATGTCATATACGTACGAATAAATTGCACAAATGATTTAAAATTATTTTCGAAAAATTGGCTGTCAGATATGAAATTAATAGGAAAATTGAAGTAGTGGTATTGCAATAGAAAGTGTTTTTAAGGTGCGTTTATACTGAAATTAATAAACCGAATTTGATTTGTCTGTTACATTGGATTGGCCCAAAAACTGAATTTGCGCAAGGTAATGATGTATATTAAACAGTATAATTCAAAACTTATAAATAATAAAAAGGTCTGATATTAAATAAGACATTTTAATTTGAGGATTTTTATAGAAATTATCAATACCAGTGGGCTGCGCCCCCTGCTCGCTAACGCTCACCAACTCCCGAAAATTGCTACACAATCTTATATGGTTTGCTTTGCAAACCAAGCTCGCTTCGCTTGCTACAAGCTTAGGTACATTGCAAATACACAAAATTCTAAGAATTCAAAACAATCATTCAAATCCATATAACAAAATTTTTTTTTAAAAAAATTACATCTTTTTAGTAAATACTAAGTCATTAAAATAAATTTGAATTCAAATAAATGACACGTAATTCGTTAAACCTATTAGAAATGTGCTATATAAAATCTTAAAGCGTAACAGCACGACTGAGACTCATTTTTCAATGAATAACTAATAACAATAATAAAACAAATAAATTCGTGATATAAATCAAAATTCGTCAAATAAATTCGTAATATATAAATTTGTGAAAAAAAGCGCTTTTGACAAAATACTAAAATAGGGATCTATCGACAAAGACTACTCACTTCTGCCTAGCTTAAGGTTATTTCAGTTTCCGTTTTTAAAAGCGCTATATGTTGAACCACCTCATCTAGATTTGGCATGTGACATTTTTAGCGGCAATCATCGGTCGATTTTCTAGCGTTGCCATTCGGGGAGTTGTAATGAGGCTTTTTTTTTCGCCGTGTAAGAGAAATATATATATATATAGATTGTTTGAAAAATAATTTTTATTTATTTGAATTTTGGAGGAGTTTGTTGTTTAGTTATAAAATATCAAACTAGGACCGATTAAGTACGAATCTGATTACAATTTTAAGTTGCCACGAATTTTCTAGAATTAGATTTTCACATGATTAAAAATACTAATCTAGATAACGAAAAAAAAAATTTTTATAAAAATATATTTTCTTATTAATTCTTATATATGGTTCATTCTCACGAAAACTGTCATTTTTCAGTTCATAAAATCCCAAAAAAGTAAAGTGAATAAAAAGCTCTGAAGCTTTTCATATTAATAGAAATAAGTAATGGCATTATAAAGAAAGTATATATCCTATAAATTATACTTAATATTTAAATTAATTAATTAATCTCACTATTTAAAAAGTGAGGGAATGATATTTTATTTTAATACACGTTTTTCTCTAAGTTACAGCTACCTCAAATTTGAAAATGATAACATACTAAGTATATGTAACATTTATTATAATTTAGTTTTATATATTTAGTAGTTTTTACTGGTTTGGGAAATAAAATTGGCTGGCACGATTGAACAAAAAAAAAATTTAATAATATACTCATCTTGAATCATTCCCTCACTTCAGCATCATTCCCTCACTTTTTATACACTAGTGAGGGAATGACAAATTTAATAAAATTTAAAAATAACAGTTAGGCCTGATTAATTTCTGAAATCAATCACATACAATTATATTCATACAAGAAAGCAACATATAATTATCCACTTTCTCGATGAAGTTGTATTTTATTTTACTCTAAAAAACGACATGAGGGAATGACAAATGTAAAAAATTTTGCCTGGTTTGATTCATTCAAATTTATTCCACAGCAAAGCTTCTTTAAGTTGAAGATGGAAACATGCTGCAATTTTGTTCTATGATGCCAGTTGTTAACTGCTAAAGTTTTTATTAAAATATTTTTATTCTAAGAATATTGCAAGTGATATGAACATTGTTGTGAGGGAATGACGCGAAACACTGGGGACAATGTTTAAAATAGTGCTGTGCTAATATTTTTATCAGATATTAAATTTAAAATTGATTTTCTGAATTCTATATTTCAATATTCTGAAATAAAAAGCACGAATTTGAAAAAAAATTTATTTTTATTTCAGAAACAATTTTTTTTTAAATCAACAGTGGGGACAAGTGAGGGAATGACAAATTGGTTTATTTTAATTACCTAAAAAAGATAAAAAAAATAAAAATTGATAATTTTATTTTTATTCTTTTGTTAGCTTGCATTCTGAAGGACACTTTCCCTGAAACTTTTTCTTTCGTAAGTTGTAAAACAAACATAAAATATACTGGGGACATGAAAATGACTGTTTTTGTGAGAATGACCCATATAACTAACACAATTTTTTGTATAGAATTTAATTACATTTATTGTTTAGAATTAAATTTTAGATAAATACAAAGATAATCTGAATAGATCTTATCTTTAGGTAAATCTGAATTATGCTAACTTATATAATGCCTTAATAGAATTTAATTGGAATCCTTTGTAAATTTTTTGTAGATACTTAACTCATCTCCTTACATTTTTCATCCCCTCAGAGATGACAATGGTGGAGCATCAAAAACTTATGGAAAAAAATTTTTAAACAATTTTCTGGGCTCTAAATATTCATTCAAAAAACAATTTTGAAAAAAAAAACTAACTCTTTAAACTTTCAACAAAAAAGTTTTTATTTTAACATTTCATTTACTTTTTTTTGCAAAATAATATTTAATTTATATTTCATTTTTTTTAAGTAAAAAAACCAAAAATAAAGCTTGACAGTTTATGGATTAAAGTTCACATAATCAAACTTTTCGGCACAAGTACTTTGTTTCTAATCAATGTATTGAGAAAATCTATCTAGTCTCGACCCTAAACTACATTAATGGAAATACAGAGTTATAAGCTAATGCAAAGAGCTCGTCGCACTCTTCTACAGTCTAAAAATCTTCATAACTTTTGAATAAAACTGTCGTTAAAATTTTAGTATAAAGTGAAGCATACATACTAATGCGAAAATATTGCCCTTAATTCAAAATCTTAATATTAATGAATTATTTTTTGTTTATTTCAAGCTTAATTCATTTTCATCTTCTATAATTTTATAGTAAATTACAATTTTCATGACGGTGCTTTTGTGTCGTATGCATTTATTCTTTTTTCTCTTTCAAATGCAATGGCTCCACAGTTTTATATTTGGCATATTTCTATGAAACATAAAAAGATAATAGTCTACAATCGTTACTCCCCGAACCTTATTAGAAGTCCAATTAATATTTTAAATCTTAAAATAAATAATAGTTTTACCGATATTTACCTGCAAATTATTAATTTATCCCTTATTTAACGATATTTATTTAGCATCTGTTTTTGTTATTGTTAAGTTTTTTTATTTGAAAAATCAACGAATTTGATTTGAAAAACAAAATCAAAGGTTGTGTTCTTTGATTTTATTTTTAAAAATATTCCATTATAGTATTTTATTACGCAACAATCTGTGATTAAAAACAATTAGTTTTTATTTCACAATTCTTAAACGTTAAATAAGATATATTAAAAATATATTGCAAAAATAAATATAATTCTGTTTAGTCACAGTGAATAACAATGAATAAAAAATAATTATGAATAAAAAACAATGAATAAATAACAATGAATAAGAAACAATGAATAAAAAATAATTATTTAAGATTCTGAAGCATAATTAAGCATTCACCTTTCATTCTATTGTTTAATAATTCTTTATGGGGGTGGGGGGATTTACTGATTTTTTAGTGACCGAAAATTAAATAGGAATTTAAGAAAAAGGTTTGTTGATAGAAATTTAAAAAAATAAAGGTTGATAAGAAAGTTGTCATGGCAACTGAGCAAGATTATTAAATTTAAACTTAATCCCAATAGAAAAGGGAATAGAGTTATGGTACCAAATCTGTGTCAATACCACTAAATATTTTAATATCTTTTAAATGAGTCATTTTTAGTTATGTACTTCAAAGATATTTTATTTCATTTTATAAGGGTCGCTGAACAGCCCACCTAATTTTTGGATTTACGACTGCTAATGTAATACCGTAGCCTTGTAATTTTGAACCCAATCCAGAAGACAAGGGAACTCCTGGATCAACCCATACTTTTTTGATGGAACTAACCCGCATTTGCGTTACATGGAGAGGAAAAACCATGAAAATCCTTCACGGTTAACCCGACGACAAGCGGATTCTAACCCATGATCCGTCTACTACCGAGGATATTTTACGTCATCACTGTGGTCGGTGCGAGCCGGGTTCGGAATTCATATAGACCCAACATCGCTGGGATTCGAACCCAGTTCACAGGCGAACGCTCTATCCCCTGAGCCACCACGGCTCTACCTCAAAGATATTGGTTTTGATGCATCCATCTAGCTTTTAACCTGCAACCTAGCTATTACATAGTTGTAGATGCGATATAGCCACAACTGGCTCCAGTAACTCATAACTAACTTAATATTAAAACCCAGTGGTTGAGATTTAAATCTAAAATGTGCAAATATGTAATTAATGGGGCATCCATTCCCTAGTAGTATCTAACTTCCCACTTTCTATTTATCAGTCATGAGGATCATACATATTTTAATGTAAAGGATAATATAATGTTTAAAAATTTTAAATTCGTGATCAAAAAAGATGTTAAATAATTCATATTATCAATTGGTATTGAAATATTTTGGTATTAGAATTTAATTAATTTAAAAGCCTTGAAATTAAAATTGCCACTGGATTAAAAAAATGGATCACTGGCATGCTTCGGTAGCCGGGAGTCGAGCGCTTTACTGTAGAATAGTTAAATGAGGATCCATACCGTACATCCTCAGTCCTTTCGCAGTCTGATCAAAGGGGACACCCACCCACTCACTGACCGGTGCTAGTGATGCTTGACTTAGGCGATCTACTGGAAATCGTATGTTTAACAATCAGTCAGTCCACTGTGAGACTATCTTCCCTGAAAACGAAGCAGTTTGGTTGGTAGGTACTTTTATTTACGTCGCTGCACAATGGGCTATTGGCGACGGTCTCGGAAACCTCTCTGAGGATGATCCAAAGACATGTCATCGGCTCCCCTTCTTTGGTAGCCCGACGACCTGGGCACGAAGTCGAGCATTTTACGGTAGAACAGTTTAACGAGAACCGATGCCGAGCATCCTCGGTCCCCACGCAGGCTGATCAAAATGGTCACCCACCCGCTTACTGAACTCAGTCAGTGATGCTTGACATCGGTGTTCTACTGGGAACCGTGTCTTTACTACTGCGGAACTCGAAGCAGTTTGCAGACTTGTTGTCTATCTGTCTTCCAATAAGTGTTTCTGATACTACGAAGCGTGTCTTTCTCTTAAAAATTCACAACTGAAAAATTTCTAACTTAAAATTAGAAATAAAAATTTTTTATGTCAGTGCTTAATTGAAACAGATTATATTAACCTAGAGTTTGAAAATTACTTCTTGCCACATATTTTTCAATATTTGTTCTAAATAGTGAAAGTAAAGTTTTTTTCTAAAACTTTTAGGAAGTATTTCAAACATTTGTTTTTAAAAAATTTTAAAACAACAAAAAAAAAAGATATTTCATCCAATATAATGAGGAGTCTACTTAAATATCAAAATTGAGTAACTCGCATTTTTCAAACTTCATATGTTTATTTAAAGTATTTATTAAACTTTAGACTTCTGTAAAAATATGCTTTAAAAATACCAAGGAGACATATTGTAACAAAATAAGAATTTTTTTTTTAAACATTTCCTATAATTTATGGTAAAAAGTTTCTTCTACTAAAACTTGTTTGGATTCTGAAAAATAATTTGCATAAAGTGACTTCGTTTTAAATTCGAATGTTAGCGTTAATTGAATTAATTAAATAAACTTGACGCTCTTGTGAAAAAATGATATACTCTCGAACAAAATGGACTTTTTTACTTCATTTTATGAAAACAGAGATTTTGCATAAAATGCATAAAATGAGTATTTTATGCATTTTTATGCTTCTCACGTCATCAAAAGTTACAATTCCATAGACAGTGTAGTCACTACACAGTCTATGGAGTGACTACACTGTAAAAAAAAAAATTTCTCATATGAAACTAAAACTTTGAGTTTTTCGTGCTTAATATTTTAAATATTTCCCACCCTAATCCAAGAGTGTAATTATATGTATGTATTAAGTTTTAAAAGCAAGTAGCGTTTAAGAATTAAGATCATTTTAAAGTTTATTTCCTGTCGTATAACTTATAATTTTAAGCTCGTAGTAAACAATAACTACTTTTTTTCATTATCTGAATTCATCATCTATCTAAGGGTATTTCGCATTGATATTTTTATACCATACTCTTTACAAAAATTGATATTCGATTTAACGAACTGACTTGTCCGTCCCAATCCGTTCTTTAAATGGAGATCCAACTGTATAAGCCAGGGATGGGGAAACTACGGCCCGCGGGCCAACTGTGGCCCGCCGGAGGATTTTATCCGGCCCGCGGATAGAATTTTTATTTGCCGATCAGCGGCAAATATAAACAATATACATCCATTTTATTGTCGACTATGTTTAAAATTATTTCTGTTTTTCCTTTTTTAACAAAGTACTGATGACATTTTTACTTTCTCTATTTTTGTTCTACAAAACATAAATTGATGGAAATAGTTAGCACAGACAGCTTCGATTGGTAAGATGTTGAAAGCAGAAGTTCTTTATAGAATAGCCGTAGATTGGCTCCAACTAGCGTTTGTCTTTCTCGAGGAGCTGACTTCTGGAATCTAATATAGGTAAATTGTACTTCACATTTGGCAGACTGCGCATTTTACGCTCCAAAGAGCGGACAATCTAACAATCATCTGAAGCAGTTGTTTCTAAATATGCCTAAGTTTGACAAATCATTACCAACAGCTAGTTTCCAAAATTTAAAAATTTCACGCCCAGAAAATCAGTGCTATTGTAGCTTAATCTTATATATGTGAACAAGAGTTTTCAATTATGAACCTTAGAAAAAATTATTTCAGAAGTAGACTAACAGAAAAGGATTTAGCGTTGTTCCTGAAAATGAGCACATCTCACTTCGAACCTTAATATAAGGAACTTTTAGAAATGAAATCGCAATTTCCTTCATCCCACTAAATATTTAAATTAAAACTTGTATATCGCTTTTTTTTCTTTCTTAAATTTTGAAAATCTTACTTGGCCCACCGAACATTTTTTTTTCTTGATTTTTGGCCCTCGACCAAAAAAGTTTGCCCATCCCTGGTATAAGCATTATTTCAAGTATAAATACGGATTTCATTGATTTATGGCGATTGCAGCGTTCAACAGCTGCCCACACAAGAGAATTAAACGACGCTAGTCAAATCATGAAAGTGCTCGAAGGCATTGAAAGAGTCGATAACAAAACTAATTGAATATGGATAGCCGTGGCATGCCTCCACGATGCACTTTATTTGGCGGTTCATTACGATGCTTGTAATTGGAAGGCTGTCTCTTAAAATATGTGTGAACACATTAGCAATACAAAACATCCCTCTGCCCAAATTATCCCTCGCCCCATATAACTAGGTCTTTCATTAAATGTACATAAATAGGATTCAGGAGAGCATTTTTTGTGAAAACAAATTTCATGTAAGCAATAATAATTCTTCAGCTGGAATCCTTAGATTATGGAGATTTAAATGGATTTTAACAAATATATATTTGTTATTCCTTTTCTGTAAATCCTTTTCTTAATTTATTATTCAAAACGAAACTCTTTCTCATACATTTAAATGCACATCCTGTCTATTAATCTATTTTTGGTTCAAGTATGCATTCATTGAAAGCAAGACATTTTGCTCTTTGTGGGAATTAAGCGACCTATTTAATAAAACAATTGCAATTGGGTATAATATGAAAAAAGCACAACTACTTCCACTTACTAGGAATAACATTTACCTTTTAGTTTAATTAATAAACTGAGTTTTAAATATGTTTACTAAATTCATAAACTTCGATAAAACAACAATATAAATTATTTCCAAAGAAACTAGACTAATACAATTCCAACCTGGCGAGTAGCGACTTATAACAAGACACTTCGTTTGATGCTTTTACTTGTTGCTAGAAATCAGGTTCGCAGAAAATGCTGTTTACTAGTTAAATTTAGTAGGAATAACACGATCTGTGACGTAGGCTATAGTATACCCAATTACTAAGATTTTCCTTATTCCCTAAAACAACACATTTTACGGATTTTCTTTGCAAGATTTTCCCTACCTCTAATGGAGCAGCACGACGAGACGCATGTATATATATATATATATATATATATAATCTATATATAACGTCGTTGCCGAGTGGAAGGATTAAAACAGGTCATAGGTCGGGAAGGAGGGTACAAAACTTATTCATTAATTATTAGACAAGAGCAGTCATGACAGTGAGTGAAAGTGCACATGAAAAGTTGCGCTCCTTGGTTATATGTTAGGGAAAATCTTGCAAAGTAAAATGTCTTAATTTAGGGAAAGAGAGAAATCTTAGTAGTTGCTATTGGTTTATAAAATAGATCGAGCGTTTCCACACAGAGCAAAGGGAAAAATGTCCTGCTTTTAATTTAATGCATACTTGAGCCAAAAATAGATTCAAGAACAGGATGTGGCTTTTAAAAGTGTGAGAAATTATTTCGATTAGAATAATAATTAGGATAACATAAGAAGATTAATTGAAGCTTTTTATGTTTTATATATATATATATATATATATATATATATATATATATATATATATATATATATATATATATATATATATATATATATATATATATATATATATATATACATTAATCAATGCGAAGCATTCGATTGATAACGCAGCCATTTTTGTTATTCCCTAGCTCCACTCGAAAACAAGAGAAAGATTAGCGTCTCTATACTATCAGGCTAACAGTGGTAGATTTCTGAGGTCCTTTTGTTCATCACTATTAGAAAATTTTTTACTGGGATAAAAAAAATTATCGGTTACTTCAGAGAACGGTATCATACCATTTCCAGTATCATCTTGGACATGCTATAATAACAGTACCGAGTACTGAACCCAGTACCATCATACTGGACATGTCGATTTATTTTTAACGCCAGGTACAGGGTAATGCTGTTTCCAGTTCCTTATTAGAACCTTAATGGAGGGATCAATATTTGGGAATAAGACATTGATTACTTCAGTAAAGTAAATTAGTCTGTTCAGAGAAATGAAATAAGATCACATTTGATCAAAAGTTAACAAAAATCAAAATTCATTAAAATTTCTTTATGATTAGTCATTATTTTAAGTATAATTCAAATTGAAAAGTTATTGTAAATAAGTTTTGCCAACATATTTAAAAGTACAGTATTGCGCAAAATATGTTTTACTGTGCTAATGCATCCAGATTACGATACATCATTCAAAGGGATGAACTGCTACGATCAATCCGTAATTATTACGATTTTGTAGTCAAGATTACGATCTCATGGTTGAATAATAAAAATTACAGTTTTTGTGAATTTTGGTTATATGCTAAAAATAAGCCCCCCCCCATTAACTACTAGCAAATGTTACTTGTTTGCAGCGAATATTCAAAAAGTACATAAAATAACATTGGATAAAAACTATGAAAAATGACCACAGAGTGTCCATCCTTAAATTAGAATTATGTATGCACTAGCAATTATGTGTTTTGCACTAAATAAGTTTTTATTTTTATTTTCTATACATATTTCCAATGGTATTTTCGGAAAATATGACGGCAATATTTTAAAATGAAACCAGTTTTATGTAAACAAAAAATTACAAAATCGCAAAGTGTCCATCTAGAATTATATATGCACTAGTAATTGAGTGGTGTAAATAATCAGGAAAAAATTGTAATAATTTTTGATTGTGATGATAAATTCTGATTATCATGGGTTGGCCTTGAGAAAAAGTACTAAATACAATTAATCTTTATTGGATGAGTTAAACTAAAAACGTGTTTTGCTTAATCTAATAACCTGCTCAGAGGATAGAGCTCTCACCTCCCTATCCAGGTAACCCGGGTTCGAATCCCAGCGATGATGGGTCGATGAAAATTCTCGACTCGACCACAGTGCTGACGACCAAATATCCTCGGATCATGTTGCTGTCATATTTGGGTTCCCTTGCCGTCAGGTTAACCGTGAGGTTTTCGTGGTTTTCCTCGCCATGTAGCACAAACGCACGTTAACACTATCCAAAAGTCACTCTCTCCCAATATTAAAACCAGGAGTTCTCTTTTCTTCTGGATGGAGTTCAATATTACAAAGCTACGGAGTTGAATATTGGTTGTCGTAAACTCAAAATTTGGTTGGTTGTTTAACAACGGTGATTAAAAAATAATTAATACCTTGAAACCAGTTGGAAGGGCAAAAAATAATAAAAAGAAAATAAAAATTAAAATTATTTTACTTTATTTGCGTTCGTACTTGCCGTTTGGTATTGGACATTCGTTTGAGGAATTGATCAGTATCGATTTATTGATTTACTTTTTGTTTTCACCCTGTGCGAAGATGGGATTTTCAGTTAGTGTTACATCAATTAAGCCTACATCTTCAAAGACTTTTTCTTTCCCAATTGGTTTGAATAACTTAAAGATATAATTGTTAAATCTGCAAAATAAAAACAATGCCTTAACATCGACTAAATGCATCACATGGGGAGTGAATGAACTTAATCCGCAATTTCTGCTATTTTAGTTCAAACTGTAGAGAACTCTAAACCGAATTCAATGAAAACAGTTCTTTCAATGTAAGATGCAGAAACCAAATGGTCCCTTATTAACGTATCCTTAAAGTTGAGTCTGAACAAGATTTTTTGCTGTGATTGAAACTGATTTAATCGATGCACACACACGAAAAGAAAGAAGAAGAAAACGTTTGAACTTTGCACACTGGGTATAATTTACGCTTCACAGCTTCATAATACTATTTCTGCACTTAAGACAGTAGCAAAAATGATTAACATTTGTTATATGGTACCTATATGTTTACATACATATGCAATATTGTCCATGTTGGTACTATTTAGAGGGCAGGTGGTACGAATAAGATGGTTAGTCTGATAAATCATACGGTTTGCAGACCCTGAGAAAAAAACTAATTTTATTGCTTATTTCACAAACATAATCGTCAAAAAAATAATTTAGATCTCTCAATAACTATCCGTCTTTATATTATTTCAAATTTAATTGGAAATTATTAAAGCAGATAATAGATAGTAATAGACTCACATTTGCAGTCATCTAAATAAGATAGTTGCAATGCATAGGAAAGTGATTATCGTATAACGTTTTTTGCATTTCATAGAAAAAAAAAGGCAGACGATAGTTCTCTTTAATTAAATATAAGACAACTTAATTTTTAAAATAAATTGTTCTACAATTAAAAAAAAATTCGATTTTTAAAAAAAAGATTTTTTTTATTGAATTTGCAATTAAATAATTCAGTTTGAATTTGCGAATGAGATTAAAAAAACAGACAAACTAGGGAGACTTTGCGTACAGTTGCCCCGCTCGCTAATCCCCTTAATTGCTTCTCATTCATCATTATTTCTTTTTTTCTCTCTCTCTTAAACGCCGATGTTCTCTACAAAACACAGAACATTTTGTTTTCAAAATATACAAATATTGTAGCGTTATGTGAGAACATTCTTTTTTCAATATGGAAATTGGAACGAAATGCACGATTAAGAGGATTTGAAAAATAATCTGTGCAAAAAAACTTTACCTAGCAATAGAGGAGATAGTGCGACTCAATAAAAATAAACAAACGAGAAGTAATTTGATCCGTTGACAAGATTCAAAGAGAGAACGATTTTTATCTCTCTTGACAACGTTGGAAGGAGATCCTATTTTCCAGTGGTCGAAAGTAGCGACTCTATAGTTTGTCTACGGTAAGAACACCTGAAGTTTCAGTTGCTGAAAAAAATGCATCAAAATGTTAAAATGCAAACAAATTAATTAGAAGAGGACTTCACCGTTGCGTTACCTTCTCATAATTTATTTTCATTTGCATATTTTAAAATTTTCCTTTGGGGCCGGGATAGCCTGGTTGGTAGGGCACTGGACCCATGTCCAAGTGGTAGGGGGTTCGATCCCTGCCTGCCGAAGACTCCCCGTGTAGTAAATGGTGACTGATGCACGTTAAATCTGACGAATCTCAAAGTCCTCCATGTTCCCATAACAAATCAATACCTCTGGGGGTACTGAATTGGAGATGGATCGTTCTTTGATTCAGGTCAAAATTACGATCTGTGGATGAATGAATGGGTCCACCCTGTAAACGGGTGTGACAGAAGTCGAATTCTTGGCCATAGATGGCGCCACTGGAAAAACAAGAACAATCGCATCCCCTCTGCCTTATGGCATACGTCAACAGCAACAGAATTTTCTTTTCAGTATTTGAAACTTCATGTCTTCTCTAGGTTTGTCCCAACTCACTTTTTCCACACTTTAAATTAGTAAGGAGGGAAAAAGAGTTTCCGAGAAAAATTTTCTTCCACTGTATGGCGACCTCTTAAGACAAATTACACTGTAGTCTCTACTTTTTTCTGTAGTTTGTAGTGTAGTGCGCGTAGTGAGTAGTGCGATTAAAAATAAAAAAACAGTAGTTTGCAGCGATTCCTGGCAACTATTTCAACACGTTATTTAGATAAAGAAACGAAGTTCAAAGGCATGCAATTTTTCGAATCTGATTGGAACAAATCCATCACGTGCCCGTCAACGTACGCCATGAGAATGCCTCTGAGGCCGACAGTTAATAAGATCCACGTCTGATGCTGGGAAAAATCAGTCGAATCGTTCCTGAGAAATTGAGTTTCAAATATCTGACTTTAAAAATTCGATTTCACAACAACTATTAAATACGTTTTTGTGTTTTATTTCGTGACTTAAAATATAGTCTGCATATTTGCTGTCACCCTCCTCAAACCATTAAGGTGAGTCCTAGAACGCAACGATCCGATCATTAAATCAAAAGTTATTTAGGATGGTTCGTTTTTTTTGTCTTTCTTTTTCGCACTGTACTTTATTTCTTGGGGATATTAAAAGCATTCAACTTCACATTCTAATAATTAAATTTGAACGAAATTTCTATCAGAAATTGTTTCGATTACTGCTTATTTGTAAAGACTTGTCCTGGAGTTTTTGAGAGGCCCATTTTATCCAGGTTACTCTGAGAGTACTTTCTATTCGGGGAAATTTGTTCTAAAGTAGTTTCATCACTTGAATAGAATATAGTCTATTCATGCTTCTTTTAATTTGAATAAAATATTTTTGGTGAACATCAAAATATTATCTTGAGGAAAGAAGTCACTCCCACTCAATGAAAGCGGTGACAGCTGTCTCTGATTTCCAGAAAATGACATCCCAGACACGAGGGTGTGTTTGTGTCACTTTGAAGGGAAAGTACCTCCAAATACCTTCTTCTTTGCATTATAAACGCAATTAACTGAGAAATAACGAAAGAGAAAGAACGATGAAGAAAAAAACACCTCGTTGTTATCGAAAACAAGTATTGGAAAATAATTGTATTTTTGCTCGATTTTTTTTTCTTTAGTTGGGTTATTTAGGAGTAAAATTTCTTTTTTGTGTTTATAATTAATATTACACTTCAGAGTGAAAATCGGGGTTATTGATTTCCGTCACGTTTCCGTGATTAGGTGTTAACAGTAAAGGAACAAAACAAATGTCCTTTCATCGAGATAAATGAACATTTATGATGATAAAAATGAATTTTAGAACAAAATGTTACATTTTCCTGTCAGGATAACCCTATCCTATTTTAAAAGAAATGTTTACCAGGCTACAGCGTTCCCAAGAAATATTCCAAATAGGGAACAGAATCTTTTATAAAAGCAGTTAGATTTTGATGCCAAGTTGGACATGCCATGTGCAGGAATGCCAACATGTTTAACTGTACCATGTGCAGGAATATTGAAGACATTTGGAGCATAGTTTTTTTTCCAGATTTTTCCACAAGAAATTCAGAAAAAAATGGATCTATTGTATACAGTTACCGCTTACAGAAATTTTTTTTTGAAACATCGCGAAAAATCTAAAGGTATTTACAAGCGTGGAGTGAATACCTGCTAAAGAAACTGCATTTTTTTCTACAGAATTGAAGTACTACAGCTTTTGTCTACAGTCAACTGTAAATTTTCTGCAACCATTAAGTTCAGTCATTCATAGTAACATATACATTACAATTCTAAGTGGGTTGCTGACTCTTGTTACTATTGTCTGCTGATGTCTCTCGGTAAGATGTTTAATGGTAAACATTCACAGCCATTAAATGACCGAAAAGTGATAAACATAGGAAATATTTTCTTTACGAATGTTGGGTAATTGTCGGAAACGGGGTACAGTATCAGAAGATGATTAAATGTATGAATCAGTAGTAATACGAAATCGTTAAATAATAATTTATTTTTCAAAAGAAATTAAATAACTAAACTTTACTAACAAAATAATAACACCTAATTCAACTTTTAAAAAAATTCTTAACATTTCTGAACACAAAAGCGATTCCAAATGAATCCATAAATAGAAGAAAATGTTTTAAATTAGCATAAAATTGTCGAAAAAAAGTAAACAAAGATTGTGGGTGATGAAGAGAGCGGCGTCATATTTACTTTGACGAACTCATCAGCATACCTGCCAACTTTTAATCCCTTCCATTATCATATTTCCCAGTGGTATTAAAATGGAATTAAAACTTCAATTTTAAGCAAACAAATACGTTGTATTTGAGAAAACTTAAGTTAACAACCATGATAGTAACGCATATTAATATATGTGCTTAATTTTTGTAAGAATAGTGGTGATCAAAATCATCTAAAAATTAAGTTTATAAAAGGTAAAATAGTATATACTTACTACCATTTTAAATATGAAAATAAAATCTTCCGGAAAATCCGGAAGAGTTGGCAGGTATGCATCAGCAGGAATACAACTTATTCAAGCAGTGTTATTTTACACTTGTCTCTTTCAGCATATACATCGGGAAGGAAGAAACGACCCAATTAGAACGTTTCTCTTGGAATAATTTTCATACGCTATGGATGTATTTAAATAGAGTGACTCTTGGACAAAAAGACCTTAATATCGCTTAAAGTATGTTCTTTGTTTGTGGTTGCAAAGGAATAGGTGGTTGTTAGGAATAGGTAACAGAATAATCACCTATTTTCGATGATGATCATAATAGAAACCACTAAAATATAATTGTTTAAATTTCTTATACTGTGCGCAATTTTTTTTATCTACTACTACAAAATTTGAAGGGTCAGAACTTCCAGAAAAAGAGGACTACATTGAACCAGGATTTGATAGGTCATACTCGGTATATTTTTTTAATTTCCTACTATTAGTTCTCACTGACCCTATTATCTTGTTCAAATTTTCATTCTCTAATAATATACTTTTTATTCATCTACTCATGTTCATATACATTTTTTTTTAAAAGCTTGTAGTGAATGATACTTTATGTTGATGCAGCTTTTTCAAATATTAATTTATTTTAATTAATTCATTTTAGTTTTATACGGGCGAAAAAATTGTAATTATTTAATAAAAAGTAAATAAATTAAAATTTTTCTTTGTTGACCGAAGTAGGAATTGGCTTTAACATTTAAATATTTAATAATTTTAATATTTAAATACTTAACATTTAAATATTTAATTTTTTTTCATATTACTTGTTTATATATTTAATTTAACATTTAACAACGCGAAAAAATTAAAGCATTGAATTTAATATAATTTAAAATTAGTTCTATTATTAAACCACAATATTATTTAAATTAGAACATTTGTTTAATATTCATGAGATAATTTCAGTTTGTCAGGTGGGTGGTACCTTCAATTTCGATACATGAACCATTTCTGTACTTTCTTTATTATGAATATTCTTTTTATCTTTTTTTTTATAATTAACATCAGATATTTTTTCAAGAATTATGTATGGACCAGAAAAAGTTGGGCGTAAGTTTTCGAGTATTTCGATATTTAAAATCTTCATACATTGCTGTGTCTTTAGAGGAAAATTCAATATGAGTAATTCTTGCATCATAATAAATTTTATTTTATTTTTCATAATGTTTTGTTCTTTCAACAGCATTTTTTCTAGCTTCTTTGGATAAATTGATAAAATACAGCTATTGAGCCTCAATTTGGGCTAGTATGCCACTAATTCTCATATTTTTCTTCTCTCAAATGGTTAAATACAAATAAAAATGACTTATATATCACCTTTAAGATGCTATCTCCGAAAGTCAAACTGCTATTAAAAAGAATATTCATAAAGCGCATAACAAACATTTATTCTTTAAAGCAATAATGTCGGTGTAAGTTTAAGACTTAATTCCTCTTTGTTACTTCTTGCGGATGCATTTTTAAAGAAGGCCTAAATTAATCCCCGCTGGAAGTTTAAGTTGCAAATCAATTACGTTCTTAATTTTCTTCCGCCACAGCGAAACAAGGAAGCATTTTAAGTTAATACCATCGATTTGATTCCTTTAACTGTTTGTATTTCTCTTAATCACACATCCCTTTTCCAATGATTTTTTAATGCCTCTTTTTTTTTTCTTATCAGATAAAATGGATGGTTTGAATTCCTTCTAATTCCCTTTCACATATTTATTGTTTTCTTTATACAGAGATTTATTGATTGGGAAGGAAATATTTTTCCGACCGTCTTATAAGGGATTGTAATAGATTAGTGTTTCGATTTTTATGGAATATACTTTATTTAACTTTTAAAGTGTCATCAAGTTTCGTTGATAGCAACTTTTGCAATTCTTTTTATCTGTTTTACACATATAAACCGTAAGCTTATATTTTTTTATAACCGTCGTTGAACAGCCGACTCAAATTTTGAGTTTACGGCTACTAATGTTCAACTCCATAGCCTTGTCATTTTGAACCCTATCCGGAAGACAAGGGAACTCCTGGATCAATATAATGGGGAAAAGTTTGCCTTCGTGGAAGACTTTTTGATGGAACTAACCCGCGTTTGCGTTATATGGAGAGAGATAAACCATGAAAACCTCCTACGGTTAGTCCGGAGACAAGGAGACTAACCCAAGATCCTTCTACTACTGAACATATTTTACGCAAGCACTGTGGTCGGTGCTTTACTATCTTTACTATTTTGGGGAGAAATTTTATTGGCCGAGACTACTTTCAAAATTGACCCAACGTGAGCGTTATTAATACGGTTTCGGACAGGAGATTTATTTCCATTCTTAGCAGAAAATAATTGCTCTCACTGATTACTCTTACTTGATTAAAATAATTCTATAATGCTAAATAATTTCATAAGCGAATTTTCGAGTATTTTCAAACCTTGCGGTAAATATTCGTAAAATTCAAGCACACCCACTTCAATGAATTTTGCCTTCAAATTTGAGTCGTACTGAGTCTCAATCACTTCCATTTGCATATAACTGGGTACTGAGTCTATATTTATTGAAAAAATCGAAAAAAACAAACAAAATTTGTCTTCCAAAGAATTAAAATCTTTAAACCTTGTTTTAAAATCTGTTCTAAGATTTTCTGCTTACTTTTGTTACAATGCAGTATCATCTAAACTAGATTTGTTCTTGTTGCACGTTGGGAAGTGCGCTAAATCTTCATTTTTCAGTTGCCTTTGCCAAAGAAATAGTTTATATTTGAATACTTTAATTATGTCAAACATGTTTGTAATGATCTGATCCTTGCCTTGTAACATTAAATTTAAATCGGATAAGTGTTGGGTTATATCAACCATAAAAGATAAATCTTGCAACCATATTTAATCGGAGAACAAGCTCGTATCTTGATTTTCAGTATGTAAAAACTTACATATTTCTTCTTTCGAATCCCTGAATTGTTTGAGAACCTTGGGGCAAGATAACCAACTTCTCGCTGTAGTAGGATAAACCTGAATATGTACTATCTAATTGATAGCTTAATGTGAAATGGTCTCCATTTCAGCCAATTAGAATTTTACATTTTCGCGCTTACAATTTAAAATTATCCGTATAGTTTATAAATAAAGTATATAATAATTTTATATGCTGGTTTCGTTTCTAATTCACATTTCCAAATTATTTTTACTTTTCTTCGGATAGATTGACTGGGCCACAAAAATGTTCACCTCGGGCCGCATGCGGCCCGCGAGTTTGACACCCCTGGTCTAGATGAATGTTCGTTAATGACTCCAGCGATTTGGATAAATTTATGAAAATGAATGAAAGTAAAAAACTTTTTTTTAAAACTTTTGTGGAATTTTTTTTTAGTACAAATATAATTTCGATAATCTAACAGATTTTTTTAGTAACTAAAAGACTGTTTTTTACAATTGTAAAAAATACCAAAATATAATTTTGCTTGTAATTAAAGCAAAAAAAATATTTCAGGAAAAATATGATAAAAAGAAAAACATCACAGATTTGAAAAAATTTACAATTCAAACTTTAAAATATTATAGGATGTTAATATTACTGATCTTCTTAATTAAACAACAGTTTCATCCGTTTAAAAAGTTTAGTATACGAATGGATTTATCTCACGTGTAAGAAGAAAGAATATTGTGGAAAAAACATTGTATGTACGATATGTATCTTTATTTACAAATATTCGATATAAAAAATATTTTGTTTCGATTTTTTTACTTTGTAAGCAAATTTGAACTATTTCGGCTTTTTAAACTTTTTTTCCTTGAATTTTATCATTGAATTAGCTCTTAATAAAATAACTGACAGGAATTAATTGATAGCAATCGCGTTATCGATGGATGCCTTACAATATTCTAGAATATCGTAAAGAATATTTGTCTAAAATGCCTTGCAGATTCTTTGGCGTTCACAATGTCCACTATTTTAATCAAGTATCTAACAATATATCTGTGCTATTTGCAGAACTCATAGTTTAAGTGCAGGATGGAAGCGTACTAGAAAGTAATTGAGGCTAACTTAATATATCGCAAATTGAAAAAAAAATGACAACATGAGTATTCATATTTGTCCAAATGACATATCAATTTCAAGGCTTTTAAACTTATTAAATTCTAAAGCATTTTAACAAACAACTATTAATAATCTAATATATATAATTCTCTTACGTGGCTCCCAAATTTTGGCTGTATTTCTTTTCCGCCAGTGGCAACGTTTGCTTTGTTTTGTTTACGTTTTGAAAACACCAAAGCATTCTGCCTTTTAATGATGTGTTTCTGATCTAATATATATAATTCTCTTACGTGGCTTCCAAATTTTGGCTGAAGTACTTTGTACAACTAAACAAGATTCTTTTCACAGTACTTAAATATTTACTTTATTTTCTTCATTTATAGAGAAAACAGTCGGCAAAGAATTTTGTTAGGTTAAAAAACGTTTCGCTAAAAAAATAACGAATTCTAAAAGAAATAAAAATAAACAACTTAAAAAATAAAAATGCTGTTGCCAGCCATAGAAGTTTTTGAAAGTTAACTTAGCAACATTAATCAAAATGACATAGAAGAGCAACTAGTTCAAAATTATGATACCTGAGCTCTTGACGTAACAAATCCTTCAATTCTATAAGTGTTGTATCGCCAAATGCCCAAATTAACAATTGTGTTTTTAAAAAAATTCTATAAAAAGTTTTAAATAAACAACCTACTTCTACAACTGCTTCTTGAAGAACTTGGCTCATTGATTAAAAATATTGTTTTAATTTTACAGTACTAACTTTACTTCTACTTTCATTATTGCTATGACCCTCTTTCATTACATTTTACAACTTCATGCTAAATTTGAGGACTTTAAGTTGTTTCGCGGTTGAATACTGACATTTAGAAATGCGTACATAAAAAAAAATAATATTTAGAGGTTAAGAGTTGCCTCAGAAAAATTTGAATTGTTGACATTGAATTTAAGAATGGAAACAATAGTTTTTGTGAAAAATTGAATTGTATTGTTGGCATCAAAACTAAAAATATTGTGTTTCAACTTAACAATACTACCTTAATTTATACTTTAGAATTGCCTCGTAGAAATTTGAAATGTTAGCAATGACTTAAACAAGAGGTTTTATTCTAACTGACTGGGTTGGCGCGCGCCAGCGAGTAGGGGGCGAAGCCTCCTAGTAATAATTAATTGTTCAAATGCTTTTTTGATTATGAATTTTAAATTCTGCAACTTTATATTTTATTTTATAACCGTCGTTGAGTAGCCAACCCAATTTTTTGGGTTTACAACTATTAATGTTGTAAGCCCAAATTCCCCTTGTACAATTTTGCACCTAATCCAGAAGACGAGGGTACTACTGGATCAAGTATTGGGAGAAAGTTTGCCTTCGTAGAGGACTTTATGATGGAACTAACCCGAATTTGCGTTATATGCAGAGGAAAATCTCTCATGTTTAGTTTGACGGCAAGGGGACTCAAACCCATGATCCGTTTCACAGTGATAGCTGGTAGATAAGAATTCCACATCCGGCTTGCACTGACCACAGTGCTGATGTAAAATATCCTCAGTGGTAAACGGATCATGGGTTAGAGACTCCTTGCCATTAGACTAACCGTTTGAGGTTTTCGTGGTCTTCCTCTCCATGTAACGCAAAGGCGAGTTAGTTCCATCAAAAAGTCCTCTACGAAGGTAAATTTCTTCTAATACTTGTCCCTTGTCTTCTGGATTGGGTTCTAAATTACAAGGCTACTGTGTTTAACATCATTAATTCGAGCAGAGTCCATTTCTTAAAATACATTTTTTGCACTACATCTATTTTTTTTAATGCTCATGAAAATAGATATCGCTTGTTCATGCGCATTTTGATAAAAGGACAAAATGAAATGCATGCGAGCAATTATTGCCTATAACTTGAATAAAAAAAAGAAACTTAAATACAACTCATTCTTTCTTCAATGTTTTATTTGTTAATTTTATCTTTGTCCCATAATATGTAGTCATTGAAGAATGTTGTGTAGATTAAGTAGTCATTATAGAATGATAAAGAATGGTTAAGAAATAATTGAGAAAAATTCTTACATACCCTAAAAAAAAGTAAAGAAATAAATGTAATTGAAATACGATTCGTAGCCCTCTCTAAGCAGATTTCTTCATTTGAAAAAGTAATTAGCATCCATTTAACTCGAAGAATAAAAGAAATTCTCTTTTACAATTGCATTTAAACTTTTACTTTTATTGCTAGCAAATCATATTAGATTAGTTTTTTGCCATTAAAAGTCACTCATTTTAAACCATTTAAAAGAGTTTTTTTTTTAGGAGAAAAATAAACTTACTTTTTCATTGCATCCATTTGGAGCTTTTTACCTCGGTGGAGTTTGGTTTCATTTTATAATTTCCTTTTTATATTTTTATTTGTCTCCATCTGAAGGATTTCATTTGTGCTGACTTCAATTGGAGTTTGTTTTGAAAAAAAAATTAAATTCTTCAAGGTGCAGAAGTTTGAACTAAATACTGATTAACCATAATAAGTAATATTTTTACATTAAACTATCATTTAGTATTGTTTCCGCATAAGTGCTTAACGGCGCAAAACCCTAAGAGGGGAGAGGAGTATTCGACCGTGTCAACCGTCATCTATGAAAAGGTACCCCTAATAGAATCGAGTTAACATGTCTTTTATACTAGGGGATTGGAATTGTATTTTTGTAGTGGTAGATACACTACAGTACTCCCCCCACCAGAGTTTTATCTGTGATAGAATTCGATGAATAAGATACCACTAGTTGATTCATTGCTGTTTTGTGAGAAGACTGGAGAGCTGTATTAAGATCACCATACTATTTGAGTGCTGATCCTGAGAGCTGCACTTAGTTCACTGGCGTGGTCGCTCCTGTGTTGCCTTTAGCAGTCGAGTGTATACGTTGTACTTTGCGTGTGATCGTGACTGAGAAGCAACAGCGTGAGGAGATCAATGTCGCAGTAGCAAGTAGCGAGTCAATGCGGTCCATCCATCAAAGTAGGCGTGTTCAAATCGAAGTGGACGTTACTGTTAAGATAGGTGTGTTCATTTCGAAATGGGAGTTTCTGTCAAGGTAGGCATGTTCAAATCACTTCCGGGTCACCAATGTGGGGAGAGGAGTATTTGACCCTGCCAATTGTCATCTATGAAAAGGTACCCCAACATGGAATCGAGTTAACATGTCTTTTATACTAGTGAATTGGAATTATATTTTTGTAATGGCAAAACACACAAGATCCAGCATCCAAATCTAAAGCGTCTAGATTTTCTGAGCGAGTTAAATGGCCATCCAAAAGAGATAGAACTTGTATTATACGCGAAGAGGCGTAATTTAGCATTTCATTAAATAAATTATCAAAAGTGTTATATGGTTTCTTGAATCACCATCGTGTACAAATGGCGAGACTTTTTTTATCGCTAGCTAAATTGTTGGAAGGAATTAAATACTAAAAGATATTAAATGTATATGTGTCAGATGTTCACTTTGGGATAGGTTTCTAAATAGTACCTTCAGTGATTTAGGAATCAAGAAATACGATTTGGGCAACAAAGCATTATTCCAGGCCTCTAACAATTCCTTGATATGGGATTTCTTTTAAGTCTAAAAGGTGATTTTTATTTTATTTTATAACCGTCGTTGAACAGCCGTCCCAAATTTTGGTTTACGACTACTAATGTTCAACTTCGTAGCTTTTTTGAACCCAATTCAGAAGAACAAGGGAACTCCTGGATCAGTACTCCCAGAGTTCTTCTAATTTAAAAAAATTTGCTGTTGTTGCTTATCCCCCTTTGTTTAGACAAACAAAACCAAGTCCAGGAGTCTGCACAATTGAATCAAGAACTACATTTCCCAAATTCAACAGCTTTCCGACAGAGGCACCAATACCGACCGTCTAAAGTGAAGCGATGGCAGAACAGTGGCAAACAGCAGAAGTTTTCTCGCTTCCGTTAAAAATTAGTTTAAAAAAATTATTAAAAAAGTTATCAAGAATAAATGAAACTAAATAATCAGCGACCATTAAGAAGCAATCGAAATAATTTTAAAATAAAAAATCAGTATGGTTTTTAAGACACTACTTACATGAAAGCGCTAAATATCGAATTATTTCGTTAAATTATTAGCAAACTATCTAAAATTAAATTTTTTTATTAAATTAAAAATATTTTTTGGTGTTTTAAAAACAAGTAATAAATTTAATAAAATTCTGAAGTTTCGAAAATTATTAAGGTGGCACGAACCCCTCGACACCTGTAATTCAGTTGGTGTACATAAATAATTTTGATTTGTAATCATTTTTTTAAATAATATTTAAAATTATAGGCATATAACTGTAACAAATTTGGAGAAATTTAATGTTTTCGCTTACCCAACAGGCTGATATATTAAGTACAATTTTTGCACGAAATGCTGATCGCTAAGTTCATAAATGATTAACGTTTAACGAATTTTTTTAAGTATAATTTATATTAGAATATTAATGTATTTTACACCAAAAAATAATAATTGTAATAATGGTTAATAAATTTAGATACCGATCTAAATAAGGTAATCCTAAATTGTAGCGTAGTAAAGTAATATCATAGAATTACGTTGTAATCAGGGCCGGCTTATGCATGTCGCGGCCCCTAGGCAATGCTCGTCGCGGCCCCCCCCCCCCCGCTACCGTCTTCTAACTTCCTAATATATTTTTTCGCTAACACAACACTTTATTCATAATTACGCTGTTTTTTACTACATAGGTATATTATCACATTATTCAATAAAAATATTGAATCAAACGAAAAGAATATAAGTAATTAATGTATGCATTTAAAAAAAATCGTGCAATAAGCTTAAATATTAACTCTTCTAACTTTTTTTGTTACAAAATCGTTCAAGACATCCTGAAAGTTAACCTTTTCCAATACATGATTTTCATTTGCCATTATGGCCAATGAATTTAAACGGTTTTGAGACATAGTTGAACGAAGACAGTTTTTAATTAATTTCAATTTGGAAAAGTTTCGTTTTTCAAGCATGTTGTGTTAAAAAAGCTGCTCTTGCTGTATAGTCATCTGATTAGTCGGCGTTAAAATTACCGCGATAAAATTGCTTTCGATTATATTACTGCGTTATATATGAACTAACTACCGTAATATTAATATCTAATTTGGAATGCGTTCAGAAATGTACTAAAATAGCGTCGATGTAATGTACAGAGCAAGACAATCGTCATTGAAATTTCGAATTAAATTTTTACTGTTTAAGAAACATTGTTAATTTTTTTCTCTGTAGCACAGGGCCCCTGAACGTGGCGGGGCCCCTAGGCAGTTGCCTACAGTGCCTAATGGATAAAACGGCCCTGGTTGTAATTATTATACAACTCTTATAGTTTTAAACTCATAATTTAGAAAACAATAAGTATCAAAAATATAATAGTAGACTAGAATAAAAAGATATAAATACTCCTTTTAACTAGGAATATAAAAATATTTTATAGGAATACAAAAACTTTGACTCTAATTAATTTTATGCTGATGACAACCAAAAAACTATGGGAATTAATTTCAGCCAATAAAAACGCACCGACAACAATAGAAAGCTGTGTTTATATCATTGCGGTTTAATGTTAGAAAGAGACATTGCAATATAAAAAATATACAAATAAAGTTTTCGACTTTAGTCATTTTCAATTTCGCATCAAAGTATAGATTGTAGATACATTTTCTGAATATAATTCGCAGATATCTAATGCATTCAATTTTGGTAAGATATGAAATTTATTTTTATTTAGTTCTGCGTCAAAAGGATACATCACCTATGCATCGCAAAAGGTTGCCTAACGTTTCGAAATCAGTTTATGTGGAGGATTTTCCCCTCACCAGATGGCGCAAATCTATACGTCCTGTTTTCCAATCAAAACTCAATTAGTGGTCTTGAAAGTTTAATTTAAGGTGTTTTCAGAATGCCATACAAGTAGAACGAAGTGTTAAGGGCTCTTTTGAATGATGCATCACAGAATTGACTTCAATGTAGAATTCGTTCGTTTGTGTTGGTGCTTCGTTATACATTTCGAACAATAATATAGACTAATGAAAGAAGGAAGAAAAACTGGATGACTGCAAAATCTGTTGATTCATTTAGAATTGCAATAATTAATGTATCTGATTACTTGATAAGCATAATGTGTTATGGATCAATAATTGATTCATTAATGAGAAGTGTAAACTGTTGATTGATAATTGAACAATTATTAATTGTAAAATATTGATTAAAAACTGTTAAAAAATAATTCAAACTTATTGATTAGGAAACATGAAATTGAAAAAAAAGAAATACTTAGAAAAAGTATCCTCGTGTCGGTTTCTTTGTACAGAGTGAAAAATATAAACAATCGGTGAGGATCAATTCTACGAAATCATGCACAAAACTGAATCACATATATTGATACAATTTTATAAAGTTTAATAATGACTCCATTTTTTCATTCATTATTTGTTGCTCTTTCCGGTGACTTTGCTTTATAAGATTAAGCAAAACACATTTTAAAAAATTCATCGCATTTGAACATAAATTATCTGTTATTATAGTAGAAGAAATAAAACTTCATTTGCTTCACAAAATAAGAATACTGTAATAAATGTTGAATTGTTTCGAGCATTCAAAAATCGACACCTATTCTCAAGACTCGTCAGGCATGAATGACGAATACAAAAATGATCTGAAACAAACCAAAAAAAACGAAAAGTTTGTTAAAACAGCACCAGTTACCAAGTTAACAGTAGTAAATATTACCAAAATTAATTAATAGTATGGCGAGTTTTAAAGGTTTTTTTGAACGTATAAATACTAGTACAGAAATCTGTGTCTATATATGGCTGTGTCTGTCGCTTGGTATTAATTAAAACAGCAGTAATAACCATTCTACCACTAGTACCTATTTTCAAATTAATCAAGCGTCATTGGCGAAAACAATAGAATGGGGATTTTTTTTTTTTTTTTAGTCTCCCAAAAACGAATAACTATCTTCTCTATTCATTTTACTTTCTAGTACGTAACTTTCTTTGGAGTGCAGCACGCGAACCGGTAGTCGGAGAGAGTTATAAGGTTGAAAGTTATAAACTTCGTATCCTCAACCGTTTATACCGATTTCGGTCCTGATCGGGGTTCAGAATTGCGATTTTATATGACGTACAACATACATATACGTGCATATAAACATTCTGCTTTATATAGATTGCACTATATATATATATATATATATATATATATATATATATATATATATATATATATATATATATATATATATATATATATATATATATATATATATATATATAATAAAGTTAAAAAACATCGAGAAAACATGGAAAATATTTAAGATTAATTAAAAGAGAGGAGAGGCTATTAAAATATTTTGAAAATAAATAACTAAAACTTATTCATTTTATTCGTTTTTTTCATACTTTTTGTCTTTATTGTGCTATATATATGAAGGCAAATCTGAAACCCAAATTTTACAAAATTATGCCTTTGTTTTGACTGATGTCTGAAAAGCGTCTTAAACAACCTCGAATAATAATACAATCATATAGGGTAAGCTAACCAGTGAAGGAACACTTAAGTTTCGCTTGCCTCTTAAAAAATCATATTAATTTCAAAATTCGTAATTTTAGTTAAATGACAGTGTCAACATATTTGTTACTAATTGCAAATTATGTAAAAAAAATTGTAGAGAACTTACATAATATTGTTTTAAAGTTTTGGAGGTTCAAATAACAAGTAGTAAGAAGACCCAGTGAAGGAACAGCTCTTACCAGTGAAGGAACACAAAATTGCCCAGTAAAGGAACCCTTAATTTTGGTTATATTTTAATGCTCTGTATGAATTCATTAGCCATACAAATATATAAAAACAAGACTATTTATGAAATTATAACATACAAGTTCTTGTAAAATGCTAACTTTATTCGGTAATCATGAACTAGAAATTAAAGTGATGTTAAATACAAAATAAATTTTAAAAAATCATTCTTTCTTATAATTTGACATTCAAATCTGAATCATTGTGTCATCCGATGCTGTTTAATATCATTATTATTTTATCACCTTTTTGTTTACTCTTTTTCCTGTTATTTCTTGAAGCTTTTTTTCTTTTTTAAGTATTTCTTCTTTCTTTTTCTTCTCCATATTCTCTTCTTTTAACTTTTTTTTAGATCTTTCAGCCTCTTGAAATTTTTGCCATTTCTCTGAAGTTAGTGCAAAAGGTAATTTATTCATTTTTCTTCTTATTTGATCTTTCTTTTTATCATCAATATTTGGCCAATGTAAATGGTTCTTCCAAACTTCTTCTGATTTTTCAGCAACATTTCTAGAATGCCTTTCTCGAAAATAGACAGAGGAAAGGTGTCTTGAAGTTTGAGGAAAATCCATCTCTTGTTGACTTGTATCTAGAGGATCTTTAGAAGTACTGATTTTACTTATAGAATCATTTCTTTTTTCAACTAAGAGAGGATCAACATGAGGACTCATTTCAAATTCGATATCTAAGATGCATTCATTATCAATACTAGCTTCAGTTCCTAAGTTTGACTAAACCAAGTGGTCTTCTTTTGATGCGTACTTCTTCCATATTGAAAAATGTACAGGCTCTTGGACATTTTCGATATTAGACTCAGTCAATGCTGCGTTAAAAATTTCCAACATATCTTGAGGGATTTCCCTCTCAAGCTTCTGAAGAAATTGAGTATCGTTTCTGTTTAACTCTGTTTTTTGTTGAGGAGCTTTCCTCTAAAATCTAACATAGTAAAGTAGTTTTTATAAATTATATAATCACGTTGCTATCCTATAATGATAACTTATTATCAGTTCTTGGTGCAAAAGCCAACGAAAAAATGCTCTATTCAAATTTTTATGGTTATATTTAATTAGTTTTCGGTTTCTAAACATAGTTTATTAAGTTGCCTAACGTTTGATGTAACTACACACCCCATTAATAAATATAAATTATAATTTTTTCATGAATTAAACGACTAAATTAACATTTTGAACTGAAATTATTTCAGGAATTATTCATACAATTTTTAGCAAAATTTCGGTTGTCCTCTATATAGCAGAAGTACTTATCCTAGAGTCATGTAAAATCATACTTCACACATTACTGTTCATTCACTGGAAGTACTCCCAGTGAAGGAACATGTCTGTTTCATCACTGGTTAGAAGTTGTTTTTTGTCTTTTAAACAGAATTTTGATGTATAATGTGAATAAAAGTACCAGAAAATTCAAAAATTTATTTTATTTTCATTAACTGGGGAAAAAACCCAGTAATGGAACATTTGTTCCTTCACTGGTTTCTCATCGTTTGGTGATCCAGTGAATAAACACCCCCTTATCTCAGTACTTGATTATGCTATGGTACTTTTAAAAAAATAAAACGTAACTTCAATAACTATATTTTGAATTCTCTTTTTCACGGAGAGAAAAATAAGACTATTACATGCAATTAATTCCACTTCAAACATATAAATACAAACACTGACCTTATAATTTTTTCAATGAAACAAGGTGTTGCAGAGATAATAACAAATTCAACATTTTTTCCAGAGAAGTATATTTGACCAGGTAATCCAAAACATTGCTAGATGACTTCCTATTGTTTGGCAGTAAGCTATTGTTACCAATCAATCTAAAGAAAAACTTTCAAATTCTTATTTTCAATCAATATATATGAAATGTTCCTTCACTGGGTAGTGTTCCTTCACTGGTTGGTTTACCCTATACATGTTGTTCTTCTAAATTTTAATTTTCAAACACACATCTTAGAGTAACTATGAGTTACCATAAATTCCAATAAATTGCTTTCTCCTTCATTATTTTCAGCTACATATGGAATCATTATTTTTTGATCACTCACTTAAAATATTTTAAAAAGTTGATTTTTTGCTGAAATTGTTTTTTAAATGGACGAATAAAACTTTAGAGCTATTTTTTCATGGATGAGGAAAAAATATTTACATCCAAAAACTGATCAATAAAATACATTACTAATCGTACTTTTGACTTCAGCAATGGGAATAAATTCTTTTGTTCTAAAATTCATTTTGATCTTTATAAGAGCACAATGGTTTCTATATTGCCTTCTATAAATCAGGAAAAAAAAACAGGCTCCTTTATCTCGAAATTCGATTTGAGTGCATTAAAACACGTGACAGTAACATAACATCGAAGTCATATTCTAAAGAAGCAATAAACACCGCCTTTAATGTCAGGAAGAAAAATGTTCCAAATTCTTGCGCCATTTTTTTTTTTTTTTTCCTTTTTCATTTTAAAAGAATTTTTACTTAGATATTGCGGGCTTATTTTTCTCCTGCGATGATAGGCTAGAAAATAAATTTAAAAATATAGCGCTCTCACTTTATATATATTTATCAATGACTTAGAATTATAAGAGAGCCACAGAGAGGCTTTTAAAGTCATTTAATTTTGAGTAGCCAACACAGCAGCCAATTTCGCAAATATCCCATAAATAGTGTTCCATACCGTTGAAAATAGTGTGCTACTTTTTTTGAGATCAAACACATGAGAAGAATTATGAAATTTATTTTTACGCAGTTCTTATTTTATTTTATTTTATAACAGTCATTGAGCAGCCGACCCGATTTTCGGGTTTACGACTACGAATGTTCAACTACGTAGCCTTGTCATTTTGAACCCAATCCAGAAGACAAGGGAACTCTTAGATCAAATAGTGGGAGAAATTTACCTTCGCGGAGGACTTTTTGATGGAACTAACCCGCATTTGCGTTACATGGAGAGGAAAACCTCCCACGGTTAGCCTAACGGAAAGGAAGTCCAACCCATGATTCGTCTACCACTGAGAATATTTCACATCAGCACTGTGATCGGAGCAAGCCATATGCAGATTCGTATCGGAATCAAATTGAAGCTCTATCTTAGATGCTACGTATCTTTATGTTACGTTTGCGTTATTTACCCTACCAAGACAAAGCTACAAGGACGCTGTTTATAGCCGTTGAATATTGTTTTTTGTTTAAGCTTAACTTCGAACTATAAACATGGACATGGGATGCGAATTTAAAGAAATGTAGTGGTGCAATTTAGAAATGAATGGTATGATTTTACAGCAATTTGTTCATTCAATAAAAAAATTGTTTTTTGTTTAATATTATAGTTCTCTAATTGCTCTAGTTCCATAAGAAACTAGATATATTTTCGCTATTTCAAAATTATAAATTATATTTACATTTAAACTATACAATTTAGTTGAAAAAATAAGTTAAATATTCAATAGAAAATCAATAATATTTTTTCAAATATTATTAATAATAAGCTGCATCCTTTATCGCTGAATTCATCAAAATCTATACTGCCGTGCAGATTAAGATTTTTTATATATTTGGCATATGGTAAGCTACTGATTGCAAAAGATATTTTTACAAAAATAAATTTTGTCTTATCAGTTTTTTTCAAATTCTATTTCGGCCTTCATAGCATTAGCAATACGAGAAGAAAACTAGTTGTCAAGCCACTTTTCTCGGAATCAATCGTGAAGCATTTAAGTTGTTTTTTCAAGGTAGAAAGGATCAAAAATAAATCCAAATAACTACTTAGTAACTCAATTTTTATTTTTATAAAAATACAAAATTATTCTAAATAAATACTTAACTTATAACTAATTATATAACACTACTTAATGTAACATTACTACTTAGACAACCTAACAAAATTAATATTAACTATAGTGTTGCCGATAGATCGAGAAATACAAGAATTTATTATTGCACATAAGAGAAATATGCGAGTATATCTGTAGATTAAGTATTACAGGACTCGCAGTAGACCATTTTTTTTACTAGAGTTATATGCTGGCAAACTTTGGTTATGTTATCTTTAAAATATTTGACAAAACAGAATCGTTTATTTTTTAATTTAAAACAATGGCTTCCACTTCACCAGTGGGAAAAATTCCATTTTTTTTAAATGTCTCTGAATTAAAAAAAAATCCGAAATCATAATTTGTATTTACTCATTGTTGAATGACGTATTTTTAATGCTTACGATATAAGCGCAATCCGGTCATAGACGCACGCACTAATTCTTTATTTTATTTTAGGTATAGATTAGAATTTTTGTTGTACGGTGATTAGCATTATTGTACTAAGTGGTTATCAAAATATGCAGTTTGACTGTCAACTCTTAATGACTTTATTGGTGAAATTTTATTTTTTTTAACGATAATAAAAGATGTTCTGTTTTCATCAAGGTTAATATTGAAACGGCTTTAAAAATATTATTCAAAAAATTCCTCTACCATGTTCTAAATTTTTTTGTTCCCCTTCACTATACTCTTCTACAAAATTTAATAATGAAATACAATATACTCTTGATATCTTTTTCCCCTTGGCATTATAATGTTAATTTGAATTCCTATGTCGAAGAGTTTCTTCTAAAGTCTTGTTGGGTCGAATTTTTTTCGAAATAGAAAATGAATTTTTTTGGAAAAAATCACAATGTACGTTAATTGAAAACCAATTATTTTCCATTTAATGCATAATTATTTTTGTCCTTACCTTTTAAAAATAAAATGATCATTGTTGTATTTAGATTTATGGTCAACAACTATCATTACATACGTATTTATTAATAGTTATTTTTATGTTTCACGCCTCTACTTTTTAGAATATTTTAATTTTTCTATTTTTTTTTTAGAAACACATTAACTTCTGAACTTGTTATCTCGAAAACTCGCTATCTCTAGAATCCAGCTCAAATTTGAGACAACGAGTCAACTTTGAGATATCGAGAGTATAATGTATGTTGAGGATTTATAATAACAGATGGCGCTGAGCGCAAACAATTTTCTTATTATTTTTTCTTCACTTCTTAAGTTTGAGTTTGGATTTAACCACTGAACCACAATGAAATAAAATCCTTTTTATTATTACAATTTGTGTAATTATTGTCGAATTCGAATCATGGTGCTACACCGGCCGAAAATAGGCCACCTGCATGAAATGTAAGTTAACATTTGTTTTGTTTGGTCTCCCTTAAGTCGGTAATTTATTTTGATATTTTATTGTATTAATTGTATTGTATTTGTTATAGTAACGTGCGAGCTGTTTATAATGGATGATTTTGAAAAATTAAAGTCCAAAAGAGCTGTAATCAGACAGCTGATTACAAAATTAATAAATAAAACTGATAAATCGTTATTAGAAGCACTTCCTGATTATCCTGATTTGTATGATTCACTAAATCAGTTAATTGATAAAAACGAAACTTTAAAGGCTCTTGATTTGAAAATTGAAAATTATTTTGATAAGAGCGAGGAATTAGAGAGTGAAATCATACAAAGTCAAGAGTATCAAGATCGAGTAGTGGCTTATAAAGGCAAAATTGAAAGATATTTACTGAAATGCCAGACTACAAGACAGGAAGTAACGATTAATAGTGGTAACAATAATTTACAAGAAAATATAACTTATGGAAATATCTCGCACGTTGCTAACGTTAAATTACCTAAATTGGAGATAAACAAATTTTTTGGTGATGCTTGTGAGTGGCACAGTTTCTGGAATAGCTATAACATAGCTATACATAGTAATGAGAGTCTTAAAAAAATTGATAAATTTAATTATCTTAAGATGTATTTAGGGGGAGTTGCTTTGAGTGCAATTTCTGGATTCTCATTAACTGAAAGTAATTATGATTCTTCTATTAAGTTGCTTACCGAAAGATTTGGTAGGCAAGATTTAATTATTAGTAGTCATATGAATAAACTTTTATCAATTAATTCTGTAAGAAATTCATATGACATTAAAGCTCTACGTAAGTTCTATGACGAATGTGAAATCCACATTCGCAGTTTGCAATCAATGAATGTAACAAAAGGTAGTTATGGTAATTTACTCTGTCCTGTTATTTTACAAAAGCTACCAGAGGATTTAAATTTAGATTATAATAAAAATAGAAAATCAAGTGTAGATTTTGATATTGATGAACTAATTTCATTTATTAGAAAAGAGGTAGAATGTAGAGAAGCCTCACATGTGTTGTCTAATAGTTCTAAAAAACTAAGTGTTCATTTCGAAACACAGCAACGGTCGGAGAGCCATAGTAAACATAATTGTAATCGGAAGTTCTCATCTTCCTCGGCATTAGTTTCGGCATCTAACAACATATTTTGTTTGTTTTGTAATTCCAAAAATCACGAATCGAAAGATTGTTCTCTGACCATCGAAGGAAAAAAACAAACGCTAAAAGAGCAATTTCGCTGTTTCCGGTGCTTAAAGAAATATCACACATCCAGAAAATGTTGATAATAAAAGTGAATTGTTAAAAGATTTTAATTCTGATTTACATTTTGAAAATAATAGGTATAGTGTACGACTTCTCTGGAGACCAAATACAAAACATTTGTTAAATGATAACTTTGAGCTGGCTTCAGAGAGGTTTGACAAATTAAAAAGGAGATTTAAAAATGATAAATCCTTGTTTGAAGAATATAAAAAAGTTATAAAAACTTACGAAAATGAAGGGATAATTGAGAAAGTTAAAAACACTGATCCCCAAAATTATAAGCAATGTTATTTACCTCATAGGGCGGTTATAAGAAACGATAAACTAACTAGCAAATTAAGGATTGTATTTGACGGTTCCGCGCATAAGAAAAATGAATTGTCTCTTAACGATTGTTTGTATATTGGGCCAAATTTATACCCAGATATATATGAACTTATGCTAGCTTTTCGGGAAAACAAGATTGCTTTTATAGGGGACGTTCAGCAAGCTTTCTTACAAATAGGGATTAATGTAGAAGATCGAGATGTCACAAGATTTCTTTGGTCAGATGACCCCGATAATCATTCGTCTACAGTAATTTATAGATTTTGCCGCGTACTATTTGGTATCAACTGTAGCCCTTTTCTCTTAGCGGCTACTATTAAAGAGCATATTAAAAAGTTTGCAAAATCAAAGCCTCTTGCGTATGAATTACTAAATGAAAGGGTATATGTCGATGACGTCATAGGGGGAAGTGACAGTACAGATACAGCATTTCAAATAAGTTCTGATTGTGTTGAAATATTTCGGGATGCGGGCATGGTATTGAGAAAGTTTCAAACAAATGATAAAAAACTACGTGAATTATGGAAGAATGCAGGTATAGATGTTCAGAATGAAAAGGAATCGTTAGGTCAATCAGGCTTTCCATTTAAAGTTTTGGGAGTTTGTTGGGATCCTGAAAAAGATCTATTTTACTTTGAGTCCAAATATCTGTTAAAATTGATAGACACAGGGCAAATAACAAAACGATTTATTTTGAAAATCATTGGGCGTATTTTTGATCCAGTAGGATTTTTGGGACCCTTTACAATGCTTCTAAAATCTCTAGTTCAAAGCATTTGGAAAAGCGGATTGGAGTGGGATCAAGAGCTACCCTCAGATATGGAAAATCAGTGGCGCGATATATGTAAACAATTCGGTGAACTTAATGATTTGAAAATACCGCGTTATTATTTTTTTGAAGCAGGTAACAAAGAAATTATAAGTTCACAATTACATATCTTCTCTGACGCCAGCTTAAAGGGTTATGGTACAGTAGCATATATCAGATCAGAAACTAGTGATGGGCATATTTCTACATGTTTTGTTTCAGCTAAAAGTAGAATTGCGCCCCTCAAAATGATTACATTACCACGACTTGAGCTACTAGGTGCCCTCCTCTCTGCTAGATTATTTCGAACTATTACTAGAACCATAAAAATTCCGTGTGACAGTTTCTTTTGGTGCGATTCCTCTATTGTGTGTTGTTGGATAAAAACTCCTGCCATTCGTTTTAAACAATTTGTGCGTAACCGATTCGAAGAAATTCAAGAGATTACTCAACCTAAGGACTGGTTCCACTGCCCCGGAATTGACAATCCTGCCGATCTTATTAGTAGAGGTGCTTCCATGAGTATATTGAAGAATTCCGACATTTGGTGGAAGGGGCCACCTTGGTTGTCGCTTCCGACCGAAATGTGGCCAGAATTGAAACTCTTCAAAGAAAATGATGAACAAATTGAGTATCGTAAAAATGAAATCACCGTTATGAAATGTGCAGATGGTGAAGAACTTGAGTTGATAAATATCGCTAACTTTAGCAACCTCGAAAAAGTTGTTAGAATCATAGCGTGGGTAGTGCGATATTTGAACTGTTTAAAGAAAGTTAAGCCGAATATGGACACTTTGACTGCAGAAGAGCTCCGAAATTCTGAAGATATACTAGTAAAGCTTCCTCAAGCAAAATTCTTTGAAAGTGAGATACGAGTTCTCCAATCTAGTTTGCCTATTCCAGCTTCTTCTACTATTTTCAATTTAGCTCCTTATCTTGATGAAAAAGGTATCCTGAGAATCACAGGAAGATTGGACGAAGGAGATTATTCTTTTGATGAGAAAAAGCCTATAATCGTACCAAGACAGTCTAAATTTGCGGAGTTGCTTGTCAAGCGAGAACACGAAAATGTATTTCACTCTGGAGTAGAGAGCACTCTAGTACAAATTCGGAGAAGATTTTGGGTGCCTAAAGGAAGACAATTAGTAAAAAAGGTTGTCTCGAAATGTTTGACTTGTCGCAGATACACAGCCAAGCCTTCTACCCAAATGACTGGACAGCTTCCAAAAGATCGAATTAGTGAAACTCCTGCTTTTACCGTATGCGGAATTGATTTTGCCGGACCAATCTACATCAAGGGTGAAAATGGAATAGAGAAATCATATATAGCCTTGTTCACATGCGCAGTCACGAGAGCAATACATCTTGAATTAGTCTCAAACATGTCCACTTCAAATTTTCTGCTCGCATTCAGAAGATTTCTCTCTAGAAGAGGTGGTTGTCATACAATCTACTCCGACAACGCCAAGACTTTTAAATGTACTGATAAAGAGCTTCAGAGATTATTTGATATTTTGGAAAATTCCGAATTCAAAAACTTTCTTGCTGCTAAAAGAATATCCTGGAAATTCATCGTCCAACTTGCCCCTTGGTGGGGAGGATTTTATGAAAGATCGGTAAAAAGTGTCAAAGAGCCTCTAAAGAAAATACTTCGAAAAGCTCTTTTAAATTTTGAAGAGATGACCACTATATTGACTGAAATCGAAACCATCGTTAATCTTCGACCCTTGTCCTACGTCACTAACGAAATTGGTGAACCGGAAATTCTTACCCCATCACAATTTTTAACCCCTGGTAAAGAAAAGGCAGAGTATCCAGCCCATTTCATAGAAACCATCCATAGAGAATCCACCAGAAAGATTCTTATAAAAAGAAAAGAATACCAAGCTACATTATTGGCTAATTTATGGAAGCGCTGGAAGGAGCGCTATTTGTTTAATTTGAGATCTGCACACAACTTTACTTCTCCTAACCAAACAAAATGTTTGAAAGTGGGAGATGTGGTTTTGATGGAGGGCACCACAAAATCAAAACTATTATGGGACATAGGTATTATAACAAAAGTATTTCAAGGGCGTGATGGACGTGTAAGATCTTGCCTTATTCGCAAATCCAACGGCGAATATAAACGCCCAGTACAACTTATTTATCCTTTAGAACTCAATGACTGAAATGAACAATGATAATGTTTTTATTTTAATTTTCTTATTAGATTATGTTTTTTTTTATTTTCTTTCAAGTGAATATTTGCATCTCATTTCAAATTTATTTGCATTTAAATGTTATTTTTTTTAATATGTTTATGTTGTTTTTGTCTAATTTTTATGTTTAAAATTTTAGTGAACTCGGAGGAGTTCAAGTGGGGAGTGTTGAGGATTTATAATAACAGATGGCGCTGAGCGCAAACAATTTTCTTATTATTTTTTCTTCACTTCTTAAGTTTGAGTTTGGATTTAACCACTGAACCACAATGAAATAAAATCCTTTTTATTATTACAATTTGTGTAATTATTGTCGAATTCGAATCAATGTATATGTATTATACTTGTATAGCTGCTTTATTGACAGGAGTCGTAATTCATTAGCCGTAACTATCAATCGTTTCAAGATCATAAAGGGTTATATTTCTAGACAAATCGCAAATTATTATGTTCTAATAAATCCACGTTATTTCGATTTACTTTTTCTTAAATTAACTTTCACTTATTGAATCCGTAAAAAAAATAAAAATTGTTTACTGAAAAAAAAACTTGTATTCAGAATCAAAATTATTTCTTACGTAAATTTTAGAACTTATGAAGGTTAGTAAATTAAATTTGAAGACTCTAATGTACAATCTGATTTAAATAACGTATTGTAAATATTTTCAGTTGGAAATAGATATTTAAAAAAAAAATACAAATAAAAACTGGGCTTGGATTCTAGGTTAGACTTCATTTTTATTTTGTTTTATCGAACAAATTGAACAAGTACAAGTTGCTCGCTATCAAATAAGGATTGAAAAATATGTTATTTTGAAGCTCAAACTAAAGTGCATCTGACATGAAAATAATGCATCGTATCAAAACAAGGTTTGAAGAATGTTCGCTCGAAGAAAGTAGAGAGAAAAGAACACTTTTAACATTTCTAAACTCAAAAGTGGTGACGTCCATTGGAATGGACCTATTTTCCTTCTAGTTGCCCCCCCCCCCGCCATTGATGTTAGCAAGACATCGTATCGGATCATTGAATTGAATCCGGCTCAATTCCTGCACATCCTTAAGAAAAGAACGAATATAGATTGAATGAAGAAAGATTCTACAGAAATAGAATGCAAATAACTCGAGCGAATCTCAACGTAAAGTCATAATTAGGCTTCTCTCGTTTGAGTCCCATGATATGATCATATCATGGGATCTCAATGAGAGATAAAATAAACGAGAAAAAAACTAGGAAACATCGATGAACAGTTCGTTGTTCTAAAATTTTCTCTTTTCAAACAAAAACTGCTTTTCTTTCCATTTTTTTTATTTGCTTAGTCATTTTATACTTAACGTTATAGGGGTCCGCATTCCAAATATCGGGATTATATTGTTGTTATTATTTCAAATGCGATATTATTAATACAGTTTCAGAGAGTAAAAAAAACAAAACACATCCACTAGAATTGTTAGATTGGATTTAGTTATGATCTTTTACTCGCAATGAACAACAAGCGAGGCAAATAATCTATATTTTTTCATTATTTTCAGTATTTTTCAACTTTTTTATGATGTACAACGGGAAAACAAATAACCCTTATAATTTTGGAATTATTGATCTGATTTGAATCTGTAAATTGTCATGGCATATCCGAAAAATATTTTTCTTGAATAGTTTCAAAACAACTGAAACACATTAAAACATTTTATGTTAATAATGAGTGTTCAAAACATTTAATAAGTATGTTAAGTTTATATCCGCGTAAAATAATTTTGAAAATGTAATTTCGTCTCCATAACACAAATATCATGAACTCAAAGCTTCTCAAAACAATGAAAAAATCTGAAGAAGTGCATAGTAAGCACACAAATTTATCTGCATTAAAACGAAAAGTTTTATTGCCGGTGAATGTCAATAATCACATAGTCGTTTTGGTGAATGTCCGAAATATTTGTTACGTCCGATTTTATATTAATTTATTCGTTGATATTATTATATTTATTCGATATTTTAATATCTCCTGAGGGTAGATTAATGCATATTGGGCAGTGGCACTTGACCTTAAAAGAAACATTGATGTAGGGCATACCGGACAAATTCATACCTGGCAGTGACGCTGAACCTTAAAAAGAACAGTGATGTGGGGCAGTGTTTCCCAAAGTTATGACTTTTGTGTTCCCTTTCTAAATGTTTCGTTACGCTGTGTACCACTAATAAAAAAATGTATTTTTACTATAAAAAAAATTGCACAGAAGTCAAAAATCACAACTGGCTGTTGACACCACTAATTATTAACTGTCAACTCTGTAAGAAATAGCCAATAGAAAAATACGTAATCGTACATTTTCATGGCTAGCTTTGTTTTTAAATATAATTTTTTGAAATTTTCGTTTGTTGCAAGATATTTCGCATAAGAAAGCGTACCCCCGCTAAACTGCTTCCGGCTTGCTTTGGAAAACACTGATGCATGCCATGCCATTGAAATGCATACCGGGTAGTAGCACTTGGCTAGACCTAGTACATATTTCGGACATTTAATAAAGTGAAAATGCGAATTGCTTCCAAATGCGAAATTTTGTTGAATACTTGCGCGCATAAAAACCAAATACTTACATTTGGAAAACTTATTACAAAATGAATGAAATACTCATAACATAAAGTATTATGCAATTTTTTAAAAGAAATATCATAATCATAAAAATGTATGTGTGATTTCAAAGTATTATATTTTTTCTATTAAATATGCTTAGTATCTGGGAATCTGAGAGTACTCACAAAAATATCCATCAAAGCAGGGGGTTTTTTTACGCAAATTCATTATTTTGGACACAACTTCGTCAAAATTTCCGAACTCACGAGACCAGAATAATTTGAAAATTCTGAAATCACGAACCTCGATCACCTGAACGATTAACTTTTGACTCACGCGTTATTCTCACAGCAGCCATTTTTTTTAGCCTCTATCATGGAGGATCAATTTATTCTCTGAAAGGTAAATGGAAGAGTGCCAAATATTAAACAATAACCATGATGGCTTAGGGAATAGAGCGTTAGCCTTTCAATGAGGTGAACCGGGTTCGAATCTCAAAGATGGCTGGTCGATACGAAATCCGCATCCGGCTTGCACCGACCACACTGCTGGCATGAAAATATCCTCAGTGGTGGACGGATCTTGGGTTAGAGTCCCCTTGCCGTAAGACAAACCATGAGAGGTTTTAGTCGTTTTCCTCCCTATATAACGCAAATGTGGGTTTGTTCCAACAAAAAAGTGCTCCACAAAGGCAAATTTCTCTCAATACTTGATCCAGGAGTTCCCTTGTCTTCAGGATTGGGCTTAAAATTACAAAGCTGCGGAGTTGAACATTAGTAGTCGTAAACCCAAAAATTTGGGTCGGCTGTTCAACGATGATTATAAAGTAAAATAAAACATTAAATACGCTGGTGGAAATTTCGTTACTGAGAATGAAATCAAATTATATTCTTCATTTACTTCTTTTAATTTTTTTTAATAATTAAGGAAAAGGAATTTGAGAAAAATCATTAATTTTTAAATGCTTTGCAATAGTTTGTCCTAATCGTTCAATGTTTTCGTTTGTTTCAGGTCTATAGGCTGCAGTTAAAAATTGTTTGATTTCACAATGTTTTAGAATTTTTTTTAAATGTCATAAGACAAATGGAACAACAATTTTGGTAAAACCCTTTTGACGCTAACGTTAAACATTATTGATTTCAATACAATTTCAAGTTTGGTTATCATTTCAGTAGAATTATGATAATTAAAACCACCTACACTTTCTGTTGCAATCATCGCAAATTTTTAACGAATTGCAGAAGATGTGATAATAAAATCATTTCTATTAATATTACTATTCTAGATACAACATGTCAGCTAAATGCCTTTTTATGTCATATTCAATTGTAAAGACCATTGGAACAATCTTCCTTTTAACCCTGTCGAAGGCCGTGGGAAGTATTCTTACCACCTCTTTTTTACCAGTTTTAATTTAGGTTTCCATTTGTTAATAACTTCAGCTTTCTTGAAGTAAGTTTAAATAAAATTGGTAACCATTTGTTAGTTTGAAAAAACGTATAAAAGTTATAAAATACATAATTCCTTTTGAAGTTTTTAGCATTTATAAAATTTATTTTATAAATAAAGAAAAATGAAAGTCAATAAGTTCCTAATAGGTCGTGTTAAATATATTTACCACCAGAAAATTGGCATTTTTATAAACTAAATGAGTTTTTTTTTCTTATATCAATTACTATTCTTAAAACAATTTCAATTTCAAAAATACTTTAGTTTACCTTTATTAGAAATAAATGGCCAATTAAAGGGTTACATTTTTGAACTAAACTAATGTCGCATTGATCTGTCTGAAGGATAAATTCATTGCCAAATAAATGGTGATAATAATTTGCTTTAATGTATCAACAAAATCAAAACATTCCAATTCGGCGATGGCATATTTGTTTTCATAGAACGGTGATGGGTGTAAGACACCTGAAACATCTGGCTGTTTCAAAATTGCCACATTAACTTACATGAACAAAAATTTAATAGGAACAAAACAAAACCATGGCATCGCTCATCAACAAAACCATGGCATCGTATTTAAAGATTAAATAAGAATCGATCATACTAGACTGACCCATCTTCATTTCTTATTTGGAGAACCTCCTCCTCAATGCAGCACATGTTATGTTCTACTTTTGATTCACTACATTTTAATCATTAGCCCTTGTTTTAACAGACATCGTCTTACCTTTTTTGGTAGTAGGGGAGAGTGGGGTCAATTGTAACAGGGTACGATTGTAACAGAGCAAAAATTTCGAGTGTCGGGTTCTAGATTTGGTTCCTAGGTGGCGCACAAGGTGTATTTAATAAATCTACATGTACACCCCTGATGGCAACCACTTTTATGTACTTTTGAAAGAGTTGCATCACAAAAGATATTTTCACGCCACGCAAGTACTTTTTTTGGTATTAGAATATTATATTGTAACAAAGTAATTTTGTTTAAACAAATAAAAATTAGTAACCGAATATGTAAGTGGACACTTTAATTAACATTTCAATAAAGAAAAACATTAGTTTTGCTAATTAACTAGCATTGTTTTTAACAAATGAAGCTGAAATGGCGTCTTGGGGACAATTGTAACAATAAGTAAAGGGACGATTGTAACAGCTGAAATCGTAACAACTGATTGTAACAGCTGATTGTAACAGCTGAAGAATAAATAATCTTAAGTTTACAAACCAGTACTTAACTCTTTAAGAACCACCAATAGTTTCCTATATCATTTATATTATGTTGCATGTGCATTATTTTATTTGTCACCTGTCACAGCATAAATTAAAATTTTTAACCCCTTAAAGTTTAGCCCTTTAGGTTTCTGCTCATTATTATTTTTACTCCTAAAATATCACTACTATTTTGATCAATAAAAAAATATATCGCAACTATGATAATATGTATAATTAACTATGTTTTAGTTGAATTTATGAACTGTTACAATTGACCCCGCAAGTGGGGACAATTGTAACAACTTCACGACTGTCAAAAATTGTTAATAACTAATATAATAATATTTAAAATCAGGTATTTATTTTTTTTCTAGTAGAGGATAGTCTACTTTACTCGTCTGTCAATTAATACTAATAATATATTGGATTTTTTGTTAGTTAAGAATAGTTAAGTAAAAAATGTTACAATTGACCCCACTCTCCCCTACTATTTCTGTATGGGAGATTTGTTAGATGACTTCCATCATCCTATCATCTTTGCGTTTTTACGTGCTAGTGGCATTTTAAAATGTATATAAGTTTGAAGTAAATTGTAATTGTATTTGTCTTCAAACTCAACCTTTTGTTTGGAATTTGACCAAGTTATCTAAATTTTAACCTAGTGACCAAATTTTAGCTAAGTTATATGAACTTTTAACCAAGTTTTAAGCGTGGTATAGCCAAATCATGAATCATGCCCCAAAAATTTACATCACTCACTTCATCAGATTGCTTAAAGAGGTTCTAATTTTTGTACTATAATTTATAAATTTACTTTACATATTGATCCTAAGAAATGTTGAGGAACTTTAATATTATTTGGAGGTAAAAACATCTTAAAATTCGGTAAGCATCGTAAAATTCGGTTCAGAGTAATCAGAGGAAAATTTAAACAAAAATATATTAATTATAATACACTCATATTACTGATTGGGGCGAGATATTTTAATAACTGATGGTGATACATGGAAATAATTATTAATATTTATAAATCAGTTTATTGTGTTTTGATAAAAATCAAAAACTTATTACTTAAATTAAAATTTTTTCGTGTAAACTACACTCTCCTCAGGCAATGTAATAGAATGTATCAAATCATAAAAAATATTATAATTATTAATAGTTTAAATTTTAAAAATATCCATAATAAGCCTTTATATCCTTAATAAGAGTGTAATTTCAATAATTCGAAACAGAAATAATAATTTTTTGTTTAGGCATAAATAATTTGACTCATTTCTAAATAAAATAACAAGACAAAAATAACCCCTTTATCGAACATTTTGCTAATTTATCACTGATATTCTATTGTATATTTATTTATTAATTTACGTACCACAACCTTGTAAAGGTATCACTATTGTAAATATGAAAACACACTATCGCAAGTTTTACAGAAACTTAGACATACTGAAAATCGGAAATATACAGTGTGGCTACTAGATACTGTGATGCTCAAAAAAAAAAAAGTGGCGCTTTCTATAAATGCAGACGATATTTGCTTGAAGCAAAACATTTAGAATAAATTTAAAGATGGAGTCGAAAAGTTTGATGGTGACAGAGATTTTTGATTGCCTATTTTCAGTAAGTAGAATCTTTAAGCAATAAAAATCTCTTAGGTTTAATAAAACATTTATATATATATAGAGGGAGAACTATAGATCGATTATTGGATGCGAATAGCTGTAAATATTGTCCAGAGTCTGCTCGTCCACGCTCAGTTCATACAAAAGAGTACATTAAAAGAATTCGCGAAAAGATACGAAGAAATTCACAACGCTCTGCTAATAAAATGACTGCAGAAGAGCTGTAAAATGAAGAACTGAGTTTTTGTTCTCATCGCAAAGGAAAAGTTCGAGGTTCGACAACTGCAAAAAAAATGAAATTGCTAAACTGGCACTGTAACAAAAGTTTTAAGAGAATTATCTTTTCTGATGAGAAAATATCTAGCACAGAGCGAAGTTATAATGCTGAAAATAATGTATGAGCAGCAATCTTTGATGATATACCTGAAACTGTACGAACTGTGCAACGCTTTCAGAAATTCCGTAGAATTCTGTATTGGTTTGGGCTGCAGTGTTAAATAACGAAACATTTCTTCTGAAATTCATCGATAAAGGGGTAAAAAATCAGAGTAAAATATTACAAAAATGAAGTCTTGGCTACACATTTACTGCTACATGCTGACAGATTGTATTCCAAAATCGATTGGATATTTCAGCAAGATACTGCACCGCAAAACCGGGCCAAAACAGGCTCGGCTCCATGTCAATTGTTCGAAATTTATTAAGCCAGAAGAGTGGTCCCCTTCTTCACCGGATCTAAATTTTTAGACTACTGTGTTTGGGGATTCTAGAATCTATAGTGAATGCTAACCAGCACAAAAGTTTAGACACTCTCAGAACTTTTTGATTGCTTGAATGGGACAAATGACCTCTTAAAATGATTCGTGCCGCTATCGGACAATGGCGTAAAAGATTATCTTTAGGAATCGATGAAGATGGTGGTCCATTCGAATAAAACAAATTTAAGGTAAACTTCTATTTATAGTGTTAATCATAGTTGTGTACCCATTATTTTCTATTCAATATCTGTACCAATAAAATGATTCGATATCTGTAGCAGTATTTTGTAGTCACCCAGTAAATCACTTCATGCTTCACAGCTTTCATTTAATTTTTATATATGTATAGTATATATAAAGAAAGAAAATAAAGTGTATCTACAACTGACATAATTATTTCTCGCGAAATTTTGTAATATTAATAATGCATTTTTTAATTTCTTTTTTTCTATGAGTTGAATGCAGATGAGATTCACATAATGCTTTTATTATTTCCAAATCCATGTTATGAAAAAGTGAGATAAATAATTCAAATCTAATTAATTAATCCAGAGTTTATTTGAATCTGAAATTGAACGGTTGCACTTTTATTTAAATATTAATTATTATTAAAAAAAAAAAGAATGTTACGAAAGTGAAAGGTAAGTAGGCAGGGGATGTATGACATTTTTTTGCAAATGGCGAACGCAAACTTTCATTAGCTTAGGTATTAGGTCACGAGGGTAACTTGCTCAACCATTCTCCGCTTCAGATGGGGGTGGGGACCAGATCCATTTTTAAAGGGGGGATACATTTTTTTAATATATTTTATAATCTTGTTTCAAAACTATTCATTAGGTATTTGAGGTATATTTTTGATTATTTAATTTTTATTAATAATATTTATTTATAATTTTATTAATAATGTTATTAATATTTGGGATAAATTTTATTATTTTTTACTTATTTCTTTCTTGGGGGAAATATATTTTTCCAGCCAAAGTTAAATAATTAATGTTTTCAAATACAAATAATAACAATTATAGAAGTCTATTTAGAACTTGTATTATTGTTCTTTAAGAGAAAGGGAGTTTTTCGGAAAGGAGTTTTCCATTTTTCCCGCTAATTTCCGCTGAAATTGTTTTTTTCACAAGTTAAAATATTTTATGAGGAATTTAATTTTCTGCGGAGGGAAATTATTGAAGTCCCTTTTCCTCCCTCTGAAGTTTCTCTAAAAATCATTTCCTTGGGATGAAACTGGTTGACCTTTATACAGGGATGAGATTTTTTTTGTCTCTCGAATTTCAGCCTTTTTATCAAAAACTCCGATTCTGAAAAAAGTTCTAATAAATATCCCGTTTTTTTTAAAATTCAGTCATTGAAGTAAAATAATTATATTTATTTACGATTTTCAAAGATAAACAGAAAATTCAATCTACGCCCTAGCTGCTAACCCTTCCGCATTTTTACTTATTTTATCTATTTTCTCCGATTTCACGCACAGAAAATAAGATTTTCCGTATTTTTTATCCGTCGGCTGGATAGCTCGTATTTTCGTAATTCAGACGTCGCTGCTTCTTGTATTCTGGCGTGAAAACAAACAAAAAAAAGAGGAAAAAAATAGAGGTGGATTTGCGGTGAAAATATTTATTTGCTCATTCAATTAATCTTGTAAATTTTTATTTATTATGTCTAAACAAAAACAATACAAACAAGCCTTTTAGAAATCACAAGTTCAGACTCTGCAAATATCTTGATTTTTATTCACGCGATTTTAATATCAATCATCGATTTTCGTATTTACCTTATTTAAAAGTTGCACATTGCTATTCTTATTTACGCTATTTAAATATCGTATATTATGATTTTTATTTACGACATTTAAAAATCCAATATCGTTTTTTGTATTTATGCATTTTTAAAATCGCGATTTTATTATCAAATCTCGATTTTCGTATTTACCTGATTTAAAAGTTGAACGTTGCGATTCTTATTCAGGCGATTTAAATATTGTACATTGCGATTCTTCCTTACGAGATTTAAAAAATCAATATCGCGATTTGTATTTACGAGCTTTTAAAGCCCTATGTAGCAATTCGTATTCACGCGAGCTTAAAATCCAATATCGTGATTCGTTTTTGTGGTTGTAATATCGCGCGATTTAAAAATTATGCATCGTGATCAAAAAATTAAAAAATTATGATTTGTATTTTCGCATTTTTTAAATTCGATGTAGAGTTTCATATTTACGTGATTTAAAAGTCTCATATCGGGATTTATATTCACATGGTTTACCAATCTAATTTGCCGTCTAATGGTTACCGTCTAATTTAACCAATTGATGGTACCCGAAGCTAAACAAGTGCAAATTGGTTTCAGTCTTATAAAAACAATAAAGCTGTATAGTATCAACTGATAATTAAGATTCTTCATATAGAATCTTACAGTGCGTCTGATAATTTGACCAGGAGCCGTATAATAGCTAGAAATAAAATAGTTATGATAGATAGAAATGAAATAGTTATAATTCCAAAGTAAACGCATTTTACTCAATTGACTGCAAGAAATTGTGACGTCCATTTAAAATTCTTACAATAGAACATCCCACCTTTTCGAAACTTCTGAGGTCGCATGCAGCCCATAAAATGTTTTCACAGAAGGGGATAAAGCAGTCAAAACAAAAGCCTGAAAAACAAACTTTTCGCGCCTCATCCAATCACGATCCGCCATTGTTGCGCTTAAAAGGCGTAAAGGATGGTTTATAATAACAATATAGCGATGCTTTATGAGGTTGAAAAATAATGGATCATCTCTCCCTTTTATTTCTCAGTCATAAAAGAGAGTGAATTTAATCTTTAGAGGGAGAATACATAAAAGAGGATGCCCTCATTTTTAATGAGGGGGTGACCATCATCATTCTAATCTGGCGTGTGTCGAAGCCTATCTTTTTTTTTTAAATGATCAAAATAAAAGAAATTACGGTTTTATTCTTTACTCGTATAGGTCATAGACTTATTGAAGAAAAAAATCTGGCATTTTGCAATACCCCATCCTAATTATTAAAAAAAAAGGGTTTTCAGTATTTTTTTAAATCAGTCTGGTATTTTTCTCGCTTATTTAAATCAGCATACATTACTAGCAAGAAAATGCACTCAGAAATATACTCTAACGGACATAGGTTTATTTCAATAAGCTTTTAATTAGAAAGTTAATTACAATAAGCTTTAAGAATCATTGCGAATCGATTGCATTAAATATATGTATGAAAACAACCCCATGTTCCCGACTGCTACAGAAAGAAGTAAAATAAACAGAAACAAGTGTTAGATGAAGATTATAAACTCAAACATTTGAAATCGTTGCAAATATATTCGATGGAAAGAAAATTTGAACCTTAAAATGAAAGTCACCTGTTCAAGCATTTAATTAGTTTGTAAATCCACTCTTTAAAAAAAACCTATGCAAGTCATAAATTTAGGAAGAAACAAATTGAAAGAAATAAGTTAAAATCAATCTAACTGATTAAAAGAGTTGAGAGGGCACTCAATTATGTCTCAGGGCGAAACAACCGGACATGATTGGGGTTGGGGGGGGCAGCATAACATAAAGCTAACCTTTACTTCTCCTCAGAAGGCCATACCTCTACTAAATCAAGGATTTGTCTACAAATTAATCTCGTGACAGTATAGACAGGCACTCAATTATGTTTCAAGTCGAACCGTCACAACCTTCAATGCAACGGTGACACACCATAGAATAAAGCTAGGAACTACTTCGCTTCTGAAGGCCATCCTCTACTAAACCGTGTATCTCTCTGAAAACTAATCGATTGCAAATATAGATAGTTGATGTAGCTCATTTACGTTGCACTAGAGCTGCACAATGGCGACGACGACAGTGGCTATTGGCGACGGTCTGGAAAACATCCCCGAGGATGATCCGAAGACATGACGTCACAATTTTGATCCTCTGCAGAGGGAATGGCACCCCCCCTTCGGTAGCCCGATGACTTGCACGCGAAGTCAAGCACTTTACGGTAGAATATTTTAACGAGGATCAATACCGCACACCCTCAGTGCCTACGCAGACTGATCCAAGTGGTCACCCACCCGCACACTGACCGCAACTAGTGTTGCTTGACTTCGGTGTTCTGCTGGGAACGCAAATATAGATACACTCATTTACGTTTTAAAGTGAACCATCCGAACAGTCAATGCTGGGTGGCCCCACCATAACATAAAACTAACCTTTACTTCGCTAAGATAGGTCATCCTCTACTAAGTCAAGTATCCGTTCACAAACGGCATAATTAATTTCATTCTTAATTGCAAGTACCTAATTATTACTTATTGCCTAAATTGACTTAAGCATCATTGGAGTCAATAATAGTTTAGACATTGTTTAGTTTTCTCCCAAAGGAATTTATAACATTTCTTTATTATTTTTGTTCTTCCTTTCACGACAATATTTAATTTTGCTTTATTAATTCGATTTCCGTTTTTACGTTTATAAATTATTTAGTTTTATAGAAATACATTTTGAAAGCATAATTATAAATAAAATAAACTCTTGTAATTTTAAAAATGCTATTATATTGACGTAGTCCCCCTATGATACCACGTTCAAATTTATCATTTAGTTTAACTGACATAACGAATAAATTACATCGAATCGAGTAAAGAACATGCTATAATCTCTTTTTGGTCAAATAGAGCTATAAGCTAGCTAACATCGGTGATGGTATTTTTAAAATATTTGAAAGTGTTTTCATTCTTTGAAATATTTTCCTCTATAGTTTAATTTAAAGCAACGCTTAAGTAACGAGAAAATTCAATTTTTTAACAGTTACTAACTAAATGACTAAACTAAAGGCTCTATTAAACGAACTAATTGAAAATTTCGTTCAAATTTTAAGTTCCGTAAAATATTTGAGAACTCTGTTAAACTGTTCATTTGTATTTAGTAATATTATTGTTTTGAATACTAACAAATTTATTTATATTTTGGATAAGATTTCAAATTATTTTCATAGTTATTTTTAGAAAAAATTTTTTAATGCAAGTTCGTGTTTTTTCTTATTTAGGAATTTAATTTTCGCTGGTACGATCGCTCTCCTGACCAAACTATAAGCACCCTATTCCCTCAGACCGCAGCTACCCCCTATATTTTAGGAGTCAGAAACCCGAATCCGTTGGAAAAAAAAGGCATGTTTATTCAGAGTACGTTTGTGTCTGATTTCGTAACTTAAAATATCGTCTGCACTAATTAATTAGTATATTTGAGGTTAAGAATGAGACCTAAAAAGTGAAAATCTGATCATTAGATCAAAAGTTATTCAAGGTGGTCCATTTTTTATACTCTGTACATAAACTACTTTAGTATTTTCTTAACAATACTTCAGTGTTTCCAAGTGCTTCACTAACATAAACTTAAGTTTTTATTCATACGTTAACATTGGGAAACAATCTTTAAAATGTGGTAGAAAATTCGCTCATTAGTTGTACAAGCGCAATATAAAAATAGTTCTTAAAAAAAAAATTAAGTTTAGAAAGATGAGAAATCAATGAGAACTCAATTAAACACCAATATTTTTTTTTTCATTTTGTATTTTAAATGAGTTAAAATAAAATAAAAAAAATTATCTTTTTTAACGAATTTGATTGTTTAAAAATTTTGATTAGCTGAGTCCGAGAAGTATAAACTTATTAAATTTATTCCTTTTTTTTTTCTTCCTGCGGGGCACGAAGGAGATTTCTTCTTGTAACTCTTCTGTTTTATTTTGTAATTTAAAGGGAATCTGGGAAGCAAACAGAAGAAACTTTTCACTCAACTAAAGTCAACATTTTTAATTAAGATACTCTCTCTTCCAGCAAATCTGTTTGCCTCTTCCTTTTTTTTTTTTCTTTTTTACATTTACTCACAAAAACAGCCCTCTTGACTTGCGTTCTTTTTTTCATCTCCAAAAATCGATTCCTCGATATACTGTTGTTGTGTTTGATTAGAAAATTGTGAAAACTGTGTGCACACATTGAAAGACATATGAGTTCCTGACATAATACTTATAATTAAAATATATTGGATTGGGTTGTGTGTGAAAAGAAAGAAAAAATTTCTTGAAATCGAATATATTTTAGATTTTTTAAAACAAACATCGTTTCATTTGAAATGCGTCTTTCACAAAGATTCGTAATTGATATTGACACACAAATTGATATTAAAAACAAACTTCGCAACAACAATATTTTAAAGACCCAATAAATACATTGCTGTAAAGCAGGGGTCGCCAAACTTTTTTGATCATCGACCCCTATATAATTTTTCGAAATCTCCATCGACCCCCACAAAAGTAATTTTCTGTTAATTTAAATAAAACTCTATTAGATACTGTATTTGTACATTTATTTTATGATTTTAAACATTTATTAAAGTAATAGTACATTGTGTAACAATAGTTTTATGAAAAATATAATAATATTGAAATTTAAATACCTCATTATTAAATAATAAGTAATTATGCATAAGTAGATATAATAAGTAAAGTAACTAAAGTTTTACTGCTACTTGATCAATGAGATGGGCGTGCCTGGTGTTTTTTTTTGCAAGGTTCGCTATATTGGGTTCAAAATTGGTCAATTTTAATTTTCGTCAAAATTGGTCAATTTTGTAATTTTCGAAAAAAAATACAAAGTGTGCTATAGTTTTGTCGCGGGCTGTACTAATCCATATTATTAATGCTTACCTTCTTTTTTGTGCATTGATAATTAAAATTGATATCTAAACCAAACGAATGGTTTTATCGAAACAGTAACTAATTATCCAAAACTATAAAAGTTTTAATAATGACACTGCAAATATTCAACACAGTTTGCAAAGATAGCTGAAACTGCGTATGATATTTGCATTTTTAACGTCAATACTCGTCACACGTGACATTTGGACAAGCGCACATCCGCATATGACTTATAAACTGCGCTGAGTTCGTGCCACTGCGCGGTGGTACGTAAATACTTGTTTCACCCCAATAAATATACGTTTATTAATTTATGTTTAATAAAGAAACTGATATTGAGTGAATTATAAAAAAAAATTCGCAAATTTTACATACTTAATTAGGTATGTGTGATTTGCGTATTGAGAACTGTTTTTTTTTTCGACGCCCAATCGACCCTTCCGATTCGGATCGACCCCCATTCGCCCCCCTGTCTCAGATCGACCCCCGCTTTTGTTAAATAGACCCCTGGGGGTCTATATAGACCACTTTGGCGACCTCTGCTGTAAAGGGATACATCGAGGGCTAACATACTTTGGGGACACAATAAGATTTTTTTTTAATTTTAATGTAATATATGTATTAACTATTAATCTATTTATATATTATGTAAAGAATTAATTTGCAGAGTGATAGTTACGATTAAAAATGAGATCCTAATAAATTTTTTAAAAAATTAACCATGTTAATGAAACATTAGAATGGAATATATGTAACCGTGAATTATTGAAATCAAGAGAATATAGACTTTCACCGGTGAATGTCAACAATCGCATAGTCGCTCGTCCCAAATAATTGTTATATCCAATTTGATATTATATTTATTCGATATTTTAGTATCTGCTGAGTGTTCGGAGTACCGGTTAAATGCAAACTGGGCAGTGGCACTGGACCTAAAAAATACATTGGTGTAGAGGCCATACCAGGCAGTGGCACGTCACTAGATCTAGAATATATTTCAGACATTTAACAAAGCAACTGTATGATTGTCAGCATTGAACGGTGGAAGTCAACACCCAAACATTTCGGTCATGCGCAGAAACATATACAAGCTTGAACATGCTTTTAAAATTTGAAAGATTTCACCTGAGGAAATGAGTGTGTCAACCTTAACCTGATGATCAGGTTTTCAAGTTCTGAGATTCCATCGCAATGATTCGACTGTGTCACTTTGAATATGATAATTAATTTGCACATTCGACATTCTCCGTAACAAAAACCGACACAAGAAATGCAATTTCTCTGAATAAACAGGTTTTTTTTCCCTAGCGAATTTCATCTTTTTGACTTTCTAGATATAGAGGGGGTAGGTGTTGCCACCAGATACGAAAATAAGGATCTCTTGAACAATAGTGAATGATAAACATTTAATGAAAACACAATCATTTGATCAAAAGTTATTAAATGTATTAAATTAGTTATAAAAGTTATTAAAAGTTGTTAAAGTAAAAATCCGGATTTCCGGAATTTTCGCTTACAGTGATCCGGAAGTTTCCGGAGATCGAAGGTCCAGACGTTTCAAAAAATCATTGATCACAGAAGTTTCCGGAAATCAAATTTTCAAAGGTGGAACTTAAAAACACGGTTTATTTTATTTGTTTGTAAGGGAGAGCCAGAGAGATACTTTATAAGCTCATATTAATGATTAATTTTCATTTTTTATCAGTAAATAGTTGTTATAATCATAAACTCAAGAAAGAAAGACATATTTGTAAATTTTAATTACTTCTCCAGGTGTAAATGGTATAGTTATGTGTAAAATTTTGAATTTTAAGTGAACTAAGAAATATTGAGAAAAAGGAAAAAAAACCTTGTTCAAATTTTTTTCTAATTTTTCAGTTAAACTGTTCCTTTTTTTAAAAAAAACTTTTTAACTCAATGATTTTTCCGGAATTTTGACTTGGACTCACAATCACCCCTGTAACTCTAAATCAAAGAAAACCAAAATTCAGTCGACAGGATGAAAAATTGAGTAGTTACAAGAAATACAATTTCTGTTCTAAATATATTCATTTATTTGGCATTGCTATCATATTACTATTTATACATATTTTTCGTATATAACCTAAATAAACTGACACTATAAGTTTTTATTTTTAAAAAAATAGAACCGGCGTTGAAAAGCTGTCCGATTTCTAAGTTTACAACTATCAGTTTTCAACTCTGTAGCCTCGTAATATTGAACTCTACCCAGAAGACAAGGGTACTCCTGGATCAAGTATTGGGAGAAACTAGCCTTCATATACGACTTTTTGATCAAGCTAGCCCGCATTCACGTTTCACGGAAAAGGAAAACCACGAAAGCCTCCCACGGTTAGCCTGGCGGCAAAGGGACTCTAATCTTTAATCAGTCTATCATTGGGGATATTTTATACTTCAGCACTGTGGTTGGTGCGAATTTAAAATTAATTTAAATTAACAAGTTTGTGAGTTTTTTTCTTTTCTTTAAATATTAGAAGACTTTATTTTGGTCATATTTGTGACTATGCAATGTACCTCATATCTTATACGTAAATATTATTTTATTTTTAAGTTTAGGGATATATGTTTCAAACTTCGGATTCTCTCCAATACTTTAAAAATGAAGAAATATATTTTCGAAATAATTATCTTCTAACTAAAATAAAGATTCACGAAAAATATTTTTCTTTTCTTTTAAGTCTTATTGAAAGTCAAGTTGCCTCATATACACATAAATTAAGTAAGAAATCTATTTCTAACAAACAATTTTTATAAAACAGAAAACGCAAAAAATAAACGAAACGAAACCAATCAGAAATAGATGCTAATAGAATTTAAATATTAATCTTAAGGAAAGAGAAATTCATGACAACAGCAAATTTTGAAACATCATTTTCTTTTGGAATTTAAATAAATAATTGAAATATGTAAATAAAATTTAAAATAAAACTTACGCACTTATATCCCGAAGCTGAGAAGTCATTTCTTTACTTTTTCACCATATCAAAAAAATATATAATATATAAATAAAATAACCCGTTTAAAGATGTTTTCTAATTATTGAGGCAAAAAATTCCTCGAAGCGTTTAATGTTCTTTTTGCGTTTCAAATTTCATTTTATTTCAAAAAAAGAGAGAGAGATTGCTGCATGCACACTCCATCTGCCATTAAGAGAATATCAAATATTTTACGAAATGTTTTTAGATCACATTTCTAAGTGCTAATTATATTTTTACAGGCATAGTTTGATTTTAAAATATCGTGAATCAACATTAATTTATCGATAGATTTAAATTCCTCTCGGTAAAAAATTTAGTAATTCGGTAGAAATATTACCCTCGACTTCATTATTGTACTTCATAGCCGTAATATTATCTTATTTTTTTATTAATTTAGAAAAGTTTTTAAAATCTGAAACAATCCCTGAAACGCACAATAAAACATTAGAATTGTGATGGTGTAAGGATGTGAGAAAAACCTAGCGAGATAGATATATGTATCACCTAGTGTTTAAAATTCATTAAAGATAAGAACATGTCTAAAAATGGCAATAAATATCTTTTTGTATAAAGGCTCCTGTCATCGCTAATATAGTCCGAACAATAGAGGATTTTACCGGGAACAAGTAATATTTAAAAAAAAATATTTGAAGTAAATTCCTACCAAAGTCCAGAAAGGAAAATTTTATTTTAGTTACTTTTTATTAGATAATGACAATTTTTTCTCCCAAATAAAATATTAACTAACTAGGAGTCTCCGCCCCCTGCTCGCTAACGCTCGCCAACCCCCTAGAATTGCTACGCAATCCTATGTGGTTCACGCCGTGAACCATGGTTCACTGCGCTCGCTCGCCAATGAACACAATGTTCTAGCACAAAGACATAATATATTATCATCAAAGACATAGTATTTTATCATCAAAGACACAGTATTGTACTTATGTAGAAGAATTCTATCAATGTTCTTATTGGCTTTTTAAAAAAGTATATTAGCTATTTAGATTGTACATGGTGAAAAATCAAAACATTAGCTAAATAAGAAACATATTAGCAAAATAAATTATCAAATATTGCTTCATTAATATTCTGCATTTTAAAGCGTGAAAATTCAATGCGTAAATAAACGCGAAATATAAAAAAAAATCAATGCATTCAATACAAACACTTAAACGTTTTTTAGACGTTTAGGTAGCTCCCAGTAGAAAAATATCAATTCAACAGCGGCCTTATAAAGCATTCTTACTTCAATTAATTAATTAATTCCTAATTGAGTTTAAATTAAATATTGTCATGTTTTTAGTGCATGAATCTGAATTGAACAACCTGATAATGCTCACTCTGGTTATTGTTATCTGGTTGCTCACTACGTGCTCTTGCGCGCCGAATCCAATCAATTAAAAATGAAAACTGTTGCCAGCGTGAGAAAAGAAATATCATCGGTTTTATTGATACATACATACATACGTACGTATTAGCGTTTTATATAATATAGATTAATATTTTTAAAAAAAAACGGTATTAGCGTAAAGTGTCACCCACTAAAAGTTTAAAAAATTGTATTTTAACAAGATATAGGTAGAGTGTGAACTAATAGTAGGAAATTAAAAAATGATTTCGTATTTTGTGACCAAACTTTTTTTCCTGGAAAATACTCGAAAAATTAAGTGTTTTTTTTCATATAAACTTTTTCTGATTTCTAACTACATATGAGTCGCTCAGAAGCTAATGCGATTAAGTCCAAAACACAAAAATTGAGAAAATTAATGTTTTTTGATACATTAGTTTTTAAAATTCTTGGTTTATTAATTTAATTAGAAAAGTGTATAAAGTCTTTTTTCGAGGTGTAAACTCTGCAAAAAAACAAGATATGTACAGGATGTGTAAATAAAAACGTAAGTATTTAATGAAATAATGAGAGCATCTTAAAAATTTTAGGACTTATACCTTTTGGCAGCTGAAAAAGATAAGAAATATATATATAGTCTACTAGTATAAACGAACTTTTATTTTTCACAATCATCACTAGATACAGTAACTAATAGAAAATAAACTGTTGGATTATTTCAAAAATTGTTTTTTACTTCAAAACTAGAGTGGCACTTTTCTTTGCTTTGGGAAATGAAAATAAAATAAATAAATGGAAAAAAAACTAAAAATACCACATTTTAAAAAAATACTACGAAAAATACCGTACCCCTTTTTTTGGTGAAAAAATACTACCGTAGTATTAAAAATATTACGTCTGGCAACCCTGATTACTATGAATTTCTTGTTTTTCAGTGTTACCAACAAATATCGAAAGAAGAAGAATTTAATTTTTATTTCAAAGTTTATGTAAAAAAATACTGATAAAAGGTGGACTTATTCACAATGGCTTCTGAAATTATTATACAATATATTCAGAAGCTATTAAAAAAAGGGCTGTCTAACCTAGAAAAAAGTAACCAACGAGTAAATCCTTTAATAACTAAGAAGATTATTATTTATTTCATCAAAATTTCCAAAAATCAGAAAATATCAAAAAATGGACTTAACCGCATTGGCTTCTGAGCGGCTCATATAAAAGTCTAAGGATGGTGTCGCAGTTCTCCATTGTTGTCGGTGCATTTTTATTGGCCTGAAAATCACATGGTAGGATCTAGTTTTTCCACATTAATTCGGTTGTCATCAGCATAAAATTTGATAAAAATTAAAGATATTGTTTTCCTATAAATATTTTTGCATCTCTAATTTGAAGGTATTTACCTGTATTGTTAATATTACGTTTTACGTTGCGTGTTTGTTTTCTAAACTAAGTGGTGTTTATTATTATCGTTATTAGAACATCGTGAATCTGCGATACATTTTGAGAAAAAGTTATTTAAATAGGTGTTTGATCTTATTAACAATTTTAAAATTATTATTCTTTGGTGCAAATTATGTTAACATACTATTATGAATTGCGATTAAAGAGATTCGTTTAATGATTTCGAGCTTAACTTTCTGCTTTGCACAAAATAAATGCAAACATTGTACTTAAAATATACATCCGTCCGTTTGGTAAGCAAACATATTAAATTATAATTGTGAACTCACCAAATTTGTTAGAACAAGAGCACCTAGTTAGAACAATATACTTTTAATTTTAAATCTTATTTCAAAAAATGATTACTTAGAAATATGATTTGTGTTCACTTATAGATTTTAATAGTATCATAAGAGAAATATTTTGGATGTGGGAAGTGGCGGGATAAATACTCTTTTTAGTTCATATATTTTTAGTTGATTAATTTCCGACTAAAATCTTTTCTTCGGTTTTTCTTTAAACTGTAAGTACTTCTTTAAAACATTGAAAATGAGTGAGATTCTGCATTTTAGCCCCGATCATGATATATGTTAATTTGTAAATGGGGATTACTTATTTAAAACATTGAAAAGATGGCTTTTAAAATGGAGATATTAGCCCCCGATGATGATACTTGTTTATCTGTAAAATGTGTTTAATTCTCCAAGATCTAGAAAAGTTAACACATTTTGCAAATTAGCTCGATGATAATATTTGTGTACAGCATTAAAACAGCTGCAATTCCTTAAACAGGGTGCGTAGCGTTTTTTAAAAAAGTGCTTAAAGGTGCTTTTTTTATTCCGGTTTGTAAAAAGTGCTTAAATTTTTCTATCTTTTAAAAAGAGATTTTTTTTTCTTCCGTGTCGATTGCCGTTTTAAATTACAAAAAATGCATGATTTTCACAATATTCTGCAATATCAGAAACTAGCAACTTTATAATGATTATGCAAAGTTTTTGAATTTAATTGATTTTATGTTTATAAATTAAGTACTTTAAATCATAGAAAAAAAAATTTTGTTACTGCACAGATCCTAATTATGATTTCTTTTTGTGAAGCTATTAAAAATATTTTTTGAGTGCTTGAAAAGTACTTATAGATGCTTATATTTTGTTGAAAAATCTGGCTTCGCACCCTGTTAAAATATTTGTCTTACATATCTTTAAGATTCATGTTTACGGTATACCAATAAATTTGACAAGAAACGCTTTTAAATTGCTCTCAATCTCCAATTAGTTTTATGTCAATAATTTATGCTGGTTTTATGTGTTGAAATTCAAGTCATTCATTTCAAATGAAATTTACCATATTTTGTGCAGGAATTGCAACTGTAGCATGCATATTTTAAAAGAAGACTTTTTTTAATTGAGTAGAAAACTTTTTACTGCCAGCAACGCCTCCCATAAAAATATCGCATTCATTTTTAGGGAAAGGCCTTTATTTATGTCTTTCCTATTATTCTTTCAACTCATCCTGTTAATGGAATAGTGCGGAGTGATAACTTGATCATAAAACGGGAGTTGTTTATAAGCAAACAATGCGTCTCAACTATTCCTCCCTGCCATTGACTTAATGGCATCCCTTACAATTACAAGATTTGTGTTTTTATTTAATTTTCTAACGACCGACAAGAAATTTCGTAAAGAAATCACGCACAACAAAATGTGAAATAGATGGCAACTATTTTGTTTGAGAATATTCTGCCCAAAATTGAACGACGGTATGAAAGAAGAATGGATTGGAGACGTTCAGTCTAGAAAACCAAGGTAGCACATTTTCTGTTACGCTTATACAAATATTTGATTTTACCTCATTTGTGTATATTTGAACTTTATATATATATATATATAAGTTCAAAATGTAGAGAAGCATGGAAAAAATTACGAACAAAGAAAAAAGGGAAAAATAAAAATATTAAAAAAATAAAAATCAGAGGGGAAAAAAATCACACTAATGTAAGTAATCACCTTCTTCCTACGACGCCTTGCGTAACAGAGAAGTGGAGAACCTTGAAGTGACTGTAGTAAATTTTAAAGAATCCTGGTTTGGAACATATTATTGAATTACATAAAAACTGTAGCTTGTAGAGAGAAACCGACAGAAGATCAGGAAATCAGTGAAGATAACTAAGATCATTTCAAAAATCTCGTGCGACGAAAAAGGCTTTGTTCCCCAGTGCTATTTGCCCTTGCCAAGATTCAAATTAGGCAGCAAAGTTTGTCAAAAGAGGGCGCTGCAAAGTGAAAATAACTATAAAAAGTGTTTTCAAAATAGTCATCATTTTACAGCAGACATCCATCCTGGTGCTGTCGAAAACAAAGTTAAAAAGTTCCGGTATAAATATTAATCTGATATATAGCATTGCTTTAGAGTTCTCCACAGTTAATTACGCCATCTGTTGAAGAACTAATTTAAAAACTCAGCGAGAATAGACATTTCTATCTCTTTCCATTTTCACTTAGTAGATATTTCAAACTGTCAGTCATTTTTTGAGATACTACAGAGAAAGCTTCCAATTTTTTTTTTTTATTTAAATCTAAGTTACATCAGAAATAAAAAATGCTAGTTGATGACAGAAATAATAATAACTTAGTTCTAATGACTATAATGTTCGCACTTTCATATAAAAGGATTACTGTTCTGAGCCACAATATTTCTTGCAAATGAATTCTCCTGAGTTGGTAAAACAAGCTTTTGAAGCAAAAAATAGTATAATCGTTTGGTGAGAGATGGCGTCACACGTTTTCTGTGAAAGGGCAAGAAGCCACATTAAAATAACAAGAACGATTAAAAGCGATGTAATGAACAGCGAAGTCTTATAAACAGTGGTTAAATGTATATTCTTAACGAATGTTGGTACTTGGTTCTCATCTGATTTCAAAAGTAACTTAAATCCATAAGAATTATCAAGGAAAAAAAATCAAATAATCGCCTTTTTAAAGCAAAACAGCTTTTCCCCAAATTTGTGTTCTGAATCTTGTCTAAACATTACCGGCAGCGAGTATAGTACTTGCTATTTATCTATGTACTAGGGGGGCATAACCCCCCTTTTAGCTGCCCCTCACCGACCTCGATGATTGCTTCATAAAAAATTTTGTTTCGTAGCATGGAATAATTTTTTCTACGAAAGTTAAAATTATTCACTTAAAATATATGTACTATAAAAAATTCTGCTTGCTTTCGCTTGTGCCCCCACCTATATCGTATCCAAAATAAGTTTCTTTAAATTGAATATTTATTTTGAGTTGAATTTGATTGGTAAATAGTAAGAAAGATCTCTTACGATTCTATGAATCTGGTGTAGAATCGAGGGACCATTGGCAATAATTTTCGTTCAGTTTCGCTAAATTCCCATCACTGGTTACCATGATATATTTTGCTGCTGAAGTGAGTACGAAATGCGGGTTTCTCTTAAAGCATATTTATTTCATGAACACAAACATCAATATAACATAAACTAAATTAAACATTATGGGTCGTCCTGCGACCAAGCTAGCTAGTGAAAAAGTTGAAAAGGTAAGTGGCTGTTCTTCCTCTGAAGGACAGAATATATATCACTAGGATCACAGGGTTGCTTTTACCTGAAGATCTTAAATCGCCAAGCTGGCGGTAAGACTGGTGAGAGTGGCGAGCACCGCACACTCCCCCCGCAGTGTATCACTTACTATACTTTTTTGGAAAACGCACAGTTCTTCCAAACCTATTTTTGGTCTCCCGCATTACAGGAGTACACGGTATTTCAAACTTTAGAGTCTTAGTTATTTCAGAAGGTTGTAATAATTCACTTTCAATGAAGGCAGGTTTCACACGATCTATGGAGATTGTCGACTTCCGACCTCTAATATCAACTTCAAAAGTTTTATCAGTTCTCTGAATCACTTTAAAAGGTCCATCGTAAGGGGCTTGCAAGGGTTTCTTCACAGCATCATTCCTAATGAAGACGTGACTACATTCTTTTAAGGCTGGATGCACAAACACTGACTTTGTAAAGTGGCTGGAAGCTGGAGATGGTCTGATAGTAGAGAAATGTTTCTTTAAATCCTCGACTAGTTGAATTGGGGACGAGTCCATTGTTGTTGAGTCAAAAAATTCTCCTGGAAGACGAAGTGTTGTCCCGTACACGAGCTCTGCTGATGATGACTGTAGATCTTCCTTATATGCTGCTCGAAAACCCAACAGGATAGCTGGTAAGGCGTCTGACCAATGGTCTGTACTGTAGGCCTTGAGTGCAGCTTTCAAGGGTCGGTGCAATTGTTCTATCATCCCATTACTTTGAGGATGGTAAGGTGAGGATCGAACTCTTTTGATGCCCAGAAGTTGTGCTAGCGCTTTGAAGAGTCTACTTTCGAACTGGCGACCCTGGTCGGTCGTTATCACTGAAGGTGATCCAAAGCGAGCAATCCAGGTCTTAAGGAAAGCTTCCGCTACTGTCTCCGCTGTAATGTCAGGAATTGGAACAGCTTCCACCCATCTAGTGTATCTGTCGATCATTGTCAAGCAGTATGAAAATCCTTTAGATGGTGGTAATGGGCCAACGATATCAAGATGTATATGGTCAAAGCGTTTGGACTGTATTGCAAAATTAAAAATAGGCGATTTAGTATGCCTTATTATTTTAGATTTCTGGCATGGAATGCAGTGTCTAGACCACACATTACAATCTCTATTCAAATTAGGCCAAATAAATCTATTACTAATCAATTTATTAGTTGCTTTTATTCCTGGGTGTGATAAGTTATGAATAGTATCAAATATTTGTTTACGAAATTGTTTTGGAATAAAAGGTCTAACGTTTTTAGTAGAAATATCACAATATAAAATAGTGTTCGAATCTGGCATATTTACTTTTTTTAAATCCAAACTTTGAGAATTTTTGATTAAATAGTTCAATTCTTTGTCATTTTCCTGAGCTTTTGCAATTTCGCTGTAATCTATAGGATTTGGCATATTTATAGATGCTATTCTTGATAACGCATCTGCAGTTATATTGTCAGAACCATTTAGGTGTCTTAGATCTGTTGTAAACTGCGATATAAAATCTAATTGACGAGCTTGACGTGGTGAAAATTTATCTAACTTTTGCTTAAATGCATAGGTGAGTGGTTTGTGATCTGTGAACAAAACGAAATTTCGTGCTTCGAGCATATACCTGAATTGTTTGATTGAAGCGTATGCAGCAAGCAACTCCCTATCATATGCGCTATAGCGTTTTTCAGTTTCGGATAACTTGCGCGAAAAAAATGCTAACGGCTGAAGATGTTCATTTTCTGTTTGAAATAATACTCCCCCAATAGCAAAATCCGAGGCATCTACTTGCAGTACTAAATTTGCATCGGGGTTAGGATGAGCAAGCAGCGTAGCGTTCGCTAAAAGAGTTTTACAGTTTTGGAATTCGCTTATTGCTTGTTCTGACCAGTTAATCATACGATTATCATTGCGCTTTGAGCCTTTTAAAAAATCGTTTAAGTGAGTTTGGTTATGAGCTGCGCGAGGTAGAAAACGACGAAAAAAATTTAGAAGTCCGAGAAATCTTCTCAATTCCTTAATTGATTTTGGTTGTGGGTAATTTAAAATAGGGTCTACTTTATTGGGTAATGGTTTGGTGCCATCCTTAGTTATTAAGTGGCCCAAAAATGAAATCTCTGGCACACCAAACAGACATTTTGATACATTTACGGTTAAACCGTATTCATTTAATTTTTGAAACACGGTTTGAACATGCATTTTATGCTGTTCTTCTGATTCACTAAAAATAAGGATATCATCGAGGTAAACATAGCAAAAAGGCAAATCTCCCAGAATTTCATTCATGAACCTCTGAAAAGTTTGCGCGGCTCCACATAGACCGAAATTTAAGAAGGGAAACTCAAAAAGCCCAAAAGGCGTACACACGGCAGTTTTTTGTATGTCATCTGGGTGTACTGGGATATGAAAATAAGCACGGACTATATCAATCTTAGAAAAAATATTTTTGTTATTCAGCGCGTGTGTGAAATCTTGTATATGGGGAATAGGGTACCGATCCGGAGTTGTCACGGCGTTTAATTTCCTATAGTCTCCAACTGGTCGAATACTTCCCGAGCTTTTAGTAACGACATGGAGTGGAGATGACCATGGTGACTTCGAAGGCCGGCAAATGTCCTGCTCTAACATAAACTGAAATTCTTGTTTTACAACATCGTATATTTTTGGACTTAATCGCCTAGGTTTATTGTGTATAGGCGGACCAGTTGTATCGATGTAATGCACAGTATTATGACACGCCTGCTTAATTTTTGGTGTTAATTTAGTTAATTCCGGAAAATTTGATAATAATTTATGATAATATGTGTCACCTGAAATTAATTTTACTGAAAAAACATTAGTTTTGGCAGTTATGCCCAATAAAGAAAGATTAGTGACACCATCAATTAATTTACGACGTTTTAGGTCTATCAACAGTCCAAAGTGCTCTAAAAAATCTGCTCCTATAATTGGAATAGGCACCGTAGCAACTAAAAATTTCCATTTAAAGTCTCTTCGTAATCCTAAATTAATGTTCAATAATTTACTTCCGTAGGTAAAAATTTTTGAATTATTAGCTGCAGTTAACTGTAAGGGACCAGGATGTAAATTTTTAATCATTTTTGGGACGGGCAAGCAGCTCACATCTGAACCTGAATCCACTAAAAATTTTAAATGAGTTTTTTTATCATATACAAATAAGCGACACGAACGTACGGCTGTCGGATCTTTTGTCGCTGTAATAGCGACAGCCGGTTTTAGTTTTCCTGGTTATTGTTGTATGAACACGGTGAACAACATTTTCTAGCTTTTTGGCCGAATTTCGAATGATAAAAACAGATTTCAGACGATCTTTTCCGATCCCTAGAGCTAGATGTATATCTACGAAAATTATTATATCTTGTTCGAGAACGATTGCGTGATCTCTCGCGAGAAATTTTTTCAACTTGCTGGCTAAGTGCAGCTATTTGCTGGCGAAGTGCACATACTTCCTGATATAGCGGGTTCGATGTTGACGGATTTTCTCGTGTTTTTGCTGAGAGTAAGGGATTCGAACTCGTGGCGTTATTCGTTGCACAAACATTGGGAAGGGAATCCGTTCTAACTTCGGCTATTTTATCCGCTAGCTTAGCTAAATTTTCTAGCGACTCTGAACTAACGGAAAGAATTGTTAGTATCTCTGATGGTAAACGCTGCAGCCATAAGGTTTTCAAAAAATCCTCATTTAAAGATGTACCTGCCAGCGTTTGCATTTTCCTCAATAAATGGGACGGTTTGTCGTCTCCTAATTGTAATTCAGAAAGAAGTTTACGGATTTGCTTACTTTCAGAGTCTGTAAATTCCGCGATAAGTCTTTCTTTAAGAGTATGGTATTTATTTGCAGTTGGAGGATTAAACAAAATATCTGAAACTGCTGATAAAGTCTCTGGGTCTATTGCTGCAATGATATTGTTATATTTAGTTTGGTCGTTAGTAATTCCTGATAAATCAAAATTGCTTTCTGCCTGAACAAACCAAAGTTTGATGTTATTTCTCCATATTGGTGGTAGTTTAACAGCTATACGAGCAATTTGTGCTTCGGCAAGATTCTGCTCACCTTCATTTGGCATTTTGAACTTTAAATAGAAGCAAGTTTAAACAGCTAAAACTAATTCATGTATTAACGTAATTTGACAAGCATTTTAAGTTTAGAATTGACTAGTTACCTAAATATAAATACTACCACTGATAACTTAATGACTAAGAGGGAGAAATTGCATACCTAAACCAAGCTTATGACCATAAAAACATACTTGAATCGTGGCCAGCTAGCTTTGTAATGCCATAATTCATACAGTATAATCCAAGGGTTCTTCCATGAAAGTTGATTTTAGCATGTTACGAAGTCCGGGTCACCACTGAAGTGAGTACGAAATGCGGGTTTCTCTTAAAGCATATTTATTTCATGAACACAAACATCAATATAACATAAACTAAATTAAACATTATGGGTCGTCCTGCGACCAAGCTAGCTAGTGAAAAAGTTGAAAAGGTAAGTGGCTGTTCTTCCTCTGAAGGACAGAATATATATCACTAGGATCACAGGGTTGCTTTTACCTGAAGATCTTAAATCGCCAAGCTGGCGGTAAGACTGGTGAGAGTGGCGAGCACCGCACTGCCTTCAATGACGTCATCTTCGGGTTACGACAACTTTTGTTTACCTTTGTGATTGGTTCCTGGTTTATCTACATATATATTCGTACATTTGCAAATCGCCAAAAATGAGAGGGGTTAAGACAGTGTAAACTATTGCTGATTTCATGTCCCTTATTAAGATCTATTAGTGATGAAAATAAATAACTTTGCTTAGTAATAATTTTTTTTAAATAGCATTTAAAATTAAAGGTATACTGTTAAAACGAATGTGGCGCTTTCACAACCTGTTGGGATCTTCCATGTAATTCCACTGGCGCTAGTATCGCGGTTGTGATGTAACTGCAACTGTGTTTACATTGTATGTTTCAGTTTCGATTTCCAGTATGTTCTTTTGTTGATGTGTTCTATGTACGTATTGTGAATAAAGTTATTGTTATGTTATAAGATCAATTTTATACTGGTAGCAACCAAAGGAATTTGAAGATTAATGTAGAAAAACTGGATCCTACCATTTGATTTGACGGAAAATAAAAATGCGCTGGCAACAATGAAAGCTGCACCATCATTAGATATTTACATATAGTTGGATTTATTTTAAAGTATAAACTCAATTTTAAGTTTCAGTTCGGAATTTGTGCAGAATTTAACGATCCTCGAATTTGAAAATGAACAAATAAATTAAAAGGGAAATGGATAAACAGTTTACATGAACTACATTTTTAAAGAAGACACGAGATTTTTCATTTTAAGAGGGGGGAGGGGAGTTATCTGATAGAAATAACTTCCTTGCTGCAAAATAATTTTAATTCCAAATAGTTCATAATAAAATAAAATAAAGCAAATAAAAAAATTTCTAGCATTATAAGAAAGGGTAAAAAATAATATTAAGGGTGTCAGCCCTTTTGAAAGGGGATTTTCAGCAAGGGTTGCAATTTATTTCGGAAGTGATGCGCCTTAGATTACTAAAACAGTAATCTTAAATATCTTTATAATTTTCTTTTTAGTTTGTAGTCTATTAGACACCAAGAGAGATCGAAATTTCTTACTCTAATAAAACTGAGATGAAATTTACTTGCAATTTTTTGGAGAAAAAAAAATTTAACTACAGGATCTCTACTAAATACTGCCACACTTTAAAAGATAAGAATTAATTTGGATTGTTTTGCAAAACAATTTCTCATCATTCCTGTGAGTGGCTTTTTCTATAAATACAAACGATTTTTGCTTAAAGCAAAATATTTAGAATCAACTTAAAAAAAAGCCAAAAAGTTTGATGTTTTTAAAGATTGATGATGCTGTAACAGCTTTTCGATAGATTCTGCAAGTAGAATCTTTAAGCAATTAAAATCTCTTGGGTTTTATGTATCCTTTATATATCGAACTATAAATCGATTATTGGCTACTAATAACTGTAAGGAGTCACCCAAGTCTGGTGGTACCACGCTCAGTTAGTACAAAAGAGTTCTAATAAAATGTGACTGCAGAAGAGAACGTGAGTCGGGGAACTATTCAAGTTATATTAAATGAAGACTTGGGCTTTCCTTGGACTCAGCCTTATCGCGAAAGAAAAGTTCACAAAAATCAAAAAGGTTACAAAGATGTAAGAAATTGCTGAACCGGCATGATAGCAAAAGTTTTGACAGAATAATCTTTTCCGGTGAGAATATATATTGCACAGAACAATGCAAAGAATAATATTGTATATTCAGTAACCTTCGATGATATGTCTGAAAGTGTTCAAACTGTACAACGCTTTCCCTGTAATAGTTTGGGCTGTAGTGTTAAATAACGGAAAATTTCCTCTGAAATTCATCGATAAAGGGTTAAAAATCAAAGCTGATTATTACAAAAAGGAAATATTGGCTACACATTTATTGCCACATGCTGACAGGTTGTATCCAAAATATCTCAAAAAGGATTGGATATTTCGGCAAGTTTCTGCGCTATCGCACCGAGCCAAATCAACTCAGGCTTGTCCAAAGTTTATCAACCAAGAAGATTGGCCCACTTCTTCACCAGATCTAAATCTTTTACACTATTGTGTTTTGGGGATTCTAGAGTCTAAAGTTAATGCTAAGCAGTACAAAAGTTTGAACTCTCTCTTTATAGCGTGAAAGGGACAAATTACCTCTTAAGGTATCCGACTACCTTAAAAAAGAGGATTTTCACAAAAATTCACTTTTTTATTTTATTGCTTTATAATAATGCCCAATTTTTCTAGTTTTCAAAACTGTTATGTTTTTGAATGCACGTCAAGCAGAACTTTAGTTATAGCTATTTTAGTAACAGATGACAGCTGTCCAACTTACCGGAAATTACAAAAATGAAGCCGGTAGTAGGTAATAGTTTCGGTTCCATTTCTATTTGTGTGTTTATTTTTCTTAGATATTTAATTTTTAAAAGCTCTTAAACTCACGGCTAATAATCTGAATTATATTTAATTAGATTTTACGTTTCGTGGTTACTGTTTGTGGGTAACATGAAAAGTTAGCATATTTTCTGATAGTTTGTTTACATTTGAAGCGTACTTTCTATATCTTGATTTTGATTTGTTTTGAAGAAATTTATTGATTTCTTTCAAAAAAATTTGTTATTTATTTTGATAAATTTATTGAAATGGGTAAAGGACGTACTTCTCGATCTAAGAAACGTAAATATTACGGTAATCAACATGCCACCAAAAGCGATGATTTGAGTAAAGTTGATTATACCATTTATTCAAAATTGTGTAAAGCAGATGAATCTATTACTTCAAGCTCTTCAAAATTATCGATTTCTATGGATGTCAATAAGGAACTGATGCCTTTGGATAAAAACAATCTGTGTGGCAATCGAATAATTGATATTGAGATCCTGATGGTGATATTAGCTTCATTATGTTGTCCGGTTTGCTATGATAACAAATTGCATTTAGAAGAAAATTCTAGATTTGAGCTATTATAAATATTATAAAAAATATTTTTTACTTTTAATTATTAATAAAAATTATATTTAGACATATATATTAAAGTGTGAAAATACAGTAAGATGGTTGTTTAATAAAAAATTGTTCCTGTGTTAAATGCTTTATAAGTAGTAGACTTTTGATGTTATTCACTAAATACTTTAAAATATCGCTAAATAATACGTTAAAATATCGCTACGTTAAATAAAACTAAGAAAATGTGTGAAGGAATGTGCCCCTTATAAAATATAATAACTTCCTACTGACAAACATTCATAGTTTTTAGAAAAAATGTAATTATAAATTTTAATTGTGTTTTTCTCAAAATGAAAATTTTGCTGTTTTTTGTCTACGGAAAACAAGATAACTCAACTAATTATAATAAATTTGTCTTCAAACTTTCAGAGATTGTTTCTTGTATTGGTGGTTATGTAACAGACCTCCAGAATTCAGATAACTGTATTATTTTTTGTTTTATGAGATATTTTGCAGTAGATAATGTGAAGAAAATGTGGAAAAAAATGGAAAAATATGCTTAACACTCCATAAATTTTTTTAATTTCATGATATCATTTAAGTTGAGGTTCATAACACTTCAGAGGGTTATACAAAACGGCTCAAAAAGTTTGATAGCTGTATGTACAATAGTTTTTTGTGTAGAGTGTTTTCCGTTAATGAGTTATTTTCATTAAAATTAACTAAAAAATACTCTTTAAACAAAAAATTTCCTGTATATTAAAATTTTCTCTATTAAATATGTTTATTTAAATTAATATACAATATAAATTGCAATAATGTTGTGAAAAATATTTATTTTTCAAAAATTTTGTCCCGAAGGTAGTCGGATACCTTAAAATAATTCGTGACACAATCATCAGACTATGGCATAAGAGATTATCTTTAGTAATCGATAAAAATGGTGGTCGATTTGAATAAAAAATAATTTAGGTAAATTTCTATTTATAGTGTTTATCATATTTGTGTATTTATTATTTTCTGTTTAATATCTGTACAATAAAAGGATTAAATATTTGTAACAGTATTTTATAACCACCCTGTATTATTGTCATCTGGCACAAAGATTTCATTTAAGTGTAAGTATTTTCAACTCACAGAACAGTGATCAAAAATTTGGCAGACGATTCATTATATTCTGCGACAAAATCTATTTTTCGCTCAGAAAACAATTGAAAGTTGAGCCCTCAAATAACACAGATCACTTGTTGAGATTTGATCAGTCTATCTAGCCAAAAAGGGATGAACATTTTGATGAACGATAAATTCCTTTTAGGGATACACATATTCATTGTGGTGACTTAAAAAAAAACTAATTTTGAATTTTGATCAGGTACATATATTTGAGTGTCTGTAGAAATGCTGATTGCGAGAGCCTCACAAGCAAGAAAGACAGTCTTCGTAAGAACATTGGAATAAACAAATTAATAATCTACTGCGGGAAATTTATTCTGATCTTGACAGCTTAAAAACAATACATATTGATCGCAAAAACTATGTTATAGTCAGTGGACTGCGTATTGGTCATTTCGTTATACCCACATGCATTTACTAAAATCTGAACCTGCTCCTAGTTGTTCTCTAGGTCGTGTTGATATGGTTATTAAACATATTTTAACCAACTGCAAACGATTCAAACATTTGAGGAGCAAACTTTTTGGCAGCTTTTATCCTGATCTTCAGTCTTTGCTTGGTCACCCTATACATCACAACCTTTCAAAGTGAGTCGCGGAGGCTCAGGGGATAGAGCGTTTGCCTTCCAATAATGTGAACTGGGTTCAAATCCCAGCGACGGCTGGTCAAGGCGAATTCCTCATCCGGCTTGCATCGACCACAGTGCTGACGTGAAATATCCACAATGGTAGACGGATCACGGGTTAGATTCCCCTAGCCGTCGGGCTGACCATGTGAGGTTCTCGTGTTCTTTCTTTCCATGTAACGCAAATGCTGGTTAGTTCTATCAAAAAGTCCTCCACGAAGGCTAATTTCTCTCAATACTTGATCCAGGAGTTCCCTTGTCTTCTGGATTGGGTTTAAAATGACAAGGCTACGGAGTTGAATATTAGTAGTAGTAAACCCAAAAATTGGGTAGGCTGTTCAACGACGGTTATAAAATGTAGAATATTAAAAAAAAACTTTTTAAAGTTTATTAAGACTATAGGACTTTATTCTCTACTTTTAAAAAATCATATATCAGTTTGACCTAGACTTTAACCCAGTATTTAGCGCAGTATAGCCAATAAACTCCAACCTACCAACACAAGCAAGAAAGCGAATTCATAAATTTATGCTACGAAATATTAGAAAATGATACTAAAAATAATCGTTCACTTAAAAATATGGCAAGTTGCGTACGAACAATAAAAAAAAAAAAATGCCGCTCTTTTTACACCTAGACACTTCGTTTTGGTTTAAATGTTTCTATTCAAATGTATACTTTTTTCTTTTATTTATTCATTATTTAAATGATTGCGTTTAATTTACACTTCTTTAAAAAAAAATTCTATCTTTTAATATGATTTCTGACATTTCTCATGACGCAACCGTAAATAAATTGCTTAGAATATTTTTTCGGACACACACACTCCAAAAATAAGGATCGCCATATTTTCCCATCTGTGGGTGTAATCACATCTCAAGTGCTACTTTGTTTAATTCTACTTCATTGCCATTTTCTAGATTTATACACCCCTTTTAGTTTAATGGAGAAAAATGACCTTTTTCCAGATTTCTACTGCCACAGAAATTTCTCTGCTGTGTACAATTTAAGAAATAAAAAAGTGAAAGAGCTTTAGATTTCTTACTTAGATCCAGCTTGCAAAAAAAAAAAATTACCCAGGTGAATAAGGGGTTCTTTTTTTTTTAAAAAAAATCTTATAATAAATTTTAACTAACCAGTGTTTGTGATAGCATTATTGGCGAATAACACGTTAATCATTTATACTTGATATGCATATTTCTACACACTTATGGGTTTCTTAATCGTCTCAAATGGTTATATATTATCTAACGGAAATGATCTTTCCTTTGTTTCATAAGTTTTTACTGAGATTTTAGAAAAGTAAAATTTTGAATATCTGTTTCGAAGCCTATTTTGTGGAGTGGTGGCGTAACTACCACTACTATTATTAAACATCAATTTACTGGTATATAACAATCTGGAGGTATCATTTGATAGATGGCATTGTCTGGTGTCCTCTTCCCATATTTTTGAGCTACGGACGTGATATGAACTCGCGTACATCGAAAGTAAAGCCCACTTGGACAGAAGGTCCATATTGATTTGCGATTGCGTCATCCGCCTCCTCGTGCTGTTGCTTCTCAGTCTCATTTACGGGATCCTGCACACACTTTTCCGTTTATAGCAACGCAGAAGAGACCACTCACATACAACCGTGAACTTAATACAGCTCTCACGGCAAACTCGGAGAACTTAATACATCTCTCCCCACAAGCGGGTCTTTCAAAAATACGGCAACGAGTGGTTATCTGTTCATCGAATTCTATCCCTGTTGAAATTCTGGTGAGGAAATATTGTGGCACTGCGATTATATTCTTCCTGATGCGTGTGTTTTCATTGATTCATTACGTTATTTGGCTGACGGTTAAATGGAAACTCTTCTATCAATCCTAATTCAAGTTCGATGATATGCTGGATGTTCCGTATTCATAAATTTTTTTGAAATTTAATTTTTAGATTGTTTATATTTTTTAGTTCCTTACTCATTTATATATTTAAATGTGAGAAATAATAAAACATTATCAAAACGCGACGAATAATTATGTTTAAAAGTGATCATCTAAGCTAGTTTGATTGTTATACATCAAAACCATTGGTTTTGATGCATCCATCTTGCTATTCATCCGCAACCTAGGCATTTTATAAAAACCAAGTTGTAGGTGCTAAATAGCCACCACTGGCTCTTGCGCCAATAATTCCTAACTAGTTTGATTGCCTGGAGAAAAAAAAAGTGAGCATCAGAATCATTTAAAAAAAATTTTTTTTTACTCTCTTCAAAATTCATTTTTGACTTTTTAATCTTCGTTTTTGGCAACGATGGTTCATTTGAATCTCAAATGACCCTATAAAAAATAAAACATGCATCCGAAGTTAAAAAAGAGACAGATATCGATTTCAGAAGTGAGTTGGAAGACAGGGAAGGAATCTAAATGGAATCTGCTCCAAGGACACTAACTCGATTAGTGTTTGTTTCCCGGGGTAAGCCTCTTAAAAGGCAACACATATGGATTTCTTGGGGGTTTTTTTGTTCTTCCTGAGTAATAAGTTATGCCGCAGACGACGCGAGCCGCTTGTTAACAAAACCACTCTACGGTATGCTACCAGACATTATTTTATGCAGTAAGGGGAAACAACACAGTAGAAGCCTGTTAAAAAAAAAGAGGCATTTCTTTTAATGAATTTTGCACGGGTTGTGATAAACTTAACAAGTTTTTTTTTTACTGTACAGAACACCAAACAAAAGTAGACCGTCCTGAATAACTTTTGATCTAATAAACGGATCTTCACGTTTCAAGACTCAATCTTAACGGTTTACTATGTTTTAAGTCTATGTTAAGTTTATGTCTGAATAAACAAACTTTTTTTCCCCGACGGATTCAGATTTTTGACCCCCAACATAGAGGGTATTTTTTTTAATATTTTATAACCGTCGTTGAACAGCCGACTCAATTTTTGGGTTTACGACTACTAATGTTCAACTCCGTAACCTTGTCATTTTGAACCCAATCCAGAAGACAAGGGAACTCCTGGATCAAGTATTGAGAAAAATTTGCCTTCGTGGAGAACTTTTAAAATGGAACTAACCCGCATTTGCGTTTCATGGAGAGGAAGACAACGAGAACCTCCCACCGCAAGCCTCACGGCAAAGAGACTCTAGCCCATTATCCGTCTACCACTGAGGATATTTCACGTCATCACTGGTGGGTGCAAGCCGGATGCAGAGCTCGTATCGACCAGCCATTGCCGGGATTCGAATCTGGTTCACCTCATTGGAAGGCGAACGTTCTATCCCCTGAGTCATCGCAGATCAACATAGAGGGTAGACGCAATCTGGTAAATAGGGTCCCCATAGTTTGTCAGGAGAATAATCCAAAGTTTGAACCCCTTCATGTTAATTTTACTTTTTGCGTAATTTGCCTTATCTCGAAAACTTTTTAAGCTAATTGTAAAAAAAAAAAAAATTTCACGCAAGTATAAAATTCGTTTATTCAAAGATAATTCGCTGCAAAAAAATAAATTTCATTAAATATGTATTATTTTTTCATTATCTCTATATAACATAAAATCATAATGGTCTAACACCGTTTTCCATTGTTGTCGGCGCATTTATATTGGCCGGAAAATCACGTGGTAGGATCCAGTTTTCCCTCATTCATCTCATATTGTTTAGGTTGTCATCAGCAGATTAAATGAAAGTTAAAGGTATTGTTTTCTATAATTCGCGATCGCAACGAACTATAGGGGGCGTTGTTGTATGAGACGCTTACCTGCGATTTCCATATGAACCGTCATTCAGTTACTCTGGAGACGTCGTTAATGTAGCGTGTAGCATTGCAACGTTCCTTCTTTAATGTGGCTTATTAAATTTAAAAAAGAAAAATGCTTGATCTTCTTTCTTGTACAACCGAAAACAAAATGGTATCATATTAGTTCAAAAATTAAAATGAACAAAAAGTATACATAAGCCTCATAATTTTATGAAATTTAATTTTGTAAACAACGTTTTTTGACAACAATTTTTATCAAAAAATTTCAAGTTTCAATAAAAATCATTATTTAGAAACTAAGAAACGTAAAATAAAGAATGCTGACGAAACAAAAACAAAAATAAAAACAAAAAACAATTCTTTTTTGTCGCCATTTTTAGTGCTACGAATATTCGTCTTTGGGATTTGCCAAAAACAAAACAAGATGCAATTTTATTTTTTCAGGAGGGAAATATTTGACCGAAAAAACGAAAATGTACCAATTCCCACAACATAAAACTTTATCTTGGCAAACGTACGTTTTGGAAATGTTATTTCATTTGGAATCTTATTCATCAGAGTTCATATGGCGATATGATTGTTTTGAATCTATGCTAAACTCTATATCGGCTCATTTTCCACCGAAATCCAACTAACTATTTTGATTTTAAATAAAGTGTTTTATTTTATGAACTGTCGCAAAAATTTTAAGTGTAGATTGGCGGCACTTAAAAACCGCCAAATCTGTAGCGGCGGTGGCATTAATACGTCGTAAGTACCGAATTTTTATTCCATACTTTTCTGAATCATATTATTTCAAACATTGGAATATACAAGAAGTATACATAAACACATAATGTTATACCATTTAATTTTTCAAAAGTATTTTGAGAACAATTTTTATCAAAAAATTATAAACTAAAAAACGGAAAATAAAGAATTCTTAGGATAAAAAAAACGATTTTAAGAATTATTAACATTGAAATAAAAACTTTCATATCGTTTCTTTTTTTATTATTCTTATAGTTCTTAATCAGACGTAAAAAACCATTCTGTAGAGAACCATCATCAAATGAAAAAAAAATATTTACAAGCAAATTTTTTATTGTAAAAATCATTGCACTTACCTGATTTATGATTCCCGGAGAATTCCAAAATGATAAGTTCCTTGTTTGAAAACTTTATTCTCAAATAATAGATACATAGTTTATACCTTCATTACTTTTAGATAACATACTACACAGCAAAATTTTATAATTGATATGAATTTGAATATGTAGCTAAAAACAGAATAGCTGAATTCTAGTTGAACTTATTCTTTCAAAATTAAAAAAAACTTACCAAGAAAACGATTTAAATTAATTAAGAATCAGCACAAATGGCACTATTTCAAGTAACTTGGATAATTTTTTATTGTTGTTTTCCGAATTATATGGATACAGAAATATATACTATTCTATAACGAAGAAGAATATGCTATAACTATTACAATTCTGTATGTTCTGAATTCATATTTATTCACTGGAATGACGAAAGCAATGTTGACTTCACTTTAATTCGTAATGAATTGAAGACAGAAGAAATGCATTTTACCTTAATACACACATCTGTAACAGTATCCGAAATCGGAAGTCATCAGTTGCAAGTTTGTTGATAATAGAAATTAAAAATTATTGAGGAATTTTTCTTCAAATGTTTGGCGTGTTCTGTTCCTGAAAGATTTACTAATATTCTGGAGATTTTTTTCAAGTTCTTCGGCCTTTTCCTTAGGGAAATTTTGTTTCTTATTTGCTGCTAAAAAATGGCGTCTGATTCAGTCAATGACTTTGATGGAACTAAATGAAAACGTGATAAATTAATGTCCGATATTTACAGGCTCCCACTAGACGGCGTACTCGAGCGTTGCGATCGCGAATACTTTTGTATCTCTCATTTACAGGTATTTTCCTGTGCTGATATTATTACGCTTTTGATATAGGATTTTAAAACTAAGATAATGGGATACCTGCAAGTGATGAAGTGTGGGTATCTCGATCCTGATTGGTTATTGAAACGTGGCATTTGTTTAAGTTGGCAACGACAGACACGAAACCATGTGAAACATAAACAAACTAATTATGCATCAAAGTTGCCAGGTACACAGTCAAAAATATATCACGGTTACAATAAAATACATTATAAAATAATAAATCTAAGTTAAGTAAAAGACGTAGACGGGAAAGAATTATACACTCTATAACAAAAAAATCGACGCATCAAGAAGCAATCATCCGATTGCTTTGAAATTTCGTATGCATGAATGTTTTGAACAGATATGGCTAAAATGATGCCGACGTATAGTCTATAGGGACGAATCCCGCTTCCAACTGTGTCCTGACAATCATCGAAGACGTGTTTGGAGACGCACAGGGCAGAGGGGGGATCCTGCCTTCACTATTGCGCGCCACACCGGCCCTCAACAAGGCATTATGGTCTGGGGTGCCATTTCCTTTGACAGCCGGACCCCTTTGGTCGTCATCAGAGGTACACTTACTGCACAGCGGTATGTCGACGACATCCTAAGACCTGTTTTGCTACCGTTCCTTTTACAGCGCCCTGGGCTCGTTTTTCAGCAGAACAATGCCAGACCACATACGGCACGTGTTGCTATGAACTGTCTGCAAGCTTGTCAAACTCTTCCTTGGCCTGCCAGATCTCTCTCCCATCGAGCATGTCTGGGATATGATGGGAAGGCGATTGCATCTGGCATGGAATGTTGATGACCTCGTTCGACAATTGGATCGAATTTGGCAGGAAATACCGCAAGAGACCATCCGGGAGCTTTATCGGTCTATGCCACGCCGTGTGGCAGTTTGTATCCAGGCTAGAGGCGGGTCAACACCTTATTGAACTTGTTACTGTAACTCTGCAATAAATTATTCAATTGTTCTAAAATTTTAATTATTTACTATTCTGTACATTGTCTTCCTATCCACCAATTTTCGTTTCAATCGGACAACTCCTTCTTGGTGCGTCGATTTTTTGTTATAGAGTGTATTTCAACATATTTGATGTGCTATGCGGCACTGTATTTAATTAACTTCACGTTAATTAACATTCTAACCTGTGTGGAGAAACTTAGCTCAACTTTAACACGCCATTTCGCTTATAAACGATCAGCTGACGCTGACGTCATAGGTCACATGTGTGGGTATCTGATCTTCTTGAACTGCAAGTACCCAATTTTTTTTTTTTAGTATTATTATTATAACTTAATTCTGCTGTACATTTTAAGATAGTTACTTAAAAAGGTGCCTAATATTATTAACCGTTTCACAGATATTTTTTTTCCGTGCTGATAGCATTTATATATTGTTATAAATTAGAGTTAAGGTCTGGTTTCTTAGGACAGGACGCCGTCAGCTGGAAATCAGCGCTAACCTCTGATTGGTCCATTTGTGAGTTTGATAGTATACGTCATCGAACGCTCATCTTGAGCTACAATTGCCGTCCAACTCAACTGCAGTTGGATTACAACGTGACGTTAACCACAGAAGCAATGGCGGACAACATCCAACAGCGCATTGAAATCAGCCAAGATTTTGATTTTGACATTACACATAGCTTCTTCATTAAACATAGCACTATTCATTTAGCTCAGCTATAATGTGTTTTTTCTTGGACAAAGTCATTATTTGTTCTCTAAAACACTGGTCGACAATAACAAAATCAATACAAATTCAAAATAAATGTTTGTTTACGTTATTAACGCATGCGCAATGAGAGATAATGTCTGCTTTGGACCGACTGCTCACGCTGAGCTAACAAAAAAGTATTTTTTTGGCGTCCGCTCTACGTCAACTTTACGCTGACGCCCAGATAATGCGCTAGTTCTAAGAAACCAGGTCTTGAGCTAACAAACCAGTATTTTGTTCAACGTCCCGCTGACGCCCAGATAAGGCGCTTGTCCTAAGAAACCAGACCTTTAGAGGTTCGTTAAATGATTTAGATTTTAACGATCAGCTTCATGCACAATGTGATGCAAGCAAAAATAGTATTTAACATATTCGCCAAATTTGTTAGAATAATATAATGTTATTACAATATAAATATTATTTTAAAAAGGGATTGCTGAGAAAAATTACTTCTCTTTACCAATAGAGCTAAATATTTATAATAATATTTGAACGTGAGAAGTGGAGGCACAAGCGTATTCTTTTTAGTACATGTAAGTGAAGTGAATAATTTAAACTTTTTTAAAAAGAAAACCATTCTGCCAAGAAACAACAATTATTGCGAAGCAATCATCGGCGTTGGTGAGCGGCAGCGAAAAGGGGGGCTTAGCCCCCTAGTTTTATTAAATAACAGTTGAAACATTTTTGAATAGTAAGGCATACAACTTTTCACGTCATTTTAAATACGTCATTTAACATGGTAAATTACAAAATTTGTGTGAAATCGGTTGAATAGTTCCTGAGAAATTGAATTTTGAAGAAGTCGCATATTTAAAATGACATACATATTTTATTATTCATTTTATAATGTTACAAATACAAAAATTTTAAAAATTTCTGCATATATAATGCAATGTTTATATAAAAAAATTTTTTAATTATCCATAACTTGTTGTTTCTCATAAGTTGAAATAAAAATTCTCCTAATATGATTCAGTGTTGTTTTGTTTAAACTACATGAATGTGATTTCTGTTGCTCGTGACATTTTCAAAAAATGGTAGTGTTTTGAAAACAAATTTAAAAAATGACGTAAAATAAATTATTGCAATTTCTTATAGTACTCAAAAATCGTAAACTCAATTAAAATAAACCCGAATTTCGACGAAAACTATGATTATCGTGAACATTGTGTCAAAATTTGAAGTAAATCAGTTGAAAATTGTGAGAGATTTAGTAAGTTAGAGAAACATATTCGAGTAAATTAAGTTTTTGTGTCAATACACCATATAAATATAAAAAAATTTTGCAACTAACTATAATGCATCAATGCCAAATCCATAAGATGCTTCTTCATTTTCTGCACTTTAAAGTGCTAGTCTAGCCCTGATTCTTGTTCTATTCTCATGTAATGCCTTATAATTCAGCAGCCGATCGTAGTCATATTGAGCATTTCTTTGGCTGCTGGGTCTGTAATTATTTCTTATTTCAACAACCCTTTGCAAACTTCATTAAACATTATTACAGCTAAATTATTTCATGTTTCAACTATTTATGTTTAAAGTACTGAGCACACAAGTTCACTCGTTCATACATGTCACAACGCGTACTGAGCCGTACTATACTGTAAATTTTATCTTTTTCACGAAAATCAAATCAATAGTTTGGTACAATAATTTTAAAAGGATTAACTATCGAGAAACACTATATTTTTTTGAAAATTTTACTGCATTGTTCCCCTTTAAAAATGCAAATTAAATGATTAAATAAATGTAAAGTTAAATAAAGAAATGAGAAACTGTTCTTTTGTCGAACCTAGTGCACTTTTATATAATCGTAATGACTTTCATATTATTCATATTGTAACAAAACTTTCCATTATCTGTGGAGCCGGCAGTGGCTCCGTGGTAAAGCAACGGACTACGAAGCCAAAGGTTGGGAGTTTGAATCCCGTCCGCTGCAAGTGGCCCAAAATGACTCTTGTTGAAGAATACATTATAATTCATGCTCATTCTTTCGATAATGTTTATGTCATTAATTATTCAATAGATAGAATCTTCAGCGTCTGGTGTGTTCTGTTCGAGAAAGTTCGACAATTGGTTGGTAGATTGGAGTTCATTGGTTCAAGAGCCAGAAATGGCTATACTGCGCCAATCACTGGGTTAAAATCCAGGTCAAACTAATATATTTTTTTCCTAAAGTAGAGAATAAAGTCCGATAGCCTTGATAAACTTTAAAAAGGTTGTGATGTATAGGGTCACCAAGCAAAGACTGAAGATCAAGATAATTACTGTAAGAAAGTTTTTTCCTCAAATGTTTGAATCCTTCGCGGTTGGTTAAAATATGTTTAATAATAATGTCAACACGACATACCGAACAACTAGGTGCAGGTTCAGGTGCTAGTAAATGCATGCGGGTAAAACTGGAATGCAGTCTTATTGATCATAACTAAGGCCCGGATTTTGATGACATTTGCATTTTTGGACATTTTTTGCCCTTGAGAGCATTTTTTTAGATTTATGGGGCATTTTTCTTTAAATTTTAGGGTGTATTTTGCATTTTAAAACATTTTTTAAGTTTTTTGTTAATTTTTTTCAAATTTTTATTATTTTTTATCGATTTTTATTATTACACTGGCTTCCAAACAATGAAGAAATTCTCTAGGATATTAACAGGTGAAGCAACATCTTTTCAAATTGAAGAAGTATTGTCAGTAAGTGAGACTGTCTTTTTCAAGTACGCACCAATAACATCAGTAAACGTTGAAAGAAGCTTCTCCAGGTATAAAAATTTACTTTCAGACAAGAGACGCTCGTTTACATTTCAAAATATCAAAACACATTTAATAATCCAATATAATTCTGATATTTGGTAATATTATGAGATGGAAGCTGTTATATTCATTAAAGTTTCTATACAAAATGAAAATGTTTTGGAGTCAATATATTTCCTTTTTTTTTGTTATTTTAGGATATAAAACATATTTTTCAAACTTTAACGAACGTAGAACAAGTATTGCATTGCTTTATATTTTTGGAAATGACTCATAATAATTTTAAAGAGTAAAACATTGTTTTAGTTCTATATTTTAACTTTATTTATTTCATGTCAGAAGGCATTTTTAGCGCAATTTTCGCATTTTAGAGCATTTTTAAGGGCATTTTTTGCACCTCTTAAGGGCATTTTTTGCACTTTTTAAGGGCATTAGTTGATATTTTTTAGGTCATCAAAATCCGGGCTCTAATCATAACCTATGTTTAGCGATCGATATGTATTGTTTTAAAGTTGTCAAGGGGAAGTTCGACTATTGTATACAAGCTCATGCTACATTCAGTTCAGTTGAATAAAATCTCAAGTTGAGATTAACACTCTTTCACGTTTTTTAACCCCGCACTTATCTAATCTACCTGACAATATTATGTATGTTTCTGTGAATCGCCGAAATGGGCGGTTGTTGACTTCCACCGGTGAGTTTTGACAATCACTTAGTCGCTTTGATAAATGTCCAATATATGTACTACGTTTGGAGGTCTAGTTAAGTGCTACTATCCGGTATATATTTGCCCGGTATGTTCCTAATCAATGTTTTTGAAGGTTCAGTGCCACTGCCCGATATGCCCTACAGCAATGTCTTTTAAGGTCAAATACTAACTAGTATACATTTAACCGGGACTCCAAACACCGATGTTTCTCCTAATCTATCCTCGGCACATATTAAAATATCAAATAAATATAATAATATCGACGAAGAAATTGAAATCAAATCGAATACAACAAATGTTTCGGGCATTCTCCGAAGCGACTATGTGATTGTTGACATTCACCGGTGAAAGTCGACATTCTCTTGATTTCGGTCATTCACGGTAACATATAGATCACCTTTAACCCCTTAACTTGTGCGCTCGTGTTAATTCGAACGCGCTAAAGAGGCCAAACTGTGCACACTCGAGATAATTCGAGCGGCGTTGTATTTTATGCTGCTATAATTTTTCACACTCGAATATAATCGAGAATTGAGAATAACAATGTGAAAGCTAAGGGGAAAAAATAGTGCGTGCAGTCCCTCCGCGCGGAAGAAGTTAAACTTCGTAACCTGCGACGTTAATTGTAGAAGAATCAGAAGTCGTAGAAGGATCACTAGTTCTATTCAACGACTATTTTTCCTGCTCCACTCGCTTCCGTGCTCTGTAATCACGGTAATATTGTGCATTTTTCCCTCGTGGATCTCTTGAACCAGAGGAAGTGCTTGTGGTTGCCTCATCGTATCGCCATGGAAAATGTATTTGTATTAATAATGTATGTGAATGCGTCATAATGTAATTTCAAAAGAGAAAACCTAACAATCAATTGATATTCACAAGAGACGTACCTTGACATAATCTTAAATCCGTCGCATTGTCCGTGGGACTGTTTTCACTCATTTTTTACAATTGTTGTCCACTAAATTTGAAAATAAAAAATACTACCCTATTAAATTGTATGTGTATCAAACTAAAAAAATATTTATAGAAAAACATTACTCTTATGACTTTTATTATTTTTATGCTAGTGAGAACCAAAACAATATGGAAATGAATGAGGGAAAACTGGATCCTACCACGTGATTTCCCGGCCAATAAAAATGCAGCGTTAAACGTTTAACGCAGCCTTGTTGGAAGTCGCATAAGAAGTATAACTTCAAAAATCGTTTTATTGTTACTTATCATTTACATAGGATTGTAAGCTATCACACTTACTTATTCAAGAATAAAATATAGCCATTTTTTTGCATGGAACAAAAGCTCGGTATATCAAAATTGTCCACCGAAAGAAAAGTTGAACCAGGAGCGGCAACAAACAGCAACAATGTTCTAAAGTGTGTTTTTTACATTAAGAAAAAAATTGATTCATTTTTGGCGGGTTTTTTCAAAAAATATGTGCGTTAAGGGGTGAAAACTTCAAAATTTACCCTTAAACTAGATTAGATGCACACGTAAATGTAACATTTAGAACAATCTAGCTTTAATAACAAAACACGTTGAATTGTTTAGGGCACTCATCTACCATAATCAAGATGTAGCATTTGACAATCGTAAGAGATTTAAATATACTCAGCACGATCCATTTTATTCTCCATAACTTTCCAAACATTTTGAATTCTTGGTTGCCTTGATCTGCTATTGAAGCAGATAATTTCTCTTTTTTTTCAAAAACATTTCGATTACCAGGAGACATTTTTGCAAAACTCTCCATGCAGATCCCATGAGAAAACACTTATTACGATTTTTAAATGAGTCTTTTAAAGTTGAGGAATTTTTTTTTAAATGTCTTATTTCGTGCAAAAGAAACGGATTTGAACGGAGTTTAATAACTCACCGAATTCCTCTGAGAAAGTTGGTTATTGCCTTGTTTGAAGATTCCCCAACATTTTAATTACAAAACTTCAGGAGGAAATAACGCCAAATGCTAATTGCTGGTTGATCTGAACCAGGCACTTTGAAGTCACGTTATCAACCCTCTCTCAACAGCCGATTTTTTTTTTATTCCTACAGTATTTTTTATGTACCTCGACTTGCTCGTTTTTCGGTGAAGGGAGGGAAAAAACATTCTTCTGTAAATGAAACTAGGATTCGCATTTAATGCCTTTGTTCGTTTTTTTTTTTTTTTTTTTTTTTTTTTTAAAAAAAAAAATACCCTGACAACCTGTCTCTTTTTGTAATTAAGAAAGCTATTTAAGAAGAAAAAAAGTCTGCTTGAAAAAAAAAAGTTTTACGAAAGAAAAAGAATCGAACAATGATTCTTTTTTTTTTCTTTTAAGAGGGTTTTGATTTTTAAATCTACAAAACTTGAAAGTAAATGGAAGTGTTTTTTATCATCAATATGTGATCTTTTTGACTTTATTACGGTAAAAGTAGATTGAAGCATCAACGAAATATTCCGTCATAAATATATTTATTTCTTAAAGTTCGTTCATGAACTCCCTTAATTCGTAATAAAATATTGTTAATAAGTTAAATTTTCTTGTCGTTAATAACGCGGTGGCCTAGTCGTAAGCCGGCCTTGTGGGGATTCGATTCACTAAGTCGTTTGCTTTATTCCTTTTCTTTTTATGTTTACTTTATTCCTTTTCGTTCGTTTTAGCAAAGATTTTTTCTCTTGACAAATAGTATTAATTTAAGTATAACTTTATTTTCCTTGTTGTATTTCTTTTAAAATTTTGAAAGATTCCTTGATATTTAAATTACAGTATATATATATATATATATATATATATATATATATATATATATATATATATATATATATATATATATATACATATTTTCTTTTCTCGGACTAGTTACATATACTAGAACTAGTATATTACTAGAACTATACTATTACTAGAACTAGTTACATATATATATATATATATATATATATATATATATATATATATATATATATATATATATATATATATATATATATATATATATATATATATATATATATATATATATATATATATATATATATATATATATATATATATATATATATATATATATATATATATATATATATATATATATATATATATATATATATATATATATATATATATATATATATATATATATATATATATATATATATATATATATATATATATATATATATATATATATATATATATATATATATATATATATATATATATTTTTTTTTTTTTTTTTTTTTTATGTAATAAAGATTTTTCTTTTTTTTACGAATAGTTTAAATAATTTAAATATAAATTATTTTATCTGTTGTATTTTTTCCGTTTCTAGATATTAATATTTTTATTTTAATAATACATAAAAACAGTGACACTAAAAAAAAAGTTAGATTTCTACGTGATTTCTCTTTCTCCCTAATTGTACCGCCTAACACAATTTTCAGATATTCTTCTCTCTTCTTTTTTAATAGACAGGTAAAAAATTTAATAAATTGTTTACAGCTTTCTGAATCGAATAAAATTGGGAAATAAATTCTCGCTATGATTGGATTGTAAAATACAAACAACAGTCAGCTCTGCAATTTGTATCGCTGATTTTTTTAATGATATGATATGATTGGTATATTTCTGAACTTTCAAAATATTGATAAATCTTTTTGAAGGAAAATGAATTAAGTTTTTCAGCTGTTTCAGCCTACAAAAAACGAATGCATCTTAACAATCATCTTTTAAAACATGCAAAATGTCAGAGCAGGTTTTACTTTGAATTACCATGACTGATAATTATCATCCAGATTAATGTTCATTGAACAAAATTTATAATAAAATAGCAATACTTTAACCCTTATTATTTCATGGAAAAAGATTATTTATAAATTAGAAAAATAGAATTAATAATGATATCTAATGAGAAAAATCTAACAATTAAAATAAAATTTTATTTAAATTAATTCTAATTATAAAGCGAAAAGAACTTTAGTGAAAGAAAAAAGCAAGAGAAAAGGAAAATAAATCGATGAACCTCAAAAAAAAAACGTGTCTCGTAGTCAGGCAATTAACAGTTAATTAGCATATAAAACTTGCTTAAATTTTCACATGCGTTTTTTTATTTTATTTATAACCTTCGCTGACCCGCTTTACCCGACATTCAAAATTTAGTGGCAGACTCTCTTACCCAACTCAGACAGACCAACTGGAACAGTGAAATAAACAAATTGCAATTAGTGAAAAGAATTGGAGATCAAAGATAAATCGGAAGTCATTATGGAGAAATCTTCAGAGGAAGGCATTGGGTCACATTGGGCTAACTACGACAGAAAAACCCAGGTACTTATCAATAGACTACCCATTGGGCACACCCGCTTGACACACAAGTATTCAGAGTCTGCCAAAGACAGGGGCACGGGGCAGATGTCCCACATCAGGGGGGCCCCCAAACAATTTGTTGCGTTATAAGGTTATCGGATCAGAAATGACGATGTAATGCGTGTTCAACGTATTGCATTCGATGAGTTGCACATTTCAGCAAAGACTTGAGTAGTGAGTTCAATCAGAATGACTGTGAATTCAAATTTCAAGAAAGTACCTAAAATTTTAGATTGGCATTTTTATGTAAGAAAAAATAATACTAACTAAAATACAAAAGTAATACAAAACTAAATGTTTTGGTAAGTAGCATATATTTTATTTTGTTAAACCTAACTTCATTTCTTACTTAACTGTTAGTTTTTACCCAGAAAAATGTTGAAACAATCACGACAGCACAAGTTCTTAGAGGATATAATATTAATTATAAGAATAATTATAAAAATAATTGTAATAATTGTATGAATTATAATTCTTAATATAATTCAATTTTAATATAATTCAAGATAATTCTTAAAATTAAATTTTAAGAATTATAAAAATTATAGAAATAATGATAATTAGAAGGAAAAGAAATATATTTGCGGAAAATGTACAACGGAAACACCCTGTACATGAATAATAAATACTCTGTACATCAATAAAAAATGCTTTGAGCAATGAATTAAAAATTCTTATTCTTTGTTTTTGTAATACATGAAAATTAGCAATATGCAATTTTGCTTAAAGAAGCTTTTTTAGTTTATTTCCTTCCTAACATCCATATTTCATACATTCATTCAAGAAACAAAGTCCGTTCATTTGACAGTCTATGGTAAAAATAGGTAGGGGAGAGTGGGGTCAATTGTAACAGGGTACGATTGTAACAGAGCAAAAATTTCGAGTGTCGGGTTCTAGATTTGGTTCCTAAGTGGCGCACAAGGTGCATTTAATAAATCTACACGTACACCCCTGCTGGCAACCATCTTTATGTACTTTTGAAAGAATTACATCACAAAAGATATTTTCAAGCTACGTAAGTTCTTTTTTTGGTATTAGAATATTATACTGTGACAAAGTAATTTTGTTCAAACAAATAAAAATTATTAACCGAATATGTAAGTGGACACCTTAATTAACATTTCAATATAAAAAAATTAGTTTTGTTTAATTAACTAGCATTGTTTTTAACAAATGAATCTGAAATGGCGTCTTGGGGACGATTGTAACAATAAGTAAAGGGACAATTGCAACAGCTGAAAATAAATAATCTTATGTTTACAAACCATTACTTAACTCTTTAAGAACCACCAATAGTTTCCTATATCATTTATATTATGTTGCTTGTGCATTATTTTATTTGTCACCTTTCACAGCATAAATTAAATTTTTAACCCCCTGAAGTTAAAAGTTTAACCCTTTAGGTCTCTGCTCATTATTATTTTTACTCCTAAAATATCACTACTATTTTGATCAATAAAAAAATATATCACAACTATGATAATATGTATAATTAACTATGTTTTAGTTGAATTTATGAACTGTTACAATTGACCCCGTAAGTGGGGACAATTGTAACAAGTGCACGACTGTCAAAAATTGTTAATAACTATTTAATATAATAACATTTAAAATAAGGTTTTTTTTTTCTAGTAGAGGATAGTCTACTTTACTCGTCAGTCAATTAATACTAATAATATATTGGATTTTTTGTTAGTTAAAAATAGTTAAGTAAAAAATGTTACATTTGACCCCACTCTCCCCTATAGATTAAGTGTTTAGTGTTCTTTCTTTAGGAAATGATCCGAATTTCTCAGATGTAAAAACGGGAATATTTGCTTCAATTATTTGAAGTTTTTTAATTCCAAATTGATTAATAATAAGTTTCATAAATACGAATAGTTAAAAATAATTGTTTATTTTAGGTATAATTTTGTCACCAATAACAGTGTTTTTCAAAGTTTCACACAAGAATTATGAAATAATTTGACTGCATACTTAAAAAAATAACGACATTTACTAAGGTTTTTTAAAGCAAAAATGATTTCATAACAAATGAGATTGTTTTTTTATTTCATCCGTGCTAAAATGAGGAGGAATAAATAAACAAACTTACAAAGGATTATCCAAAATAATTGTTATTCGAAAGGAATGAAAAAAAGAAAAGTGTTTTCCTCTTTAATAGATCCCTTTTGTCGCTATTTTTCAAATCCTTTTATGGAACAAATGTTCGAAGTCAGGGGAAGAGGTAATTTGTCAAACACCCTGCACCCGATCGCTCTTTTCCATCATCCGGGCATTCTTCTTTAGATGGCGCGAAATGACGTTTTCATTCTTCAAACGTCTTAAATAAAAAAAAGAAAATGAAATAAGAACAGTTATTGGAAAGACACGTCGAAGATAAAGTTCTTAGCCGTTGCATCAGAATTGAAAATAAAAACTAATATTTTTCAGCCTCGCCCATAAGGTTTCACTGGAAAAAAATTATTGCAGCGCAATTAACCTGGAAAATTCACTTTCTTTCTTTCTTCACTTTCTATTTTCTAGAGTGCGAAATGCAAACACCAAAGGCATGAAAAAAAAAATAATAAATATTAAAAAAAGGAATAACAATTCGTTAAATGAACTCTTAATAAATAGTTCATTAACGAACCCATTATAACATTTAAAACATATAAAAGTAGATATCTTTTATAATGAAAAAAAATATATGAGATTTATTTTAGAACTTAAAAGGAATGAAAGAGATGCTTCGTTAGTTTGTTTTGTGTCACTAAATAAAATAAAGAGTTTTTACCTTAAGCACCCTAAAAGGGGAGGGGGACACTTAAAAGATCGTTAAATTATCGTAACAATTTCAGCGTTGTCAAACTGTGTAACTGTATCGGTATTTTTTAAAAGTATACAGCATGTAGTTCGTTTTAAGGCACAAACTCTTTATTAAATATGGAATAATTATTAAATGGATAAATTATAATGTATAAATTAAATAGAGAAATTATTAAATTATATCGGAAAGATTTTTCACTGTCTCTTAGCCATTTATCTATACAAAATTGTGTTAAAAAATTGTTGAGTGAGAAAATTGGTTCGCAGGTTCGTAAGTGCTGCGATAATAAAAGGGCGATTAAAGGTCAAATCCCGGTATATGAGTTCATTCCATAAAATAGGGGTTATATGGAAATGTGTATAAGATGTTTATGGTAGGAAGTGAAAAAGCTTTGAGCATTCTTTAGGCACTGAGCCACATTGAACTGTCCAATAATTAATCATCTTCTTACGGTGGAAGGACATTTAGAACGGTTGAGATAGAAGGGAGTATGTTACTATGAATGGCAGAAATGGGTGGTTGTTGACTTCCACCGGTGCATCTTGTCTATCACACAGTCTCTTTGGTAAATGTCCGAATTATATACTAGGTCTAATTAAGTGCCACCGCCCGGTATGCATTTGTCCGGTATGTCCTGCATAAATGTTCTGTTATGTCAAGTGACATTGCCTAATAAGCATTTAACCGGTTCTTCGAACACTGATGTTTCTCCTAATTTTCTCCTAATTCCCCTAAGTTTTTATATGATGATTCGCGGTTGAAGAGATAATTTTCATTCATTGTTCATTAAATATATATTCAACTTGTATAAACAATACGTTTTCTTTTCTTTTACAGATGGCGATTTGCCTAATATTAGCTATATATTTGACAACATTTATCTTAGTTCAAAGTGATGAATCACCAACAGGTAAGCATATTTATCTCTTTATTTAAGTCTCAAGCAATGTATAGATGGTTCTAGAATATTTCGCATGGGTATTAGATTTTAAAAAAATAATAATTCGTTTGTTTTGTTTATTTTTTCAGTATACTAAAAGCTTGCAGTTAATGTATTATTACACGGTTTGCCGTAATATTAAATTAAAAATACATTAGTGATAATATGTATATTACAACAATAAATAAAATCCCAACAGTAACAATTTTTATGAGCACCAGAACAAAATTTATTGAGGGCCCCTTCCTCAGAGAACAAAATGTCTAATTTTCATATTTCGCAGAATTTGTGGACCTCTTATGCAGAATTGTATTTTCTCCGCCATTATATAGCAATCTCCCATAAGTACCGCCTTGACTGCATCACAGATAAATCACACACATTAGTATAAATTTTGAAAGAAATTTTGCTCGAACCCTCTCTTTCTCCCATAAGTACAGTTTTGACTACATCACAGGGTTGCCACAGGCTACTAAAATGCAACTATTGCTACTATTTTCAGCCTTAGGCGACTTTTTCTGCATGAAAAGGCTAAAAAAGCAACTATTTTCAGGAATAGGCAACTATTAGGAGACTTTTTTTTTACTCTTGGCGAAGTTTTTTCGCAAAAATGAACGTTACTTTTCAGAAAGCAAACTTTTATACAATCATTTATGTCCAAAGAGCCAAAAATTTAAATTTCCATTGGATTTAATAAAGTACTTGTTATATGTTCTCGCTGAGGGGCAGTTTTGCTATTTTTAATTGTTTATTCCTTCTATTGACATTCATATTTAATTCTAATTCGACTTTTATTTAGGTACCTATTTTCTAATATGTATACCTTTTATATTTGAACAAAACTTTTTTTTAATTGGAGCATAGTTAGGACTGGGCGATAAATCGATGTATCGCGAAATATCAATTTAACGCATATATCAGTAGGCCGATGTAGTGACTTTCGTTTTAGGCGATGCATCAGAAATCTGATTTAAGCCACCGGAATAAGGTTACAATCGCGGTTTAACGATTTAATATGCAAGGATCCTTGACTAGGCTAACGCTGTTACCGCACTAACGAAGACGATTTTGATTTCGTCTAGCTGCAGAGAACTTCCGGTTTCGTGCGAGGATCAGCGTTGCAATATAGAACGCAATTAGTTTCTTTATGTCCATTTTTGTCTTTGGGATTTTGCGTTTTTTGAAGATTATTTTCAATGGGACTTAAGTCATTTTGCGATCGTTGTGCATTTTATTTCGTCGGAAATAATAGTCTGGTTTCTTGTAAATTATTTTCAGTGAGACTTTTACAGCGATCGTTTCGTTCTGCATTATTTCATACCATTTTTTTCTGTCTGGGTTGAACGATTATGTCAATTATTTTTAGTAGACCTACTGTTACTTTGCGATTACTGCACAATCGCTGTTATCTTAAATTTTTGTTATGAACTCAATAGATCAAATCATTGATTTTTTTCAATTATTGTTTTTTATTTTAAGCAATACAATTTAATAGGGGTACAATTTAATTTAACTTTGTCATAAAAAGTTAGTTTTTTTAAATTTATTAAATGTAGTTAAGTATAATAATTTGATTGTTTTTCAACCAATAAATGCTCAGTGGTTTTTAATTATTAAAAAATTAAAACAAAACTTACCTTTAATTAATTAGCTTTTATTTTTGAGAAAATGAAAACAAAGTTTTAAAAAAATTCGGCTATTAGTTAAAACAAATTTTTTTTTAAATTAATTAAAAAGTTTAGTAATGTTTTGACGTTTTTAATAATTTAACAATAGCACTTAGAGTATTTTTTAAAAGTTTTTATTAAAATTCTTTCAATACTTGTTTGTTTTATAATTTGTTCGATAGTCAGCATCACTTTTAAACAAATAAATCTTTAGTCGATTTTATTTTCAAAAATGAAAATAATAATAAATAAGTAAAAATATTTTTACATTTATTAAGTACAGAATTTGACCATTAGTTAATACTACTTTTTATTATTTTAAATAAGTAAATAAAAAAGGGTCTAATGATGTTTCAAAAGCATGTTTTTTTTTCAACAAATAATAAATAAATAAAAAAAATAAATTCTAAGGTGAACATTTCTTTGGTTTGTTTTCCACTTTCGTTTTTATTTCTTTTAATTTTTAATGCATGTATGTAAAATAATTTGTTACAGTATTATTATTTTTAAACCAATAAATCTTAAATCATTTTTAATTTAAGAAAAATGAAATAAAGCTTGGGTTTGCTTTTACTTTGACTTCCTTATTAATTTAATTGAAAAAATTAAGCAATGATATTGATGTCATAGTAGAATATGTTTAGAATTAATATTTTCTTTTGTACTAGATTTATTTCTTTTTATTTATTTTTGATTAATTTAAAGATTTCCCATAGGTAATTTTTGAACGTATTCTAAATTGCGATGCATCGCTCTATCGCGATGTATCACGATTTAAAATTTCTGACATCACCCAGTCCTAATAGTAGTATTTGACAATTAAGCTATAATTTTAGTTATAGAGCTACTATTTTTGATACATTTTTGTTTCTGTTAGGCAACTATTTTCATGCTTGAGGCTACTAAAAGCAACTATTTTTGTTCATTTTTTACTGTGGCAACTCTGCATCACAGATAAATTGCATGCATAAATTTCTTAAATTGTTATAGAAATTTCCTCTACTTTTTTGACGGAAATTTTTTTAATGGATTAAAGTGTGTACCCGGTTTTATCCAACAAGTGGAGCAAGAGCATGTAATTTGAAGTTTTCTAGAAAAAAAAATTATTTTTAAAAAAAGTAGTACTTTACAGGCATGATATATTCTTTTCAGGAATGTACTCCACTAAACAATGAATACCTTGCTAAATCTGGCATTCGAACAGTTTAGCTCCAACATGCCTTCAAATGTTAGCTATCCAGTCTTACGACCCTCCCTCCAGCCCCAACTATACTCATTGTCGATTTTTCTCATTGCTGTTATCAGTTTTTTTTTACGTATACTTTTCTTCTTAAGCGCCATTAGAGACAAAAAGAAACTCAGCATTTAGTGAACCAAAAATGTAACTTGTACCTTAGAAACTAAAGTATTACTATTTATTATAAATCAAGGTCTTTTGGGGCAATGTAATGATAAAGCCGTGTATTCAAATTGCCCCCCAGGCAAAACATTTTTAATATAGTTTCTTGTGGGACAAAATTCTATATCGCCAATAAAATGCTTCTGTCAATCGTGCTGTTATCAAATAAAAAAGTCATTTGTTAAGAACCTATCTGGAAACAAAGAAAAGGCACGGTTGACACGTCACAATTGAGGTGACGTGTCAACCACCCTAATATGTATCAATGATCTTTTTCTGACTGGATCCCTTGGTTCTTTTTAAAATTCCGATAATTCTATTCAATTTCTTAAAAGAATCAAAAAAATAGAAATAGCACGGCTTCTAAAGTTTTCCTTTTTTGGCGATTCTTCGATGATCTCCCATTAATCATTTTTCCTAATAAACTACTGAATATAATTATTCTTTTCAAATCAAAATTTTTTGTCTAGAAATATATTTGATTTCAAAAAAAAAAAAAAAAAAAAAAAATTGAGTGAAGTATTATACCCCAGCAATAATGATATAGAAATAAATTCTAAATTTTAATGAGCGTGAATATTCATGACGTCCGAATACTGATGAAAAGTAGTGGAGAGAGAATAGCTACAATTTTTCCAATGAAAAAAAGAAAATATCGAAAAAATAAGGAAGGGATTCAATGGAGTCCAGGAACCTGTCAATGGGATGCCTGCAAGTGACGTAGTCTGGGTACCTCTATCCTAATTGGTTGTTGAAAAATGGCATTTGTTTACGTTCGCAACTACTCTTTCACTTCTATTTCGAGTAAGCCAAGCCCATCAAATATCAGTTCTCTAAGTGACTATATTCTTTCACAAAGAATTAAGTTCTTTCAATATATATACACAGAGACTTAACACAAAGACGGGCACAAAACCATGTGGAACATAGACTGACTTATTATGCATCGTAGTTGCCAGGTACATAAAACAAAAATGTATCACGGTTACATGAAAATACAAATAATAAATCTAAGTAAAAAACTTAGACGAAAAAGAATTATATTTCAATAAATTCGATGCTCGATACGGCTATGTATTCAATTAACTTAACGTTAATTAATATTCTAACTTATGTTGAGCTCAACTTTAACACGCCATTTTAATTCTAAACAACAGCTGGCGATAACGTCACAGGTCACATGTGTGGGTATACGTTGTCTTCTTTAAGTGCAAGTACCCAATTACTTAGCTTATTAAAAATAACTGCACTGTTAATTCGTTCTATTGACATCATTAATGAAAACCATCTTAATGGCTTTTTGTTACAAGACAATGCTTGTCCACACATTTCAAGACAAACGGCCGGATGATAAAGTGGTATGATCTAATCTCCTGATACCAAATTGGGTATAATATAGCCTACGTCACAGGTTGTGTTGTTCCTACTAAATTTAACCCATGAACGGCATTTTCTGCGAGCCTAACTTCAAGCCACAAATAAACAAACGAAGTGTTCGATCGTTTAAATAGCTGCTCGCCAGATTTTATTGCATTATAAAGAAAAGTTATTGAAACTAAATACAACTAAATAAACAACAACAACTAAAACAAATAACAACAACTACTAATAACAATAACTAAATAAACAACAACTAAATTCCATTCGTTTAGCATTGCGTCATATGTTGTTCCTACTAAATCGAAGTAGTTGTGTTTTTTTTTCATATTATACCCAATTGAAGGAATAATGAAAAGTCAATTTCTACTCAGGTCAACAAATAAAAATTTTATTTTCGTTACTTTCTTATTAAATAATCACAATTAATATACATGTGACAGAATCACAATATTAAGTTGGCAAAAAAGAAAAAATTTTTCCAGCGATCTGCACGCTTCGCCACCGACGGTATTTATTCTTAAATTTACATCTTGCTAAATATCTTATATAAGAGGAAAACTTTTCTCCCGCATAAAACTAAAATGAATTAATTAAATTTAATGAATGAATTAATATTTGAAAAAACTGTATTAACATCAAGTGTTATCCACTATAATTTTAAAAAAATTTATTTGAACTTGAGTGGATAATAATAAATATTTTATTGAGATTGAAAAACTTGAACAAGATATATAAATAGTGGGAATTGAATAAACTCCTACTGATGTTATTGATGTTAAAGAAAAACTAATGTATCTATATAATGTTGGATTAAGATAAAACATCTTGAAATGTACTTTTTTTTTTATTTACTCATTCATTTTGCGAAAGCCTCACATTTTATGCTCTGTACTTTATGTAATCATGTTGCTCAAAATGATAGAAACATTTCAGATTTAGTGTCAAGATCGATCCATCCTTTTCAAATTGTACAAAATTGAAATTGAATATTTCATGGTCTTTTCAATTAAAATAATTTAATTAAATACTCTCAACAGGAACCAATAGTTTCGGTGAAATATGCGATTCTATACTTGAATCTTTCAATTAAGTGACCTAAATTGAAATATCTAATGACTGTTAAACGCGATACATTAATGCATTTCCATTTAGAATATCGCATTTCGAAGAACAATATAAAAGTTAAAAGCTTTCGAAGTCGCACCATGGAAAGGAGATACCTTACTAAATTTAAGAGGTAGTCATTTGAGAGCCTCCGTGAATGTTAGCATTGTTTGTTAATTCTCTCTTTCTATTTATATGTATATATATTCAAAGCTCAGCCCCGTCCCGCCCCCTAGCGGTGGCATCCGGGGTGAAAATTTATTGATCAACAAAAGGATACAAAACAATTTCCAGTTTGAAAACAAAAGAAGATGAGAATTTACAATGATAAACATGAATAATAAAACAAAAAATAAATGAATAATAAATAAATATAATAATATTTAATGCTTATCCTAAATTTTAGTTGACATCCAATAATTTTAGTTGACAATGACTTGTATGCCTTAGATTTGAATAGAAACGAATTTGATATAGCATTACATGACTTCTTAAGTATCTTTGAATATTACTAACAACAACAATCTGAAAAAGAATACAGTATATAACATTGGATATATACTGCATTTATATATATATCTATATATATATCAGACAAATCAGTTTGTCAAATCGAATCAATTCGTTAAATTGAATATCAATTTTTTAATTAACGAATAACAGAGTATGATATAAAAATAGCAATGCAAAATACCCTTAGATATAGATATTAAATTATTGTTTACTATGAGCTTAAAAATTATAAGTTATACATTTGGAAATCAACTTTAAAATAATCTTAATTCTTTAATACTACTTACTTTTAAAACTTAATAGATGCATATTATATACGAAAAATTCAAAGTTTTGGTTTCATGAGCGAATTTTTTTCCAGCGATTGTTGTTCGTTAAATCAAAGTTAAAAAATCGTTGAAGGAGAGCATTTCAGAACCCTCTTTTGTCGGGACAGAAAAAAATATTCGTTAAATCGGAGAATTCGTTAAACAAAAGTACGTTAAATCGAGGTTCAAGTATATATATATATATTACAGTGAATGACCGAAATGAAGATAATGCCTAATTTCACCAGTAAATGTCCAACATATTTGTTACATCCGATTTTATACTAATTTATTTATTCGATGTTGTAATATCTGCTGAGGATAGATTAGGCGAAACAACAGCGGTTAAATGCATACTGGACAATGGCACTTGACCATAAAAATCACTCATTTGGGGTCATTCACAGTAACATCATTCACAGTAAATTCGGTTATAATTTTAAAACGGGGAACACCGATTTTGACAGCGTTTCTTTCAGCAGTTTGCAAATTTTCAAGGAGTGGTTTCATTTTTCACCTAACCATTCATTTATAGCTTCGAAAATATTTGTATCCATAAAAGCTAAATGTATGCTTTTTTTTCGCACTTGGTAAGCAAAAATTTATTGACTAAATTATTTGTTTTTTTCTTTCTAGCCCTGGATGATGCATCGTCCCTGCCAATGCTTGCCTCTGGAAAACGTCAACACAATATCATGAGATTTGGGAAGAGGCCTTCAGTTGAAAAGAGGGAAGATCCCCGTCACAGATTCCTGTTCATGGGAAAACGAGAAGATGACAGCCTGCTTCATTTCTTACAGGGGGATGACAACTCTTACAAGAGGGGTCACACTATCATGAGATTCGGAAAGAGGAGAATTCCTCAGGAGACACACAATTTTATGCGATTCGGCAGGAGGGAGGGAGAGAAAAATCCAGGACATTCCATGATGTATTTCGGTAAAAGAGCTGCTGATGGTCACAACATGATGTACTTCGGAAAAAGAGCAGGACATTCCATGATGTACTTCGGCAAGCGAGAAAACGATAATGGTACAATCAATATTCCAGATATACCTCTCCCGAAACTAGGAGTCGCAGAATAAGAAACTAAAGTTAATTTTTAGGGTTTTAAAGAAATAAACTGAATCATTTTAGCAAAATCTCAAACATTCATTTGTTTATGGGGCGTAACTACCACTGCAGTTATTAAATATAAAACCTCGTCGCGCTGTTGCTTCTCAGTATCATTTACTCAACGGGATCCTGCACTCATTCGACTGCTAACAGCAACACAATAGAGACCATTCAAACAACAGTGAACTTAATACAACTCTTAATACAAGTGCTCAAAATCAGGTGAACTTTATACAGCTCTCACCAGAAGCGCTCAATATCTGGTGAACTTAACACAGCTCTCCCGGTCTTTCGCAAATACGGCCACTAGTGGTATCCGTTCATCGAATTTTATCTCGAATGAAATTCTGGTGGGAAGGGAGTATTGTGGCATAACTAAACTGTAATTTTAAATATCATTTCACTAGTATATAAGATATACTAACTCGATTCAATCTTGAGGTATCTTTTGTATATTATATATATATATATATATATATATATATATATATATATATATATATATATATATATATATATATATATATATATATATATATATATATATATATATATATATATATATAGTATTCTTATCAGTTATAAACACAGTGTAACATATTAATTATAATCTAGTGCAAATCTAATTTTCAAGCAGATAAATCACATTCAGTTCTATATTTCAAGAAAAATGTGTGTTAAAAATATATTCTACTACTTTCAATTTGCACCATAATTTCATATTTTATAGTCTGGCTGCAAAAATATTTTTAAATCATTTTCGCAAGATGTTCGTAAGTACATGACGTCAACTGATCTCGATTAATTGGCTTTCGATATTGCCTCCTCATCAACATTTTTAAAGTCAAAGAAAAAGAGCGCAGATCTAAGAAACACATTTTTATTTTTTTAAATGTTAAATGAATTAGTTTTTTTTCTTTCTGGCAGATCCAGGATTATACTTAGAACCAGAAAATGAAGAAAAAAGAGCAGCCCACTCCATGATTCATTTCGGAAAGCGAGAAGATTCTGAAAGTGCATCTATGATTCCAGAAGACGAGGAAAATGGTAAGAATGTCAAAAGAGCGCTTTTTAGAAAATATTATGCTGTTTTTGTAACCTACATTTACGTCCATTTCATTAACATTTAATTCTAATTGATAATATAAAATTATTAATAATTAATTATGCATAATATTTAATATAATTATAATATAATTACATTATTTAATACAGTCAAACCCCGCTACAGTGAACCCTCAAGGGACTGAAATTTCGGTTCACTATATCCGTTCTGCAAATGATTATAACTCATTTTTCCTAACTGCTCCCTTTTATTTCACATTAATTGAATGAATGACCCATGAAAAGAAATACAAAAACGATAAAAAAAAAAAAATATGTAGTAACAAAAAATGTGTTAACTTTGAATTTTTATTACTCTTCGTTTTGCGTACCAAAAATTTAGGGATGAGAAACTGCGATAGAAGAAGCAAACAAGAATAAATGCTTATGGTTGCATTTAGAACAATAGATGGTTTTAAAAATCGTTATAAGTATTTTATGTAGAAATTTTAAAATTGCAAAAAAAAGAAAAACAAATCACTCAAAGGCAGAAATAAGTTCTTAATATCCGATTTCCTCCCTTCCTTCGGTTGTCTACATCCACAAAAAATATATGTGTATAGCAAGGCACGGGAACGAACATTTCGTTCACTATATCCGGGTGTTCACTATAACGAGATTTGTTTGTATGACATACAGACAATATAATTATAATATAATTATATTATTTAATGTAATTATATTATTTAATATAATTATACTATAATAATTAATTATACATAATATTAAAGTCTAATTAATATTCTAATTAATTATTCATCTCCATGATAATTAAGAGAAGACACAGTTTGGCAAAATTTAAAAATCTTTGGGATAAAATTTCTCAATATCTGAATAAATTATTCCTACGCTGAAGTCAAGAAACTTTTAGAAAAAATGAAAAGTTTTTAGAATAAAAATTGGCGCATAAACTTAGGTGTTTTCCCTCACTGGAGTGCTCTTTTTCTTAGGACTTACAGAGAAAACGAAAAATATTAATTATAATATGAAACAAAAATACTATGGTGAGGAAATATTCGGGTATTTATTTTTAATTTAAGATGATGAAAAACGCAATGTTGATGAGAAGGTTGTATCCCACTTATCTGATGGAAATGAAATTTATCATAATAATGCAGTGAAACTTTTCGGAAGCGACCACTCTCCGTTCCACAATAAAATGATCGTTGGAGGTTACCGCCATTGATTTCAAAATTGTTCTCTAAGGTACGTGATTTTTCGCGAGTGATTTTAATTTTAATCCGTGTCATTTTCTTGGTGCGGAAAAGCTACCTCTCATTTTTCATTTTTAAAATTATTTTACTTTATTCTTTTTCGTTATGAGATTCATCGAGTTTTTCTTTAAAAAAAGTTTCGATTTATTTTTTCTAGTCGTTGTCTCAATATGAATTTAGATGCATATAACTACACAGAAAAACTTTCTAATTATCTACTCTGTTATTAGCAGAGTAACTAAAAATAGTATTAAAATAGCGATAAAATTTTCAGTGGTGCGAAAATTCCTGGGATTCAGTTAAAGTCAAAACTCCTGAAATTCGGTTTAGGTCAAAACTCCTGAAATTCGGTTTAAGTCAAAACTCCTGAAATTCGGTTTAAGTCAAAACTCCTGAAATTCGGTTTAAGTCAAAATTCCTGAAATTCGGTTTAAGTCAAAATTCCTGAAATTCGGTTTAAGTCAAAATTCCTGAAATTCAGTCTAAATCAAAATTCCTGAAATTCAGTCTAAATCAAAATTCCTGAAATTCAGTCTAAATCAAAATTCCTGAAATTCAGTCTAAATCAAAATTCCTGAAATTCAGTCTAAATCAAAATTCCTGAAATTCAGTCTAAATCAAAATTCCTGAAATTCAGTCTAAATCAAAATTCCTGAAATTCAGTCTAAATCAAAATTCCTGAAATTCAGTCTAAATCAAAATTACTGAAATTCAGTCTAAATCAAAATTACTGAAATTCAGTCTAAATCAAAATTACTGAAATTCAGTCTAAATCAAAATTACTGAAATTCAGTCTAAATCAAAATTACTGAAATTCAGTCTAAATCAAAATTACTGAAATTCAGTCTAAATCAAAATTACTGAAATTCAGTCTAAATCAAAATTACTGAAATTCAGTCTAAATCAAAATTACTGAAATTCAGTCTAAATCAAAATTACTGAAATTCAGTCCAAATCAAAATTACTGAAATTCAGTCTAAATCAAAATTACTGAAATTCAGTCCAAATCAAAATTACTGAAATTCAGTCTAAATCAAAATTACTGAAATTCAGTCTAAATCAAAATTACTGAAATTCAGTCTAAATCAAAATTACTGAAATTCAGTCTACATCAAAATTACTGAAATTCAGTCTACATCAAAATTACTGAAATTCAGTCTAAATCAAAATTACTGAAATTCAGTCTAAATCAAAATTCCTGGGATTCGGTATATGTCAAAATTCCAGGGATTCGGTATAAGTAAAAGTACAGAAAAAAAATTCACCTTTCTATACAAGACCCACAAAACTAATAAAGCTAAAATATTTCCATCTTAATGTTTAGTGCCGTTCACGTTGGCTTTACTTTAGGAGATTAAACAAAACACTTTCTTAGAAGTTTTTCTCATAAAAATAAAGATTGTAATCATTTGGCAAGATGATGTTTCTTGAGGCTAACTCATGAGAGCCAAAACTTAAAATTTTTTACGATATTTCCCTCTCGGTTGACTGTAAAAAGTACCTATATATTTCATACCTATTGAAAACAGCACCAATTACCAGCAATGTTACTAATATTAAACATCATTGAAGTCAATAATAGAACGTCGATTTTTTTAGGTTCCCCTGTATAATATGAACGCTTTTTAAACATTAATTTTGCGTTTTAGTACTTGTTTTTCTTTATTAGAATTAAATAAATTTTACAGAAACACATCTGAAAAGCACAACTTAACACAAAATAAATGCTCGGTTTCAGATCACTTTATGAATACTAATTCGGCAACGTATCCACTACGCGTTCATCACCAAGCTTGTAAAAAATAACACAAGATAAAAGTCTTAAATAGAATCGTCTTAAGAACTAAAGTTTTATTTATAACAATGGCGAAACTAATGCACATTTCTCATGAGAGGATAAATGGAAATTTTAAAACGACTTTTAAGATCGGGATCTGAAATTGCATCGGAAATAAAACCGCTAAATCCTAAATTGCGTCAGAAAAATTGAAGTACTTATAAACAGATAGGACATACAAGACTAACACATACTGAACGAACCAACACCTGTTCGCCCGTAGTTGCAGAGAAGCATCAACTATAAAGCACATCTTAACTCCAATTTTAAAACTAAGAGACGACGATATTTTAACAGTGAATATCCTGAATTATCGACTTTAATTACAGACAATCCACATAGAAACATTCTTGAATATCTTAAAGACACTGGACACTTCCAAAATTTTTAAACAGACTTTTAATTTTGACCAAGTTTCGAGCGCGGTATAACAGCCTTCTTTGGCTCTTGCGCAAAAGATTTAAGTTAGCTAACTAACCTGAACGGATACATTGAAATTTTTAAACGATTTTTAGGATCGGAATCTGACAATGTACTTTGTAGTCGATGTCCGAATTTCGGAACCCTAGCGGAAATGATTCTGCAGTTAGAAGAAGTTCGTCTTTTCAACGCTGTGAGTAAACAGGAAAGAAAAGTTGAAAAAATCGTCTTACAATAATTGTATTCAAAGTTTAGTTAAAGGTTATAATTAAAACACTACGAAATAAACTGAATTTTTTTAAAAATATATCTTATGAATGAAAAAAAACATTTTGATTGTAACTTATGCTATTTTTGTCTGGAACGTGCGTACTCAATCCCAGTCGCTTGGATTGCGGGGGTGTTATTTACTTCTGTGATTTTTAGTTCATTTCAATGATTTTCATTCAGGAGAAATTTCTTGCCAAATTTCGGATTTTTCTGCTGAAAACATGTACCAAAAAAAATGTTTTGCAGTTACGAATTTCTATTTGAAAGGTATAAGTAATAACACGATAAACAAAATATAAATTATAATGCGAGAAGTCTAATAATTTTAAGTAAGCATACGTGAACCTCAGATTTTAACTAAGTAAAATAAAACAAATATTTCAAATGTCAAACTGTACCTAAAGTAGGAACAAACGTGCAAATGGTTATATTATGGTCCATTTAAATACAATAATTTAATAATTATTTAGAAGGAAAAAAAATTAAATACGAAGTTTTATTTAAGTAGAATGCAGTACTGCATTAAACCTCAGTTTCAAGATTATTTTGATTATACAAACCACGCAAAATAAATACTTATTGAAAATAATCTTACAATTATAAAAAAATGTACCTTGGGTGTAAAATTTTCAAAATTATTGAAAAAACACCAAAAGTTAGTTATTAAATGTATGCATCTTAATGTAAAATAATTTAATATTTTATGTAATTAAAATACACATAAAAATAAAACTTAAATGGATATAAAATTTAATACTCATAATACTATGAGATTTCTATTTACTACTATACGCTGTCATATATTTTACCAATACACTTACTGCATGTTCTCGCATTTTTAAATATTAAATAAATATAAATTTAAAAGATTCATAACAGATAACAGAACTACTGAATCAAAGAGAAATAAAAATTATTTTCAGAATAACTAAATTACATAATATTTAAAATTACTTACGTTTTCGAGCACGTGGATTTAGCCTCCCTTTTTCGAAAATCACTTCTGGTTATGTGGTATACTTGTTCTGCATCTTTAGATTTGAGTTTATTGGCGAAAAAGCCAGTTTTAGGTATATCGCACCTCTAACCAAGTATATATTTTAAAACTAAGCTCACAATTATGTCTTTAAGGTACGAGATAATATTAGAGTGAGGATTATCTCCTATTGGTAAAAATAATGACGGATAGAAGCTACCGAAATGGCGCAGTTTCTGTTGATCTGAAAATTTGGTGCACTGGGTTAAAACATGCATAACAGTTAAAGGTTCTTTATTATTAAGACACTCTGATTCTAGTTCATTTAGAAAAAAGATGTTTGTGAGTTATTCGTAGGTGGCCAATACGCAAACGGTAAAAACACATCAAGTTTTCCGTCCCGCAGTGGACTGATCGTTAAGACACGGTAAAAGAATATATAATGTATCATTTAAGAGAATTGATGCTTGACGGGCTTGGCTTACTCGAAATAGAATAGAAAGAAGAGTTGCTAACTTGAACAAATGCCTTGTTCCATCAGCAAATCAGGATAGAGGTACCCACACTACAACACTTGCAGGTATCCCATTGAAAATAATTTAAATTTTTCAAATTGCGTTTTGCGTAGCACAGCTAATCTAATATACAGTTTCGAAACTACTTTTGATTAAAAATTAAACATTTTCATGCTGTTCCAGGACTTTTTCACTCCGTTACCGTCCGCAGAGAAGTTTATTGTTAAGACACGGTTTCCAGCAGATCACAGAAGTCAAGCATCACTGGCTGCGGTCAGTGTGCGGGTGGGTGACCACTTGGATCAGTCTGCGTAGGGACCGAGGGTGTGCGGTATTGGTCCTCGTTAAACTGTGCTACCGTAAAGTGCTCGACTTCGCGCGCAGGTCGTCGGGCTACCGAAGCGGGGGTGCCATCCCCTCCGCAGAGGATCAAAATTGTGATGGCATGTCTTCGGATCATCCTCCGGGATGTTTCCCAGACCGTCGCCAATAGCCCATTGTGCAGCTCCAGTGCGACGTAAAGTAACAACAACAACGTTACCGTCCGCAGAGAAGTTTATTGTTAAGACACGGTTTCCAGCAGGATCACCGAAGTCAAGCATCACTGGCTGCTGTCAGTGTGCGGGTGGGTGACCACTTGGATCAGTCTGCGTAGGGACCTCGTTAAGCTGTGTCTACCGTAAAGTGCTCGACTTCGCGTGCAGGTCGTCGGGCTACCGAAGCGGGGGTGCCATCCCCTCCGCAGAGGATCAAAATTTTGATGGCATGTCTTCTGATCATCCTTCGGGATGTTTCCCAGACAGTCGCCAATAGCCCATTGTGCAGCTCTAGTGCGACGCAAACTAACAAGAACATCAAGTTTTCGACGGTGGCAGAGCGGTCAGAGTACCTGACTGTGACGCCAGTGGTTGTGGGTTCGAATCCCGCTCAGGGCATGGATGTTTCTCTCTGTGTGTTGTTCTCTATTGTGTGAATGTGACCCACCCTATAAACGGATATCTGTGGCAATGTGGAGTGGGTAATATAGCTTGCCTTCGTGACTTAGGTTCACAGGTGGTTGTTGTTGTAGTTCATTTACGTCGTACTAGAGCTCCACAATGGGCTATTGGTGACAGTCTGGGAAGCATCCCTGATGATGATCCAAAGACATGCCATCACAATTTTGATCTTCTGCAGAGGGGATGGCACCCCCGTATCGGTAGCCCAATGACCTGCGCGCGAAGTCGAGCAATTTACGGTAGAACAGTTTAACGAGGACCCATACAGCACACCCTCGGTCCCTACGCAAATTAATGCAAGTCATCACCCACCCCCAACCAGTGATGCTTGACTTCGGTGATCTGCTGGGAACTGTGTCTTAATGATCAGTCCACTGCTGGACCCCTATAAACGGATATCTGTGGCAATGTGGAGTGGGTGATGTTGTTCGCTTCCGTGACTTAAGTTCACAGGTGCCCACTGGGTAACGTTAAATGAGCTACACTTCCGGCGTTTTCCGAAGTGAAGAACGAAGTTCAGTGCCTGCCATATAAAAAAACTTCTTGTTTCTGTTCTGTTTGATAAACAGTGTGGAGATGCACACTGTTTATCAAGCAGCCTGAGTTATGTGTAAAAAAAAAAAACTCTGCGTGATTAATAAGATGTTCTCTTTTTCAGAGGAAATCCAGTATGAGGATCCATCAGACAAAAGAAACCACAATTTGCTGAGATTTGGCAAAGACGGATCTCGAGGGAGTCATGCCATGATCCACTTCGGTAAAAGATCCGTCACAGGGAATCAGTCCTCCGTAGAGAGGGATGAATGGGACGAAAGTCCTGATGCTGCTGCTTACATTAGTGAACCCGAGAAAAACGTGTTTTTGAGATTTGGCTAATGAATTGTATATAGTATTTGTCCCACTCTTTAAGTGTTTTAAAAGGCATATATCTTTATGTAAATATTCCAAAGTGAAAAAATTATTGTACCTTTATGTTATAAATATTGTTTGTTCATACTTCCCCTTATGATAATCAATTATTAAAACAAATGACGCGTTAAATAAATGTATTAAAGAGGTTTGTTGTACAAATGATATTGCTTATTTCAATTACACTGAACAATTAAAACCAAATAGAATTGCATTATCACTCAAACAAATAAACAGAAACTATAGATATAACGGTGAGATATTCTAAAAAAATTTAATATTCGAATTATTATTTATAAAAACTTCAGCTGAAACTAGAATTTTTATTGTTCATAAAACTTCGAACGGTAGTGCACTTATTGATTTGGAAAATTTTGATTTCAAAAGTGATTAAATGAAAAAATATGTTGCTTGAAACAGTGAAGAACTCTAGCGTAATAAACACAATAAATTACTAAAATTGCCTTTTTGTTAAATTATAGAGAGAAATAAAGTTAAGTAAACAGTTGGTAAGTGAGAAAGGGTAACAGAGCTGGCTGACAGTAGAGTTAAATTTTAATTGTTCTTGTATTGCAAATTACTGAATTTTAGTCATACATTGGCAAACACTTATACCTGCCTAAATTTCTGTTCATAAATTTAACACTTAATGAAATATTAAGTTGAAAGTTTATAAATTACTTGGTCAGATTCAATTAAAAAGAAGAAACGATTACGTAAAACTAAAAAGCGTAATTTTCGTCTTATAAGAGAATAAATAAGTAAAAGATATACAAATGAACACTAAATTTAAAAAATATGCTTGGAACAGAAGGGGAAGTAAATATAACAGCTTTATCTTAATGAAAACATTGTCTCTGCCAATATAATACTTATACTTAGCTTATACAACAAACATAATGGCATTTTTTTAAAATGGCTACCTTATCCAAAAATAGACCGCCAAAGAGCCCATTGTTGTCAACTCAACATAAATAATTTAATAAAATAATTAGAGTAACAGAGTGTTGTTGTGGTCCATTTACGTCGCACTAGAGCTGCACAACGGGCTATTGGCGATGGTCTGGGAAACATCCTTGAGGATGATCCGATGACATGCCATCACAATTTTGATCCTCTGCAGAGGGTCCCGCTTCGGTAGCCCGACGACCTGCACGCGAAGTCGAGCACTTTACGGTAGACACAGCTTAACGAGGTCCCTATGCAGACTGATCCAAGTGATCACCCACCCGCACACTGACAGCAGCCTGTGATGCTTGACTTCGGTGATCCTGCTGGGAACCGTGTCTTAACAATAAACTTCTCTGCGGACGGTAACGGAGGGAAAAAATCCTGGAACAGCATGAAAATGTTTAATTTTTAATCAAAAGTAGTTTCGAAACTGTATACAGTAGAGCGCCGATTATCCGAACCCTTATTATCCGAACTATGTCTGAATTCATTTTTTTTTAAAGTTTAGAATACTTTTTAACCTATCGACAATTTTTCTAAATTAAGAAGAATAAGTAATATCCCCTACATCTGAAGACTATATTTAATTTACAACCTTTTTAGCAGTTTTCTTGTAGTAGCCGTACATACATGTATTGTGATACAGTTAAAACTACATAACCCTTTAGCCCTTTACAACTGAAAATTATCTTCCAAGAATGCGAGCTTCATTTTGATAGTCTACAATGGTTGGAATGCAGAAGGAGTTTATGAATAGATAAGTGCTGAAGTTCTATAATTGGGGAATGGGTAGTTGTCACTCATGGTTAATTATTAGTGTTTACAGTGCTTGGAATCCTAAATCTTGGAATAAAATTCTTAACAGAAAAACAAACGACACTGAAGTTTCTGAACCAGTAGATCTTTTGGATGAAAATGATGAAATTGTTGCTGAAATTTTGAATGAAAATCGGAACTGCACGCAATTCATTAGATATTGCAATGAATTGGCTAGAACGTCAAAATTGATGTTGATCCAGTTCAGTTGATTTATTTAAAAAGAATAAGGGATATATGACTGCTAAAAAAAAAAAAACGCATCTTCTTCGAAACGAAATCTTTGCTGAATTTCTTTCACAATGGAAAATAATAAAAAATGTGATAAAATCAGTAATTGACAAAAAAAATATAAAAAACTGAAATATGTATGATAAAAATAATTCAAAATGAAAAAAAAAAATTTAAAAAAAATTAATTTTAAATATTTAAAAATGGAAGAAAAAAAATTTTTTTAAACACGCCAGAGCTACTTTAGATAGTACTGCCAGTCCTAAGCCTACAAAAGGTGCGAAGGGAAGTTAGTGCATAAATAATAATCATTTACACTAGATTTTAAACAACTTTCCAATTATCCGAACTTTTCATTATCCGAACCATGTTCGGTCCCGAGCAGTTCGGATAATCGGCGCTCTACTGTATTAGATTAGCTGTGCTATGTATTACGCAAAACGCAATTTGAAAAATTTAAATTATTTTCAATGGGATACCTGCAAGTGTTGTAGTGTGGATACCTCTATCCTGATTTGCTGATGAAACAAGGCATTTGTTCAAGTTAGCAACTGTTCTTTCTATTCTATTTCGAGTAAGCCAAGCCCGCAAGCATCAATTCTCTCAAATGATACATTATACATTCTTTTACAAAGATTTCAATTCTTTCACTATAAATTTCATACTAAACACAAAAACGGGCATGAAGACATGTAGAACATAAACAGACTAATTATGCATCGAAGTTGCCAGGTACGCAAATATATATATATATATATATCACGGCTACAATAAAATAGATAAACGAATATAAGTTAAGTAAAAGCGAAAGAATTATATTTCAATGAATTTGATGTGTGATATGGTACTGTATTTAATTAACTGTAAGGTGCATTATTGCTTTTGAAATATATCCAAGCGTAACAAAAGTCTGAAAATCCATTATATCTCACCCCGACAAGGAAAGTGCAATAACTCTAAAATGCAGTATTTCAGAAAAATCAACTTAAAGAATACGATAACACCGATTCTGAAATTAGCCACGAAACTGACCTCAACTGGATAAGGTGTGACACTTTTTAAACTTGATAGGGCTCTTCACACATATTTTCTGCTGACATAACCTTAAAATTGATGTTTTTTTAACTTGTGTCACTTTTCTTGCCGGGGTGCGATATGTAAATAATAATCAGAGTCTCACATGGTCAGTGTAAATATTTGATGGAAATTCGGAAACTCAAAATAGGACCGTCTCAAGAGAGAAATAGAAGAATGCTCAGGTCCAGCATAGGGCCCCAGGTGCGACATACCCGTCGCAAAAGAGTGTGCCCCTGTGGGCCATTTTGAGCGAAGGGGGTCATGGAAATTGAGGTTCCATGATTTTGAGACCGACTACATCAGGGATGGCGAACCAATGGCACGCGTGCCATTTATGGCACATGACGCAATATTTCGGGCACGCCACCGATCACATTTGTTATTACTCAAATGGTATTACACTATGAAGCATATGTAACAATTAAATTAAAATTCACAAAAAACACACGAAATAATAAACAATTATAAATAAAAAAATTAACAATTAATGCTAAAAAAAACAATAACCATAAAAAACAAGCTAACTATAAATAACTAGCAAAAAAACTAACAGTCCTGCTTAAACTAACATCTTACAACCTAATATAAGTTATTTGTCATCTAATCTGCAACAACAGAAGTCACACTGATGTTACTTTAAGTTGAATTACGCTTATAACTGAGACATTGCAAAATGTTTTTTTTTCTCAATGTAAATAAAGAGTTTTGAGTTGATAGTATTTAGTATTATTATTTTCCCAATAATCACAAAGTCAAAACTATTTGACGGCACGTCTATGACCTCATCAAACAATGTTTTAGAAAAAATGGCACGTTGGTGTATAAAGGTTCGCCACCCCTGGACTACATGATGATAATAAGACCAGCATTGTGCACCAACCACTCCAAAGACGGCAAACCTTATATTTAATTTAAGGTGTGATATTAATTTTCACTATAACAGTTAGAATTTGTAACTTACAAGAAACTCTTATGAATGGTAAAATTATGCGTAAATTTCAACACAAATCACATTAATAAAACTTCCTGGAATATTAAGCCTGTTCACACACCTCCTCATAAGCATAAAAAAAAGCGGAGGGATACACCGGAAGCTTTCTAAATTTCTTGCGGTTTTAGGAAGCTTGTTACTGCTTACATTCAGTCAACCATTCGTAAAACATAAAAAACGGCGGGTATTTAAATGTTCAGCCATTGCTGATATCTTGCATTATATTTTTGCTATCTCTAGAAATTTATTTGCATGGTCTGATAAAATGAAAGTGAAAAGCAAGAAAACATAAAAGGGGTTCAATGGTCTGTTTAATAAAATTTTACTCGTGCCATTCAAAAACTCTGAAGAAATTATTTTAAAAATTTTCTCTCCCTTTCAGCGCTGATTTTCCACTTTCTAAGAAGTATACGAATAAAATCAGTATAAAAATTAAAATGAAATAAATAAAAACATTTTAAACAATATTCTTAGAAAAGCTAGAAGTTGTTCGATTATCCTAACTATGCTGATATTTTTCGCCAATGTTTCATGTTGTTACGAATTTGTAACTATGCGTATAAATTTATAAATATTCTTTCATAATGAGGCTAAATTGATATCATCTTCAAAGCATTCAGTGTCATACTACTCTTTGTGCTTATCCTTTCTGAAGCGTGAAAGAACTTTTTTAGTTATCATTGTCTGCTTTAAATGATTATCTTCTTCCCTCACATTGAGCGTATCCTTTCTCTCTCAGTTTAGATTAATAATTATCCTTTATTTATAATTACCCGTTTCTGGCGATTGATTTTATTAATACAGTGCACTCCCGATTATCCGGGTTAATCACCGGGACAGGGAGCACGGAGAATCGAAAAACACGGATAATCCGAAAACTCTTTTAATTAGAGAAAAAAATCAATATCAGTACAAAAAATATAAAAATTACTGATATTTGCATGCTGCATAACATCAAACTAGGAATTTTTCTTCTAAAAAATTGTGTAATGCGTCTTCGTCATATATTGATACACATGTTTTACGAACCGCATCAATGTCACCGTAATCAAATCCTCCCATATAATCTAATAAAATTTCCACGGAGCAGCAGAAATAGAAATTGTATTTCCCTCATTTACTACATCTTCTGCATCAGTTACTATCATCACTATTTGATTTAACTACATAACGATGTCTTCATCTGTCAAATACTGGAAGACAGGCTCACATGCATCACTTTGAAACCAATCTTCTTCGTCAAGAATTTCGAAACCTCAGATTTCTTTTGTTTATTCTAGAATATTGTTATCATATTTTTCTTGAACATCTGAAAAAGATTGCTCATCAAGCGATATTATCTTTCTCCAACATCGTGATAAAGTAGACGATTTTACCTTTGACCATGCTGCTGATATTCGATATACTTCAATCCACTAACGAATATTGCTTCCAAAAATGTGGTAGTGTTATAACTTCATGAATAAAAATTTTTTTAATCTTTAAAATGTTTCTCTTTGTATTTTTCGTGTGACTCTGGAATGAGCACGGATAATCGAGAGTGTACTGTACTTCTAATGATTTATATAGAGACGTGGTGGCTCAGGAGACAGAGCGTTCGCCTTCCAATGAGGTGAACCAGGGCTTTAATTCCAGCGATGGCTGGTCGATACGAACGAACTCCGCACCCAACTCGCTCGATATTCTCAGTGGCATATGGATCATGGGTTAGACTAACCTTGCCGTCTGGCTAACCGTGGGAGGTTTTTGCTGTTTTCCTCCCCATGTAACGCCAATGCGGGTTAGTTCCCTCAAAAAGTACTCCATGAAGGCATATTTCTCCCAATACTTTATTCATTGGCCTGGTTGGTAGGGTACTGTGTCCATGTCCAAGAGGGCGCCAGTTCGATCCCCGTTGGCCGAAGACTCCTCGTGTAGTAAATGGTGACTGATGCACGTTAAATCTGTCGAGTCACAAAGTCTGCCATGTTCCCGTAACAAATCATACCTCTGGGGATACTGATCCAGGAGTTTCTTTGTCTTCTGGATTGGTTCAAAATTACAAGGATAGGGAGTTGAACATTAGTAGCCGTAAACCCAAAATTGGGTCCCCTATTCAAGGACGGTTAAAAAATTATTTATATATATATATATATCCTCTTTTTTTAAGGGTTATCACTCTTTTAACAAAGCAAAAATTAAGCACTTTTAAGGACTTTTTTTGGAAAAAATTAAGGAACTTTCTAAAAAAAATATCAATAAAAAGAAGAAATAATGAAAACAATTTAATTAGAATATAAGCACTGATATGATTGTATTAATTAACAGGGGCTGCCAAAGAAAGAACAGGCAATTTTTGCAAATCAGGGTCAGGTTTTTTAAAAAACGTTTTCAGATTGTCAAAAGTTAACGTATCTCAAATAATAAAAATTAACGTATGAAACTAATCTGTATTTCATTTTTAATGATTTCATAGAAATTGAATAGTAAAATTAAGTTCAGAAATTAAGATTTGCAATTTTTTTCATGCATATTTAAAAAAAAAAAAAAAAAAAAGAGTAAAAAGAAATTTGGCAAAAACATTGAAAAAAATATTACAAAAAGTTTTTATATTTTGCTACTAGAGCAGCAAATTTGTTTTGCTTTTATGATGAACTTTAACAAAATTATTTCCAGCTAAACCAGTTATTAGGAATTAACTTTACATAATGTTACTAAACATTCTGTCGAAACACATGAACTAATTTTAAAGCAACCAAAAATTGAACAAAAATTAAAAGCAATATATTAAGTAACAATTTTAACTGAATAAAATGATTATTAAAATCTAACAACCTTTTAGTTGAGTAGACTTAAATTTTTATGTAACCATCTGCTTATCCTTAAAAAATAAAAGTATAGCAATCAAAAACTTTAAAATTCTTTTACAATGCAACAAAACAAATTATAAATAGATACCAAAACACATTGAAATATTATGCAAATTTATTGATTTCTTCAAGATTTCAGGAAATTTTCGTTATAGATTCTAGTTCAAAAAATTTTTCTGATACTTCCTTTCTTAGCGTTTTACTTCATTTCTTTAAGCAGACGTGTTACCAGTAGAACTGAATTTCCTGAATTCTGTAAATTTTGAAGGTTAGTGTGGGTTTTCTATTTAGGTACTCTAAAACTGCCCCCCCCCCAAAAAAAAAACCACTATCTCTTCCATGTGCAGTATCCCCTTTGCCCACACTATTTTCGTCTTTTAGAATGTTCACTCTCCTCATAGAGTATCATTCTAGGCAAAAGCAGAATATATTAATGAAATGATGTGCTTTCTTCCCCTTGCCTGTAGTCTTCCCCCCATTAATTTTTGTCTCTCTAAAATGCTTTTACCCTTGATGCATGGTCCAATTCTAAGTGACAAAAGAGCGACATTTTGTTTTAAAAAATTGAACTGAAAAATTGTTTCCTATCAACTATAGTGACGGTAAAAAATTAAGAACTTTATAAAAACCTTGTACCAAAATTAAGTACTTTTAAGGGCCCTTATTTTCCAAAATAAAGATTAAGCAGTTTTTAAGGAACCCTGTTTTCCTTATTATAATTTATTTAATCTATCTGAATTTTGGCGATTCTGAAATCAGTCAGGGTAATAGCTATGTGCATCCATTGTAGCTGTTCTTGTCTCAACTTGACTTGTGATTGTCAAAATTAATACTAAAGAAATATATTACATCACAAAGTAACACATTATGATGCAATATGAGAAAAATTTTAAAACTTTAACACGAAGATAAAAACTAATTAACATAATTTGTAATGTTTTGTCAAATTTTTATTTTCTTTAAAAAGAAAACAAAATTGAAATAATTTACAGTAACTAAACTTAATGACTTTATGATTCTGATGTTTGACTACACATAATCAAAAATCTAATTACACTGTCAATCGTTTACAGGGTAACCAATAAGCTCCGATGAGGGTTAATTTAGTAACAACAAATTATTTGCAACTGATTTTTCGAAGTGTGATTAAAAATTAATTCATTCAAACACTAATTACTAAATAAACATACTAACTTAAAATAAATAATAGAAATAACAAATTAGCAGTACTTTATTTGACCGAACATAATAAAATTTTGAAAATTCCATCACACACTTTAATTGTATTATAGACTGTAACGGCAAGATTTCTTTCAACGTTCATGAACTATAACCTCGCAATTCCAAGTATTGCCTATAATCTAAGTATTTAAATATTTACTTGGTTTTAACGATTGAAAACCTAAGAAGCAATCTTTTCTTTTTATAAAAAGAAAAAGGTTATGAATCATTTTACTGTGAGAACTTAATTGTATGAATAATTTTGCAATTTTTATAATTCAACATTCATCATAATTCGACATTCATCAACATTACATTTACCTAGACAGCTCAGAGTGAGCCAGTGCCTTCATCTGAACTCTGCACCACTGCATCAACATTCTGCTCATTCTACTCTTTTTGACACTTGTGCATCAGTTTCCTTCCTGGATAGCGAGGAAATCATTTTCCACAAACTCCACCTCTCTCAATCTTGGTCGACCCCATTTTCTACTTAATTAGTAGTTAAGGAAAAATAATTATTTTTCATTTGGAATCATCATCCATTCTAAATATATGAACTGCCCAGTTTTTATTTTTATGAACTTAACAACATCTAGCTCTCTATAGATTTTCATAAAGCTCAAAGTTATGTCTTCTTCTCTAAACATTATTGATTTCTATTTCACCATAAATAGCTGAAAAAAACTTTACTCTCAATAATGGCTGTTTTTCTTTTTTTCGATCCAAATTTGGTCAGGTTCTAGATACATAAATAAACATTGGTTGAATGAATGCTTTATATACTAAACAATTTAGTATTTTTTCATAGTAGTGAAGATTTAAAAAATTGTTTAAGCCCATAAAAAGCTTTATTTGCATAGATTGAACGACTTTGATTCTCTTTGACTATGCTAATGTAAGCTGTAACTACAGAACCAAAAAAACTAAAAACAACCTGAAATTTGCGAGAACTAATTTCCAAATAGGATTCATGGCAGATTTCATTACTTAGTGCAGACATATACTTGGTATTTTTCTGTTTATGATTAAACCTATACTATTGGCAGCTCACTTTAAAAAAAGGAAAACCTTTTTAATGTGCAAACAGTTTTTAAAATGATGTCAATATTATCCTTATAGGACAGAATTTGTATTGATTTTGAAAATATGTTGTACTCTGTATTCTTTTTTCTTGTCAAATGTAAACTTAGTTTTAGTTTGGTAACGTTTATCAAAATAATGTCGATTACACGAATTACTTTATAAATCAACATTTTAATGTCATAAAAGTTACGAAACCAAAAGTAAGTAACAAAGAAAATAAAATCCTAAGAGCATAAACGCATTAATTAAGCAAAAGTATCAACGTATATGGCCTGTCTGGGTAATAAGAATCGAAAAACATAAATGTTGTGTGGCCTGCTGGTTACATAAGGTAAAAAGAAAACTTCTTAACTTTAGCTTAATTATGTTTGAATTAAAAATTAACAAATTTTTATAAAAACCTCACTAAGTTTTATTACGGGCCACCCTGTAAGAACGATGGAATTGAATAAATATTACAGTTCTGAAGAAAACTCTTTTGAAAATATGTACATCCATATCACAACAATTTATAAATCCTAAGTACTAGATGGCGCTGTGTCTTTAGGGGGTGGGGCATCTTTATTCCAGTCATGTAATCCTTTGGGTAAGGTAGTATCTTCTTCAAAAGAACCAGTTCCTTCCACAAATTCTTCGTAAGTGGATTTTTCTTTGAAAGGTCTTGGTCCCAAAAGTTCAATCATGTCATCTCTGCTCAATACTTCTTTGTCCAGCAGTCGAAGTGCTACCTGAAAAATACATTGGATCCTATTAGGAGAATTAATAGACTTGTCACAAAAATTTTCATCGTTAAAACAGACTTTTTACAATATTCTATTAAAATGGACATATATTTTTCTGTGTATTTTCAGCTTAAATTCAAGTAAAATACAAACTAATATTTTTTACTTGAAATAAGGCATAAAAAAAAAACTTGTCATGGTTAAGAAATAATGTTTTGTTTGAAGATACCATTTTGAAACATAGCATGAGAAACAACAATGATGTAACAGGCACAATAAAGACACATTGGCAGAGATCTGCCTAGGTTTTTTTAAGAGGTACCTATTTTGTGAAAATTTAGTCTATAAATTGAGAAAATTTAAAATTATATTAAAAAATCAACAGAAAAATATGGTAAAGTAAGAAAATATTTTCAAAAATTGTCACTACAGATAAAAATCATTTATGACTGGTTAATTTTCGATATATTTTCCCCCCTATATTCAAAAACAATTTTGCTATTATACAATTTTTGGCTTAAAATTGTATCCAAATTCATAATCCATAAAAATCATTGTCAATAATTAAATTTCAGTTTGAAATTAATAAAAACATGCATTTAACAGTACTAGCACGAAAAGCTATTTTCATTATGAGAACATTTTCTACTGGGTCATACGAAAAAAAGCTTCACAGAGAAAAAAATAAAAGTTTGTTAGAATAAAATTAGAATAATGTTTAAGATAATAGTTGGAATTTCGACTTCCTGTAAAGTTTATATCTTTGAGGTTTTGTAGAAATCCCTATTATGGTTAGCCACAAGACTTAAATAAAAACTTTCCAGTTGTTCTGGGTTGGGCCAAAAAAAAAATTTTTTTTTTTAAAGTGCAGAAAAAATAACCTTATGCTCAAAGAAGAAAATTGATCAAAAAAAAGAAGTAAATATTGAGAGATACAATAATGAATACATGTAAACAACATCTAGAAAATTATTCTATGTAGTTGGGAGAGAGAGATATTGCCTACTGAATGGAAGTTACAGTTACACATAATTGGAGTATTCTATGTCCAATACATAAAAAAGGGGATGCATTGGACAGTCACAATTATAGAGGAATAAGTCCGTTATGCCTTGCCTGTAAGGTCTTCTCAAATATCCTATTTGAACGCCTGTCTCCCATTGTAGACAGCGTCATTGGTGATTATCAGTGTGGCTTCCGCAAAGGAAGGTCCACAGTTGACCAAATCTTCCTCCTACGACAAACTTTGGAGAAATGTAGAGAATTTGGAATAGAGACCCATCATTTATTTGAGGATTTTTAGGCGCAGATGACAGTATTAATAGGACTGAGCTATTTAAGACCCTATCTGATTTTAATATTCCATCAAAATTATTCAGACTTGTAATGCTCACACTCACTGAAACCATTTCAACGGTACGAATTCAGGGGGAACTTAAAACCTCTTTTGAAATTTATAATGGAGTTAGACAGGGAGATGCATTAGCATGTTTTCCATTTAACATAGCCTTAGAAAAAGTTATTAGAGATGCTGGCATAAATACTATAGGTTTATATTTAATAAATCAGTGCGGATAGACATCATCGCAAGATCTAGGACTGCACTGAGTGAAAAATTTTTGGCACAGGAAAAATCAGCTAGAAAAATGAACTTAAGAGTGAATGTGGAGAAAACAAAATATATGTATTGTGGTACAATGGAAACCATCCCTAAAATGTTTGAAAGAGACTCTTTTAAATTTGAATCTGTAAAATTTTTTACTTATCTAGGATTAGAAATAAACTATCAAAATGACATTTAATTATGAAATCAGAAAAAGAATAATCACAGCCAATCGCTGCTTCTATGGTTTAAGATCATTATTGAAATCTCACTTAAGAAAAAGAAAGACGAAGATTTTACTTTATAAGGATTAATTAATCAAGTCAGTTTTGACTTATGCTTCAGAGACATGGACTTTAACAAAAAGGGAAGCGAAGTTATCAGCAACCTTCGAAAGGAAGGTCCTACGAACCATCTTTGGCGCTATCCTTGATAACAACAACTGGATAAAAAGATATAATTTTGAAATATATAAGATCTCTAATAGTCATGATATCATTAAATCTATTAAACTAAGTAGCCGGGCATGTAGTGAGAATGAGTCCAGGAAGAACAGCATTAAGGGTCTTTAATGCAAACCCCTCCAATAAAAGGCCAAGAGGAAGGCCCAAAAAGAGATGGCCATCCTAAAAGTAAAGAACTGGAAATCAATTGCTGGGAGGGGCAAAATGGGAAAAGTTTCTGAGGAAGGCCCAGGCTCACAAAGGACTGTCGTGCCAATGCTGATTATGATAATGAATACAGCGGTTAAGGGCTATTCATTTTACTTTCAAGTTTAAAAGTAATTTCAGGGGAGTTTTAAATGTGATTTTAATATTTTCCCCTTAATAAACATTTATATATTTGGGGTTTTGTAGAAATCCCTCCTATGTTTAGCCACAAGACTTAAATAAAAACTTAGATTTTCCAGTCTGGGTTGAGTCAAAAAAATTTTTTCGATTAATAATTTTTTTTGTGGCCCAACCGAGAACAACTGGAAATTTATTTATCAAATATCCAATTCTATAACATGAAAAATTCATAAAATTGCGATAAACACATATTTATTTAAACAGAAGATGTTTAAATTTTGTTGCTGCTTGTAAATGTGCCATCACATATATTTGCAAAAATAAATAATAAAATGTGCATGCATTTTCATACAACTGCACATGTAACAAAACAATTCTTGTCACATTCATATTGTAGGTGGCTAACTGCAGCTAATAAAATTATTAAACTATGCATAAATTTAGTTCAATTATTCTGAGAAATTGAAAAAAAAACCTGTTAACAAAATACAATACAACATTGAAAACATTGCTGCAACATTGAAGAAAAAAAACAGTATTAGACACTACAGGGATAGATTCTTTTTTGGATAAGCATTTAAATTTTTTTTTCCCTACTGTTCCAGTTTCTTGGGAAAAAATGCGTGAATTTGGTATTTGTTTCAATATACAATCTAAATTTCTTTCAAAAACAGCATTGATAAAAAAGATATATGTTTTCAATAGATTGCTCTCTGTAGAAAATTCTGTCAGGGCTCAGTTGAGTGCCAAAGTCTGCTTAATAATTATATTCTTTAATTTCTTTTGTGCCATTTCACAATGATAAAAACAAGCCACAAATGATAAAAACAAGGAGCCATCCTCATCATGCCATTGAAATAAAAAAGATATGACTTATTTCACTTTTTAAAAACACGAAATAAGAAAATTTAGCTGCAGCAGCTCTATTTAACTATTTTAAGTCGGATTAAAAAATGTAAGAAAAATTATCTATTTTCTAAATTTTTATGAATTTTGAATGTGTCCAGAAGATATCAAAAAATTTTTAATCCACTTTTTCGAGAGAGGCATATTTTTTTCACTCTACAGCATTTTAAAATACAAATGTTATTTTTTGACCCAGCCTATTCAATATATAGAAAAGATTTTTTTTAATGGGAGGCACTTGGATCTATTTCCCATTGAGCTCAGAAATGACAGAATTGCTACTCTCTTATTGTTACCCAGTGGGCACCTGTGGCTAATCCACGGTGGTGGAGTAGCGCTGCCCACGTCATACAACCACAAACACATTTAGAGGGCGGGTTACATTCACACAGAAGAAAGGACATAGAACACAAAGAGAGAGAAAATTAAGTTCATCAGGGTGCACAGCCAAATCTTTCAACAGTAAATAAGTACCTTTTAAGCACTCAAAAATATTTTTAAGTACTATATACATCGACAAAATGCAAAGTAATTTTCAAAGACTTTACATGATCATGATAAAATAACTAGTTTCTAACAAAGAACTCTTTTCTTTATTATATCAGCCATTATAAAATGATCAAGAGATTATTTTTCTGTTCGATATCAGAGGGTGGAAAATGAAGCCTGAAATTGAAAATATCTTGTAAAATGCAGCAGAGTGCAATTATCTCACCGAATCCAACTCAGTAGACGCACATGCGGACTGCCAGAGATGCCAACTTGAAAATTATGATTTCAGTAATAATCACACATAACTTATAATGATTTTCAGTAATCCTCAGTAATAATAAAGTTTTACCTCATAATTTTAATATTAAAGATTTAATGCTTATTTTGATGGTACTATAAATTAAAAATTAATAATAATTAATTCATTATATAATTATTTTAATAATTCATATTCCAAAACTGTTCTGTTTAAAAAAAGATAAAATTTGAGTTTAAGATTGACCTAAAAAAGTACATAAATACATACTTGTATAATAGAACACAAAATAAAAAACTGAAACTTCAATAAAAAATTTTTATTTATCTGTTCTATGTAAATCTAATTTAGTACTGTGCTTTGCAGCTCTTATCTCAGCATCAGAAAATTTCATTTTGAAACACACTTTTTTGTTTGTTAACGCTTTTGTTTTTTCTATAAGAAGAGATCTCAGCATCAGAAAATTTCATTTTGAAACACACTTTTTTGTTTGTTAACGCTTTTGTTTTTTCTATAAGAAGAGAAGATAAATTCCAATTCCAAGAGAAGACAAATTCCAATTCCATTAGTCTCATTGGTTAAACATGTCTGTCTCGATTTTAACAACAGTGAGAAAAAATAATGTTTGGATGAAACGAAAACGCGCGGCAAAAAAAAAAGTGGGGGAAGAGGGAAACTCAAGAAGTTTTTCTTAATTTTAGTCACTAGTTAGCTTAAAAAGTCGCCGATTTTATGCAACTAATTGCAAATTCGTTGTTTTTACTCATATTTCTACTAAAATAGTCGCCCTAGTTGCTATTGCTTTAAAATAGTCACTTTAGTAGCCTTTTTAGTCGCCAATGGCAGCCCTGCTTTTGTTTTTTTTTGCTTGACGTTCCATTGTATTGAGTGCTAGATTATTCACATATACTGGCTTTTTTGCTCATTAAATCTTCATTAAAAAATAGCGTGACAAAAACGATCGTTTGTTTACGCTGACAGTAAGTACCGCTTATTTCTGTGCTGTTGACATGACGGATCGAAAGCGTGACGTCATTGATGAGAGAGCTAGAAGCACCACGTTTATAAGGAGCACTCTCACTGCATCCAAAAACGCATTTCGGATCACCGTCCTCATCGACCAATACGATTCAATGAGAATGATTCTTAAAGGGAAAATTTATAGAATAAAAATAAAACTTTTGGATGAGTTGAAAATTATTTTTCCGTAATTTTGGGGGAGTAGCCCGTAATAGTGTAATGTTGTCATAAAATCCGTAATAATTACGGTAAATCCGTAATAGTTGGCATCTCTGGGACTCCCAAGTATATCATCAAACTTGTAAAATGATTGGTGCTTTCATACACTACGGACGATGGTACACCGAAATAGATTGTGGTTGAATGAATAGTGAAACATTGAATAGAACAACATGTAAAGCACGCTTTTGCATAATATGTGACAAAAATCGACATGGTAAAGAAAAAAATCTCAATATTGGAAAGGAAAAATGTAAGCACTTTTAAAACACCTAATGAAAAAAGCACCTTTAAGGGCTTTTAGATAACGAAAATCGAAAATAAGCACCTTTAAGTACTTTTTAAAAACACTACGCATCATGGTCCATGCCTAGTGTGGGATTCGAACCCACAACCACTAGCCCCCCGTACAGTAACCACTAGACCAGTGATCGGCATGCATAGACAAGATATAGAACAGAAATGGTACCTTTTCAACATCTGCCCTATGACTCTCTAGCAGTTTCAATGTGGCTTGGTATGCCCTGTCAACCAATTCTCTCACTTCAGAATCAATGATTTGTGCAGTGGCTTCACTGTATGGTTTGTCGATCACCATATCTCCAGGTTGTGGTAAATCAAATGACAACTGACCTACCTTCTCATTCATTCCAAATTGAACAACCTAAAACAACAAAAAAATTAAATTAAACTTTTTTTGAAAGGCAAAATAATACCCTTAAGTAAAAGACATGTACAGGGAGTCTTAAAAAGGTCAATGCTAAAGTCAACATACTGGTCTGGCCTATCATGAAGAACAAGCATTTACAAAAGAACTTAATGCAAACTGCAACTGCTAGCAGGCAATGTTTGCAGGCTATCAGTGACACACCATTTTCTGTAACTGAACATTTTCTGCAATTTACCCATATTCTTTAATGAAATCCACATTAACACCACTTTTGCCATTATTTCTCTCTCCGCCTTTATACGCCTGGGAACATTGACTACTATCAGTTCAAAATGCAGTTTGCACTTCTGAACACAAATTCCTAAGCAAATCTTGATCATCCTGATATGACAAAATTTTTGGACACCTGGCATATATATATATATATACAGTCAAACCCCGCTATACTGAACCTTCAAGGGACCGAAATTTCGGTTCACTATAACCGGGAGTTCACTATATCTGTTACGCAGGCAATTTAACTAATAGTTCCCAAACTCCTCCCTTTTATTACACATTAGTCTAATAAATGACTGAAAAATATTATGTAGTAGCAAAAAATTTGTTATTTTTCATTACTTTTCGTCTTATGTACAAGTGTTCATCTTGTGAACACTTCCCGATTCTCAGATAATTTTTTCCTGAATTTCTGTTAATCCGTTTTTTAACCCTGCAAATATCAACTTGATTGCATCCATTTTCAATTTTTCTGATTATGCCCATTTTATCATCAATGGAGAACGTTTTACGTTTACTGCTCGCCATAGTTAAATTTGAGACACTTGTTTGCAGGATTTTTTTTAACTGAGGCACATTGGTCCCACTGACACCTTACATGTGCATCATCTGCCTGGGTTGGAAACATCTGCTTGGTTTGATTAGGGATAGAAAAGTGAGATAAAAGAAGCAAACAAGAAGAAATCCTTATCGCTACATTCCCCTCTATAGATGGTTTAAAAATCGGTATATGTAATTATATTGAAGTAGAAATTTCAAAATTATGACCAAAAAAAATCAGTCGAAAATGGAAAAAAGTTCATTATATCCAACTTCCTCACATTTTTGGTTCACTATATCCACAAAAAATAACATTATACGTGTATAGCAAGGCATGGGACCGAACATTTCGTTCACTATATCCGGAAGTTCACTATAAACCGTGTTCACTATAGCGGGGTTTGACTGTATATATATATATATACACACATTAAAACCTCGCTACAACAATATTTTTGGGACCCAATAAATATATTGTTGTAGAAGGGTGCATTGTTATATCTAGGGCCAACATATTTTGGGGACACAATAAGATTTTTTTTTAAATTTTAATGTTATATATGTATTAACTATAAATGTATATGTTAATTTGCAGATAGGTTAATTATGGTTGAATATTAAAAACAATTGAAATAAAATAAGAAAGCAAATATATCTGGAAAGCCGTTTTTACAGAAAATAATCCGACATTTTTGTTTGCTTATTCATTCTTCTGACTGTTGAAGTCAACCAACAAAGTACGCATTTGAGTTTAAAGTACAAAAATGATTTTCGCTTGTGAGTGATGCTCCGCCCACCCTCTATGAAAAAAATTCTATCTCAGGTGCCAATATGATGCTTGTGCTCATTTGTGAATCATGATCAAAGTTTTAACATAAAGGAAATGAAATCAGATAGGAATGTTACATCTCTGACTTCATAAGAGATAAGGGAGGCAATTCTAAAAATGAAAGCTCTTGGGGGTGGCCATCAGTGAGTCTTTTCTTGTCAGAAAAAAAAATGGCAAAAGATGATAAAATAAGATTTTTTACATTATTTGAAAACCAATAATAAATGGAAAAAACAAGGTTGAAATTAGGTAAGAAAAAATCTTTTACAGGGATTTATTGCTTCAGAAAATATCGTAATATTGAGAGGAGCATGACATTAATTCATATGCAAGTTCGTCAGTTCGTTATTGTTCTATCGGATATCCTAGTAGCGAGAGTTCACTGTATATATACAGTGGAACATCGTTTATACGACGATCACTTATACGACGTTTACATTTATATGACGTTTTAGTGTGGTCCCAAATCATTCCTATTCCTTTCAATGTAAAAATATATCGTTTATACGACGCACAGAATCGGTTATACGTCGGTTTTTAGATTTTGCTCACGTTTATTTAATTTTTTATTTTTTCTTGTGTATTTTAAGAAAGGGCGGAATTTGCCAACATGAATGATACAGAAAAGGGTGCCAACAAGAATGCTTGGATGACGACCGTAATTTTTACTAAATGACTGAAAAAACTAGACAATGCTATGAAGAATTTTGCAAAAACGAAAAATTTTGCTATTCATCGACCAATGTCCAACGCACCCACCGATACTAATTATTTTGGAAAATGTAAAAGCTCTCTTTTTTCCTGCAAATTGCACAAGTGCGCTTTAGATTTGGCCGTGATTAGAAATCTAAAATTGCATCATAGAAAGTAATAAGTTCAACTCGCTATTCAAAGCATTGTAGAGATTAATAGCAAGAAAATATAATTAAAGGTAACATACATTCAAATTGCTCACTGCAATTTTTCTTCTTTGGTTATTTGTTTGTTTTGCTTTGTCTGATTTAGAAATTTATGTAAATCAACTGAAATTAAATTAACTGATTAAATTAATTAAAATTAACTGAAAACATAGTTTCAGTTTTAGAAGTAAAAATCGATTATACGACGTTATCGTTTATACGACGATTTTCGGTGGTCCCTTCGGCGTCGTATAAACGATGCTCCACTGTAATAATATATACATATATTTCTCAAACTCTGATTGTTTTTTACCTATATAGTAATAAAATCATTATTGCCTATTTTACTTGAGCCATTTTACGGTAGTTAACAACACATTTATTTTCAACTTTCTTTAAGAAATCAATTTTGCTGGTACACTTGTATCTTTTGTCTTGGGAGCAGATTTAAACTGCAAAAGATGAAATTAAAAACATTGTCTATAAAATGAGTCCAGATTTGTGTTTCTTCCCAGTTTTGATTTGATTTTATAGCAAACAGAAAGAAAGTTTTTCTTAATTTTTGATGCACAAGGGCAGGATCTATTCCAAATAATAGTGTTATACCAAATGGCACTTTTTCAGTGCTGTGAAAGATTCTATAGAAAAAAATTTCTCAAGTTAATAAAAATCCCCCTAATATCATAATAGACTTTTTATGATATACACTTTTTGAAAGGTATGAATAAAAAATTTAAACCAATTTTTACAAAAAATGTTTTCCTAGAATAAATTGGAGAAATTTTGTTTTTAAATTACATATTAATAGAATTTTTGTGATTTAAACTTTTTGAAAGGTATGAATAAGAAATAAGAAATTTAAACCAATTTGTACAAAAAATGTTTTCCTAGAATAAATGGGAGAAATTTTGTTTTTAAATTATATATAAATAGAATTTTTATGATTTAACTTTTTGAAAGGTAGGAATAAGAAGTTTAAACCAATTTTTACAAAAAAAAAATAAATAAATAAAATAAACTTTTTTTTAAATAAATTGGAGAATTTCAGTTTTTTAAATTTAACTCAACATACTGTGAAATTTCAAAGAGTATTAAATAACAATTCAAAATAAAAGAAACATTTTCATACCTGAGCATAGGCACTCTGAGTAACTTTCTTCAAATCATCCTGAGCACCAGTAGTTATTTTTTTGAAGAAAATCTGTTCTGAAACTCTGCCTCCCAAGGTCATACACATTCTATCAAACAACTAGAATATTTCAAAATAAAAATTAGATACTTTTTATGTTAACAGGTTACACCATTAAAAAAAATTGCACTTGGGAATTATGCAAATGAAATGTGTTTTTCTAGAACCTATTTTATTTTGTAGCCATCTTTGAACGGTCGACCCAATTTTTGGGTTTACGTCTACTAATGTTAAACTCTGTAGCCTTGTAATTTTGAACCCAATCCAGAAGACAAGGGAACTCCTGGATCAATTTGCTTTCAGGTAGGACTTTTGATGGAACTAAACCGCATTTGCGTTAAATGGAGATGAAAACCTCCCATGGTTAGCCTGAAGGCAAGGGGACTCTGACCCATAATCCCTCTACCACTAAAGCTATTTTACATCAGCACTGTGGTCGGCCGAATGCCGAATTCTTATTGGCAAGCAATTGCTGAGATTCCAACGCGGTTCACTTTATTAGAAGGTGAACGCTCTATCCCCTGAGCCATCCTGGCTCTTTATAACATATTATCAATAATAAACACTAAAAATATTTTTAAAAAAAATTATATAGAATAGGGTTGCACAACTTGCGGCACACGGGCTGTTTAACCCTTTCGCGACGCAAAGCGCGAAAGCGCGCTTACCGCTGAGGCCGGCAGTCTCTCTAGCGTGTGTCTCCCCAGGGCCGGAGGGTTTTTTGATGTTAAGCCTAATTCCATGAAATTACCGAAATATCAGCGCATTGTTTAATATTGTTCTGTAGAGTATTTAAGTGACATATGCTTTATATATATTTCTATGGATACTTTATTTACTTAAGTTATTTCTTGTTTAAATGTAATATAAATATTAATAAGTTTAAATATTTTGCATAATTTCCTCTATTTCCAGCTCAGTTAAAAATTTTCGACGCTTCGACATTCTAACGGTAAAAAGAAAAAAAATTCAAGCCTACAAGATCTAATTATCCACTAAAAACTAATCCGAAAATCGAAAGTAGCGAGAGATAAAAAAAACTCCCTTACTTACTGTAAATAAATATCACGTGCTAATTTAAAGAGCCCTCATAAAACATTCCCCCCCCCTCCACTCCTTCCCCTAAAAACCACATGAATGTACTTTCATCTTGAGTAGAAGGTCAAATCTACATGTATCTGAAACCATATGGACATACAATGCCATCTTTTGGAAGAAATTTCATTTTTTAAAACGTTCCGAAACGCTGGCACAAATAAGTGACGGTCGGGGGTGAACGAGAAAACTCTCTGACACGCGGGTGTGTCGGCCGGGAAGTGAGCGCGTTTCTTGCTGTCACATATATGTGACAGTCGGCTCGAAAGGGTTAAGTGTCGTCTTCAGCATCACATAAACATAATAAAAAATATTAACATTTTCTTTTTGAAAAGAAAAAAAGTCGAAAATTTTGAATCTCACATTCAAGTCATCACTTTTAAAAGCACTCAAATCGTGCACACTCTGTTGTAAATCTGTGCAGTTTTTTAATTGCTTTTTTGGCGATCATTGGAAGGGATTGAAATCGAGTTATTATTTGATTGCAATGTATGTGATAATCACATCATAAATACAATTACACAAGCATTACATACATTAATAATTTTCCATTCATTTTAGGCAATATTTAAAAATAAATCAGTTTTGTACAACATTAATAAATTGAAGTTCTCTTTTTATAAATTATTTCAACAATCCATGCAAAATCTTGAATAAAAAAAATGAAAGCAGACCTGTTCTTTACTGTATAAGTATTGTTCCTTGGGCAGATATTGGGCATATCCTAGACCCTTCCCACGAGGAATGATAGAAACTTTCAAAAGTGGATCAGCATGCTCTAAAAACCAGCCTGCAACAGCATGTCCTGCCTCGTGATACGCTACAGTACGTTTTTCTTCTACTTGCAAAACATTCGTTTTCTTCTCCATGCCTAATCAAAAACATTTTTGTAAAAAAGACAATTCAAGCTCACTTTTTTCATCAGTATAAAAAGAAACAAAATTTTTCAGTAATTTTTAATACATTTTACACCCCTTCACCTGGATTAATCTAAAAAAAAACATTAGATTTGAGTCAATGTTTCCTTTTTTTAAAAAATAATCAATAAAGCTTTGTTACATACAGTACCCCTGTGGCAGAATTTTTTCGAGCTATGTGCGACGAAACTCTTTAGCACTATTTTTCTGCAAGATTGTTTATATAATAACAAACATATAAATTAGTAATTTAAAGAAACAAAAGCTCTGTGTTTACAAAAAGGAACTATCTAATTTTTTTTTAATTAAACATGTAATAATTTTTTATTCTTATAGTATGGGTGATATTCTCGCATTTTGTAGGGGGGGCACAAATTATTTCCTTATTCGCATTTTGTAAATTATCATCTCAATAAAAAATATAATGAAAAATCATGACATCCGTAGTAGTAATAGCCAAAATAAAAATAAAAAAAAGATAGACGACGAAATCATGCGAATTGAACTTCTTAAATACGTGTTTTGATTCCAGATTAGATTGTTGCAATAAATAATATTGTATGTAAAATATCGGATTTAAAAACTATGGAGACATATATCGGAATATTTAAAATCCATGTGAAGATCAATATCAATAACTGCCGAAAACACAATTGAAACATTAACTGCCAAAAACACAATTTAAACATTACATAGATTTACGATACTATCGGGGTAAACTGAGCTCGTCAAAATGTTATTATCCAGATGCATGGTTCAAATATTTCGTGTATATTTCTGCAGAAAAGAAAATTAATTTTCTTTTTACTTTTCAAAAGAAAAATCTTTCTGCAAGAACTCTGCAACGTTCGGTGACTATGTCGCTGTGGTTATGCCATGGGGTACAGTACATTTGAATTCTGAGACAATGCTCAGAAATAATCAAAAATTACAAAAGAATGTATCATAAACAAAAATAAATATTTGAAAAACATTAATTAAAGAGTGCTAGGAAAATAAACTAGGAAAATTTACTTGTATTGTGGAGAAAAAAATGAAACAAACATGAGAAATTTAGAATATGAAAACAGACCTGTTTAATTTTTTTTTGTGTATGGAGCATTTTTAAAGGACAAAGAAAAAACAAAAGCCAGAAAGCATCTAATAAGAGCTGTCATTAATATTATAATTGCTGTCCCACGATTCGAGAAAAATATGGAATATTATTAATACTAATAACAGCAGATATGGAAAAGAATAACTGGAACAGCATTGGACTAAAAAAGAAATTAAAGCTAAATTATTTTAGACTTGGAATTGAACAAACGATTTTCAAGAATGTGACTTCAAAGTTACCTAATGTGCATAATATTTTTAGGAAAAGATACTGAAATGAAACATCTTGATTCATCAAGTTCTTTAATTGCAGTTCATTCTTAACTCTTTATTAGGTCAAATATTATTTATACTTAGTCATGAAAATGACTGTTTCTGGTCAATTTCTAGTTTCAAACTAGTGTCAAACTAGTTTTCAAGAATGTGACTTCAAAGTTACCTAATGTGCATAATATTTTTAGGAAAAGATACTGAAATGAAACATCTTGATTCATCAAGTTCTTTAATTGCAGTTCATTCTTAACTCTTTATTAGGTCAAATATTATTTATACTTAGTCATGAAAATGACTGTTTCTGGTCAATTTCTAGTTTCAAACTAGTGTCCAGTAAAGAAAATTCCTTAACTTTAGAAACCCATTATTCAAACTAAATGAAATTTTCAATAATTAAATAAGCAATATTTCCTAAATAAATTATGTAATTTTATCTATTCACATTCACTGTTATGAGCATCTATGGTCAAAAATATTTTCATTTCTTTCACCTGGTTATTATTCTAAGAATCATTGATACTATTCGATCTTCTTAAGATATGAGCCTTCTTAAGATAAAGCAAATAATTTTTCCTTTTTTTCCGCAGAATTATAATTAATTCCGCAGATACTTTTCTTGTTCATCGGAAAGGAAAGAAATATTGCGGATTTTTGTGTTCTCATTTCGGAATAAAAGAAATTCGCCAATGACTGGCTTGCTGCAGTTAGAATTTTAAATTGATAAAAAAAAACAATAAATAACAAAAATTCTGAAATCACAGAAGTTTAAAAGATAATTTGCGCTAGAAGTGATGTTTTTTCTTTTATTTTTTGAAAGAACATAATTTTTAAAGACATGATAAAAACAATTTATATTTTAATCAAATATGACTGTGAGTAGGAAATTTGTTACAAATTCAGATATTTAGAACACCATGAAATTGGGTGGGAGGTAAATTCCATTTTAAAACTTAGATTTTTTGGCGACTTAAAACCATGACTTTCCAAGATTTTTTCAAAAAATTAGCTAAAATCATGGTATTTCATGACAAATTTTGTTCAGCATTCATGACTTTCCAGGTGGGCAGATAACCCTGGATAAATTTTAAAGAATCAGGCTTTTTATAAGTGCAATACACTATAAAACTAAAATAAACTTAAAGGGTTAGTACCTGCAACGACTCGCTCAATGGCTTGTTCAAAATGTGGCATTTTGATACTTTCATTTAAATCTCTTGCAGCTATGAGTGCAGCTTCATTGCACACGTTGGCAATATCAGCACCTACAATAATAAAAATTAAAAAAAGTTTTTTTTAGACGAACAAAATAATTAGTTGATTTTTTTCTTTTTTAGAATGATATCGAGTGAAAATATTTAGCACCTGTGAAGCCTGGTGTTAAAGCAGCCATTTTTCTAGAGAGGTCCATTTTGTCAATGAGTGTCTTTAGAGGCTGCAGATGTACTTTGAATATAGAAGCTCTAAGGGGACAGAGATTTCATTTTAAAATGGAAACATTTCCAATTTGCAAGATGACTCAAATTTAAAACACAAATACATTTTACAGAGAGTCGTTTAATAAAAGCATTTAAACAACATTTTGAGAGATTCGGAAAAACGTTGACATAAAATAGAGATTCGAAAGAGTGTTAATATAATACTTGAAACTTAGTAAATTTCCCATAAGAAAAAATTTTTCTTGAAAAACTATGCAATTACCATAAAACTGTTTGCGGTGGAAAAGTTAGTTCAATAAACAGATTCATTTGTTTCAGGTTTAAAATATATAGATATGAAAAATAAAATAGAGATATAGTTTGAATAAAATTTTTTCTTTGTAATGCTAATGAATTTTCAATATTTGTAGCAGATTGCTATTCTTACAAACTAGCATCTGAATCACTTAATCTAAACACAGTAGAACCACAAGCAATCATTTCTCGTGTGACCATTCTTTGCAAATGAGAGATAGGGAATGTGGATCAACAAAAAATAGAGATTTGAAAAAGTATTAATATTTATAATACTTGAAACCTAATAAATTTGCCACAAGAATGGAAAAATAATTTATTGGAAAACTATGAAATTACTGTAGAAATGTTTATGGTACAAAAGAGAATTCAATTAATAGATTTATTTGTCTAAAATATATAGATATGAAAAATAAAATAGAGATATAGTTTGAATACACTTTTTCTTCTTAATGCTAAAGAATTTTCAATATTTGTAGAAGATTGATTGCGTTAAGATTGCGACATTGTTTCATAGCTTTGAGGCCTTCCACAAGTGCTGACACTGCTTATTGCTTCATTTCACCATCTTCATCGGTATCAATTTGTTGTTTTACTGTTTCTTTGAACCGATATCAAACAACAATATTCAACGTTTTCCAAAACTGAAGCTTTAACATGAAATGTGATAATTGAGGGTTTTAGGTTGATCATTTTTTAAGATTAAACTATGTTTTAGATAATTGCACAATTTTAAATAGTTTCATAGCTACCAACATGGATAGAAAAAAATCCATTAATCCAGAAATAATATAAATTTCATGATAATTGTTGCATAATGTACTAAATATTATACACATAGGGAATTTTAGGGATTTTTATAGTCATCAGAATAGAAAAGCTGCAATATTTTACAGTTATGTTTGACATTAAACATACTTGAAAAGCTATCTATTACGTTTACCCATAATTTCGAATATTATTAGGCATTTAATTCATCAAAGATTGTTAAAAATTCTATTTCAATGGGGATTTTTTTAGGAAACTTACTCCAACTTTATGGAATTTTCTAAAATTTACAAAAACCAGTAGAATTTTAATTAAACCAGTAGACCAGGAGAAACTGGCAAAATCCAGTAGTGTACTGGAAAATCCAGTAGAGTTGGCAGCTAAGTAGTTGGGATAGAAATTCATCTTCCTCTATAATTAATTGACTTTTTTTCAAAATTCAAATTAAAGACTACATTGGATTTTTAAAGATTTCCATGACCCCATTGGAACCCAGGTTCTTTTAAGCCAATGTCAAATTAAAAAAATTAAATTAAATTTTTAAAAAAGTAGACTCACCTTCCTTTAATATCAGGAGCAGGTACAAATATTTGTCGATCAAATCTACCAGGACGGAGCAGAGCGTGATCTAATATATCTACCCTATTGGTGGCAGCAAGTACAACCACATTCGTAGTTGTATTAAAACCTAAAGAAAGAGATGAACTTTAAAAAAAGTTTAAAAAAAATTTTATTTGACAAAATAGCTTGAAAATATATTATAACACAATATTGCTATAATTTCAGCTTTGAAATCATTCATGACTCAGAAAGCTAATACAACCAGGGCCGGCAACCATCCAGAGAGCCAGGTTAGGGAGTGCCAAACAAGACGCAGATTTATTTAATGTTCTCATAATTTTGAATTTTCTCTTTTTTTGCTAATAGTTTTCTAAAAAAATATATTTATAGGTTTTTATTTTTTTTAAATTCTTAGATTAACTTTCTACACAGTAAAAGTTCAATGATTAAAAGTTTTACTATGGATGGAAACAACAGCATTCAGCAGGAAAGCTACATTCTTGACATTAAATAGGAAGAGTTCTACATTTTACAAGGGGTGATGTGGTCTGTAAATTTCACACTTGTATGTCTAGAGAAGATTTGAAGCCTTCTAAACATTAAAATGACATCTTGGAAAACGAATTTTCTGCTAATGTCAATTTACTAAAACTACTAAATGTTCCAAAGAACCATGGAAACAATAAAAATATAACTTGTAGTCATTTGATAGTGTGAGTACATTATCTGAGAATACAGAGAGGCAAATCAGAAGTAGCATTTAAAATAAATGAGAAACATATTTATTCTTAATATAATATCTCCTATCAATAAAAACAAAAAAAAACGGTCCTAAGTTATTAAATAAAATATTTTTCCATTATAAAAAAACTTGTTTTCTTTTGTTTTAATTCGGTAATTGAGAATCAAGTGTTTTGTCTTGTAACTACATATGAAAGTATGACATAGTTTTGTCAATTGACAAAATTTAAAGGGCAATTTTCGGTCAGAAATAATCCATTTTCCACATTAGACCCTTCTCCACTTTTAGACTTTTAAGTCACATCACATCATTTCTTTCTATAAAAAAAAAAACTAACAATACCAGACAATTACTTTGTAATTTTTAACACAATATTTGGTTTGAATAATTGAGAACTTACAATAATTTGGATTAAAAATATTTCTCTAAATTTAATGCTCGAGTCCAATAAAAAAGATTTAATTTTAAATAGCTTTACAAAAATTAAACTGTAAAAAATCTATAATAATATAAAAAGAAGAAAATTCATTTTGAACAAAAAATTAAGATTTTAGTAAAAATGAGCCGATTATAATTTTTTTTTAATGCATAAAATGTCATTGTTACTTATTTAAAAAAAAAAATTATTGCACATAAGAACTTGTAAAAAATTGCTTTTTCTAACACAAAATTTTTACTTCTATAAGTTAAATAATCTGCCAAGAATTATTACAACTTTTCAATATTAGTTATGCAAGAATCATTTTAGGATCAGAACAGAAATAGACAGTGATTTTTTACATCCTACACACATTATTAAGAAAATAGGGGGAAAAGTGTAAAAAAAATATCAATAAAAAATTTTGATTTTCTCGGTTGGAAAACGTATTTACACAAGCCTGATGCTTTTATTCACATATTCTGTGGCTATTGTAGTAATACAATTAAATATCAATTAACAACTAGTGTACTATTCAAAATACTTAACAAAATTTCAAACAAAATTAAATAAATATTTGTTTAAAAAGAAAAACCAAAATACTTTTTCACAAAAAAGCATTTATTAGACAATCAAATTTTTATTTTATACAATTTGTGTTCTTTTAACTCTTTAATTTTTTTCTACTCATTTTAGCAAAAGATTTAAAGTAAGAAAAGATTATTGACAAACCTTCCAGTTTCATTTTTTTTCTACATTTCTGGTATAGTTGACCAAATTTTATTTAAGTAACAAAAATTTCACTAAAGTGACAGTGATGCAGAGGTGCAAATGCTCATTGAAATTTTTAGCAATTGGCTGCAAGTCTCCTACTTTTAATCTATCTCATTTCTGCCAGCATTGTCGAAATGTGCAGCTTACGTAGCCAAAGTACTTTTTGGCCCAGTACAACAGCTTCTAGAACGTCCCACTGGTACACTTTTTTATGTATTTTACACCCTAATCTACAAAGACCCGGAGGTGTTTTATTGTCAACACATATTCTGCCAGAGATCAACTTAGGATTTTAGTGATGTTCAACAACTGCTTGAAGCATTCAGCAGACCAGGGGAGTTTTGTTGAAAAGTTTCTGATCAGTGGAAAGGAATCTCATATAGAGCTGACTTGATACTTGACTGATAAAACTGGCTGACTGACTAGATAAAAGCCTCTGCATTACTGCAAAAGCCACCTAGAAACCATTTAAATGTATTTATAAATAAAAGCCTATTCTTACTATAATTTGTTAATTTACTTATCTTTAATAAAGCCATACTTAAAATTGTTTGTAAGTATTATTTTGTGGCACTCCTGCAGATATATGTATATATAGATAGAGAGATTTTTAAAAAAAACTACATTAGCATTGTAGAATTTTATTAATGAGATAATATTTACTTTGAAAATCATTGTTGATGGAACTTTGTAGTTCCTAACTATAATACAGCCTGCTTACTCTATCTGAATATGTTTTTGTTTTATTTCATAATTTTTAAATATAAATTTTAAGCACCATTTTGAACTATTCACAAATGTTAGGAAAATTTTTTATTAAAATTTTTTTTTTGTGTGTGGAATGGCCCCCAAAATCTCACCCGATTTAAAGCGATAGAAAACTATATTATTTACCATCCATTTCTACTAGAAGTTGATTTAAAGTGTTTTCTTGCTCACTGTGACCACCAAAGCTTCTGCCGCCTCTCTTTCGGCCCACAGCATCTATTTCATCGATGAACAGAATACAAGGTGCATTCTTCCTTGCCATTGAAAACATATCTCTGACCTTCATTTCAAAAAAATTAATGAAGCTTAGATTTTAACAAAGCCACCAAATAAAATAATGAAGTAGAAATAAGTATGCAAGAAAACATTTATTAAATTTATTTTTCCAGATTGAATGGCGAAAGATCACTACTTTGAAAAAGGCATAATACATCACAACATTAAAAAGGCATATTAACATTTATTTAGCAATACCAATTTTTTGGTCAAAAAAAAAAAAAAGACTTTAGCACATTTTTATTCAAAATTTGCTGATAGATGGTCCAACAATCTCAGACTTATGATCAAGACTAGTGGTTGAAAAAAAACTACATTTTCTCTGTAGTTAACTATGACTACTTTATTACAATTGCAGTGAGCTACAACTACTATTTCTTAATGAAGCGACTACAAACTACTTTCGAAATGTAATTACTACTTCACTACTGTTAGAAGACATACTTAACTGGAGAGCATAATTTACAACAATGTTTAAAAAATTGGCTTAGTTAAATATAAGAAGTTCACATGATATAGTTTGCTATTCTAAAACACATTTTAAAAATGTGTTCTTTTAACTTTCAAACTCTATGCTCTTCTCGGCAGTGAACATTCAATTTAAGAGATGATAGGAAATCATCAATTAAGTTTATCTATACCATGCTATTTTTCATCAGAAAACTTTGCTTTTTTTTTTATTTGTTATAACAAATATTAGATTTTGTGAACAAAAACATAGAATAGAATGAGAATAGACACATGGAAAAGTTTCACGAAAAGGTGGAATTTTATAAGATGACTGTTAGAATTATTTAAATTGAATCTCAATAACTTATTACTGTTAGTGACAATTCTAAGACTGGTTTTTTTGCAGGTATGATATAGGAATTTTCCAGGTTTTTTGTAAAAAATTGCAACTTTCCCTGCTTATTACAGTTAAAATAAAATTCCCCGACAATGCCAGGTCTTCCTTGTTCTCTCTGACCCATGGGAGCCCTGCTTAGATGAATGCTTGCAAAAAAAGTACTTAAAATTTTCAACAATGACTATACTGACACCCTTTAGCTATAAATCAAGGCCTTCCCAAACTTGTAAAAAAATATGTTTTTTTCCGTGTTATTCAATGGTAAAGTATTTAAAATCAGGGAAATTTGATACTGCAGGATTGAACTGCATTCCATTCAAACAAAAATTATTTTTAATATAATTTTAAAGTAGTAATTGTGAAAGCTAAATTCGTAATTTGAAAATTCTTAACTACAAAAAAAAAACAGCCACAAAAAAATTAATTTTTTATTCGTAAATTACTTGACAAAAAATAAACAAAGCATTCTCAGAACCGCCCACTACGGAGGCTTCATAATTTTATGATTAACAGCAACCAACTGCCTTTACTTTCCAGACAAGTGATACTCATCGGTCGAAAGCTGGGCAGGCTTCTTCACATTGACAGCTTAACCATGTCTCCAACAAACATTAATTTATAAGTTAATATATATTATTTAACATAAGGAGATGATGTATGGAAAGATGCATTAAAAAGTGACAACATTTTTACAGCAGAATTCATTAGTGAGTATGCTGTCCAGAGGATTTGCCACTTTTAGCCACTCAATTTCAGTAATAAAAAAAAAAATTTCCCTTACTTTTCTAGGCAAATCAGGAAAATTTCAATGAAAATTCAAACCCAGTTTTACCTATACCATGCAATTTTTTAATAGATAACTTTGATTTTATTATTTAACTCGAATCTCAATAACTGATTACTGCTACTGACAATTCTAAGACAGGATATTTTCCAGGTATAATGTAAGAGTTTTCTTGGTTTTTGCAACAACAAAAAAAATCTCACTTTTCCCTGGCTATTCCTTGATCTTTAGAGTCAAAATAAAATTCCCTGACTATTCCAGGCTTTCCCTGTTTTCCTTGACCCGTGAGAGCTGTTTTAGTGAATGCCACATCGAAAAAATGCCACATCGAATGCCACATCACATTCAAAAGGTCAACACTTATCATCAATTCATGGGTTTATTTGATATAATAATAATAACAGTTTACATATAAGTGGATATAACAAATGGTAGCAAGTGGGACTACTTATCACTGTCTTTGGATACGTAACAAAAAATCAGAAAATAATTTTAAAAATTAGTAAAAGTCAAGGAAAAAAAATCATTATACCAAAGATACCAGACTAAATCTTACACCTGCTTTGTTTTATAATAATAATTCTGCGACAATCAGAAAGTTGTTTCTTTTTATAACATGCAGAGAAAGTTTTTTAATTATTTGCCTACCCTTGAGGGCCCCACTCCAACGAACATCTCCAAGAATTCAGAACCTGATACAGTGATGAATGGTACATTGGCTTCTCCTGCTGTTGCTTTGGCAAGCAACGTTTTTCCAGTTCCTGGAGGACCAGTCAATATAGCACCCTTTCAACGTAGACAAAAATAGAAATACATTTAATATCATAATTATGAGAAAGTCTTCTAATAAGCAATTATAAGACAACTTGAACCAGAGAATCAAATGTTTAAAATTCATGATTAATAATGATTATTAGAAATTGCATCTAAATACAGTACAGAACTTTTTTTCTGGTATCTAAAAAAACATGAAACCAGAAAACAGTAAAAAAATTTGCTCAGTTTTCCCACCATTTTGAACTAAAATGTTTGGGGCAAAATGTGAAAATTCCAGTCATCCTTAAAGTTGAGTAAGGAGTTTTTTTTCTTTCTTTCTGTGTGCCAAAAGAAAATTATCAATATTTCTTTCTTCATTTTGAAGCAGGACCCATGACTTCCAATTTAGTGGGTCCCCGAGGATCAAGTTGAAAATAGTTCAGCACAAAGAATATATATTCATAAAAACTATTCCTTTTATTTATTCAAAAGTTTAACTTTTAATCCTCAACAGTAAACTCAGTTTGAAGTTGAATTATCCGACATGAAACAGGTTTTGTCTCTATGTTATTCAAGCTGCACAACCATTCAGGTCATAGGAGAGAAATGTCTTAGAGTTGAGAAATTTGAACATCAGTCGCAAAAATTAAGAAGAGCATTTTATCCACTTAGCAGAGTGCTTTTAAGCAGAATAAAACTTAATTTACTGAAAAATAAAATGTTTTCAATACATCTATTAAGTAATTGAAAACTTTTCATGTCAAATTTCAAAAATATTATTTTGAAGAAATATTTAATACATCAAAATTCATGGAACAAACGATGCATCCAATAGTTTAAAAATTTTAAGAACAAACTCCACTCAAAACAGACGCTTTTATTGTTTTTGTTCCTTACAGTAGTCATAAATTAGGTTATTACCCAGGTACAATAAAACCCAAAATTATCCCAATTACAATAAACCTATGATTTGTTTTCTTTAAAACTACTCCTTTACATAAAAGCCAAATAAGGAAAATTACTTTTGGAATTTTTGCCAAGTTCAGTACATTGCTGTGGATATTTTAAAAACAAATTCAACCCTTTCATTGTTTTTGTTCTCTACAGTGGTCATACATTAGGTTATTATTACTATAAAACCAAGAATTATGCCAATTACAATTTTAAGCCTATGACTTTTTTCTTTAAAACTATACATTAACATAAAAGACAAATAAGAAAAAATTACTTTGGGAATTTTTGCTCCAAGTTCAGTATATTGCTGTGGATTCTTTAAAAAATTAACAAATTCCATAATTTCTACTTTTGCTTCTTCACAGCCAGCAACATCTCTGAAATTTAAAAAAAAAAAGACACACTGCCCAAAAAATTCTAAAGGAATACATGAAAACCAACTTGTTTATTAATTGTACGAAGTGATTACCTGAATTTTACTCCTATTTCAGATGGGTTGATCAGTTTAGCAGTTGTTTCTCCCATCCCAAACAAACCTCCCATTCTTCTGCTACCTCCACCTCCCATCATTCCAGCTGTTTTTTTCATATTCCATACAATAAAACCAACAAGAATGATCATTGGTAAGTATGAAACTAAGCCAGATCTAGAAAGAGTAAAATAATGTCTAAACTTATCACTTAAAAACCAATGATGAAGGCGTGAAGAATGCTAAAAACTTAAGAGAGATGCAAAAGCCATCATGAGTCACAGGATTATAAAAACCACTATCTTTTGCAAAATTTTCATTTGTGCAATAAACTATAATACAAAACTAACAACTTATTGAATAAACTATTATTAAATGTGGCTCCAAATTTTTAAAATATATTCAACAAAAAAAATATGAATTTAAAATATTTTTGTTCAAAATCAAATATTGCTTTATGTAAGCTTAACCTAAGCTTTATGTGAAGCTTTAAAAACTTAAGAGAGAGGCAAAAGTTGCCACAAGTCATTTTCAATTAGGGATTGCATCATTAAAATATGTTTTAAAAATATTTTTAAAATATTAGTGTATAACAGAATTTCAAATTAAATTCAAATAATTATAATAAATAGGTAAAAAAGTAGCTGCCTTCGTTAAACCAATATGAATATGAGGTACAAATTTTTATCAATATTATTTGAGTTTATGAAATACATCTTATCTATAATAATGTGCTAATATAATGTCGAAGAGTAGTATACAAAAAATATTTAAATTAAAATATTATTAATATGTATACAGACAGATTTCTACTTAACGAACTTCCATTTTGCGTTTTTTTTTTTTTTTTTTTTGAGAAACCAAGAACATTTTGGAAATTCCTTCCCAAAGTAACTTCCAAACAGCAAAGTGAATTTTCTATTCAATGAACTTTTCTTCGAGATTCACTTTCCCTATCTCCCAAAATACTTCAGGACATTTCAAACTTGTTTAATGCATTTTATGACTGATTTTTGAAGCCACTTAACTCTTAGAGAAAGCAGAAAATTCTCTTTTTGTTTGCATTTCAAAGGAAAAACTCAAACAAAATTAACGGATTTTATCAGTAGCAATTAAACTTAATAATGCATGTGGTAATAATATATGTTGCTTAATAATGCATGTTTAAAATTACTTAACAAATAATATAACTTAATTAAATTAACGTGCTCAATAATATATGTTTAAATTACTTTTATAATAAATGCAACTATAATTTTATACATAAATTTAGCTTTTTTTAGGTTGAAAATGCATGTACCATGATAGTGTAACACTGGATAATGTTTTGCTCTATTCTTGCTTTCCATGCAGATTTCTTTTATGCTTAAGATTTATAAAATAAATAGTACATACTAGTTTATAAGATAAAGGTGCATCGATGGCTATTTTAATTATGTTAAGTGTTTATGAATTTAAAACTTGTTTTGTATTGTTTAAGTATTTCAAAAGATGATTTTCTGTTTAATGAATTTTCCATATAACAAACTTATTATCGAGATTTAGCAACTTTGCTAAAAAGAGGTATGACTGTATTAAAAAAGAAGAAAATTGCAGAACCGTGGAAGATTTTCACCCCCTAAACACCACTGAATCAGCCGTGCATACTTCAAAAAAGATCAAAGAAAACTTGTACAATAACCATTTTGTTTTGCATCACTTTAAATTTTTTGTGTAAAACCAGTGTATGGTGTTTCAAATAGAAGATAATGTGAAGACTTACCCATCCATTTCTGTTTTGTACACAACAGGAACAAAATTAGCAGGCTCAATATTCATTTCTAACTGTACATTTTCTAAATTTCTCTCAAAAGTATCAACACTTCCAATGTTAAACCAATATTTATTCTATAGAAGAAAAAAAAAAGAATTTAATATTAACAGCAACCAAAACACAGCAATGAAGAACGATACAAACTATTTAGCAGACAAATTTCAAATTGTTAGTTTTGTACTTCATAACAAATTTTACTCTGGGGGAAGCTTCAGCTTTTCTTAAGAACTTGCGATAATTTCTAGGGGCCTTTAAATTATGGCCTGGTATGAGTATTTAAATTATGGTACAGTACAGAACAATTTATCCAGTACCCAGAAAACAGCAAGGGTTATTGTGAGCCCAAAAATATCCTGAAATTTCTTGAGTAAAATCATTAATGATGCATTAAAAAAAATTATGTCTTTTTAAATTTAAATCATTGATATTTTCACAACATGAAATTCTAAATAAATTATATGCAGCATGATTTAAATGAATAATTATGTATAAGTTTACTTTTATATCAAATCACATTTATTATTCTACCAGAAAAAATATTTACAAATGAAAGAGATGCCAAGTATAAATTCTAGTATAATTTAAGTATAATTTAAATAATCACATCCAAGTATAATTTAAATAATCACTTTTTGTGCACTTTATTTGTGACTATTTCATCTTAAATCTAAGTGATTTTTTATCTTTTTTTGCAATTCTTTCTTCTTTTTCAACAATTTTTTTCGGCAGTTATTGCTATGCGTTCTCACGTATTATAAAAAATTCCAATTATTCTATTACGACATGCAAATTTTAAATCATGCATTGGACACGCTTTATTCGTGCTGAGTTCAGCATAAATATGTTTTTTTCCCAATTATTTCTACACTTTTCCACATGATATTGACGATCCCGTTATTTAACTATGATGTTAGATGTTATTACGACACGTGATTGTTAATCACGCAATTAAATAATCCCTTTTTGATACGATATTTCGATAGTTTTATCGGAAATCCTAGAATATTTTCTTCGTTTTTATTTTCGCAACGAATATGATTTCGTCGAATGTGGTAATGAATTGTGATTTGATCAAAAACCAAATATTCGGCAAAAAAAAAGAAGAAGAAAAAATCGACTGAACGCCATACACTTGGGGGCAAATAGCAAAATCTTTTAGTAGCATAGCAACACTGAAACTAAAATATCAGAATAATATTTCCTGGAAAAACGTATTCATAAATTGACTCTAAAAAATAAGGCCAATCAAGAACGTTTTTGAAAATGTCGACGAAAAGCGAAACAGAGAACATAAAAATCAATCTTAATTTTTGAAAAAAAATTTTAAAGCTGAACATCTCATTTTTCAATTACCAGAAAAAGCCAAGAAAAAAAGAATTAAGTCAACAGAAATGCTGTTAAAAATTACTGCGTTATAATGAAAACGTCTAAAAAAAGTTTTTTTTTATTTAAAGAAAATAAAAAGATAGAAAAAACGTTATTATTTTTTTAAATGAAAATCTTATGCCGAAAATCTCAATTTAAATTTTTCTCATTGCCATAATTTTAGAAGAAAAAAAATTGCTATAAAATAAATTTGATTAGTAACTTTATTTTTTAAAAAAAAGAGTCATAATAAAAATGCCTAAAAAAAGAAAAACAGAAAAAACAAATTTTCTTAGTTCCTGAAACAAAACTTTAATACTGAAAATCACACTTTTCTATGTTACTGGTTATTTATATTACAGTACAGGGAAAGAGTGATAATAAATTAATAGTATGAAACGTTCTGTTAAAATGCTGGGTTATAATAAAAACAGCAAAAAATGGAAAAAAATCCTTCTCAATTCTCAAAGTATCGAAAAAATGACAAAATTGACTTGTCTGACTATAATTTTTTTTAAAAAAAAAAAACTTAATATTTATAAAAATTCAAAAATAAAAAAAACTTGGAGAAATACATTTTTAAAAAATATTCTGCCGAATATTTGACTGATCATTCAACCAACTGAATTTTTCACAAAAGGGCCAAACACTCGTTACATCCCTTCCTAATTTAAATGTAATTTAAATGCAGATTAAGAAACTCATAAAATACCGGAAAACGTGAATTTTTAAACTACTCACTGTTTGTAGTTTAGATTTCAATTTTTTGTTGCTTGAGTGATCTTTTTCGATAAAAAAAAGGAAAATGCTTACGATATAAAAAAATCTAATAATTAATAAAATAAAATAATAAAGTACATTACAAAATAACCATTGAATTTTATTTTGAACTATCACAGTTATGGTTTTATTTTAGGCTTTCGTTTAAAACCTATAAATTTTCTTCAATTAAAATATTTAATTTGAATTTATATTACTTAAATATGACTAAACTTTTTCCTACTTTCATTCTGTGGGCATTGCAGTTTTTTTAAATTTATTAGAATTTAATTCTAAAATGAATTTTCGTATTGCATGATATGGTAAAAAAAAAACTTTCTTTTCTTTAATGTTTATTTATTTTGATAAATCTATTGTTCATATAATAAAAAAAACAAGTTTTTTTTTGTAAAAAAAAGAAAGTATAAGTTTTTTTATTTTTGAATGAATTCTAATAATGGAACACTACTAAGTTATTTTTTTATTATTTTATTTTATAACCGTCGTTGAACAGCCGACCCAATTTCATGGGTTTACGACTACTAACGTTCAACTCCGTAGCCTTGTCATTTTGAACCAATCCAGAAGACAAGGAAACTCCTGGATCAGTACCCCCAGAGGTATTGATTTGTTATGGGAACATGGAGGACTTTGAAACTCGACAGATTTAACGTGCATCAGTCACCATTTACTACACGGGGAGTCTTCGGCCGGCGAGGATCGAACCTCTTGGATATGGGCCCAGCGCCCTACCGACCAGGCTATCCCAGCCTCTACTAAGTTATTGATATTACTAAGTTTATTGATGAAAAAAAATGGAACGCTAATGTTTAAATAAACATTTGTCATTAACATGTCTAAATACATGTGCGGCCCTTCGTTAGCCAACCTGCTGTGCAAGTGGCCCTTCACTCAAAAAGGTTGTGCACCCCTAATATAATGTAAAAGAATACTGCCGTTTGCTGTCTCAACACCCATAAATTTAACTGCTTCCCTTGTAATACACAAGTTTTAAGTAGAAATTTTTTATGCGTAAAAAAAATTTCATTTACAGTTTACTATCCAGAGTTATCTCGGGCAAATAATATAAGTTAAATATCAGTCTTTGATAGTTTTTAAAACAAGGGACAACACAAATTGATACTTTCCAAACACCAGTGAAGTGATACATAATTTTTTTGACTCTTTTTTCTGTGCAAATTCAGCCACCATCGAATATACAACAGTGCAAAACATGTGTACAGTCCCACAATCCAACAGCAAAACGACCAAAACAAAACTTGGTGAACTTCCATTCACAACAGATTATAATTTTTTTTTTGCTCCCGGACTTGTTGATAAAACAAAATGTGCTGACAAATTCTGCCATGCCCTAGTTTTCTAGGGATAATAAATATTTGCAATATATGCATACCTCAGGATTATCAGGGAAGCTGTTAAAAATGGAGAACTGAAAAGAAAATCTGGAGAAGTAAAATTGGAGTGCACTATAACCAAACTACCAATTTCTGATTTGTCTGCTATAAACGTTTGAAATAACATTATCTAAATGGGAGTTTAGGCAAAATCACTAAAAAAGTTCACTAAAACTGAGTATTCAGGTTCACTCAATATCTCAGCTTCAGGTTCAACTGAATTTAAAAAATTCTAAGAGCCCCTGCTGCTGTTTTGAGTGCTGAACTTTAGGTGACATTTTGTTTAGGTGCACAAAAACTATAAAACTTCGAAACTATAAATTGTGAAAGTGCATAGAAAAATGTACAAACTTGTAGTAAAAAAAAAAATTTTAGAGCCCCTCTGCACCCTGCAGAAATTGAACAACAGAATTAAATTAAATTGCAGAATTAAAAATTTAAGAGCTTTTTCGCAAATTTTTACTCACTTATTTTGCTTTAAATAATGACTATTTATTTTCATTGTTGTAGGAAAATTTATTTACCTCACTTAAGATCTTAAATTTAATAAGCTCGCGCTTGAGGTATAGCGAATATTAAGGATAAAATAAAATGATATATTTAAGAGAAAAAAATTAAAAAAAGAACTATCATACAGACAAATCCCATATAAACTTAAAAATAAAATTATCAAATATTTATGATTTTTATGTTTAGTGAACAAAATATATATGTGTTAAGTGTAAGAAATGGATTGAATAAAATAACCAGATATACTTACATTATCTAATTGATTACCAGGAATAAACTTTACTCGAACATATTTTTTATTTACAACTTCTAATTTTTCAACCTGAAACAAACAAACAAGTTTTAATTATCTAACTTTCGATAACAGAATAAATCATATTAATTCTACAACAACATTTTTCTTAATCTTCTAACTGTTATCACAAAATAAATAAATTTTAATTTCACAACCCTATTAATAAGAATCCTACAGCACAACAAAATAAATTTTACAAATATAAAAATTTTTTTTATTTCTTAAGAAAAAAATTTCGTCAAGAAACTATCACAGGTCGCACATCAAAATCGGAAGGACACAGGTTGTGCACCCCTAGTGTAAGGCAACACAACTTATTTCATAATTTTTTTTAATATCATTTTATTATTCTTTTTTTTTAAAAAAAAAAAGAGAAAGACAATCTGTAAAATTATTGTCTTTTTTTTTCAAAAATTTATAAAGATGCATTTTAATTTATCTTCAATAAACTTGACATATGCACTTGTATACACAATAACTGTATAACAATTTTAAATGCATTAATATTGTTTTTAAATTTATTGCTATCATTCAATTTCATTAATATTTCAACTATACAGAATTCTACTAACTATAAACTAAAGTTTTTTAAGTATCATACAATAAAGATATATGAAAAATGGGATTTAAATTAAATAAATCAGGTTCTTTTTTTAAGAATCGACAAAATTCTCAAACCCTGGAATGAGCAATGGCTAACAACTTGTCTGAGAAACATAGGCGGCAGCCGTTGTGCAATGCTGACAACATAGGTCTAGAAATTCTGAAACCTGATGAGTAGGTATTGATGAGTGTTTTTTATTAAATTCTAACACATCGCCTAATTGTAAAATTTCTTTAATTAAAAAAAATATTTAACTGACAAGTAAATAATGTAATATTCATAATACACATTTAAAAGTAAATGAATTAAGTTTCACATTAAAACAGTTTCTAATACAAGATCAGATGAAAAAACAACAATTGACTGAGAATGCAATTGAAAAGGAGGGAATGTTAATTCTTAGCATCAAACTTTACAAAATTTCATGAATCTGTAGACAATTTAATTTGAAGAAGCGTTTTAACCTAGTAAAACAGGATAGTTAAATAGCATGTGAAGTGTAAGGTATAAGAATGATTTCGCTTGAAGTTTTAAATAAAATCTCAATTTTTATAAGGTTTGAGAAAATGTTTCCCATTTGTTCAGGAGATTAAAAAAATGTTAAAACAAAGATGTACACACATAGAAAAACCAGTCCACATTAAAGAAAAAAGAAAATTTCATAATAGCAATTGAGAGAGAAAAGTAAGAATATTTTGTGGTCTATTTTGGGTATAAGAATATTTCTGGGTTTGGGACCCTAATTAATAATACTTTTAAAAATTAGTATTTTATTTAAAAACAAAGGCAAAACTGCTAAAACTTTACACAATTTTACAGAGAATTCTACTAATATTCTAGTTGTTAATTGAGTTGCTGTTTCTATCATCCTGGAAACAAAACTGTATTTTAATCAGAGATTGCTATAAAGTTAAATATGTTCACAAAATTTTTTTGAAGATTAAGAACTAAAAACAGGGCTGTTAAAACAATGACAATTTTGATTAATTGAATTGGGAAAAATTTGTCTAACCTTGGTTAGTTAGTAAGATAACTTAGTACATGAAAGTAAGATATGGTTAAAGTAGAACATTCCTGCAATAGTCCATTGTGGGACAAGGGATCAGAGGAAATTTTTTTACTAATATACTGCATATATATATGGCCCCATGTCCTCACATAATATAAACCTACAATATTCCAACTCGGTCAGGTATTATATTATACCTAAGGAAATAATTAGGATGCATGGGAAATAATTACAGAAAAAAATGGGACAAGGCGTTTTAAAAACTGTACATATAAATGGCCCCTAACCCATAACATTCAAACTCGGTCAAGTATTATATTTCAGACAAGCTGCAGATAAAAGTAAGATTAGATTGAAAACAAGTCCTATCGATAAAAACAAAAGAAATCTTTGGTTTTACGAAAATAATTTAGAAAAATGTTTATATTTAAGTGGAACAAAAATATTACTCAAATGAATAATGTGACAATTGTTTTAGTTAAGACTTGTCACAGACATAATTTGTCACATTTGAACATTTCTGAGCCCATACATGATTTAGTTTTGAGATGAGTTTATACTTGATTGAGTTACAGAAAAAGAACACAAAAATTTATTCAAACTAATAAAAATTCAATATTAACAAAGGAACTATTAATAAGTCAATTTGCTTGATTCAGATATTGCAAAACCAAAGAAAATTTAGATAAGTTGCTGAGTTAATAAAAAAAAAAGACAGTTCAAACTAATTCAATATATCATTGGTGAGGTTTTTCTAGCTCATGTAATTCGCTAAAAAATTTACAAGAGAATAAGATGTAAATGTGCGAGTGTTCATTTTTACAGTACTTTGGGATCCCCACGACCATTTTCGCCAAACCCAATATTAACGTCAAAAGGCGGCTTTCGTTGCCAATAACTGCAAGTTTTATCATATTTTACTGTGTAATCCTAGACTATGTGAATTAATTTTCTTTAGATTTGAAATATCTGTTCTTTTTTACTCTGCTACAAAATGATTCAAATTTGGGATTTGCTTACCCAATACTTAACAAAAGAGAACAAACAACACAGAACTACCTGAAAACAGTAGGATTCCTATTTAAATTAATTTATGTGGCGGCAACAGCACACGGATAAGGACTTGTATGTTCTTTAAAAGCTATCAAGGATTTTTGGCTGCCAAAATTGTTCATAATAATATAAATGGTTAGATTCAAGAATAACTCCAATGTGTAATTATAAAAAGAAAAAAAATAGAGGATTTTACTTTCGTTTTATTCTTTTTTTTTTAATTTTTTATTACACGTATTTTTATACTTTTTTTTGTTATCATTATTTTATTATTATTATTGTTTGGTAAATTTTATGGGATTAGGTTGTTTATTTTGAAAATTGCTTTTCAGTAAGCTTTTAATTTTAGCGTGTTTTTGCGAGCGTTGTCAGGATAATCCCAAAGTGCAGGTCAATGGGATATTCCCTAAGTACCTTATTTTCTTACAATGACTTTACAAAATTTTGCACAAATATGTTTATTAAAACTTATTTCTTCAACTGTCAGGTTATAATATAAAATGTAATTTTAAATAATATATGTTTTAATCAAATGCAATACACGACCTGTAAGTGCAAATTAAAGAACATAATAATTCATTGAAATTTTTTTTTAATGAGTAATGAGAAAAAATAAAAAAGGAAAATGCAATACTTACTAAATTTCTAGCAAGATAAGAATTAATAAATTCTTTCCAGGTAATTTCTTTGTATCGAAATTCGTTATAAGCGATCAGTGCCAAAACTCCCAGAGTACCAAAAAGTGCAAATGCAACAGTTTTATTGTCATCATCAGGACTAAAAGGGTTCTTCCTTCCTCTATTTAAGAAAAAAATTGAGAATTAAAAAAAATATTATGCTTAATAAGAAATATTTGGTGGATGTTGAAGTCACCTCTTTAGTATAAATTCTAATTTTTACTAAAACAAATTGTTTTGTGTGTTTCTTGGTGTACAAGTCATTTGTTGAATTCTCAACTGTTGCTGAATTTTAAAAAGTAAAATTTTTAAAAATATAAATAAATTTTCATTTAAAACTAAAAAAATATTTTCCCAGTTTAATAATTTTAGCTTAACCCCTTAAAAGTATGCTATACCATGAGAAAAATTTTCATTGACAATTCTGTTATACTTTGAGTGGTGTTTCAAAACTTAAATTTATGAGTTCAGGTAACGGACAAATCAAAATTTTTTTTATCATCTTAAACTTAATGATTTATTCCAGATTTATAACTCACTTTTTCTATGCTTTAAATTTAAAATTACTTATGAAGGAGAAAGAGAATTTGCCATGAAAAATTTCCTCAGCACTATAGTATCCTCTTAATCAATAGTTCTGGTCTCTTCCTAACTTTGTGCATGGATAACCAATCCCCATCAGTCCTACTACTATGTGGTATGGCAGAACGACAGTGACACTCAAAGAATTAGTGAAAATTTTAAAAATAAATAAAAACAAATATAATATTCTCAAAACAAGTTGTCAAAATTCCTAAAAACAGGGTTCATTGCTTTTTTATCTTTTGAAAAAAAAAAAAAAAAATTACGACTTATTTTATTTAAATCATATTTTTTTTAATTACTTAGAAATTTTAGAAATATAATTATAATTGAAATACAATTAAAAATAATTAATAACAATACATTTCAAACTATATTGACACATTAAAAATTGTTTTATAGTAAATGCACAATACAGTACAACACACAAAGTAAAAAAAAATAATAATAAATAAATAAATACAATCCTAAATGACTTTTGTTTTAATGATTAGATCTTCACATTCTAGGACGTAATCTTTAAGGTTCAAGAAGATGACCTTAAATATGTTAATTAATAAGAACAAACGATATTTTAAGTTACAAAATCAGACACAAAAACTTACTTTCTCTGAACAAACATACTGTTTTATCTCTTCGGATTTCCGGCCTCCAAAATATAGGGGGTGTTGCGACATCAGTCACAGGAATGGAGAGTTAGTCTAAATAATTGTATTAACACAGAAGTGTAAATCTGGCTGGTTGTTGGGCAACCAACAAATTTTTATTTTGATAATACAATTATTTAGACTAACTCTCCATTCTAGTGATTGATGTCGCAACAGGGGATAACCTATCTGGGAAACAGGGACCAAATAGTTTTGTTTGGAGAACAGTTAAAAAATTTTCAACCGCTTAAAAATTTTAACCGTTAATTTAACTGGTGTATTTTACCATGTCTTGAGAACATTGTAAGCAAATTGAAAATTTTTTGCACAAAATTTTTAAATTTTTTTATTTAAAGATATTCTTTTTACAAACATTACATTTTTTTAAAATTTTATATAATAATAATAAAAAAATTAAATTATAAACACATAATTTTTTTTATCAAACTCATATAATATTCTCATTACGTACTAAACAATTTGCAACAAAAAAAAAATTGCCAGCTTTAAAAAAAATGCATAATCAAGTGATAAAAAACATGTAAATCATTTCTTCTACAACAAGTCAGCTATTAATTACCTAATCATAAAATTTTACGCTTGAATATTTTCAAAATATGTTTAAAATTAAAAAAGTTCAACTAATTTAAATGGAGAAATAATAATCTTAAACAACTTCAATCATAATTAAATTTAATAATTTAATTTTAAGAGCAATATCTGATTTAAAGAAAAGCATATGATTTTGCATTAACTGATGGAAAATCATATCCAAAATCACATGCTCCAGTTGGGCTTAAAATTGGTTCTATATGGGCATTATATGATCAATATTGTGATGTCTAGATTTTTTAATATTGCATCTATTACAGAGCCAATATAAAACCTATATTGGCGGAATAATGAATATAAAATATAGGGGGTAAATCTGACAATTCTATAAAGGGCCGATATTGGCTTTAGAGTGGCTTTAAAATGCTGGTGAATCGGACAATTCTATATAGGGTCTATATCGGAAAATAACGGCCCTTTGAACCCTCATTGAGCCAAGATTCAACTGATTGAGCCAAAATTCAACTGATTGAGCCAATATTGATTCAATTAGGGCCCAAGTCATTTTGCTGCAAGGGTATTTTTTTTCTTTTTATTTAAATCTTTAAACTATATTTAATCTTTAAACTATATAAACTATTTCTTTAAACTATATTAAAGAAAACACACCAAACATTAAATTTTCCAATAACTCACTTATTCGACCCTTTTCCTCCGAAATTCAGCTTGAATATCCAGTCTTCAGGTTTCTTGCTGCTCGGAACATCTCGTGAAGGTGGCTTTGTGACATCCTCTGAAAGTGAATAGCTACATTAAATGCTTTTGAACACTTGTTCCTGACAATGTAATTTGTCAAGATAATTGTGACTAAGAGTAGCATGTTTCTTCAACAGAGTATAAAAATTTTAAAAATATATATATATGGAAAAAAGAATCCCAGAAGAAATAGGTTTCTTCCAACTCAAGTAGAATAAACTCTTTTTCGAAAAAAAAATCTAATATTAAAAAAGCTTTTAAACAGCTTATAATTGCTATCTATTTTAAATAATAGTATAACTTTTTAAGCTACTTATTAAGTTAGCAAAAATAGAAAAACAATAATTGAAAAAAATTAATTTCTTGGAAGCAAGACGTTTTCGATGTCGAAAAAATGATTTTTTCAGCCATATCGACAAGCCATTTTTTCTTAATATTAAATACATTTTAAAACTTTAAACTTTACATTTATGAAAACTACATATTAATATCATTCAATAACAATAAAAAGGAATTTAAAATGTTTATAAATCTAATTTTTATAAATATATGAAAATTTAATGTATATATAAATTTTTTTTTACCAGACATAGCTTTCGGTACGCTCAAAAAATTTGCTACATAAAAAATCAACAAAAAATTGGCATACACTCATGTAAATATGTTTGAAAAATCAGGTGAAATAGTTTGTTTCATAATATGTACAGAATATATTATATGTAAGCAAAATAAATATAGTCTTTCTGAAAAAAATGCAAAAATTCGTTTTAATTTTAAAAAACTTCCCCTGTAAAACAAAATTATAATGAAAAAAATAAACTTTATATAGTTAATTAAATGTAAATAAGGTATATGTACAAGCATAGAAATTTTCATAACTTTACAATGATTTGTTTTTTGTACAAGCGTACCGAAAGTTATGTCTGGTAAAAAAAAAATTATATTTACATTAAATTTTCAAATATTTATAAAAATGAAATTTATAAACATTTTAAATTCCTTTTTATTGTTATTGAATGATATTAATATGTAGTTGATATAAATGCAAAGTTTAAAGTTTTAAAATATATTTAATATTAAGAAAAAATGGCTTGTCGATATGGTTGAAAAAATTATTTTTTCGACATCGAAAACGTCTTGCTTCCCTTAAGAAATTAAAATAACTGTAATTTAATAATATTTTATGTAAATAAGTAGAAAAAACCTAAATTTATAATTATATAAAGAACTATTAAAATATTACTATCACATTTCATTAATATTACTAACTTCACAAAACACATTTTAACAAAAAATATTTTTAAAAAAAAACATTGAATTCACAATTACAAATAGCATAATAATTATTTAAGGAAATTCTGTTGAGTGTGAACACTTAAACTGTCTCTGAAATATAATATTTAATTGACTCAATTTCATGTCACAATTGACATTATTCCAAGTCACAATTGACACAATTTCAAGTAACAATTGACATTTGCGATGGCAGTATTAAGCCGTTCACAAAACAATCTGGAAAGGTTGCTGCAAAGTTGGCTTTTTAGATTTCACTCTATCTCTAGAAAACAGCTACATTGTTATATAAATATAAATTAATTTCTCAAATTCAGTCATTGTCACTGTCTCTACACTCATTGATATTTTTAAGGGATGATCTTTATTCAAAACTCAAGAAGAAGAAGAAAACTATATTTTAAAAAAAATGTGACAAGGAGAAAATTTTTCAAGAATGGGACTCAAATTCAATGTGTGAAATACACATGTAAATCAAATCGGCAGATTGTATTCTTAAAAATTAGTAACATAAAAACAACTTAGAAAAAAGTAAAGTACCAGTCTCTTTTTCTGAGGGTTGTGGTGATTCACTTTTTGCTTTCTTTCCATTGGGATAATACTTTTCAAATCCTTTTGGAACTTTCTCACACAGCCTTTGCAAATGGTACAAAGATCCCAGGGGATAACTTCTTAAAGCAGGATGGAATTTAAAATTACTCTGTAAAATTAAGATAAATAATAATCATCATGTGTGAAACTAATAAGTTTCAAAATTATTATTTAAAAAAATAATCACTGGCTAAAATACTTACTGTACTCAATTTTCATTTTCACAGAAATGAATAAATTAATTTTTTTTTTTTTAACCATAGAACCATTTTTATACCTACCATAGAAAACTGAAATGTGAGCAGAGCCTGACTAAGGCAAGGACATAGGGGGGAGTTACCCCAGGCCCCCACAACAGAGAGGGCCCCCAAATCGAATAGAAAGTTTATTTTGCGTTTCCTTCTTTATTGAACTTTTTTTTAAACAAAATATCTAAACATTGTAAAATCTGTTAATTTAATGTTAGCTATTAATCTATAGCTTCCTTAATCTATAATATGAACACAAAAAAAATCTATATTTTGTAAATTCATAGCTTTATAAGGCGAAATTTAGCTAAATTTTCGCAATTATGACAGACAAATTTGGCGAATCAAAAATCTGTATTTTTACATATCACAAAATGCAATATGTCCACAAAAATACGGGTTTCTGATTGGCTTAATTAAGCCATCACAATTGCTAAAATTTAGCTTAATTCCGCCTTATTTCAACAAGGATATTAATTTTACGCAGCTAGATGACAAAGTTGACAATCAGAAAAACGAATTCGAATTAAATTATCAGAAAATCAATAAAATGGACAAAACGATATTTTGTCTGACCATTGGAGGGGGATGGACTTCATAGCTATTTTAGGCTCTAGTCAATTTTCATGTTATCAGGGGTCTGTCTACGTTTTTCTGTGAATTTTTGAAGGTACTGCTAATAGGTAGTAAATTTGGCCTGGACAAACCCCTGGTTATATATCAATCATGAAATGAAAAATTTAATTACCTCCGTTAAGTTCGGTTCTTCGTTAGTGATGCAGAGGAAGACCCCAACAAAGTTTTTGCCCTCGGGCCCCAATTAGGCTAAGTCGGGCCCTGAATAGGACTAAGAACAGCCAGTCAGTATAGGTAGAGTTTAAATAATTCAGATTCTTCCTCCTCAATTAACTTAATTCTTCAAGAAATATCAACGAAATGTCACTTCAGGTATATCGGGTTTATTCATAAATATGTATCACTGTATCGGTTTTCATTTCATAAATTCTTTAATTCGACTATTTTTTATAAAATACTTATAATTTAAACTTAAATTAGTTTAACATGAATTATTAAAGTCGTTCACACTGTTGTCAGCTTCAATCTACATCTCAATGTTAGTCTACGACAGAACTTATTTCACTTTTTTTCAGTAACTTACAGCCTGGCAACTTAATACTTTACATTAATGAATAGATCTTATACAAACTAAAAAACCTAGTGTTACAAATTATTTTTAAATGCTATCAATAATTTTCGAGGTTTTTCTGTATATTTTTCGTTCTAATATAACTGACTAAAAACATAATTTTCCCATAAAAATATTTTCAATGTGAAGTTTCTGTAGTTACTTTGAATAAACATCTGTATGATTACATATAATTGCACATCAATATAAATAAATATTATTAAAAAAATTTATAAGAGCAAATTTGAAGTTAAAAAACGAAGTTAAAAAGAAGCAAATTGAAGAGTATAATTTGTCGACATCTCGTAGACAAATTTTTTCCCCACACATATCTGGTCCTTTAAATTTTGCGAAATCTAAAGAAAATTTATTCTAGTTGCAATCATCTAGCGAATAATCAGAAAAACAAAAGCATTCTTGTTTTCCATTAGGAAAAATATTAGGGAAAGAAAAGAAGACCCAAGTACTCACTAAAATTCTAAGTAAATATGGCTCCAATACTTTCACCGAGCGACATAATCTGTAAGACATTGCAATCACTGTTGAAATTAAATATGACTTTGAAGTTTTAACATTTAAACTATTATTAAGTTTGTTTATTATATAAGGAAAGCTAAAAACAATCTTCTGTTGATGTAATTTATAAAGTCTGAACAGTTGTAATAGTTCGAACTCAAGTTCAATGAGTTTGTAATATTTGTCCTATGAAAAAGAAAGAAACTGATAAAACTGAAAATAAACAGTTTTAAAAAAAATTATTATGAACGAAAGTGATATAATCAATGAAACGTAGAAGCGCTTGTAACCTTTTACTCCGCATTCTGATGAAATCAGTAGTAGTAGTTGTAGTATTTTATTTCTGTCGCACTAGAGCTACACACGAGGAACAAATGGCCAATGCTACTGCATGAGGTGCACGCACTTTTGATCACCGTTGATGGAGAATGAGAATTTGATTGGTGAAAAAAATTTTCCGCAAAATGCTCAACAATCAGAACCATCTTTCTCGACGAAGATAGGAAATGCAAGAACCCCATTTAGAAAATTACACACTGGTAATTCCATTTTTTTTAACACAGTATGCACTGCACACTGCTCAGAGTTCAAAACGGGTCTCATCTTTTTTTCGAATGCACAACGGAGCGAAAGCTCTGAACTGTTTGGTTTCATGTTTATGTTTGCCTCGTAAGTTAAGCAATCCAAGAAGCAGAAAAAGATATTTGACTGATTCTATTACGTGACGAGCTTTGCTTTGTGCATTTTTGGGAGCGGAATCCTCTCCACAAGCTTCAGAACCGGGGTTTTTGTTTATATTCGGGGAAAAGAAGTGACTTTTAAGAGGAAAATGTTTGTCTTATTCTTTAAGTTCGGCTAAAAATTAACTTAGCTACGTCACAGAATGAAAATTTGATAAGTTATCCATGAGTAGAATTCCAGTTATCAAAGTTTTCTTTATTTTATTTAATATTCTTCTCTTTCTCTCTCTCTCTCTCTCTCATACAAAAAAAAAGCAGAGGGGGGAAGGTAAAATTCTTTCAAGGACGTACGAGTTGAATAAAATTGTAAGAAAAACTAGAAACTCTCTAAAGAAAAACTAGAAACTTTTGTGTTTCATAATTGTCACTAGAGAGCAGCATCAGTGTAAGAAAAAAGCTCGTTATTTTCATACTAACATTTCGAACACGAAGTGATACCTCTTCCCTTAGTTCTTTTTTAGAATAATAAATATATATAGAGAGATTTTTTTTTCCGAGAGGAATAATAATTTTTCTTTTGTACTGTTAGAATGGAAAACAGTTTCAAATCCAAGCTATAGAAACATTTTTGGTTTACTGAAAAATAATCGTTGAGCAGATTTTGTTGTCAGAAATTACTTAACGTAAAAAGCTTTTTATCCTTCCTCCTAGATAGCAGCACTACAGCCAAAATTTGCAGGGTTTGCAATATGATTATTGCATAATTATGAACATCAAAAATATCTTTATTGTAATTCTCTATAAAATTCGAAATCTATGATAAGTAGATAAACTAAATAACCAGTGATAATGATAAGTAACAAATAAAGTGTTAGAAATTCATCGTAGTTTTATGGGAAACTGAAAGGGTTAGATTAATTTTAGTGATTTTTCTTATTTGTAAATTTTTAAATATCTTGGCACACTTTAATTTTAATATTTATTTTTTTAAAGTTGTAAATTCTCTCTTTTTTTTAATTTATATATTTTCAAAAATTACAGTGTTGTATACATAAAACACCTTAGAGTTGTTTTAAAACTAACTCTAAGGTGCATTTTAATGCCCCTATCATAATTAACTTCCGTATGCAAAACTGAGGAGAATGTTTTAATCATCTATGTAAACCTTCATCTATCATAAGTTACCTCTAGATAGAATCAAGTTAACCTGTCTTATATACAGGTTAATTAGTACTTAATATTTATAGTTGTATATATATAGTTACACCATATTACTTCCCTTCTAGAATTTTATTTGTGATAGAATTCGATGAACAAAGTTGATTTATGCTGTTTTGTTTTTTTTTATTTTATTTTTTTATTTAATTATATAATTTTTGCAAATTTTAATCTTTCTTCATTTTCTTGTTTATAGCATTTCGCTCATTATTTTTCCTTCTTAATTTTTTGTTTATAGCATTTTTCTCATTTTTTTCCCTTCATTTTCTTTTCTTCATTTTTGTTTATATCATTTCGCTCATTATTTTTTTTCTTCAATATTGTTTATTGACCCTAAGATTATTTTCTTCACTGGAATTTTTTTCCTTTGGGCAGAATATTTTTAAGCAAATCAGCTATTTTAAGTGGACCCTCCATCATTGTTGGCAAGTTCATATCACGCCCGGGTCACCAACGAGGGGAATGTTCTAATCGACTATGTTAGCCTTCATCTATTAAAGGGTACCTCTAGATAGAATTAAGTTAATATGTCTTATATACTTGTGAATTGGTATTTTATATTTATAGTGGTAGTTACACCACAAAACAAGATGATTTTAAGCTCACTTTTATTGATTGCCATTATTAATCATGAGATGAGGTTTTTTTTTTTTATTTCCTGTGTATATGTTGTGAGAATCATTTAATAAGAATTGTTTACCTTGATTTCTTAATTTCTGGAATACAAAGACAAAGAAGTAATACTCAGTATAAACTTTAAATTATTTATCCTTTACACTTTTTTGTTCCAGAGTTAAACTTTAAAGCTTTATTGTTCTGTAAATTGGATAAGTAAGGAAGTTGCCAGATCAAAGCCTCAAAAATGTCTCTGTAATAATAAAAGTTAACACTTAATTAACTGTTGTAGAAAATCTCTGACTTAAAATATTATTATTTTCACATGCCTTGCCAAATGAAAGCATTAATTCGAAAATCGCAAGAAAGCTACAAAAAATTCCTTTATTATTCACTACATCTTAGGAAATACAATAACTTCGAATCAAAAATCTTTCTCTGTGACCATCTTTCAGATACAAGGGGCCGGCCAGATCGATTCCTGTCATCTGTTGTTGTTGTTGCTTATCCTCATAGATCTGACATTAGTCAGATCAACTCCAAAAAGTTGTTGACAGCCAGGAAGTCGATGACAAGAAGAGGAAATTAAGTCCACCTTGGACAGTCTGACGCAATCAAGTATATGTTTCGGTGAGGCTGGTTGGATACAGAATTTTTACAAATCGGGTAAATTTTTGTGCCACTTTCGAATGTTAGACATTTTAGGTGACCAGTCGAGAATCTGGCCAAGGCAGTCTGGGAGCTTCGATCGCAATTGATTCCCAGAAGGGTGCCAGGAGATGCCTAGGTGGAGTTTACCAGATTGATTTTTGTCTATATTTTTCATTGGAGCAAAGTTCCTGATAAGTAAGTGATGACCTGGTGGGCATATCTTCCACACTGCCCTCTTTGGCCAATCTATCTGCTATCTCGTTGCCACCAATATTAACATGTGATGGAATCCATTGGAGATGTATGTCATGGTGTTGAGAAATCTTTTTCATCTTGAGCAGGAAAGATATTCCTGTCATCTGAAATATTACAGTGTTTCGAATTCGTACAACTGGCAAAGCAATGGGTTCCGTTTCGGTTCTTTTAGCAATGAATCTTCTACAGCTTACACAACATTGAGCAACTGTTCCCGGCTTTGCAGATTAAAAAGTTCCCTCCTAAATTGCCCAATAATAAAGAAATTTCAACATGAAATAACTCCACGTATTTCCAGGAAATCAATAGGTGTTTTGATGGCAGTAGTACAGGATACACACAGGATGCAGGTTTTTGACTCTAATAACTCCTGATTTGTCAATAAATGTTCTTAGATTTTTGTTCTTACCTATGAAGCATTTTTTCTGAATCAATACGAATAGAGTTTTTTCTACTGTTTCTAGTTCAGTATATGACAGATCAGTTTCGTGCCATAAATTGATTTTCTCTAAATTGTCGACAAAACAAAAAATCCATTCTATAGGCCGTATTATTCTCTACTGAGAATGAAAGTTCTTATAATACATTCATTGGGCATATAGAAACTTCATCATGAGCTGTCAACACTTATTTACGCTCTTTGCCGTTTACTTCCTTTTCGGGGCTGAAGGTACTTTCAAGCACCCGTGATTCTGGGTTCGTTAACTATATTGGTCACTCCCACTATTTCATCTTTAAAAACTCTTCGCCGGAGTAACCACTGTAGGGTCGGTCTGTGGGGTTCAAATCAGAGGGACCATTCTTCTACTTCTGCCAAGCATCTTATTTCTTTCACACTGTTCCAAACATGTGTCTCATATTTCATTGAATCCAACACAATATGAGACTGAAGTCAGTCCAGTAAAATGTTTCGAGTTTTGGAATTTTTAAATCAACAATAACAGTTCTTTCTATCCAGCTCCAATTAATCATCTAAACAAAGCGATTCGTGGAATTGTTATAATTTTTAAAGGAACAGCACTTTCCCGGGCTTGCACAAAATTCACGTAAACCTGGTCTTTAGTCTCCACTCTTGAAAAAATACAGGTTGAATATGCAATTCTGCAAGCCTCACAGAAGTTATGTAGGCTAATCTTCTCTTCAGTGGATTTACCGATATTTTGCTATCTTAGAATGTTCAGAGTAGCAAGCAAACTTACGTCTTTAATCCATTTTAAAAATTTCTGTTCTAAATGTTCAGTTAATCATTGATTCCAATTTAAATTTGACTTCCAGCATTCTTGCAATACCAATTTAGAGATTAGGGTCACAGAAGAAGAGAAACCCGAACGATCGAACAATTTTTGAGCACACGACAATATTGTTCATTTAGAGGCAATAATTTCCCCCTCCCTCTGTGATTCAATCCTACAAGAAAGAGTACCATTTTTCAATTCTCAGTTGTTTAAGTCCAAAACACAACTGGATACACTCAATCTAGAATACGTAATTAATTTAATTTCGCAATTTGACTACCTAAGACTAAATTTAGCTGATTATAGTAACATTTTCGATCCCGATATAAATTATTTTATTTTATTACCGCCGCTGAACAGCCGGCCCAATTTTTTTTAGTTTACGACTACTAATGTTCAACTACGTAGCCTTGTAATTTTGAACCCAATCCAGAAGACAAGGGAACTCCTGGATCAAGTAGTGGGAGAAATTTGCCTTCGTGGAAGACTTTTTTGATGAAACTATTCTGAATTTGCGTTACACGGAGAGGAAAAGCACTAAAACCTCCCATGATTAGCCTAACGACAAGGGGACTCTGACCCATGATCCTTCTACCACTGAGGGTATTTTATGTCAGCACTGTGGTCGGTGAGAGCCAGATGTGGAATTCGTATCGATCAGTCCTTGCTGGGAATCGAACCCGGACGACTTCATTGGGAGGCGAGTACTCTATCCCCTGAGTCACCATGGCTGCATTTATAGGAAGTAGCTTAAAAGCTCAATGGTTAAAAAGTTGCACATTAATGGACTTGAGGCGTGGTGGCTCAAGGGATAGAGCGTTCGCCTTCCCTTGGGTAGAACTGGATTCGAATTCCAGCCACGGCACGCGTCAGCGTGGTGAAAAGAGTTTAAAATCTTTTTATTGAATATATTAGCCTTAGAATCTTTAAAACTTAGAAAGCATATAGAGATTCTTTCAGAATATTGATGGGTACTTATTAGCGAATAAGAATGGTGCTACATTTAAGACCACACGCCGATACCCATACAGTTTGTTCTCCCCTTTAGAATTAGACCATAAAAAACTTAAATAATCTATCTTTTACATCGATTTGCAAAAATGCTTTCTCGATATCATCCTTAGCCTCTCTGAGCCACCACGGCTCACATGGCAAATATCATCGAGACTAATCAAGTTAACTTTTCCATTCTTTCCACACCTCCAAACATTTTATCAGAAAAAAAAACTGTGGCCGGGAAAATAGACAGATACGATACACCACGCTTCTCCCCATGAGCCCCCAACCACGAACTTACTTTAGCAACAGCAGTGTCACCACCACAGCTAATCCCAACGTTTGGCCTAACCTCCCTGCAGGACCCCTAATTTATTGTTTAATTATTACTTTACAATTATTTAAAGAAACAGATAAATTCAGACATTGTGCAACTATTGTAGAACATTGACTATTGACATTTGAGACCCATGGGAACTGAGGGCCGAGAACAGCGACCCAACAGAAGAAGCGTGGCCTCCTAACACCTCTCAACAATTCGTGAATTAAAATTTTACCGCAATTTTTATATTTTAAAAAAATCGATTACATCATTTGTCGAAATCTCCCCTTTTGCAACCGATGCTAATAATTTTCTTCCGTTTTTAACGGTCTGTAACAAAACATCTGAATGCAAAGAAACGTTATTTTTTGAATCTTCAACTGTCGCTATTGTGCTCTATCCAGGTGAAATCTGTGTCGTTTACCACACAATATACACTTAACTTTTGACCTACAATTTCAACATGATTTTGAGAAATAAAACAAACTCCTTTCTAAAAAATTACATTTTTCTTACCTTTATATGAGAGCCCTAAAATACTTTTCTGCTAAATGTTTAGTACATTTTATGTTTTTGTTTATCACAAAATAAACAAATGTTCTCAAGCTTTTTAACGACACTACTCTCTCTCTCTTTCGATTCACCCCCCCCCCCCATAAATCTTTACAATTAGCGATATTTAATTCCTCTGTTACTGTAAATTATCGAAATGGTTGGTTGTTGACTTATACCGGTGACTGTTGACAATCACATAGTCGCTTTGCTAAATGTCCGAAATATACACTAGGTCTAGTTAAGTGCCACTGCCCGGTATGCCCTACAGCAATGTTTTTTTAAGATCAAGCACCACTGCCCAGTATGCATTTAACCGGTATCGATATTATAATATCGAATAAATATAATAATATCAACGAATAAACAAATATCAAATATATATATATATATATATATATATATATATATATATATATATATATATATATATATATATATATATATATATATATATATATATATATATATTTATATATATTTAATTTTAAAGCATTTTTTTAATCAAAAGAAAACCGCGCAGACCTTGGATAAAAACTTCACCTTTTAAGAACACATTGAGTTGTCCTGAGTTGTTGAGTTGAGTTGTCCAAATTTTCAAGACATAACATGATTCAACACGAAGAGAGCATAAAATGCTGTCATGTTTGTCTTACGTCACACCCAGCGATTCCAAGGACTGAAGTTTTCATTCGAGGTTGTGGTATAATTAAAATTCTGATTTTCTTCGGCTATCGGAAAACTTGGCACTATTTCACAGTCTGATTTTGGAATTGTAGCTTGAATTAAGTAAACCCATTAAAATTATTGTCATATTAGAATCTTCATGAATTTTTATAAAAGTTTGACAAAAATTCAACCAGCTTCTAGGATCACCGTCGAACTCTATTAAATTTATCTTTGGTAATTTAAAACTAGCTGACGACACCGGATGTTGAGATTCGATATTTTTGCCTTCAGAATTCGACGTTATTTGAAATATTTGAGTTTCATCTGACCGTAGCAATAAAAATTTTCGTTTTAATGCAGATAAATTTGTGTGCTTACTATGCACTGCTTTCAAATTCTTTAGCTGAATCATCTTCAGACATTTTATTTTTTAGAAGAATATTCAATATTTTCTTATTATCAATTTTCCGTCTGTTGAATTTATCTTTTAGTTGCTTATGTTTCTAATGCCACTTGCCAATACTAGCAATCCTGCTTGGTGAAACGTAGTGAATTTTTGGCAGTGGGTGCGTTTCTTGTTTTTCAATGGCGCCATCTGTAGCCAAGAATACGATTTCAGCCACACGCATGTCACTGTCCGTTTACAAAGCGGACTCATTCATTCATCCACATCGTAATTTTGATCTGAATCAGAGAACAATCAACCTCCAATTCAGTACCCCCAGAGGTATTGATTTGTTATGAGAATAAAAGGACTTTGTGACCCGACAGATTTAAGGTGCACCCATCACCATTTACCACGGAGAGGATCGAACTCTTGATCCAACGTTCTACCTAACAGATCTCGGCCAATTTATCTTCTAGTTATTCCAATCAAAACACACTTTGAGATGTTCTTTTTATAATTCCTCCTTTAAAAGAATTGAGGAATTTCATAAATGCAGAAGGTGTTCTTTATGTTTTCAGCCGTTGCCCTATCGTTATAATATTATTTCTTCATCTTCTAGATGAACGATTTTTTTCGGCAGTAGCAAACTAAATGTATCAGTACCTTCTAGTAAATGTAATAGTAGTACCTTCTTTCGGTGGAACATCTCGAGTTTTGAATTTAAATCCCACGAAAATTATCTTCGCGACGAATTGTCCCACGACTGATTGTGCTAACGAAGAATTGTCCCAAGTTTAATTGGAACGGAAACACGGAACCAATTGTCGTCACGACAAATGGATGCAGATCTAGTTAAAGTGATCCTTAGAAAGTTGCGAAAGTTCAACTAAGTATTAAAATGTAAGAAAAAATGTCTAAAGCCGTTATCATGATGCAAAAATAAATTATAGCTAACAGAAGGTTATCGTTGCACATTTATGAAAATCGATCCCAGTTTTAAAACACGATTTCATGGTAAAAAATATTAAAAAAATTCCTGATTTCAATACTTTATGTGTACTTTTCAGTAAAGTTTATATCAGAGATGTAACTTCTAACTCGTTTTATCTCTGATAAAACTGATGACTCTCTTTTTTTCTCTCTGTTTTAAAATTATTAGTTAAGGGCTGTTAAAATATAATGCAAGCACGAGGGGGGGGGGAGAGACTGGGGGATATGAGCAATAAATAAGTAATAAGTAAAAAACTAAAATCACATCATTTTCAAAAATTTGCTATTAAAAGAATCGTAATGACAACTTTAAATTTAAAATAACATTTACATTTGGAAAAGGAAAAAAATAGAATGATAAATTTCTTCAAGGAGATTCAGAGGTTCAGAGTTTTAACCACTGAAGGAAAATAAAGAAAATTCCTAAAAATATTCTCTACTCAAAATATTGTAAAATAAATCGAAACGCTAATTTTATTATTACAGTCGTCCCCACGTAATTGCGTATCGGTTAGTCGAATAACCGATATTATACGAATAAAATTTAACGGATCGAAATCATGATATGTTAAACTAATGTTAAATTTCCTCGTTTAAACGGATACTTATTGTTCCTTGTAAGGATTTAGGATGTAAGAAAAAGGTACACGAGTGATTTGTTTTGTGGTCAATACTTGCAGTCCCCTCCTAGTACGCAATTAATTTTGATAAGAAAAGGTTCCAAAACCTAGCACATTAGTGTTCAGTGTTTCTTTCTCTTAAGTAGAATAATCATAGCTTACTCCAGCGAACTTGAAATAACATTCATATTTTATGATGTTGACACAGAAAGTTTTAATTACAATTGTTTTTTGATCAAAGAGTGAAGTTTATGTATTTAAAAAACTACACTATGCATTAAATACCATTAAAAAGTTTAATTTCTAGAAAAATGTATAATTTAAGATTGAATAAAGCACTCCCCTTTTAATCGAATAACCCGCTTAATTGAATAGAGTTGGCTGGAATCAATCGGGGTTGACTGTATTACTTATTTTTTGGTAAAATTATAAGGAATATTTCCGTGTTATTAATCTGTCGCGCCAACAACAATAGCCAAAGTACCAAATAATTGCAAGTTTAAAATGGATTTTAAACTTGCAAATATTTGTCCGGAGGTGGCTGGTGGCTACGAGTTATACCTTTCAAGTTGATCCTGTCCGGAAGTTGTCAAGACTTGACGATTATTCTGTCACAAATCTCCCCGAGTAATATCATTTGTTTAAATTTATTCCTAAAATTATATTACTTGCAGCCAAAGTTAAGACAAACACAGGGTGTCTCGTCTTTTTTACGTAAGCATGGGTGGGGGTTGTAATTTGTCCAAAATCTATTAAAAATTTTTTTTAAAAGCATGCTTACGTTTGCGCAATATTTGAACGGACGCTTTAATTTTTTCCCCTTCCATTCACTGTATTTTAGCAATTTAAAAACAATATGCATGAGTTAAGCGATTGACTGTAACAAAACAGAATAAATTTTTACCTTTCTTTGTATTTATTGTTTATTTGTTAATTCGAGAAGAAAATTTTTGTATCCATTATATTTTATTAATTAAAAAGTTATTGTTTAGGTACATTTTAACTAACGGAACTTAATTCATGAATCAGTTCAGTGTGGTATATCTTTCAAATCGTAATAAAACTATTGTTGTAAGCCGTAACAAAAATATGCAGTTATAATGCAAGCTTTTAAATAAGCCGAACTAGCAAAAAGGGTAATGATAAATATAAATGGTCGATTGGGGTCGGTATAGCCTGGTTAGCAGGGCGCTGTACGGTATTGGCTGTACTCAAGTTTGTGAGAACGAGAGCTCGAATCCAGCAGGCCGAAGACTTCTCGTGTAGTAAATGGTGACTGGTGCATCTTAAATCTGTCAAGTCACAAAGTCCTCCATGCTCCTCAATGACTTTAAGAAGTCATTTGTCGTCTAATAATTTATTTTTTTTTGCAAATGTTCTCTGTTGTCATAATTGCTTTGAGTTTGCAACATTTATTCGTGACCATTAGATCAAGTTTAGCCAATCTTTAGCCAACCCCCTCAATGTTAATTCCAAAAATTTCGCAAAACATTAATATGGATGAGAGTTGTGTGAAAATGGAAAGCTTTTGTAATATTTATTTAAAAAGCTACCCCAATGTCGCATTATCCAAGCTCCTAAAAATTTTCAAAAATCGAGAATTATTTATTAAATTGATTGCGTTCATCTAAGTGAAAAATCTCGCTAAATTGACCGATTTTTAAAAGTTAACTTCTAATATATAAACAATAACTTCGAATATATTAAAATTAATTGCCCCGTTCTAAATTACTCTATAATTGGGTATAATATAGCCTACGTCACAGGTTGTGTTGTTCCTACTAAATTTAACCCATGAACGGCATTTTCTGCGAGCCTAACTTCAAGCCACAAATAAACAAACGAAGTGTTCGATCGTTTAAATAGCTGCTCGCCAGATTTTATTGCATTACAAAGAAAAGTTATTGAAACTAAATACAACTAAATAAACAGCAACAACTAAAACAAATAACAACAACTACTAATAACAATAACTAAATAAACAACAACTAAATTCCATTCGTTTAGCATTGCGTCATATGTTGTTCCTACTAAATCGAAGTAGTTGAGTTTTTTTCATATTATACCCAATTCTTTACGTCAAGATGGTGTAAAAAGTCTGAAATAAAAACTTTCCTTTAAGTGTGTTGGGTTTTAAGCCATAGTAAAATGCGCGTTTTAAAATGAATTATCAATTCGCAATTGACATAAAACGATTTTGTGCGAAATATATTTATGAATCTGTTAACTATCTACTTTGTAAACAAGTTGATTTAAAATTTTGTATAATTATTCCATAAATACAGTGATAAAAAGAGCTCATATTATTTAAGCTCGAAGCATTTTTTAACTTCTTAAAAATTTAAATAATAATACCCTTTTCTCAGACGAGTTTCCCCCCCAAATCCATTCATTGTCATTCAAACTCACTTGTTCTAAAAGCGGTTCGAATAAAATTCTATTAAATGAGCAATTTGACAGCATAAAACAACCAAACGATTTTTTACCCTAATTTTAATCACCAGATAAAGAAGGTTGAAAATCAATAGCCAAACGATCATAAAAAAAATGAAACGTTACGACATTTAAGAACAAATAAAAAAGAAAGATAAAAATATCTAAACGAGTGAAAGATAAATTGACGAAAACGATAATCTGAGGAGAGATGAGGTGCGATAAAAAAAAGAAGAAAAAAATCTATAATGAAAAGAAGCAAGTATGCATAAATTATTGAACTCAACGCGTTTTGACAGGCCATTATTAACATAAGATGCGTTTGAAGGAACTGCTTTAAATAATAAATTGGGAAGAAGTAACCGCATCGTAGAATTAATAACCACTCAACTCTTCGTTAGTACTTGTTATTCAAAAAGGCCGTGTGTTGTCATCCATCTTGAGAGGAAAAGAAAACAAACAAAAACAATCATCGGTGGTAGCGCTTGCGCAAACCGTGTTCATTTTGTCGCTTCCTAATAACAAGCCTTTTAATGCGATGTCAGAAGAGCAAATTTCATACGACTTCCTAATTATTATCTAGATGGGTGGCTTTTTTTCCTTTCCCCACTTTTGATCCCCTTTCCCCCCAATCTTTAAAGCACTCCGCGGCTCTTCTTTCTAATTTTGAGCAGTTTTTTTTTTCTCTCTCCCTCCCTTCTTTCACGAAGTTGAAAAATTTTTCTTCCTTTTCTTCCCTCCATAATTTGATTTTTGTTCTTGAAAAAAAGTTAAGGGATCCTACACAAATGACAATTTGGTCATTAAATCACATCATAGTTGGTAAAGTTGTTTTTTTCTGATAAACTGCCAACAGTACAGACACATTTTTTGTTATAAAAAAATAAAATAAAAATGACTGGGTAATTTGTGATTTGCCTTTCTACAAAGTGCAATGCTAATCTAATGAGAGAAATTGTAACATACCTTATGATCTATCCATTTACTGAAAGAGAAATGAAACAAAATCTTTCAAGACCTCATTTTACTAAAAGATCGGGTATATAAAAAATAAAAAATAAATGACCGACGACCATTAAAGAACAACAGAAAGAATGTTTTGCTTCTTTATGTCCTAGGAAATCAGAACTTACCTCAAAGTTCTACAACAAATGGAGCTGACGACTGAAAAAAAAAATTTTTTTTAACTATTTTCTTCAGATATTCTTTCCAGTGTTTTTCAATCCCATTTACTCGAATGGCCGGTATAATATTTCTGTCATTTTTTTTTTACCGCGGACTAATAAGGTTAGGATTTTAGATAGATGGAATAATTTTTACATTTGTAAAATAGTGGCGCTTATCAATTTAAATATACAAACAATTTATATGAATCGTATTAAAAATGATTAATTTCGCAATTCGAATAACTAAATAGGGAAACCAAATTATATAACCATGTATAGGAAACAAAAGAATACATGTAAATAAGAAATAAATGAAACGGAAATAATAAATGAATCTGATTTCTGTTGTAGTTTATAAATGACTAACACGCCATACATAGTTACAGCAATACAAAAAGCAAACCCTAGATAAAGTCGATTTCGATGTTTCGTTCTAACATTAGTCATAACCGAATATGTATTTTCAAATAAATAAGTTGAAGGAAATGGCAATAAAATCTTAACGGCTTATGGAGTTAAGAGCATGCGTTTTGTATCATATCAACGTCTGATCTGTTATACGTTAAAGTAGTTACTGAAGAAAAAAACGGATTAAAGTATAGTCTTTTTTTTTCTTCCTTTTTTTTCTTCCCCATTGGCAAAATGAGTGTTAGTTTGGTTCGATGGCGTATGCACCTTATTTAGACGTCATCACACTTTTCAACTGTGTTCAAGAGAAATAGTAAACAGTGCGCATGCGTCGTCATTGCATGCGTTGCTATGGCGACCGCTGCTATTTGATATTTTTTTTAGAATTCTTTTTTTCACTTTTAATTTTGTTATACATTAAGTTATTAATTTTGTTTTGTTATACTGCGTTTATTTTTGAGATATGGGGCCAGAGAGATCCCATAAATACTTCTTGAGTTGTGAATAAAAGAGAATTTCATCATTAGATCGATATTTTTGCTTTTATTGTTTTAATTAAGAACCAAAAATATTAACCTACAGTTCAAACTGGATCGTTTTCAATACTAATTCAGGTGAAGATCACAAATAAAGTGTGTCCCAAACTGATTGACACGTTCCCAAAGGTTAGAATTGAAGCAAGAAAAAGAAAAAAAATTAGACAACAACTATTTTGCCAATGGATAACCTGTGATCGACTTCTGGTGATCGCAATTTCTTTTTTTTTTTATTTGGCTGAGAAAAAAAAGATTTTTGTCTCGATATTTAATAAATAACAAATTTATCAATTTTAGACAACAGTGCTAGTGGGCCCATGAACAGAGTTTGCGGCTAGTTCCTAGACCAGGGGTGGCGAACCTTTATACACCAACGTGCCATTTTCTCTAAAAAATTGCTTAATGAGGTCATAGACGTGCCGTCAAATAATTTTGACTTCGTGATTATTGGGAAAATAATAATATTAAGCACTATCAACTCAAAACTCTTTACTTACACCAGGGGTGATTGTGAGCCCAAGTCAAAATTCCGAAAAATTTCCTGAATTTGAAAAAAAAAAAAAAAAAAAAAAAAAAAAAAAAAAAACAGTTTAAATTGAAAAATTAGAAAAAAATTAAACAAGGTTTTTTTTCCTTTTTCTCAATGTTTCTTAGTTTACTAAAAATATATTTAAAATTTTACACATACCTATGATGACCTGGAGAAGTAGTTAAAATCTACAAATATGTCTTTTTTTTTTTGAGTTTATGATTATAACAACTATTTAGTGATAAAAAATGAATATTAATCATGAATATAAGCTTATAAAGTATCTCTCTGGCTCTCCCTTACAAACAAATTAAATAAACTGTGTTTTTAAGTTCTACCTTTAAAAATTTGATTTCCGGAAACTTAAGTGATCAAGGATTTTTTGAAACATCTGGACTTTCGATCTCCGGAAACTTCCGGATCACTGTTAGCGAAAAATCCGGAAATCAGGATTTTTTCCGGAGCACAATCAGCCCTGTTACACTGAAAAAAATAATACATTTTGCAATATCTCAGTTATACGCGTAATTCAACTTTCAAGTAACATTAGTGTGACTTCTGTTGTTGCAGATTAGATGACAAATAACTTATATTAGGTTGTAAGATCTTAGTTTAAGCAGGACTGTTAATTTTTTTTTTGCTAGTTATTTATTGTTAGCTTGTTTTTTTATGGCTATTAATTGTTTTTTTAGCATTAATTTTTTTATTAATATTGTTTATTATTTTGTTTATTTTTTGTGAATTTTAATTTAATTGTTACATATGCTTCATAGTGTAACAACAATTGTGCCCAAAGTATTGTGACGCGTGCCATAAATGGCACGCGTGCCATTGGTTCGCCATCCCTGTCCTAGACTATCCTAACTGATCAAAGCACCTTACTACCGAATTCCTGGGTCAAATCTGTCAAATAAATGATTAATATTCCATAATATTTATAGAACCGTCAATCAACGAAACGAATGGAAGGTATATAAAGAGGACATTAATCTATCATAAAATTATCTCTCATAAAATTATACTAATACAATTCTGCAATTACCATTTTCAAAACGATAATTTAGTATTATACACATTTTTGTTTGTAGATTTTGGAAAAATGTAGTTGTATTTGTTTAATTTCTGTAAAAAAATTTTTTTTTAAATCCTCTGCAAATTTATCATTCAATAATTATTAACAGTAAAGAATTATTCATTGTAAATTGTAGTAAAAAAAAACCTCTGGATTACTTAGCAGACTGCATGAGTGACTCGAAATTCAACATTCAATGCAAATTTATCATTCAATAATTATTAACAGTAAAGAATTATTAATTGTAAATTGTAGTAAAAAAGTGACTCGAAATTCATTATTCAATGCAAATTTATCATTCAATAATTATTAACAGTAAAGAATTATTAATTGTAAATTGCAGTAAAAAAAATCCGCTGGATTACTCTGCAGACTGCAGAAGTGACTCGAAATTCAACATTCAATGAAAATTTATCATTCAATAATTATTAACAGTAAAGAATTATTCATTGTAAATTGTAGTAAAAAAAAAACCTCTGGATTACTTAGCAGACTGCAGAAGTGACTCGAAATTCAACATTCAATGCAAATTTATCATTCAATAATTATTAACAGTAAAGAATTATTAATTGTAAATTGCAGTAAAAAAAAACCTCTGGATTACTCTGCAGACTGCAGAAGTGACTCGAAATTCAACATTCAATGCAAATTCATCATTCAATAAATTACTAACAGTAAAAAATTATTAATTTTAAATTATAGTAAAAAAAACCCTCAGGATTACTCTGCAGACTGCAGAAGTGACTCGAAATTCAACATTCAATGCAAATTTATCATTCAATAAATTACTAACAGTAAAAAATTATTAATTTTAAATTATAGTAAAAAAAACCCTCAGGATTACTCTGCAGACTGCAGAAGTGACTCGAAATTCAACATTCAATGCAAATTTATCATTCAATAATTATTAACAGTAAAGAATTATTAATTGTAAATTGTAGTAAAAAAAAACCTCTGGATTACTTAGCAGACTGCAGAAGTGACTCGAAATTCAACATTCAATGCAAATTTATCATTCAATAATTATTATCAGTAAAGAATTATTCATTGTAAATTGTAGTAAAAAAAAAACCTCTGGATTACTTAGCAGACTGCATGAGTGACTCGAAATTCAACATTCAATGCAAATTTATCATTCAATAATTATTATCAGTAAAGAATTATTCATTGTAAATTGTAGTAAAAAAAAACCTCTGGATTACTTAGCAGACTGCATGAGTGACTCGAAATTCAACTTCAATGCAAATTTATCATTCAATAATTATTATCAGTAAAGAATTATTCATTGTAAATTGTAGTAAAAAAAAACCTCTGGATTACTTAGCAGACTGCATGAGTGACTCGAAATTCAACATTCAATGCAAATTTATCATTCAATAATTATTATCAGTAAAGAATTATTCATTGTAAATTGTAGTAAAAAAAAACCTCTGGATTACTTAGCAGACTGCATGAGTGACTCGAAATTCAACATTCAATGCAAATTTATCATTCAATAATTATTAACAGTAAGTAATTACTAATTATAAATTGTAGTAAAAAAAACATCTGGACCACTCCACAGAAGTGACTAGCTGAAAGGCCCCTATTTGTTTATAAACTTGACACGATTTTCGTAGTTTCAATTCGTTCAAGCTATTGCCATTTTTGGGGGTTTTTTCTTCGTGAATTTGGCCTCACTTTTTTTTCCTTACGTTACATTCTATTTTTCTGTACAAAAGCTATAGGGACTTAAGAACTGGAAAGAACGAAGAAGTGTTGAAAAATGTAGTAAAGTATGACGGAATAAATAAAAAAATTTATCATGGTTAATCAACTGCGTAGTAATAAAAAGCCTGCGATATCGATCTGCTGCCCTGCTGGAATGCATATCGGAGTTGAATTTTAACATGTTGAATTTGAACAAATTGAATTTTTATTCAGTTTTATTCTGTTTTTAATATTAGTTTAATATTTTTACATATTACATTTTCATAATGAAAATCTCCACTTTTTTGTACAAAACTGTTAATTTTTAACAAAAAAAAAATTTAAAATTCCAACGCTTTCCAATAAAAAATCATTGAGTCAGTCCTATCTTACCATAACTTTCTCAGAAAATGACGTAACTTTGCGTCTGAAATTATCGAAATTTTAAATAAATGAATAATAAAATTATTTCCAACTTTAACGATATTTGCAAGTAAAACTTAGTGAGCAGTTAATTTCCAAACAATTTTCAGACCATCAATGGTTAGAAAGCATGTTAAAATAATGCCTTAACTGCTTTATATATATATATATATATACACCCTAGCCTAAAGGTATATATATACCTTTTTTTCCGAAAGAATAATTTCTTCATCTCCTTAGGCTACACTTTGTGGCTAATAGTTTCAAGAATCTTATGTCTTCAGCTATTTAATACTGGTTTATGTTACGTAAATGTTACGTCAGCAGCTGATTCATAGATTTATGTTACGCAAATGGATTTTTGATTCAATACTTAGAGCGTGAAGTTTCGTCTCTCATCTTCACATTTTCGATTTCAATTTATGGGTTACCTTGGAACACTCTGTTCGCTATCTGTCTTACAAAGGAACCAAACGAAAATAAAAATCCCTAGCTTGACGCAGTTATTTTCAAATTGCGAAGCTGATCGGAAATTCCGGAAAACCTTGTTTAATCGTGTTCTTAAATTGCTTGCGGGAGTTGCTTGGCAAGAGTTGGCCCCATAGTGGAGATAATTTTCGATAAAATGGCGAAAAGAAAAACTAATAATGGTATGTAAGTGAAAATAGTTTCTTCCGCTCTAATTTATTATTCTTTCTTAATTAAAAATCAGTAATAATTTAGCTACTAATATTCACTTGGGTGAATTGAATTTTATAGTTCGTCGTTCAAACGACACTTCTTTTTCTTGCGAAGTAAAAAAAAGAGGATATTTTGCTAAATACAGATAGACAATTTAATAACCCATGGAAAAGATCAAAATCAGAGAATGAATTGGAAATATCCCTTGACATTTATTGACAAGAATATTAGTATAAAGAAAATAGTTTACATAAAAAAAATTTTTTTTAATGAAAGCAAATAATAAGTAGCAGCATAATAATAATAAGTAGTAGTAGCATAATAATAAGCAAATAATCTTATCTGTAAAAATAAGAAATTAGAAAATATGACACTTATGTAAAACTTTTAGAATTTTGTGAATGAAAATCGTTGAAAAAAGATTTCTTTTTAAAAAAAAACTTTAAAAACTCCAAAATTAATTCAAAATTTTAAATATAACCTAGTCATTTTTCTATCCTCTTCGTTAAGGCATTACGTCTCTTTTCGAAGGCACATCTGGTCAGAGCCAGACTTCTTGCCTCCTCATATCCATTTAGTTTGCATTGTACCTTTGCCAAGTAAGTCTCGGCCTTCCTCTCTTAGGTTTTCCACCAGGCGCCCTAGTAAGTGCATATGTTGCTATCCCGTTTTACACGAAAGGTAAGTCCAGTCCATCTTCTCCTCAAACTTTCCTCATGAATGGGTGATAATTTTGCTTTGGTTAATAGATCTTTACTTGAAATAGAGTTATTTTTGGCAAGATGATTTTTAAAATAGTTCTTAAACATTTGTTTCGGAAGGTTTTCAGTTTTTGAGAGGTTCCAATGAAAGCATGCAAAGGTTTAAAATCATTTATTTTTTCGATATATTTTTATATTTGAATCACTCAAAAATGTAAACATTTTCTATTAATTCATAAAAACAGTTCAGTTGAAATATATATATATATATATATATATATATATATATATATATATATATATATATATATATTAAAAATTTCGAGAAAACATGGAAAAAATGACAAAACAATGAAAAAAGGGAAGGGGAAAATTAATAAAAATCGGGAAAAAAATAAATAATCTTTTCATCAGCTCACACGATTATATCCGTAAAAAGAAGTGCCATGTTTCCTCTACATTTTTAACTTATTTCATGAGTTCTATTTACTTGCAGCCTATGCTCAGTAAATAAAACTTATTGTTTTTCTTAATTCTCTTCATTTTTTTTATTTGTTGTTCTTTTTGTATTTATATATTTGGATTTTAATTGTTTGTAAAAATTTAAACTATAGGTCCATCATTCTTGTTTATCATATCATTAGCAGATAAGCGGCTATTAAGCATACAGTCTAATGCTCTTTACGTCACAGAAATAAATCTCTTAAATCGGGGATTTTACATGTTTTCAAAATTCCATGCTTAACGTACTTATTATCTTCCTGAATTGAAAATGATCGGAGCCCTGAACTCAAATATTAGTATGCCAGCAGATTTTGTAACATTGCAACCTAGGGTGCGTTGTAACATCGGGTGAAAAAAAGAATCGATCCTTCACCTGTCTCTGTTGATAGGACATTCATCCATCTTGAGAGTTGACATAAGTACTTTGTGTGTCGAGCGAGTGTTCGACAAGATTGCGGGACAAATTCTAAAGTTTTTGAGACCTCTTCGCTTGTCAAACTTTGACATTTATTTTGATGAAAAAGCCTCTTTTGGAATCCTCTGAGGGGGATTTCAGTAGGGAGGGAGGAGGTAGGGAAATCCTCGGGAAGAGGGCAGTTAAGTGGTTACCTGTGAAAAAGAGTTGTTAAATAATTTATTTTTAATGTTTTCATTCAAATGTCTTCCTGGAAGAACTTTTGCTTTTAGTGAACTTTTTAAGCAATAGCTGGCAAGTTATTCATATTGCAGTCTAATCTTGCAATATTGATTTAATGAACACTAAGTGTTAGTGAATTTTTTTAGTGGTCCCGTCCTACATGTTATTTAATGAATTTTATTTCACCTGATTATGGATGAAAATAACTCAATTGTAAAATCACTATGGTAAGTTATGGCAAGCAGCTTGTAAGTTATTCATATTGTTTCTGCTGTTTCTAATTTCACTTGCCAATTAACCAGAAAGCCTGCTTTGTGAAATCGAGCGAATTTAAGGAAGAGAGGGCATTTCTTGTTTTTCAGTTGCGCCATCTATGGCCAAGAATACGTTTTCAGACTAACACACACGTCACAACCTATTTCAAAGGACGGACTCATACATACATCCACAGATCGTAATTTTGATCTAAACCAGAAAACAATTCATCTTGAATTCAATACTCCCAGAGGTATCGATTTGTTACGGGAACTTGGAGGACTTCATGATCCCGACTGATTTAACGTGCATCAGCTACGTTACCATTTACTACAAGGGAAGTCTTTGGCCGGTGCGGATCGAACTCACGATTTCTTGGATAAGGGGCCTCAACGCCCTACCAACCAGGCTATTTCCTTTACGCATACATTACTTCTCACAATTAGGGCCGTGGTCCCTCCCAGTAATTGATCCAGGAGTACCCTTGTTTTCTAGATTGGGTTCAAAATTACAAGGCTGCGGAGTTGAACATTAGTAGTCGCACACCCGAAAAATTCGGTGGGCGGTATAAAATTACAAAATGTAATAAAATTAGAGCCTAGGACCACTGGAAAAATATTTGCTCAAACTAAGAAAAACCTATTGTACTCATTATCAAAACTATACCAATTACCATAATACCAGTAGTACATATCACCGCCAATAGTACATATAAATTAAGCGTCATCTGTAAATCCTGATTTTCTGTGGACTTCTAAAAATTTCCCATTAACGTTTTCTCCGTTAACTTTGCTTTTCAACACAAAGCCTATTTTATTTAAATTAATATATATTAGAGCCGTGATGGCTAAGGGGATAGAGCGTTCGCTTTCCTCTGAAGTGAACCGGGTTCGAATCCCAGTGATGGTTGGTCGATATCAATTCCGCACCCGGCTGGAGCCGACCACAGTTCTGACGTGAAATATCCTTAGTGGTAGACAGATCATGGGTTAGAGTCTCCTTGACGTCAGGCTAACCGTGGTAGGTTTACGTGGTTTTACTCTCAATGTAACGCAAATGATGGGTTGTCCTACTCGAAGAGGAATTTCTCCCAATACTTGATCCAGGAATTCTCTTGTTTACTGGATTGAGTTCAAAATTACAAGGCTACAGAGTTGAACATTAGTAGTCGTAAACCCTAAATTGGGTCAGCTGTTCAAAGACATAAGCGCCTCAAAATAAAATTTAACTAAAATCTATCTATATTATATAAAACGCTAATACGTACGTATGTATGTATGTATGTATCAATAAAACCGATGATATTTCTTTTCTCGCGCTGGCAACAGTTTTCATTTTTAATTGATTGGATTCGGCGCGCAAGAGCACGTAGTGAGCAACCAGATAGCAATAACCAGAGTGAGCATTATCAGGTTGTTCAATTCAGATTCATGCACTAAAAACATGACAATATTTAATTTAAACTCAATTAGGAATTAAATAATTAATTGAAGTGAGAATGCTTTAAAAGGCCGCTGTTGAATTGATATTTTTCTACTGGGAGCTACCTAAACGTCTAAAAAACGTTTAAGTGTTTGTATTGAATGCATTGAATGTTTTTTATATTTCGCGTTAATTTATGCATTGAGTTTTCACGCTTTAAAATGCAGAATATTAGTGAAGCAATATTTGATCATTTATTTTGCTAATATGTTTCTTATTTAGCTAATGTTTTGATTTTTTCACCATGTACAGTCCGCAAAAAAAAAAACGAATCACCCTGAATAACTTTCGTTCTTATGATCGGATTTTCACGAACTAAGTGTCAATCTTAATGGTTCTTGGGGGTGACCTCAAATATGCTAATTAATTAGTGCTAACTATTAATTAAGTTACGAAATCAGACACAAAAACGTACTTTCTCTGAATAAACATATATTTTTTTTTACATATTTGGAATCTAGACACTTGAATTAGGGGGGGTAGACAAAATTTCAAGAAAATTGGGTGGTAAATTGGGTAGCAATAAAGGTTTATATATTTGGCGATAGTCCAGAAAACCGCCAAAGAAAGTCGCCTGCGCAAATGAATATTTTAAGATAACCCATTGACTAATTCAAAAGAGGAATGCTTAGTTTTACTAGGTTGCTAGGTAACCATACTATGACTGTAAAAAAATTGAAATAATGTTTTGTGATTGCTCAGAGAGGTTTAATTCATTGTTAATAGAAAATCTCTCGAAGTTACTAGGCAATAGACAATTCTTAAGCTGATTTCTGTCTAAAAAGCAAAAAAAAAAATATTTTAATGCCCTTTGAAAAGAAAATTTGAATCGATTTATAAATTATTTATGATTTTCTAAGTTGTTAGAATTTAAATACATGAACTTTTTATCTGATATTGCTTAGATTATGCTGTTTTTGCTAAATTTATTCGAGTATTTCATACTAAAATCAAATTGACATAACTTATTACAGCTATATACAAAATTTTAGGGATAATCATTTTTACAGCTTTAACCCCTTGGGGACAGTGATTCATGAAAGCATTCTTACAAAATCAGAATTAGGATGTAAATAAATAAAAAACGGTAGCTTAAATGCAGGCTTTGCTAATTTCACGGACTTACTCTGCCTTGAATTTAATTATTGTTAGTTTAATCATATATATAATCAATGCTAGTTCAAAGTAGAACTAAATAATTTTATTTTGAACTAAGTAATGGTGAATTAAATAAATCAAACAATTATAACCCCGCCCACAAATAAACTGCTAAAGAATTACTTTGTTTACCAGTTTTATCTTTTTACCCTGGTAGATACTGTTTTATGCTGTCACGTATTTGTGACAGTCAGCGCGAAAGGGTTAATCGAGTCTTCTAGGCAAGAAAGTTTAAAGATGAAAAAAAGTGCTTGAAAAATAAAATGTAAACTGTATAGTAATTCTAATGCACATTCACAAGGTTTTCTGTAATTTACGATATTTCTTTTTTCTATAACTCAAGGAATTGCTGAATGTTTAGTGGCATTTTAAAGACATTGAAATATGTTATGTTTATGAATAAGATATTGAAATAATATGTTGCATATTGTATGATTCGTTGTTTATAAAATCGCTTCATTCTGCTAGATATTTAGGTTACATGGTTTTCTTTAGATAAAGATGATTAGTAAATTGCATCCTCGTGTTTCGATGCATTCTGAAACTTACGTTCGCAAATTCACCATACAATGTCGCACAGCATATTCTTCAATTACGATAAGCTACATTTACCACCAAATACTGCTACTATGATTATTTATGTTTTCTTATATATATCTGATACTCTCCTTTTAAACAGAGCTAGTAAGATCCTTAAGATACTGAAAAACTTAAAAGATAAAATATTTAATTTCATTAACTCAAAATTTTAATTTTTAAGTTAAATATAACTTTTACAATATTGATGCTCTTACGCTTTTAAAGACCACATGAATCCTGTTAAATATTAAAATGCATATGTTTACTTTAACGAGTGTAAAATCCTTATCAAAATAATGATCAAGACCCAAATGTAAAACAGTATAATTGGCGATACAAACTCAACTGACTTCGAAACGTATGAAGAGGGAAGTAAAAGTCGACATGCTTTGAGCGTTCAAATATAATCGCCCATTCTCAAGACTTGTCAGGCTTGAATAAGTTGTGACTTTCATTATTGGACGCTCAAAACATGTCTACTTTTATTATCATCTAATATTTTTTTAAATCAATGAAATTTTTATACTTTCGATTCAGTTTCTTGGGATTATCCATTTAGTTACACAACATATTAAATTATTTCAGTCGATATTAAAATAAGTTTTGAAAAGGTATTTTTTATATATATCGATGCCAAAGTTTATTCTACATATATTTTAGGGTATACTTTCGGAGTATTTTGATCGAGTTTATTTTTACACCCTTATTTGCTTAAATTATTAAATAATTTGCAAAAAATAAATTATTCAAGATACATGATTTAATGCATTTATATTGTAATAGTAAACGGGGCTTCCATCGCATATTCTTAACCTTAATACCGCTATCATTAAATAAATGGAATAAGCTTAGATAAATAATAAAAGCTAATTTTTTCCTCGTTTTAATTTTCAAGGAATAATATGTTTCGATCAAACAGATTTCATTCTGGAAGTAGCGAAATTATTGAGTAGGTCCCTTGGAGCAATATCATTCTTATCCTCTTTCGACGAAATATGGGAACAATTAGTTTTCACAGTTTCTGTAAAAAGTATGTTCGCCTTCTTGCCACGTTTTTTTATTTATTTTTATTAAAATGAGTTCGGAAATTGCGTATTTCTTATAGCATTTTTTTAAAATCAGATGACTCTAAAATTGGCACGGCTTCGGAATCTTCTTACAAATTTCAATTTTTAGTATTTCCTGCTTAACGAAATAAGGCATTTTCCTGATAACAAATTATACTACAATAATATCTTGGGAATCGTGCTAAAGTAAAAAATTAAACAAAATAGTTTAGTATATTATCAGGAAAAAAATCTACTTGGTATCATAAAGAAAGAGTAAAATATATAATGAAATAATAAGTGAATCACTCGTGGTCAAATAATTAAAAATTTAATTTCACAACTAAGATGTTAGAACGACATTTAAGATACTGAGATATTTTAAGACACTTAAAAATTTTGGCTACGAATTCGACAGCTTTTTATGTTCGGTATCTTTATACTCTTTGTACTGACTTAAAATACATCAACGCTATTTTAGATAATCTATGTTAAAGTCACGAGAAACAAAAGAAAGACAATCAATAATTTGTACTCTTTTTTCAAAAAAAAAATAGTATGCTTCGTAAATAATCAGCTGTTTTGCATTAAATAATTTTAAGCAGCGGAATGTTTTTAATTTCTTTACAAGATTTTATTCTTAGCTAGCAGACAATAATTCTTTTCAAGAAAACTTGACTATAATTTAGAAAGGAACTTTACTTTGAAGAAAACCTAAATTAAAGAACTGAAAAAATTGATTAGTATATTAATGAAGAAATAATAAACGTAAAAGGGTAAAGAATAAGATTCTTAAAAATGTCAAAATTTACTTAAATAATGGGTAAAATAGTTCTGCGAAACACTTGTGAAACACTTCCGAAAATTTATTTTAAGACTAAGACGATGTAGGGTAAACCAACCAGTGATGGAACACACCCCAGTGAAGGAACATTTCATAGATATTTTTTTAGAAATAAGATTTTAAACGTTTTAATTTAGATTGATTGGTAACAGTAGCTTACTACCTAACAATAGGAAGTCATCTAACAACGCATTGAGTTACCTGGTCTTAGAGTCTTTACTGGAAAAAGTTTTGAATTTGTTAGTATCTAGTCAACGCCTTGTTTTTTTGACACAATTATAAGGTCAGTGGTGGTAGTTATCCGTTTAAAGTACAATTAATTGCGTATAATAATGCTTTTTTTCTTATTGTGAAAAATAGAAATCAAAATATGGTTATTGAAGTTGCGTTGTATTTATTCCAAGCATCATAACATAAGCAAGTACTGAGATTAGGGGTGCTTATTAACTGGATTACCAAACGATGAAAAACCAATGAATAAACAAGTGTTCCTTTATTGGGATTTTTTCAAGTTAAGGAAAATAAAAGAAAAGTTTTAATTTTCCTGTACTTTTAGTCATATTATACATCAAAATTATGTTAAAAGTACAAAAAACAACTTCTAACCAGTGAAGGAACAGGCATGTTTCTTCACGGGGAATAGATTTCCCAGTGAATGAACAGTATGTGTGAAATATGATTTTACAAGGATAATTAGTAGTTCTGTGATATAGAGGACACCTTAAATTCAGTTAAATGTTGTATGAATAGTTCCTATAACAATTTCATTTAAAAATGCAAATTTAATTGCTAAATTTATTTAAAGAATTATAATAATAATTTGTTAATTATTTATCGTTATAAATATAGTGATTAGTTATTACATCATACCTTAGACACCTTAATAAGCTATGTTCATTGACTAAATATAATAATAAAAGCTTGAATAGAAAATTTCTTTGCAGGCCTTTGTGCTAATAATTAGCTAAGTTATTATCTTATTGCGGTCTTTAACGTCCAGACAGGAACTGGTAGGAAAAATCCATTTAAAGACAATCATCCAGGTGAAAAATGGGTGAAGTTTTTTTTTAAGGCGACATTCACCGATAACTCAGTGCAATGCGAAGATAATTTCAAAAGGCAAAACTTCCCTTAGAGAATAATATTCGAAATACTGGTTTTAAGAACTTTAGATGAATCTTTAGGAGGGAAGTAGCTCTGGCATCCTTTTAGAAAGTGATTGCATTTACTATGCGAACGAAACAAGAGTTGAATACTGCCCTTAAACGGGAAAAATCCTTGGCCCTAAAAATTATAAAGATTTATATTCTTAAGTACCTAGGGAAGAAAAAGTACCTCCATTGGTAGTTTTTCCTTACTGAAGAACTCTTTGAGATATTACAGAATCAGTCCCTGCTATATATTTCATTGGAAAAAGCGATTTATGAAATGAAACAATGACCGCAGCAACATTTTACAAATATATTGCAAATGCTTCTACCCTTGGCTAATTAAAAATGCTATCAAATTCCCTATTTTGCTTGTTTTGGATAGGTATAAATCACATATCAATTTGAAACTGAGCAAGTTATGTTCATCAAAACAAATTTTCTGGTTTAGTTTTCTACCTAATTCAGGGAAATCTCCCGTTAGATCTTAAGAGAATTATAAAGCAATATGTCGAGAAAATTTTACATCCATTTTTAAATAAGATTTTTAGGCATCAACTGATGAAGTTAAAATGCTTTTATGAAATGCGATATTTTTCCATTCGATGTAAAAAACGTTGACTTTAACAAATGCATGCAAAACAGACACCTAGAGTTAATGAGCAAGACAACTTATTAACAAAATACATGCTTCGAGAGTAACGATGCACTATTTCTTCAGAAGCTTGAGAAGGAAGTCTCACAAGTTATGTTGCAAATTTTTAAAGGAACATTGACGACAGAAAAGTTTAATCTCCCAAATATCCAATAGCCTGTGCTTTTCTCAATATTGAAGAATTTATTTTAAATTAACATTTGGTTAATCAAATTTTGGCACTGATGCTGATACAACTAACATTGAAAATGAAAGTATCTTGAAAACTGATTTTGATATAAGTCCTCTCGAGGCATTGTTAGTTGCAAAAACAATTGGTTCCATAAGTAAATGGTAAGTACTGCTGAAGATCCACTAGATATAAGTCAATGAGAGATGGATTTGACTCAAACTTCGAAACTCCTTTTTCTCATTTAATATCCAGTGAGGAATTCTAGAAATAGTATTGGAAAATTAAAAGAAATTTCGAGGATACATTTACATTGGCCAAATATTTGGAAAAAAGAGGAGGGTCAAATCAAAAGAAAAAAAATTACTTTTTTGCATTAACTTCAGAAAAAGAACGAAAATTTAAAGAGATTGAAAGAGCTGAAAAAAAGTTAAAGCAGAAAATATGACGAAGAGAAAAAAAATACTTAAAAAGATTAAAAAATAGCTTAAAAAATGTAACCACCAAACCCACCAAAATAAACCACCAAAAGAGTAAACAAAGAAGTGATCGAATTATAATTATAATAAAAGCATCATCGGATTACGCAATGATAAACATTCATAATTTAGAACGGACTATTAAACTGTGAGAAAAAAAATGAAACACATTTTTTTTTAAAATTATGTATTCAAACATATTTTACTTTCCATTCCATGACGGAAAAAAAGTAACATTTTCTGCGTTAACTGTGGTTATATGTTGTAATTCCAAGAAAAATCTTGTTTTTAGACATTTGTGTTACCAATGGATTCCTAACGAGCATCAAACATTTTCTAAATTAAGTGTTCAATCACTGGAAAATTTAGTGTTTATTCACTGGTAAGAACTGTTCCTTCACTTGGTTATCTTACTACTTATTATTTAAACCACCAAAAGCTTAAAACAATATTATGTAAGTTATCTAATTTTTTTTTACATAATATGTATTTAATAACAAATATGTCGACACCATCATTTAGCTAAAATTGCAAATTTTGAAATTTTTATGATTTTTTCTTAAAGGCAAGCTAAGCTTAAGTGTTCTTTCATTCGTTAATTTACTCTATAAGATGTTGAGAAATTTGCGATGTTGTGAGAGATACTTAAAAAAGTTGACTACGTATTTTTATTAATATTTATAAAATATATATTCAAGAAATTGATAAACATATTATTCCAAATCTATGCATACGTATGTATATTATTGAAATTGTATCAGTTATTGAAAAACAAAATCAAAAAATAAAAAATAATCACATTAAATAAGCACAATCTGGTGTATAATCATATTCTATCAGAAGATCATATCATATCCTATTTTATAAAACTAGACATTCCTTGAATAAAGTGTTTTTTATTCAAAATGTTTTATTCAAATTTCTTTACTAAATTGCAAATAAATTATTAAGCGACTAAAAAGGAAACATTGTATTTTATAGTTAGAAATCAATAAAAATTAAAAGATTAGCAAACGATTATTAGCGAAAAAAATATGAATGAAATTTTACACTACGCGCGCGAAGTCAAGTTCCTCGCAAGTTTATCACATTTTAATATTAATCGCCCCATTTAATCATTTCTTTATTGTCGCCAAATTATTTTTTTAAAAATAATTAATTTTAATTTTTCTCAGCTTCTAATAAATAAAAACAGTTGAAACTTTAGATTTTTCAATTGAAAAATATGTAGATTAATATGGTATAAAAAAATTTATACCTTATAATTCAAAATTTTTTCATCCTCTCTTTAATTAAATAATAAAAAATAATTAATAATCATTAAAAATTATTTTTTTCATGAAATTATCTTTGGGTAAATGAGTTTCATGAGTGGGTGCAATTTTATTTAAATTGCTTTATTAGTTTTGAAAATATGACAAAAAACGTAAAAAGTTAAATTAACATTAAGGGGTACGAACTTTGGATCGCTCTCCTGACCAAACTATGGGGACCATTTTTCCCAGATTGCGGCTACCCCCTATATTTTGAAGGTTAAGAATCCAAATATGTGAAAAAAAATGTATGTTTATTCAGAGAAAGTGCGTTTTTGTGTCTGATTTCGTAACTTAATTAATAGTTAGCACTAATTAGTTAGCATATTTGAGGTCACCCCCAAGAACCATTAAGATTGACACTTAGTTCGTGAAAATCCGATCATTAGAACGAAAGTTATTCAGGGTGATTCGTTTTTTTTTTTGCGGACTGTACAATCTAAATAGCTAATATACTTTTTTTAAAAGCCAATAAGAACATTGATAGAATTCTTCTACATAAGTACAATACTATGTCTTTGATGATAAAATACTATGTCTTTGATGATAATATATTATGTCTTTGTGCTAGAACACTGTGTTCATTGGCGAGCGAGCGCAGCGAGCCATGGTTCACGGCGTGAACCACATAGGATTGCGTAGCAATTCTCGGGGGTTGGCGAGCGTTAGCGATCAGGGGGCGGAGCCTCCTAGTATATATATATTTTCAAAGAATTCAGATACAGCGAACCATTGCTTATTGTGAACTTATCGCTGTGTCCGCAGACCGTTCACTATAACGGATCTCATTTCACATGTAAAAACCATTGGAATTTTCATGATTTTGCCATTTTTATATCTTAAGTTTCATGCACTATTATAGTTAGAAAAATATTGCTTCCATTCACTCATGAATCTACCATAATTATTTACTTTATCGACTGCCTTCCTCACTAGCTGCGACAAAATAACAATGAGTGGCGCTTTGAAGAGAATGCTGACTATTGTGCTTCTTGACCATTTTCGATGGAGGAAAAAATAAATAAAAAACGCTCGAAATGGAACAAAATGTTAAAATGGATGAAAGAACTACAAACTTGCATACAAACGTGTGTTCTATCAAGAGAAACTTCTCCACTATTCCTGCCAACTACTACGCTTTTTGCACAGCATTTTATGGAGTGGATGACATTTAAAAACGAAAGCTTTCGTAATTTTTGGTAATTTTGCCAACAATCTAAAGGCATCATCACGAGATAGCCGGAACCAAGTGGCTTTGCATATGAACTTTTACACCATTTATAAGTAGTGGTGTGGAAAATAAGCTTGAATGAATTAAAAAAATAATACATCAAAGCATAACCTTTGCTAACACTAGAATAAATTTTTACAAAATGCGTAGAAAGTTGGCAGCTCTGCATTCCTCTGACTGACGTCCTTCCCTAATAGAAGGCAGCAAGGAGACGTCCCGCAGTGAACTGATCGTTAAGACGCGGTTCCCAGCAGAACACCGAACACTGGCTGCGAACAGTGTGTGAGTGAGTGACCACTTGGATCAGCTTGCTTAGGGACCGAGGGTGCGCGGTATCGATTCTCGTTTAACTGTTCTACCGTAAAGTGCTCGACTTCGCGCGCAGGTCGTTGGGTTACCGAACCAGGGGAGCCATCCCCTCTGCAGTGAATCAAAATTGTAATGGCATGTCTTCGGATCATCCTCAGAGATTTTTCCCGGACCGTCGCCCATAGCCCATTGTGCAGCTCTAGTGCGACGTTAATAAAAGTACCTACTTACTTGACGCAATGAGATAGGATTTCTCTTTTTGAAAAATATTGTTTTTTCAAGCACATTATGTGCTAACATGTTCTCACGGTTTCCCCCCCCCTCCGTAATGGTCATTTTACTCTAAAATTTTATAGAGTAAGGGCATAAGTAATAAAAATAATAATCAATGTTTATTTTCATTTGTTACTCAATACATCCTTGCCATAAAGTTGACTGTAGACGCTGATATATTTAAAACTTTTAAGTCTCACAATTCAAAATGTATCGACTCTTATAAAATAAAATAATAATAAAGAATTTTTAAAAAAAATTTATCTCTGGATAAACGAATTTCGTTAAATTAAGGTTTCGGGTTTCTTTTTTAATGAAATGACCAAAAAACTGAAACAGGATGTCTAAACCTGAACTAGGAATAATAATTAGCAGATAGTCCCTAAATTTGAAAGCGTATTTTCGATTTTAAGAATTATTAAAGTTTATCATTTTTAAATAGAATTTAAAAAAAATGATATAAGGCAAGCATTCAAAAACGACAAAGTTTTGAAGAGTAATAAAACTAGTAACCCTCAAAATATTAATGAATATACCTCAAAATTAGACTTTTTTGAATTGTGCATTTGGTATTATACTTTTGACCACTTTCCTGCAAGCTTCGAAAGCGAGACTGGTAATAGAACCATTTCTGGTAGCAGTGAAAAAACTGGTAGTAGAACTATTTCAATAATAAATAATTTCGTAATGAGTTAAAAAAAGTGCATTTTTGTGTCTGAATAATAGTAAAGATTAATTAATTAGCATGCTTAAGATTAACTTTTCAAACCGTTAAGACTGGATAAATTTACAAAGACACCCTTTCACAATTTTTCTGTATACAATTTCTTTAAATTGATGTACATATATATTTAAGGAAGTAATAGTTTAATTTTAGAAGATGTAATTTAATGCTAAATACCTGATCCAAAATCCAAACAACAACGAGAGAAAATCGAATTTACTGAAAAAGCATTGAGATTTATGGAAGTCTTCGTTGAAAATTTACCTGTCAAAAAAACTATCGTTTAATTATATAATGCAGGGATAACTACTTTAGTTACAGCGATATGATATTAAAAATTAACTATCTATGATATTAAATATTAACTAAAAGGAACTATCATGTACAGTGGTCAGAAAAACTGCATTCATTTTGTGGTTTACTACATTTCAACTACTTTGTAACAACCTAACACTACTTTTTTTTTAGATTACTAACTACTTTGGAATTGTAATGACTACTTCGCTACTTTAAAACCCGAACTTTGCCGAAGAAATTTATTTATTAATTAACACAGCTGGAGAAATTAATATATACATTATGTTCAAAATGGTTTTGAATTAAACATTGGCTAATATTAAACATGAAGAATTATTAAGAAATATTTATTCGTGTTTACATGATCCATTTTGTGATTTGAAAACATTTTTCTCCAATTTCTCTCATTTAGTGTTCAACTTTTTATGCCCTTCTCGACAGCGAATATTTAATTTAAGAGATGCTAGGAAATTATCAAATACTTTCGTTAAGTGTTTAATGCTCTTTTATTACCTCTAGGTACATCAAAAATACGATCCGTTTCTTTGAAATAACATCACTGCTTTAGGAGTCTACATTCGCACGTGAAAGTGTGATCAAAGTGATAAATTATCTATGATTCATAATGGATCGCTTGACTATTAGTTATATCTGACTCTAAATGCGTAGTTCTTGTTAATTCACAGTCACAGGGGCATTTAAAATCGCGCCCTTTGACAGACCCGCGAAAATATGTACCCATCAAATTCTAAAGATTAGTTATGTTAGATCTCTGTTCGTATACTAAACTAACGTAAAAAGTAGTTGATAGGAATCGCTACAAGCTATTATTTTTTTTTTTTTTTTTTTTGTATCGCACTACTTACCGCACTACCTTTTTAAAAAAGTAGCACACTACACTTCAAACTTCGAAAACAATTAGCGACTGCAGTAGTTTCACTACTTCCAGTGCTCTACTTTCGATCAATGATCATGTACGTGAATATGAAAAACATTTTGAAAAAAAAAATTTTTTTTTTGAAGTTTATGAAACTATATTTGATCGATGCGTTCGGCAACTCATAAATGCTGGTATTTTTTCTCATGCGTATGAATTACTTTAGGGCACTCTAAGGGCCATGTTCTCATACATGCATGCCATCCAAATATGTATAAATTAATAACTCGATTTTTTTTTTTTTTTTGTAAATTTTGCACAGTCGAACCCTGTTAACTCGAACCTTGATTTCACGAATTTTTCGATATCTGGAAGGAAAAAAAATTCCTTTCAAATTTCCTATGGATGGTGTCTTCTACACTAGGAAACGCTGTAAGCTCGGGACTGCCTAAATTTCCGAGTTACTGCTTCAGTTGTATTTTAAAGCCATTTGGCATCATTGTGTTTTGAGATTCTTTCAAACAATGTATTTGATTACTTATTACTTATGTTTACAATGCTAACAATACTTGTGTTTACAATACTAAAAGTGTTAACGCTAACGTAAGATGGAGCACAGCTTGCAACACGAACAAACAGTAATAAACAAATGGAAGGAGGCCAAATCAAGACTGCCAAAAAAGCGAGTTAATCAAAATCTAGCAACCATGTCACCTTTTTTAATAATAAATAAGAGAATAACTAAAACAAATTTTCACTCTAAACTCCCCAGAATTACATAATTACATTAATATCTTATGAAATACGGCAGATTTGAGCTCAGAAATTATCTATTTTTTTTTTATTTTTTATTGAAAACAAAATTATCGGTTTGAGAACATCGCCTATCAGAATAACATGTAGTAAGCAACTGCAAACTTTTTAACCGGAACTAGAGTAGGTGCCGAGCTCGAGATTGTTATTGTTTACATTTCTATTGAAAACACCACGAATTTTTTTTTTTTCTAATCCCTCGATAACTTGAATTTTTTTCTCCATAAATAGTGTAGATTTTTCTTCTGAAATTAAAAAACTATTCCAAAATGTTACTAACAAACAAGCACTTTCTGCAGTGGACACTGTCAGGAGGTTTATTGAGTGGCAGCCAAATACGTCAAAGGAGACATTTAAAGCTATAGTCCACTTAGAAAGTGTTACAGACAACAATTGAATCTTTTTTTAAATGAAAGTGTAAAAAGTGTTTTTAGAATAAATATGGAATAGTAAATAAGGTATGTAAAGAGCATTTTTCTTTATTCTAATATCGATAACATGCGATTTTCGATCATTCGAATTTTCGGTATCTCGAATTTTTTCTTCTCTCCCTTAAAGTTTGAGATATCGAGGTTTTACTGTAGTTTTATTTTTAGTTTCACACACTGACGTGATACTCCGAAATATAGGCCTTCTCCGCATAAGGTGGGGCCTGCTAGTGCGAAGAAAAGATGGAATAGTAATTATTTGGTAACTTCATTCAATGTGAACTGAACTGAAAAGATCAATGATTTGCCCAGCTGTTTGACGCTATAGAACAAAGCAGCGAGACGTTCTATTAAAAGCGCTCTCAAGTGCGCTCTTTTCAACTCGTGCAAATAAATGGCTCTTGGGAAGAACAAACTTGGCTTCGCTGACTCTTTTGGCCATCTATGAGTCCACTTAAAAAGAATGCAGGTGGCTGGTGTTTGAACATAGTCTTTTAAGAAAGCGCCTCGAAGGTCATTTTGTTGGTGCACATGCATTCACTTCATGTTTCCCCTTAAAATGTAGAACTGTTTAACCCTTCCAATTCTTTTTTCTTCCTTCTATTGAGTGCTCATTTCAAGTTTGAGAAACGGATGTCACAAGAGGAGTGTCCGACACAAGCCATGAAATCACCGATCTTTTTTAGGGAACCATTGTAGGTTCCCTTAATAGCTATGTAAACAAAATTACAGTTCCAGGCCAATTTATTAGACGCACTCTAAGATTCTATCTAAAATCTTAATCATCAGGTAATACTACAGTACCGCTGTATTGTTTTTATGCGACTGAAACCGGTTTGCACTAATTAGTGTATCCATTGTGTAAATTTGACGATAGGATAAATTAGTCGATATATTATATAAATACTAGGAGGCTCCGCCCCCTGCTCGCTAACGCTCGCCAACCCCCGAGAATTGCTACGCAATCCTATGTGGTTCACGCCGTGAACCATGGCTCGCTGCGCTCGCTCGCCAATGAACACAATGTTCTAGCACAAAGACATAATATATTATCATCAAAGACATAGTATTTTATCATCAAAGACACAGTATTGTACTTATGTAGAAGAATTCTAACAATTTTCTTATTGGCTTTTAAAAAAGTATATTAGCTATTTAGATTGTACATGGTGAAAAAATCAAAACATTTGCTAAATAAGAAACATATTAGCAAAATAAATTATCAAATATTGCTTCACTGATATTCTGCACTTTAAAGCGTGAAAATTCAATGCATAAATAAACGCGAAATATAAAAAAAAATTCAATACAAACACTTAAACGTTTTTTAGACGTTTAGGTAGCTCCCAGTAGAAAAACATCAATTCAACAGCGGCCTTTTAAAGCATTCTCACTTCAATTAATTAATTAATTCCTAATTGAATTTAAATTAAATAGTGTCATGTTTTTAGTGCATGAATCTGAATTGAACAACCTGATAATGCTCACTCTGGTTATTGCTATCTGGTTGCTCACTACGTGCTCTTGCGCGCCGAATCCAATCAATTAGAAATGAAAACAGTTGCCAGCGCGAGAAAAGAAATATCATCGGTTTTATTGATACATACATACATACGTACGTATTAGCGTTTTATATAATATAGATAGATTGAATATTTATTATATCAAGCGTTATATTAGTATATTATAATAATTAGAGCAAATCATTCGACGGACTGTAGTCTTTTTAATAATGACATGATTTGGACGAGTTTATAGGCAATACTTTTATAATTAAACAAAGATGTAATTGCTTTTTATTCGGGAGAATTGTTATATACTTATATACTTCCTATTTGTATTTATTTTTAAATTATTGCATTACAATGTTAACCAATTGTTACTGGATCGTAAACAAGTGCAAACCGGTTTCATCCGAGTAAAAACAGTACAGCTGTACAGTATCACCTGATAATTATAATTAATACTAGCGAAATTTTTTTTGCCTAATGATAAAAATTTATTGCTTTCAAACGTAATGGGACATTATGCAGAAAAAAAGAAAATCCAATTTCATTCAGTTCTTAGAAGTTTTAAATCCTACTATCCGAAAATAAGTCATAATATAATATCTCATAAGTACATAATATCTCTAATTCACTCTGTGTTTATTTTAATCCTTTTATGTGATACTAGTGAACTCACACCTAACAAATGCGTCGTTATTTTTGAAAGGAGGAGTAGGGGAGAGTGGGGTCAATTGTAACATTTTTTACTTAACTATTTTTAACTGACAAAAATTCCAATATATTATTAGTATTAATTGACAGACGAGTAAAGTAGACTATCCTCTACTAGAAAAAAAAATACCTTATTTTAAATGTTATTATATCAGTTATCAACAATTTTTGACAGTCGTGCACTTGTTACAATTGTCCCCACTTACGGGGTCAATTGTAACAGTTCATAAATTCAACTAAAACATAGTTAATTATACATATTATCACAGTTGTGATATATTTTTTTATTGATCAAAATAGTAGTGATATTTTAGGAGTCAAAATAATGATGAGCAGAGACCTAAAGGGTTAAACTTTAAGGGGTTAAAATTTTTAATTTATGCTGTGAAAGGTGACAAATGAAATAATGCGCATGCAACATAATATAAATGATATAGGAAACTATTGGTGGTTCTTAAAGACTTAAGTAATGGTTTGCAAACATAAGATTATTTATTTTCAGCTGTTACAATCGTCCCTTTACTTATTGTTACAATTGTTCCCAAGACGCCATTTCAGCTTCATTTGTTAAAAACAATGCTAGTTAATTAACAAAACTAATCTTTTTTTTTCAAAATGTTAATTAAGGTGTCCAATTACATATTCGGTTACTAATTTTTATTTGCCTAAACAAAATTACTTTGTTGCAATATAATATTCTAATACCAAAAAAAGTACTTGCGTGGCGTGAAAATATCTTTTGTGATCTAACTCTTTCAAAAGTACATAAAAATGGTTGTCAGCAGGGGTGTACATGCAGATTTATTAAATACACCTTGTTCGCCACCTAGGAACCAAATCTAGAACCCGACACTCGAAATATTTGCTCTGTTACAATCGTACCCTGTTACAATTGACCCCACTCTCCCCTAAGTATTTGTTTCCTGTATCGAGAGGTTCAGCGTTCAAATAAATTTAGAAATATTAGCAAAGGTTTATCAATTCGTATTTAATACTATAATTTGATTATTCTCAAAAATAAAATAATGATTATTAAAAAGAAATAAAAAAATTTTTAGTTTTACCCACATTCCAAAATATTAAAAAAAACTCATATAATTAATTAATCACTAAATTTCTTATGTACTCTGAAAGCAACAAATTGATTATGGGATCAGAGAAAAAAATATCAGTTGTTGTAGTTCATTTACGTTGCACTAGAGCTGCACAATGGGCTATTGGCGACGGTCTGGGAATCATCCCTGAGGATGATCCAAAGACATGCCATCACAATTTTGAGCCTCTGCAGAGGGGGTGGACCTCTGCTTCGGTTGCCCGACGACCTCGCGGTAGAACTGCATAACGAGGACCAATATCGCACACCCTCGGTCCCTACGTACTCATCCAAGTGGTCGACCACCTGAAAAAAATATCAACAACAACACATGTTCTGTGTAACCATCTTTAAAATCAAGAATCCTTGTCGAATCGGAAAATATGTAGGGTCGCGCTTTTAATCGGTGACAGTCCAGTGTTGAAGAAGGTTTCCTTCAGCAAGCAAATAGGTTTTGATGTCTTTAGTTCCGTCTTCCACAGCAAAGATTCGTCACTCTCTGATAATATTCTCTTAAATATTATTTTACAAACTCTAGTGTGAATATTTATTATTTGACGAGAATTTTCACAATATATATATATAAAAAGCAGGGATTCTGAAACATCCAGCATTTGTACGCAAGAATATTTGTAATGAACCAAGAAAACTTTTCGTTTACAGTTTAAAAAATAATTTAAATTAATTAAAAATTACTTTTATCTGTAATAAGAACATTAATTTACGCAATTTACGCAACACCATCTCTCAGAAGGGAATGTTTTTATATTTCTGACAAGCAATAATGAAAACAAACCTTAGTAATTTCATTATTGGAATTGAGGAAGAATGAAATTCAATTATATTCAATTAATTTTCATCAAAAAAAAAAGGTGTCATGGAACACTTCTGGTGTTCCAATTACATCGAGAACTATTCGCAGTATATATATTATACCTAGAATTATTCTTGGTATAATCAAATTCTAAGAACAGTTCACTGCACTATTTTTGGTGTAAAGTAATTGGCAGCTGTTTCGGTAGTAAGATACTCTAAAAATTGATACAGTTTAAACAATCTATAGATGATATCCAAAGTGCGTCTGCGCCATAATAAGTGTTTTCGGAAATGAAAATATACTGGTGCAAGATAAGAAGAGAATTTGCAGGCGTGGTCTATTATTTCTAGAACTACTGGACCGATTTTAATGAAATTCGATTTGTACATATTGATACAATACAAAAAAAAAGAAAATAATAATAACCATTCAACAATTGTAATAGACGCATGATCGTGGGTGACACTCGTTGGAGATGGAAGGTATGAAATAGCCACAGGACAATTCAGGCGAATTGCCACAGAAAATGATAAACTGCCTTATTTCAAGTATGACATCACGCTGCAAGACCTGCATATCTGTAAGAGGGAACCATATCCCCTACTAACCCTTTTTTAATTTTTTTTATTCTGCAACGGCTGTTTCATACCCTCCGACTACAACGACTGTTACGCACGATAACGAGAGTGTATTACAATGGTTGAAAGGTTAATTGTTTTGTATTGTACATATCAAGTTTCATTAAAATCGGTTCTGTAGTTCAAGAGATAATCGACCCAGTCTTAATTTCGTGCACCAGTGTACTTCAAGAAAGATGTGGATGTGCGCGAGTGAGTTTCGTGGCACAGACCTGCATTTAAAAGGCTACAAAGCCGATCCTCATTTGGTACTGCCAAGAGATAGCTAAAAAAATGCTACGGATATGAGTAACATTAACCCCCTCATTGATAAGATTGGATTCAACAATTAGAACTCAACTTGGGCATTCATTTGAATGGGGACAGAGATTTCCTTCAGTCTTCAAATAGCTGTATGCTGCAAAGAAATAATTTTTGAACTAAATTTCCTCTTTCATTACATAGAAAACGATTGTTAAAATTTTCAGTCAGGTTGTCTGTTTTTTTTTCTTAATGCATCTAAGAATTTTTGATGATACCCGGTGGCTGAGAGGTAGCACTTCACGCCGTCGTGCCACTGGTCCTTGGTTCGATTCTCGAGACCGGCAAGGTTGACTCAGCCCTTCATCTCTTCAGTGTGTCGATGAAACGAGTATCAAGCATGCTTGGAAACTAAACACTGGGGATACCTGAATGTTTTACGTTGATTGCGAATCACCAGGAAATTATGTATTTTGTTTCCTTGTTCACTTTCCTAAGTAAATACTATGTCAACTGATTAACGGAAAATGACAGCCATGCCACTGAAGCTGAAGATGTATGTTATATATTGTATATACATCCAACTACATCTCTTGCTTTTCTAATGGCAATTATTGAAATTCACATCACGTCAATGGAACAAATCCTTTATACCAATTTACTAAACAAAGGAAAATATCGTTAATCTTTCACCAACTGGAAATTGTCTCCTTTTGGAATCTTTTAACTTCACTTTGAAGTTTTTAATTACGATCCACCTTTTCTAGTTGATGTATTAACCAACGGAAAAACAACGAATTCTTGATGAAACTGCTAAATGTATATTTGAAAGCATACACGAAAGCGCTCCGATGACTAAGCTGGTTAAGGAGTCACCGCTGACTGGAAAGCTGGGCGTAGTGAGTTCAATCCTGATAGTCGACAAAATAATCGGCGAGTATAAGCATCAAGATGCACGTTTAATCCGTTGTGGAAGTCCTCTCACTGGTTGTCGTATGGAAGTTTGGAAAGAAGAGTACCAGCTAAGTCGTTGTCCACATCCTCTAACCAGGGTCAAAATTTCGTGACATACCGTGGCCATTACAAGATAAAGGCCTAAAATGGGACTACGACTTAGTGATGTGATGTGAAAGTGCACATGTCCCGCAGTGGACTGATCGTAAAGACACGGTTCAACACCGAAGTCGAGCATCACTGGAAGCAGTCAGTAAACGGGTGCGTTACCACTTTGAACAGCCTACGTAGGGACCGAGGGTGAGCGGTCCTCGTTAAACTGCTCTATCGTAAGTGCTCGACTTTTCAGCGCAGGTCGTCGGGCTGCGGAAGAGCCATCCCCTCTGCAAATGATCAAAATTGTGATGGCATGTCTTCTGATCCTCCTCGGGATGTTCCCCAGACCGTCGCCAATAGCCCATAGTGCAGCTCTAGTGCGACGTAAATAAAAACCAATCCCTGAAAGCAATCGACTGAACATTATGTGTCTTCTGTTGGGGAATACCGTATCGTCCATTGACTGACCAAAGAAAAATGCGTCGAAATTCTAACAGCAACTGTATGAAATCATTTGATGGTTTCCTTGACCTTTGCAACTGTAGGATATACTGTATCGCTAAGGATGAAATCGGAATTGGTAAATAAGTGTTTTCCAAGTCCCGAAAGTCTGAAATGGCACATCCAACGAATAAATTTTGCGCAACAAAATGGAGACGCCCTATTCACACTATCGCGTTGCTTATCATATGACGCTCTCACGCAGGCGGTAAACTGTTTCTTTTGGTTTCCAACCACAAAATAGCATGAAAAAGAAATAATATTTCGCCTTCAGGGAGATGGAGTGTGAAAAAAATGCAATAGGTGAAGCGGCCGGATAATTAGTTAGTAAAAAGTCAGTGGACCGCTTATAAAAGTAGTTGTTGCCTTTCACCGCCTCAGAAGAAAAATTTTTCTTTTTTTGAATTGCAATTGAGAGGAGGGAGACAAAAAAAAATAAAAAGAAATTTCATGGGTCTAGAGAAAGGAAAGGCAATTAGATGATAACGACGGAATCCGCCAATCGTGAACCAGCTATTACGGGTGGTAGGGAGATGGGGGGCCGGGCCTGTTCTCAAGCATGTCATTACATTGCGGATCGCCCCATTTATAATCCTGCTAAATATACGAAGGTTTTTTCTTCTTCTTCTTTCTCTCCCTACTTTCCAGCACCCGGAAAGGAGCACCAGAAAAGTAAAACGACGACCCCTTTTGAAATAAAAGTGGGGGAAGAGAGGGAGGGTGATATCAGTTCTATATGGTTTCGATATCGTGGGAAAAGTCTAGATAAATGCTCTTTTTTAATTAAATGTTTTTTTTTTAAAGCCTTACTTGCGGATCTAGGATTTCAATGAAATAACTGATTTTGGAAAGTTAATTAATCTTCGTAAGTGTCGGGGAAATAACTCCGACGGGGGGCATAAATAAGCGTATTTGGAATGTGGCCATGGAGGGAAGGATCAAAAGATTGGATTGAATCTCAGTAAATAAGTAAATGACCACATTTTTTTTTATTTAATATAGAAAAACAACTGGAATTTCGAGTTGTAGTGTATGAATGGAATTACCAAAATGACTTAATTGCAATTCTAAAAACTTGCGACATTTTTGATTCTGGTGTTTTTGAGGATGGATTATAAAAGGTACAACTCCTTGATGAGCAATCGGGAAAGAGGAACTAGAAGACAAATAGCTCTTCCAGAATGAACAGTCATCTTTTTTTTTTTTAATCTTAATGCATTCAAATTCTCCCCCTCAGAAATTACGTCTCTGAAAGTGCTAATTATTAAGTTATTTTTAATTAAAATAACACCTACTTTCGTTTTTAGATTGCATGGGGATCACGTGATTTTTCACTTATGGACGTTACTCTAGCCTATTTTTTTTCATATAATATAGCTTATTCCCTAGCTTTTGTTTACAACCCTTGCGCATTGAAAGTCATAGCTGCTTGTAGTCAACCCTCGAAAATGAGGAAATTCAAACTGCATTCGCTTGACCCCGAATTACGATTTTTTTTCTACTACTCGTATTTCGGCCGTAATCCAAAAAATTAAATGTGTGGGCTAACCTCATATTCTTACTCCGAATAAATAAAAAATATAATCTTTATAGTCTATTTGCTTACCACAAATGGCTATCTCTTATTTAATTATTTATTTATTTTTAGCATTAGCCTTAAATATGAAAAAAATTTAGGGACAACGTGAAATTGTTCCCGAAAACGAAAAAAAAAAAAATCAAAATTTTCAACCAAGTCCGTTTGATCACATTTTGACGAGAAATGCACATCTAGTTTGTTTGTTTTTTATCACACTTATTTTAGCCGTAATCCTAAAAATAATGTTTGGTGGTAAGGCCTGCTTACACGGTCCAAGTTCTTGAATCCGAGAAATTGGAAGAATTTCTCTGTCCAAGAAATTGGATGATTTGTCGACACTATCCAAGTTCTTGAATGTCACTAATGGGTCGGAAGAAAGCGCATGCACATTGTTCATATGCAATATCATAAAATAATACTTACATAAGTTTAAAATTACTAAATAGTAGAGTCTCGATAATCAGAGCCCCGGTTATCCGAGTTTCCGCTTTAACCGAGCTATCAAATATCTTAAAGGCTTTTTTGTTCTAGTTCATTTTTTATTTTTAAAGATACCGCCGAAAAATAAATCTGAATTTTATCTTCCAAACACTCGGGAAAACAAAATCTAGCAAATTGATCCCATGAAATGATCGTTAATATCGTCAATAATGAAAATGAAGCTAGCGAAGATGATGAAGGCAGTGACGATGAAAATCAACATATAAAAATCTCTCACACAGATGATGAACTTAAAGCTGTCGAAAATGCTACTGAATACATAGAACAACAAAAAAGGGCGACACCAGCCTTCCTGTTATCCCTAAAAAATGGCGAAACATTGCTGCAGAAAAGCACCAAAGTTATGTAAAACGATTAAGGACTTTTTTTAAGTCCTTAATCGTTAATAATAGGTAATAATAGGTGTAATAATAATGTAATAATAGGTGTTAATAATAGGAATTGTATGTGGTATACTCGTATAAATTTTATATTTTTTAAATATATTACATTTATACCAACTCTTCCTTTCTTTTTTTATGCTCTTCGTTTTAACCGAGTTTTTCAGTTATCCGAGTCAGTCGTGGTCCACATTAACTCGGATAATCGGGACTCTACTGTAAATTCAAATAAAATCATAATAACACAAATAAACCGTAACAGAACAATTTATTTGGACTAAAATATATGAAAACAGACAACAAAATGACATGATCTGATGCCTGCTTGTTGACGTCACAAAACGTAAGACACTGTTTGGTTAAGAGAGAAAAAACTTGGATGGAAAGAAGAACATGCTCTATTATCGTCAAAGGACTTGGACCAAGCACTTGATCGCTTACATGATCCAAGCTCAAAGCAAAACAAGTTTCCATCAATATCAATAAATTTTCGGCCAAGAACTTGGATCGTTTAAACAGACCTGTAGTGTTCAGTTTGCTACCAAGAACGAGAAAAATTACAAATTCCAACAGCATTCGTTTAATGGCAAATGACAGTCTTTTCGTCGACCGTCAGCCGTCTTTTAATGGCAAATGACCACCTATTTCTTTCATTACTCTTTTATTACCCAAAATCCTAAAAACAAGGTGTTGATGTAGCGAAGTTAGCCCCCCAAAATGAGGAAATTCAAAAACTTCAGCTGCATTCATTTGACCGTTAACGGCCGCCATTTTCCCCTCCTTTCGTCATAATCCCAAAAATAAGACTGCTTATGCAGTATCTTAAAGTTAGCACCCAAAAAAGAGGAAAATCAAAAATTTCAACAAAATTCGTTTGACCTCATTTTGACTACAAATGACCACCTTTTAGTTCTTTTTTTTTTACCTCCCTTATTTTAGCCATAATCTTAAAAATAAGGTTCGGGGGCAGCGTGAGGTCAGCCTCTGAAAATGATTAAAAATCAAAAATTTCATCTGCATTGATTTGATCACCCACCTTAAAAATGAAGCTCAAAGTCATGTGCAACGTGAAATTATCTCTTTAAAAAAGTGAGCTCCCCTAAATTCGAATGTTTAGTGAGGATGAATTAATTTTGCTGATTGTCAATAATGCCCAAACGTTGCTTTGCAATTTTTAATGATTCTGATCATTTAATTAAGATTTTGTCTTAAAGTAAAATTCAAAAGATGGAGTTTTGCTTTCGGATAAAATTTATATAATTTTATATGCATTTATTAGTTTTGATAATAAAAACACCACGCTGCCGTTTAAGCTATGACCAAAAATTTTCTTTTTGAATATTTAAATTTCATTTTATTTCATTAAAAATAATATCTTCTGACTTGCAGATCATTCTAGCAAATCTGCTACTCGTTTTGGAATAACACGCGTTTTAGAATAAAAACAGGTGTTAATATGAAAATGCACATTCTTTTTAGCAGCAATACTATATGACTCATAAGTCAAATTGAAGGTAATCTTCGTTTAAGCAAACTAAAGCATTTCTTATGCATTTTCCTTAGCAGTGCAAAGTTTAAACACACGTATCTCAAAACATGATTTTTTGGAGTCATGGTGGTATTGCAGCCCATGAGCGATATATATATATATATATATATATATATATGTGCAATATATATATATATATATATATATATATATATACAGTAGACGCCGCTTAATGTGATCACATCGGGACGAGCCTGATTTGATAACAATCAATCGGTTAGATTGATTACAATAAACAAAAAAAAATTAAGCTAAAAAATGATTTTTTTACATACGTATTAAAATAAAAATTATTTTAAATTAGGAGTTGTTGCTGTAAGACTCTAAAGTATTTAATAGAAATTAATGTACACTAAAGAAAAAGAATTAGTATACTTACATATTTAATGATGAACTGCAGAAAACAATACAAAATACAAAAAGTTAATTATTAACTGAAAAAGAAATCATCAATTGTCGATTGTTTAGCATTCTTTCGAAGCAAGTCATTTACGAATCGCTCATAATCATAATGTTTATGAAAGTGTTCCGCGTCGGCTTTGTTTTGCACACCTAGCCGTAAGACTCGAAGTGCCTCCCTCATCTGAGCAGGCGTCGGAATTTTGTCCTCGATAGCACTTTCGGGTCCATCATCGGCATCAGAATCTTGTGACGAAGCTGGATCTTTGACACATACGGCTTCACAAATGTCCTCATCAGTTAACGAAGTAGAAGTCTCAACCTTCTCGTCGATCTGCATCTATGCTTCAAAATCCTCAGCATTCATATCGGGCGGGGGATTGAAAACGTCTTCCATTTCTTTCATTACAGCAGCATTGTTGTCCTCTGGTTGACAAAATCCTCCATGACTAAAACAATTTCGAATTGTTCTTTCCGAGACATTATTCCATGACATTGTTAACAAATGTATGGCATCCAAAACATTTGTTTTTTTGGCTAGAGCGTTCGCATTAAGATCTTCAGCGTCTTGGTCTTCCATATTTTCTAAGATCCTTGAACGCATTTCCTTTCTGTAATATGCCTTCAAGGTGGGGATAATTCCCTGGTCATACGGTTGAATTAAAGAAGTGGTGTTCGGTGGTAAGAACACGATATTTATCTTTTTTAATGAAACAGTTACATCATGCGCAGTGCAGTTGTCTATGAGCAGGAGTATGTTCCGTTTTAGTCGCTTGTCCCATTTCAACAGCCATTCGTTAAAGATGGTGGTAGTCATCCACGCCGTTTTGTTGGTAAAATAATCGATGGGCAGATTTTTCACACCTTTGAAACAGCGGGGCTTCTTACTTTTTCCAATCACTAAAAGTTTTTCTTTAGTGCCGGTCATACTAGCGCAACATAGCACAGTTAGGCGCTCCTTGGAGGTTTTACACCCTTGCGTACTTTCCTTCTGAAACATGTAGGTGTGTTCAGGCAACGCACGAAAATATAGGCCAGTTTCATCTGCGTTATATACATCTTCATGTGATTATATGGCAATAAGTTTAGGCCATTCTTCTTTAATCCACTGATCTGCGGCTACATTATCGGCATCTTTTTGTTCACCATGTGTCCTTCAGAAGAGTATGTTCTGCCTCTTTTTCCAGCGGTGGAACCATCCTTCTGTGGCTACGAAGTTTCCTTTACCCAATTTTGCAACTATATCTTCAACTTTTTGGCGCAAAATTGGACCATTAACACGAGCGTCCCTCTCCCGAACGTTTGTGAACCAGAGTTTTAATGCAGATTCAACCTCTTTGTCTTTTCCATCTCGATTTCTTTTACAATTCAGATTTTCGTTCAAAGTGCACTTTTTTTCGATATCTTCACAATTTTTTAAAATTTTGCACAAAAGCGGCTGCGAAACTTTCAATTGAACAGCAGCATTCCTTTGACTCATTTTTGGCAATTTATCGTAACGATTTAAAATGTCAACCTTTTCTTTCACAGTAAGATCTCTCCGTTTTCTTTCCATTATAAAAAACAAATCAGGTTACAAACCGTATGAACTATGGTAAAGTGAAAATGTATGCTGATCCGTATACATGCGTATACGGATCAGCATACATACATCTACATGCGTCTTTTAAGCACTTAGATGAGGCAGTTTCACTACCCCCCCAATTTTATTGTTTGACCAATAGCGACTGGCTAAGCGACCTGCCAAGGTCAAGTGGCATACCCGAAACAATGTTCTCTTTTGAAGGTCACCCCTTACCCCCCTACCATAGTGGCTGGGACATATCATCTGTCACATTGTTTAGTTCTTCTAAAAAGGGGCTCGTGACAAACATTGACTTGTTAGTGGCAGGTCTTCTTTTCTCTTTATTTAGGATTTCCGGGAATTTGAAATAGCACAGTGCTACGGAATTTTACAATACTTTACCGAAAATGGCAAAATACCCCCCCCCCTCATAATAACACGTGTTTAAAAGATAATATACGAGCCCCGTTTGGATTTTTGGTAAGTTTCGGGAAACACTTCACAAAACACAAAAAAAAGTTTTCCTTCTTGTTTTTATTGATTTCAGGAAAATAAAATTTACCTCTAAACTGATAACAATAAACGAACATTTGATTACAATAAACGAGGATTTTTCAATGTATTTTGATCTAAGCGGACGGGACTAAGCGATTTTGATAACATTAAACGTTTGATAACATTAACCGTGATCACATTAAGCGGCGTCTACTATATATATATATATATATATATATATATATATATATATATATATATATAAATATTTTCCGATTTTTTTCCGGTTCTTTAAATAAAATTTCATCATTTTTTTTTAAACTGTTGCTTGTTATTTTTTTACTTATTATTCCCCCCCCTTTTTTTTCTTTTCACATGTCTATAATTTTTCTTTGTTTTATTCTACATTTTGAACTTATATATATATAGTGGAACTTGTCTAAAGTGACCACCCTCAAGACCAAGTCAAAAGGTCAATATATATAGAGGTGGTCACTTTATGAAGACTCTTTAAAAAGGACAATATACATAGGGTTAAATGCACATTCGAAAAACTGAACTATATTCAGTAATAATTTAATTAATTAACAACCCAAATAACTAAAATAGGTTTATCACATGAAAGATAATTAACATAAAACTCACCTCATTTCTTTTGGTATTAGTTGGAGAACTTCCGTAGTAATCGATTTAAATAACATATAATGACAAAATGCACTTTAATTAATACTTGCTTTTATTTTGGTTGTAATATTTTGTTTAGTTATTCATAACATTTTCATTACAAGCTATAATAAAACATTCATTAAAAAATTCTACAAATTTTTATGAAATTCCACTTACAGTAAAAAATTCAGAAATTTTTCGTTGCCTAAAACACTTCTCTTCAACAATTATTTTTTCAATCATTCCTTTAAAATTCCTTAATAAATTTAGCATTTGTGGACAGTTTTTTAGGACATACGTTCTCATGTTCTTGCACATCTTTAACATTTCTGCTTCGGAAAATTCATCATTTTCTTCCATTTGAACTTCCTCTTCATTAACACAATCTTCTTCGTGTTTTTCATTTATAAACATATCGGAATCTTGATCAACGGAAGTATCGCATGTAGGTATATCACAGTCAAAAGCAGCACAGTGAATGCGCAAGTTTACTCTTAGAATTTCTGAGAACATATGATAAAAGGAACCCTTTTTAAAAAAGGGTGGGAGGTACGCAGTCCCATCTCCCCATCTTCAAAAACCAGTTTCTTACACATCTTAGATGAGCAGAGGAAAGAGAAGGTCACCTTGGACAGGTGCAAATGTCATTAAAAAGAAGGATGAACTAGTCACTTTACACGTTCAGCAGGTGGTCACTATAGGAGATAAATTCCTATAGTCTGCCTAAGCTAGGAACTCCTCCCGCCACAAACTCTGAGGCCGTCTGGTGCTGTGGAATCAAGAATGGCTCATTTTAGGGAGGGTAGTTTCACTCTAGTACTAACACAATAGACAGAAGAAAAAGATTCCCTTTCTCCCGCTGACCCGAGCAGAAATCCCTCCAAAACAGTGACCCCGCACCCCTAATTGAAATAGTCATACCTCGTTACCATAGTCACCACCACAGGTCCAGATGAATGTCTGGTGGAGTTCTTATTTTAGACAAACACATGTACTTCTTAAGGAGGAAAATAAAGCTGGTAGAAAATGGTCTCCACTCACTTTACCCAGATGGTCACTTTTACAGGTTCCACTGATATATATATACAATCAGTACCTACTCTTCAGAAGAAAAAAAAATTCAAAACTATAAAGAAAGACAAAACAATTAACAAAAATGGGTAAAATGAGTAAAGCGAACATATATGTTCTTTCATGTTTTTATACAACATAACAAAAATAACCATCATTGTTGTCTGATAACCTTGGTGAGGCATGATATAGTAGCGAATGCAATTTTGTGAATGCGGTTGGCGCAACCAGGAAGTTCACAAGGTCTTTAAAAGAGTCAAGCCTGATCTGGATCAGTTCACTTCAGCTCTAAAATGCTTCCAGATTTTTGTGTATGACTGCCGTCATATACACGGAACTTATCATCGCTTTAAAACCACATTCACAGCTAAATCGGACAGCCATTTTCATTGTTCGACCCATCTTTGAGTTGTAGCTTTCTTACACAGATTCCTTTTTTATTTGATATTCTCATATTGTAGATTCACTGATTGATTGTGGGTCATATTTGTTGGAAAAATCGAATCAAAACCAGCTTCAACTTAAAGATGTGTTAGCTCACCGTAGTATATTTCAAGAGGATTGGACGGATGTGGAGATGTGTCCATTCCTAACCCTTAGTTTTGCAACTCACTCTATTCACCTCTAAAAAGCTCAAGTATACTGGCAATTCGCCATTTTATACGTTTAAAGTTATTAGATACAACTAAACCCCCTGATTTCAATTTTCTTCTAATGATCAGTAACTTGGAACTGCGTACTAAATCAGCAATTAGTACTCAGCAGCAATACTTGATCCAGGAGTTCCATGGTCTTCTGGTTTGGGTTCAAAATTACAAGGCTACGGAAGCTAAATTGGGTCGGCTGTTCAATGACGGTTATAAAATAATAAAATAAACAGGACTGCTGTTAACGACCTTGGTTTGATTTGGATCATCGGATAAATTCGTCACTGAACAGCTGTTTACATTAGATTCGACACCGCAAGGAAAAGTAACCAACTCTTCATGCTCGTGGCCCGCTCATCCTAAGTTATTCCGAAGTAAACCCTTAACCAATTTCACCCTAGGCTTTCAGCATCCACCATACCACACACCACGCAGAAGGTTAAAATGCAATCCTAATTTGAAGAAGCAGAACAATTGATTTGAGCAGAACTTTTCAATTTAAGCTATTAAGAGCTCTTAAAGTTCCACAAAAATCTGTAGCATTGTCTATGTGTATCACTAATGGTCGCCCTTTTCTTACAATAAATCATCGTATAGCTTGAATTAAAATCTCAGTAGAAAGGGTCATAACTATAGTTCGTCTATTGCAAGAACTCACCCCGCCGCAAAGTCTGAGGCAATCTGCTGCTTTGGAAACAAGAATAACACATTTCAGGGGAAGGTAGCTCCTTTTCACTCTAAGGCTAACACAGTAGGCCGAAGAAAAAGATTCCCGTTCTCTAACCGACCCTAGCAAAAACATGTCCTAAACAAAAATGACCCCACACCCCTACTTGAAATAGTTATACCTCGTTACCATAGCCACGGATCAAGACGAATGGCTAGGGGAGTTCTTACTTTAGACAAACGATAGTTCTAGATGCACGGTTCTGTACACACCACTAATGAAAAGTACTATCCATACTTTACTCCTATCTTATAAAAGTAATGGTGCAGCTAAATCTATTCTAGACACCTTAAAAGCAGCAACTTTATTCACTCTATGAGGTGGCAATGGAGGAGTTAGAACATTTGTTGGTTTTGTTCTATATTGCCTGCATTGTTGTCATTCCTGTAAAACTTCTCGAATAATTCTCCGAGCACGAGTAAACTCTCTCCTAAATAAGACAAGGTAGTTTGTACAGTAAGCAAAATAAAAAACGGACCACCCTAAGTAACTTTTGATCGAATGATTGGATCTTCACGTTCTAAGACTCAATCTTAATGGTTCGAAGGGGTAACTTCAAATAGAATAAACAAGTGCAGACGATATTGTAAGTTATGAAATCAGACACAAAAACGTTCTTTTTCTGGATAAACATACCCTTTTTCGACAGATTCGAATTTCTGACCCCCAAAATATAGGGAGTAGTCACAATCTAGGAAATATGGTTCCAATCTTTTGGTCAGGAGAGCGTTCCAAAGCTTTGACGACTTAATGTTAATTTTACTTTTTGCGAATTTCACTATATCTCGAGAACTTTTTAAACGAATTGAAAAATTCTTGCACATAATTATAAAATTCGCGTATCCAAAGATAATTCTATGCAAAAAAAAAAAAAAAACTTTTGGTAAATATTTGTAATTTTTTTATTACTTTCGAAAAAATTTTAAATGGTGAGGTGTACAATTTTCTTCATCCTTTTGAGGAATATAACCTTACATCGAAAAATGCCAAAGTTGAGCGAAATCGGTCGAATAGTTTCTGAGAAAACAAATTTTCAAAACGTCGCATTTTTAAAATTTCATTTCTCATTAACTATTCGGCTGATTCCCCTCAAATTTTGTATTTCGCCATGTAAAATTAAATACTTTAAAATTATGTAAGAAACTTTACACCTTACAATTCATTTTTTTACTTTTATTTAATAAAATAATAAATAGTAAAATTTATTTTTTGCATGGAATTATCTTTAGCTAAGCGAATTTTACAAATATGTGCAAATATTTTTCAGAATTATTTGCTATAATTGAACATTATTATAATTTATGACAACTTTATTTTACATGTTGTGTTACAGTTTAATCATTCTGATTTCAGGTCAAATTGAATCTTTTGATTATTTTAGTGACAAACTTGTACTTTAACCTGCTTCAATATTACATGTCCCCTTAAAAGCGTGAGGAAAAAAATTTAATTAATTAATTAAAAGAGCAATTCAGAATTGGAAAAGCAAGAAATAGACGCTGCTATTTAGTTCTAAATACATTGAAAAATGTTACCATGGTCAGTAAATGAGAAATATAAGTTTGTTTATGATTAGACTTTTGTTCGGGCAATAGCGATGCCAGTAAATTTTTCACTTAATTTAATTTTTCTTCTTCTCTAAAATAAAAGAATAAAAAAGAGAAAAACAAAATTAAGTGCATAAAGCATGAGCATTAGTTTTATTATGTATTATTCATTGAATTTAATGATTTTCAACCAGAGGTGAGAAAATCTATCTTTAAAAGTTGTCTAAAAAAAAAAAAAAAAAAAATTGATGTAAAATATTTGTTTTAAATATTCAATCTGTTTGTCTATTTTAAAATCCAAACAGTTTTTATTCTTTATTTTATTTATTATTATTTTTTTTATCATGAAAGGTAGTTTATAATGAAAGCTTCTCTTCGTGTTATAACTCCACGCCTTTAAGAGGTTATTCCCCAACTTTTTAATTTAATGAAACTCGTTATTTATAACAGCAGATCTTGCAGACTGGTTATAGCGCGATTAAAATGATGAACGCCTCTCATCCAGATCCGACGTCGGATCGCATGGGAAGATCACCCATTTTGATAATATGGGCGATGCGTTGAGCCAACCATTTACGGTAGCCATATTTCGCTTGGTGCGACAAAACGAAGTGCTAACGTCAGCTTTTGTGACGTTTGAATTTACACTTTAACCTTGTGCCTGCGATGCAAAGAACACTTGAAACATAATTTATTGTTAAATTGTCCAAACAGCAATCCTGTCTCGATAATCGTCTTTAAGCGGACCTGGAGGTGTCCTTCTCGAAGATCGCCTCAGCAGATTACGCTGCATTCTGAATTATGATCTGCTGCCGCCGCTGACATTAATAATAATATTATCCCCCCTCTTTTGATTTAAGGCATTGCCGACAGATTTTGAAGGGAATGTCAAATACCCGCTTGTTTTGGGGATATTTAGCTGCAGATATTTGAAGAGCTGGTTCAAGCAAAATAGTAAAAGGACATTTTTTAAACACTAAACATACCAAGACTTAATATATACCTATTTCTAACATAACCGGTCAACTTTATACTTCTTGGTTGAATGCATGAAATATGGATCTTAGGAAGGAAATAAACTAAAAAATTCATAATAATGAAACCAATTTTTATGTATCCCAAAGAATAAGAATTTTTAATTCATTTCTCAACGCATTTTTTACATGTGCAGGGGGTTTCCATTGTACATTTTCCGCAAACATACTTCTTCTCATTATTATTATTTCTGTAATACTTATAATTATTCTTATAATTAATATTTTTTCTTCTAAGAATTTGAGCTGTCTCGATTGTTTCGGCATTTTTCTGGGTAAAAACTAACAGGTAGTTAGAAATGAAATAAAGCTATCAAAATAAAATATAAGCAAGCTACTTACCAAAACATTTAGTTTTTGTCACTTTTTCTGATACAAAAAATGCCAATCTGAAATTTTAGGCACTTTCTTGAAATTTGAATTCACAATTATTCTGATTGAACAAACTACGCAATGCAGAAAGGTGCAACTCATCGAATGCAATACGTTGCACACGCATGACATCTTCATTTCTGATCCTTATAAAGCAATAAATTGTTCTCCCAGTCAAATGACCTGTTGAGGTAGAAATAGGTATACGACAAGTGTTATTCGAAACAAACAAAATACAAATAATAATCGAGTATTAACTGTATATAATTGTTGAAAAAAGTCATGGAGTCAAATGTGCATAAACGACAAGATGATAAGCGATGGAAAAGTTCTTAAACGTTCATTTGACTCGTTATGGTATGCTTAGTGTTAAATAAATCGTTATGCAAGTAAAGGATACGAGAGGTGTTCACGTCAGCTGCAGGGCAGAAAGACCTCCATCTGTTGGGAAAAAAAAAGGAAAAAAAAGACATAACGTAACAGCCAGATTTTAATTTGACTCTTTTTGTGGAAGGATTTCCCCAGAGGTAATGAATTTTTCCTTTAATTTATGAAAAGTAACTCGAACACTGCATTGTTGGGGCTCATAATGAAAAATGAGTATAAAATCATGAATCGGTAGACATCTTATAATCATTACTATTGAAAAATTAATAACGATTTTAATGATTTTCCTCAAGGTAAATTACGCCAAACTTAACGATAACGTTCGATCTTATTAAAAAAAGATTTATTTTCATTTCTTCTTTTTTTTTTCAAACAAAAATATATACAACAATATTTTTAAATATTTTAAATAACCAAACATATCAAGTAAGTTTAAAATGACAGCTATAAGACATTTCTCCCTTTTATTTTAAAAGACAGCAGACTGGAAATTTTTCAAAATTAGTAGATATTTCATGTATTTGAAACAATGCGTTTTTGTAAAGTGGTAGATGGGTGTTCCGTAAAAAAAAATGATTGACTATCCTACACCCGTGGTTTTGCGTATTCTTCGTAAAAGGGGTAATTTTATCAACTCATTAACTGTTATAACGCATTTGAATTAAACCCTCACAAACTAATTTCAAGCTAGATACACATCATGCTTAATAACTGCAATGAGTACCAAAAATAAAATCCTAGAAACCAAGGGATTATGTTCATATTTGCGGTGTAATTCTTCACAATTGCATTTTATCACTTTAAGCAGATATTGGTGAGAAAAAAAAACACCAGTCATTGATTTGTGTAAGGAAGGATCATTCATCAGCCCCGCCAAAGAAAAGCCTCTTAACGTTTTTTTGATAGACACAGAAATTTCTGATAGATTTCAGGGAAAAGTGACAGCGGTTGGTCTTAAATAAAGATGGATTGGAGATTTCGGTCGTCGATTTGGCTACCTTAGATTGACATTCGCCAATATCCGCCGCTCTTACAGGTTTTTCTTTCTCGAAAAATTGTAGTGCTTTAGAAATAGAATGAGTGCACATGTGTACAGTGACGTAATTTTAATGTATGTTCGGGGGAGGAGGGTATTGGTCACCTCCTTGCTCCTTGTAATATATATATATATATATATATATATATATATATATATATATATATATATATATATATATATATATATATATATATATATATATATATATATATATATATATATATATATATATATATATATATATATATATATATATATATATGTATATATATACAGTACCGCTCAAAAGTATCAGTACACCTGGAAACTTATAAAAAAATGGCAAAATTCAAAGTGTCATAACTTCTTTAAAAATGATCAAAAATGCTTCTGCTTTAGCTCATTTGGAAGCTTAAAATCACTACTTTTATGTACTCTAATTGTTTTTAATTAATATATTTTGCAACTATGCACAATTACATTCTAAACAATCATAGAAAATTGTATTAATTTTTTGTGAAGTTTGACGCGATGTACGGGCACAAAGGGGTTAGATATTGTTATTGTTTTTCGCATTTTTCTCAGAAAAAATAAATTTCAAAATATTAAATTGTAAACGTTGATTCATTTTTCATTATTATATTTTCCAAAAAAAAAAGTTAAAATTGTTATAATAAATTATGAAGTAGTATTATCGAGAAATATTAAATTTTAATTTATTTTAATTAAAAAAAATTCATATCATATTATAATTACACTAAAATTCATTACAATTGCTGAAAAATCATTAAATTCTGAAAAAAAAACCTTTTTTTTTTATTTGACAATAACTTCGTCAAAAAACATGTTTTTTTGGAATTTTTTTTTTAAATGAAAGCTAAAAGTCCAAATTTTTCAATGGTATAATAAAAATTAACAATATCTAACCCCTTTGTGCCCGTACGTACATCGCGTCAAACTTCACAAAAAATTAATGCAATTTTCTATGATTGTTTAGAGTGTAATTGTACATAGTTGCAAAATATATTAATTAAAAACAGTTAGAGTTCATAAAAGTAGAGATTTTAAGCTTCCAAATGAGATAAACCAGAAGCATTTTTGATCATTTTTAAAGAAATAATGACACTTTGAATTTTGTCTTTTTTTTTATAAGTTTCTAGGTGTACTGTATATATATATATATATATATATATATATATATATATATATATATATATATATATATATATATATATATATATATATATATATATATATATATATATATATATATATATATATATATATATATATATATATATATATATATATATATATATATATATATATATATATATATATATTGATGTGGGTATACTGGGAAAATTAATACCGGGCTGTGGCACTGAACTTTTTAAACTCATTGATATAGGGCATACCAGGCAAATGTATATACCGGGCAGGGGCACTTGACTATACCTAGTACATATTTCGGACATTCACCAAAGCGACTACGTGATTGTCAACATTTACCGGTGGAAGTCAACAACCACTTATTTCTGTCATCCACAGTAACATAGACACTTTATTACAGTTTTTGAACAGCCGATCCCGTTTTTGGGTTTACGACTACTAATGTTCAACTCCGTAGCCTTGTAATTTTGTACCCAATCCAGAAGACAAGGGAACTCCCGGATCAAGTAATGACAGAACTTTGCCTTCGCGGAGGACTTATTGATGGAACTAACCCGCATTTGCGTTACATGGCTAGGAAAACCACTAAAAAAATTCCACGATTAGTGTGACGGCAAGGGAGCACTAACCCATGATCCGTCTGCAACTGAGGATATTTTACATCACCACTGTGGTCGGTGTAAGTCGGATGCGGAATTAGTATCCATCAGCCATCGCTGGGATTCGGTCCCGGTTCACCGCTTTGGAGACGAATGCTCTACTCCTTGAGCCATCACGGCTCAAAAATATTAGTATAATCCACATTTTGAACTTATTCGCACTAAATGTGGTGCACAGTGAAAACAAATATATCACACAGATAACTCTCATTTGATTTTTTGAGCAATAAGTGTAAATCTCAATTGTTCAAAATGTTATCCTCAAATATTTTTATTTAGGAAAAAAAAAAAAAAACTAGCAACTTATCTACCGTCGTAATAATTCAAATACGGAACTGTTTTTAAGTTGTTTTTTTTAATTCTTTATTTTTAAGATTACACTACGAATACTAAAATTTATACCTAGCCACATGCAATATCTTGCTACTTTTGAATGACATCGATTTACAAAATAAAGAAAACAAAGATCTCGTCAGGAAAAAAGGAATTTTTTAATGGATAAAAATCAAATAGATGAAAGTCATTAAGACAAAGGAAATTTTTTAAAAAAAGAAAGAAAAAGCACTTCATTTTTTTCAGCATTTCGTTAAAATTATAGTACAAAATGGTACAACAAGCACGTAAAATTTCAACTTAGTAATTGCATTTCAGTGGACAGTAGATTGACCAACATGATTTTTTTTTATTACTAGAAATTCAATCAAACTAATTGTCGAATCTGACATTTTTTACTGCTCACTGACTATACTTTTTTCCTATCTATCGTCGTAATTTCAAGTTCATAAATCTTATAGAATTTGAATATCAAACAAAACAGCAACAAAAAATGTAAAAAAATTTGCAAGAAAAACATTTAAAAAATTAACAAAATGAAATTTTTTTTAAAAAGAAACTCTATGTTGAGTTTTTAAACAAATGTGGCTCGATACAGTAGATTCGACATAATTCAAGATGGACGGGAACAGAGCCTACCTTGAACCTCAGAAAACTCGAATTATCAAAAACACAAAATTTAATAAAATGAAACTAAATGAAATCATAGCAGTTTTTGAATTTCAGTATTTAATTGAAAAATATGTTATATTTAATTATTATTATTATTATTTTTTTTTTTTTACGTTAGAGTAGGTAGGTATTTTATTAACAGCACACTAGAACTGCACAATGGGCTATTGGCGACGGTCTGGGAAACATCCCTGAGGATGATCCGAAGACACGCCACCGCAATTTTGATATTCTGCAGAGGGGATGACTCTCCTGCTTTGGTAGCCCTACGACCTGAACGTGAAGTCGAGCACTTAACGATAGAACAGTTTAAAGGGGACCGACACTCTCGGTTCCGGTTTCAGGAGCGAAAATAATTCTTTTACTGTGTGAATGCGCTTGAGTTTGGTGCAATTTACTACATTCTTTAAATTGTATATAAAGTATCGATTTGGCGTTAATTTGAGTACTCATTTACACACTTTTTTGAGTTGTTGAACACCAAATTCAAAGAGATATTACAACACTGTTTTAAAACCCTCATTTTAACTAATATTCTCTTTGATTTAATGAAAAACGCATTTCTTTGTAAATGTCTATAATTCATTTTTTTCAACCTTATTTAAGGTATTTACATTTATTTTTTTTTTGTAATTTTTCCCCTCTGTTAATAGGTGATTTGATAAAACTGTTTCGAACGTGTTTTAAAATGTGTCATTCGAATAGTTATAAAAATATTCAAATAATTTCACACTTTCCGAAAAACGTAGTCTGATATAGTGTCTAGAGTTCAAGATACACTTGCTTCAAAACACCCTTTTTCGATAAATATGCCTCTTCTAGAGAGAGAAAGAGTGTGACAACACGAAAGAAACCGTTTATTTGTCCAAATGGCGCCCGACTATCGGCCATTGCACCTTTATACTATGTGAGACAAATAAAAGAAGAGAAAGTGTGTGACTGGGCACAGTGAAAATCTGAAATTAAGGATTCGCATTATTGCTTCATCAGATTGTCTAAGCGCAACTAAGAATTTTTTTTTTCCGGTTAAAAAATTATGTTTATACATCACATACTACGTATTTATATATTACTGATGTACAATCCCTGGACAAATTATTAGACGCAATATAAGATTCTATGTAAAATCTTAATTATCAAATAATACTATACCGCTGTATTGTTTTTATGCGACTGAAACCGGTTTCCACTAGTTTACGTTAGTGTATCAATTGGTTGAATTGGAAAATAGATAATATAAATTGGACGATAGAATAAGTTAAATTATGTATTAAATAAATATAGAATATTTATTATATCAAACATTATATTACTATATTATAATAGTTAGATCAAATTACATTAACCCACTGTAGTTTCTTAATAATCATGTAATGGGTTTTTATATACAGTCAACCCCGCTTAAAGGAATACCATCGGTTCCAGCCAAATCTATGCTATTAAGCGGGTTATTCGATTAAAAGGAGAGTGCTATATTCAATCTCAAATTCTGAATTTTTGTGAAATGTTACTTTTTAATGGTATTTAATGCGTAGTGTAGCGTTTTGATTAAATAAACTCAGTTTTATGATCAATAAGTAATTATAATTAAAATTTTCTGCTTTGTATCATGAAAAAATATCATTTAAAGTTACATAAAAATAAATCAATGTTAGTGAATCATGTTGGAACTAAAATATTATTTGATCCCATCCGAAAAATTTTATAATTGTAGACTGTTTTTTGTACCCGTTTAATTCGTCAATTTATCAAAATTAGATTTTCCCTTTTAGTTTCTACTAAAATTTTCATGACTTGTGCATATTCCTTTCAAACACATTCAGAATTTTTTTTTTTTAAATCTTCAAAACTTGAGAAATTCCTAATTAATGTGCTATTTTAGTTGGGGATTTATTGATTATAAGATTCATTTTTTTTTTCAATTAATTCCTCTCTACTGACTTAGGTACATTACAAATGCACAAAATTCCAGGAATTCAAAACAATCATTCAAATCCATATAACAACTTTTTTTTAAAAAAAGAAAATACATCTTTTTAGTAAATACTACGTCATTAAAATAAATTTGAATTCAAATAAATGACATGTAATTCGTCAAACCTATTAGAAATGTGCTATAGTATAAAATCTTAAGATAAAATTTCTAAAACTGATATCTCTTTAAAAAAGGTTAAAATTTTGGCTATAATTAAGTCTATTAAAATGACAGCACGTCGTCCACGTATTCTTTCACCACTACGTCTTTCATAGCTGTCATCAATGCTCTCTTCCAATCTTCGAGCACGCTACTTTTGATTGTACTTCAAAAGCGTAACAGCACGACTGAGACTCATTTTTCAATGAATAACTAATAACAATAATAAAAACAAATAAATTCGTGGTATAAATCAAAAATCGTCAAATAAATTCGTAATATATAAATTCGTGAAAAAAAGCGCTTTCGAAAAAGTACTAAAATAGAGATTTATCGACAAAGACTACTCACTCCTGCCTAGCTTAAGGTTATTTCAGTTTCCGTTTTTAAAAGCGCTATAGGGTGAGCCACCTCAGCTAGATTTGGCATGTGACATTTTCAGCGGCAATCATGGGTCGATTTTCTAGCGTTGCCATTCGGGGAGTTGTAATGATTCTTTTTTTTGTCGCCGTGTAAGAGAAATATATATATAGATATTATAGTCCGTCTAATAATATGGTCAGGGGCTGTACATTACGTAATTCGTATTATTTATCACTGATGTATGGGGAAAAAAGTGCTTTATTCAAGTAAATAAAAATAAAAAGTAAATGATTTATTTGTAACCTTATACTAACCATTTTGCAGATAAATCAGTTGTTTCATCAGATTGTTTCGTCCCTTACTTTTTTTATTATTATCTTTCTTCCATTCTTTAACTTTATTCTTTCCGTCTCTTTTCCAGTTTATTTTTTCATTATTCCCGTCAAATTCTCGATGGGGCTGAGATCAGGGGATGAGTCACGCCTCATTATATATTCTATTATCAGTACTCTAAGAAAGGCCTGAACACTTTGTTAAGTCATATTTAATTACGAAAATTTATACCAATCATAAATCGCAATAAAGATGAAAAAGGGTACACTCTTCTTTTTTTTTGGACAATTGTCCGACCTGACAGTTGGGCGAAACATACCACACGAATCTTTTTAAAGAAACAAAATAATCTGCTTCGTTTACGAACTGTTAACTGTGCAATGCATAAATATTTCAAAGTGCCCCCCTCTCTTCTGGCAAAAGCATGTCTATAATGTTAAAAAAAGGTTTTAAAAAGAAGAAAAAGTAGCTAAGGATGAAATTCATTAGAAGTTACGAGGGGTGGACGAGTACAATGAAAGGAGTCGCATTTACATCAACGGTGATTAAATTGGCCCTCCTTGTTTCAAGCAACGCCCTCTCCTCAACTGAAACATTGTTTCTGACCTTCGCTCACACAGGGTGTTACGAACTCACCTCAATCTAGACACCGCCGCACCAGAATTTCAATTTTTTTTTCTTCTTTTTTTTAACTTTTTGAGTTGGAAAGGAGTGGACTGCTCAAAGGCTAACTTTAATTTTCTTCCTTTTTCGTTTATTAACTGAGGAATTAAATTCTAGTGTTGTGTGGGGAGGTTTTACCAATATTTAATGCACCGCCCGTGCTTCAAGTTTTTTGCTTTATTTCTTTCTTTTTTCTGACTCCTTCTTTTTTTTTAGGATTTATAACTAGTTTCATTCATTGTTTAAAACGTAGGAAAGTCTTCTACATTCATATTTCATAAATAATACACGCATAGAAGGCCTCTTCTTAAAAAACTAGAATAACTTGAAATATATATATATATATATATATATATATATATATATATATATATATATATATATATATATATATATATATATATATATATATATATATATATATATATATATATATATATATATATATATATATATATATATATATATATATATATAGCATAATAGACAAATACAAAAAGGACAAAAAGTTAAGAAAAGCAATAGGGAAAAAGAAAAATAATAATAATAAAAATATTAAAATAATTTTTAGGGGTTTTTATTAATTTTTTTCCTTTTTTCCCGGAAGAACCGATTTGATATAAATTTATTCGTCGATATTATATTTATTCGATATTTTAATATCTGCTAGAGATAGATTAGGAGAAATATCAGTGTTTGGAACCATGCGTTTCAAATCACTTTTAAAGCTAAAAATTAAATCTAGCAAAATCAGCTCTCATGCACAAAGTTATTGAAACGGAATTGCAAAAATTATTATGATGCAAGGAATTTAACATAATCTTTACTATGTGACATATTGCTATACAATGATCGCTGAATGGTAAGTATAAAGTATTTATACACGTATGAATTTTTAAGTACCCTAACGCGCAATTCCGAAAAAGTCGGTAGTAATAATATCGTATTTTAAATATTGAGATTTTAAAAATGACGTGGAAATCGCCAAGTAAGACAATTGTCTTACTTCCGGCTTGTTACCACTGCCCAGAAAACGGTTAGTAAAGGACGTTGATTTAAGACGGCATCATCGCGAATGGGGCGAGTCAAAAAGTGATTTGTCAAATTTGCAATTCACATGTTGCAATAACATGATATTAAAAATATTGTTATTTGGAAAACCAAGTGAAAAAGACCTTAAAAACGAAACATAACTGCTAGGAAAATGGTCGGAAGATGATGTGAATTAACGAAGAAATAATCGCGAATAAAACAAAAGTGAAATAGTCGCGAATAAAGCAAGTCAAAAAGTGATTACTTAAATTTGAAGTTCGGGTGTTGAATTATCATAGTAAAAAATATGATTTAAAAAAAAAAACTATGTAGAAACGGTCGAAAATTAGATTAACATCTCTGAAAAACCAACCGAATTATGTAGTAGATTTACATCAAAACCATCACGTATTCAGTACGTCAAAATATTATAATATTTTGACGTACTGAATACTAATAGACTAATTTAGAATAGACTAATTTGAAATTCATGTGTCTTAACATCGTATTAAAAATATCGGAGTTTTTATTTTGTTTTATAACAGTCGATCCAATTTTTGGGTTTACCACTACTAATGCTCAACTCCGTATCTTTTGAACCCAATCCAGTAGACAACTCCTGGAACAAGTATTGGGTGAAATTTGCCTTTGATGGAACTAACCCGCATTTGAGTAACAGGAAGGAAAAACCACGAAAACCTTCCAAGATTAACCTGACGGTAAGGGGACTCTTACCATGATCTTCCTACCACTGAGGATATCTTACGTCAGGGGAAAAAAAAAAAAAAAAAAGACGGAAAATGATAAAAAATTCAGACCATCAGAAGCTTCTAGCAAATTTTGCTACTGCTTTTTTCGCCGTTACACTTGGTTTTCTGCTACTTGCTAGTTGCTGGTCGATGAAATAACGGTCTTATAGGGGGAGAGGGGAAAGCTGTCAAGATTTTTTTTTTTTTTATTCACATTCATCTCTATATTTTGATTTTTTCTTCAAAATAAGTTAAATAAGAGGAGGAGAAGCCCGGTGTTTTAAAATTTCTTATTACCCAAGCTCACCATTTTAAGCCCCTGCCCCCGCCTCACAATATAAATTAAAGGGGGAAAAGGAGAAAGGAAAACTGTTATGAATATTTTTTTATTCATACTTATTCTTATAAGTTTGTTCCATGTATGTAGGGGTGAAATTTTACTAATTTATTGTATTTTTATTGATGCTAAATATTAGAATTTTATTTTCCCCCTCATTTATTAAATCTCCTTTTTTAAATCTAAACTGAATCTTTTATCTATATCCAGTGGCGTACGCAAGGGAGGGGTTTAGGGGTTTAAACATCCCCCTTGAGCTCAGACAAAATGGCAAAAATAAAAATTTTAGTAGAAATTATGCGAGCTATTATTTTTTAAGACTATATATTTTTATGTGCCTTATGCCTACTTTTTTTTCTCATGGTATTTCTCAGAATACAGAAAAAATATTTACTATAATAGGGTTGTACTTTTGAAACCAAAATCACGCTGTTCTTGGATCTTTAGGATGTCAAAAGGCAAGAATTTAACAATTTTTAATTACTTTGAGAAAAAATCACGACCTGAAATTAGTGAGGTGACAGCAGCTAGTACCAATGTAAGTTTTTCTGTTGTACAGAAATGTGATACTTCCGTTGAAGAAAACGTTTCGAGCATAACAAAATCTGATGAATGTGAAAGTGGCCCTCAAAGTGTTACTTCCCACCCATATGACATTGGACTTTTTTCAGAAGATATTACATTATGTTCTTAAACTTAAAAAATCAAATCAAAATTCAACTAAACAATGTTGTTTAAATAAAAAGTCAAAATTGTCTAGCTGTCTAAATTAGGGAAATGATAGTGCTTTATTGCAGACTCGAATTTCTTTTAGTAGTTTCAGAAAATTATGAACACCCCCCTTGAAAAAATTCTGCGTACGCCACTGTCTATATCAGGGGTTTCCAACCGGCATCCGGCCCTTGAAGCCTTTTTTTGTGGCCCGCGAACTAAAATATATTAGTTTTCATAGCGGACAATTTTCGTAAAAAATCTATAAGGGCTTAAAATACTTTTTTCGTTTAAAAAAAAAAAAAAAAAAAAAAAAAATTTGTCATCTGTGAAATTTAACATACCAACGGTGCAAAGAAAAATTATTTCTCAGGTTTTACATCCAAGAAAATATTTAATCAAATACAAAAATAATCTTGTATGTTGCTCTCTGTTTTTATTTTCATTTTTTTAATTTCTTTTTATTTTGTGAATATAATTTAGCATGTGCGTATCAGAGATTCTCCAATTTAGCTTTTTGAAACCACTCATTTTGGACGAAATTATTTACATTTGTAAATTTTAAAGTGCATAAAAGAGGGAATGAATATCATGTTTTATCTAAATTCCTTGAATTGAATATCGCATGAGCGGAAAAGGAAAAAAAAAATTAATTTCAGATGCTCAAGAATTTTTTTGTTGTTGCTATGTTAATTTATCACAGAATTAAATTTGAAAGTAAAAAAAATCTTGTCACTAAGTTTCAGATTAAGAGAAGTTTCAAAATGATACGTAACAAGCATTATTTGTAATGCTTGTTATATTGTCTCTTTTTTTAATATTAAAAAAACTTTTATAAAAATCTGACAGCAATATTTAATGTTCCTTCAAACATAAAAGAGTCCTATATAAAATTTTGATAAAGTTGTGGCCCACCATTTGACTGGTGTTTTTAATTGCGGCCCCCGGCCTCATGTAAGTTGGAAAACCCTGATCTATGTGATCAAAAGTGAAAAAAAAATTTTACATGTATTTATTTAAATTTCTTTTAGGAAATATTTGATGGCATATTTAGTTTCTTTGGGATTTGTTGCAAATTTGTCGCTTGAAATTTTAAAAACTTCTTGGAAAAAAACGTGTACTGAAAAAGACGCGGAATAAATAATAAAGTAAAAGCAAATAAAACAGATGTTTTTAATGTGTAATATTAACATTTTTCATTCAAAGGACTATAACTTTAATACAAAATGTTGAAAATTTTTCTCTCCCAGCATTTCAACGAGTTTTTTTTTCTTTTTTTTTTTCTTCTTCAAATTTCATTGCCTAGTGCAAGTAACCTGTGTTCTTTTCAGTAAATTTTTGGGTTATAAAAGGAGATAACTAAACTAGCTGGCATCGCTTATGATTATTTTCATCAACCAACAATTCCCCACGTGGAGTGGCCAACTTGAACACCGGACTTGAATTCTATCGAGCATGTTTGTATTGCTTTTGGAAGACGGGCAGCTGCTCCTGTGTTCATACATATGCGTACGATTCACAAAATTAAAATTTTTAAACATTGCCTAATAAAACATCTGCAAATTAAAATAATATTATGTGGTAATTTAGTCAAAATATAAATATATTTCTTTTTTTACAGAGACTACTATGCACTCTATAAACTAATCATACAAAACTTGGTAAGAACGTTAAGACAGATCTGTTCATGGAACATTGTTTTCACGTGTTGTACCCCAATGCAATAATTAAATTTAAAAAAAAAAAATCTTGTGCTGTCATACATATAATTTCTGAAATAAACTTCAATGGAGACAACTTTAAAGGGAAAAGAAAAAGAAATCACAACATATTAAAGCGGTTAATGGTGCTCATTTCCATTTAGAAAAAGATTGGATTTAGATTTTGATTTGAGTACTTCATTTTATTTAATTAATATTCTAGATTCACAATTCAATCTGTAGTGTGAATTTTTTATGCTGCTCTTTTCTAAATCAATTTATGTTAGCACTTTCAAATTTTCAAAAGTATGTAAGCCTTATGAAAGAAATTGAAAAATAAAATGATATTTTAATGAGACCAAATAGTCGAGTCGCAAAATGTCTCATTTGCTTTACTTCTCTGCTTTTAGGAATTGTGTAATTCTTGTGCTATTTTATAAAATTTGACATTATAAACAACAGAAATAGATTGGCCCTTTCACAAATAAGTCATTTATTGAAGAAGAAAAAAAAATTAGAACTAACAATTCATTTCTAAACCCAAAGGGACCCCCACAACGCCGAGACTAGATGCTTGGTCACCGCAGGTGGCCAATCGACCCGCGAAGAGGGTTTATGGCTTTTCATGGCCACTGCGTAAAATCACCATCATTCCGGAGATCCAAAGCACCCAGACCCCCGAACACTGAAACCACACAGCCGTCACCCAGAAGACGCGTGTGCGGGTTTTTTTTTTTTTTTTTTTTTTTTGGAACATTGAAATAATTGTGTTGCTCTTGGTCCATTTACCGATGTCGTAAAGTGTAGGCGAAAAATTAGTAAGGTGGAATATTAATAATCTTGGGGCGCAGATTGGAGACTGGTGTCCCGTTTATGAATTTTTTTTCTTCTTTTTATGACCATCTAATTATAAACAAAAATATATTTAGGTATTTCCAAACTATAAGAAACACACGAATAGTTACTAAAAATTTGTTTAGATTATCAGGAAATAATTTGTGAAATTTTTCTTTTTTTTTTTAAGTGTTATTCGAAAGAATTTTTTTAATAAAAATGTATCAATAATTCTTATTCATTAAATATATCAATAATTGATTTTGTAATTTCAATTATGAATAATTGTTTCTCTTAATTTAAATCTAAATAACTGAAAATAAGTGCACATTTGAAGATTGTTTTGAAGTGTCTTGTTTGGAAAATTTTACTTTTAACGCAGGAAAGACAACGGGTTTTCATATTGTATTTCGTAACCATAAATTATTAAAATGCTAAATATAATATTTTCACTTATTTTGTCTTAAATTAATATTAAATAATGAGAAAAAATGTAAAAATTACATTTAATGAAAATTCTGGATCAAAAGGTTAACGATTTAAAATAGTATAAAGTAAAATAAGTGAAAGAGTAAAAGTGAATCAGTACATGAATAAAAAGTATTAAAAATTAACGAAACAAAAAATTGTTCTTTTATAAGCACCTGTAAATTGGGTATGGGTTGATAAGGAGTTTTTCCAGTTTTATTTGTGAAAGAGGGGAGAGATAACACAACTATCTTTATCATTTTTTAAGGTTGTCTGGAAGATTTACATGCAAACAAAATGGCACAATTTGAGTATATCGATTCAATTCGGAGTGGGAAATTAATTTTATTTAACGAATTTTCATTCAGCATGAAAATGAAGCATAGGACAAAAATCTCAGGACAGAAATAACAAACCTCATTGAAACAGATGATAAATTATATAGTTTAAAATTATTAATCATAATAATAATAATAACATTTTGATCGATTTCGTAAAATTTAATTGATGTAATAATTGTAGGGGAGAGTGGGGTCAATTGTAACAGGGTACCATTGCAACAGAGCAAAAATTTCGAGTGTCGGGTTCTAGATTTGGCTCCTAGGTGGCGCACAAGGTGTATTTAATAAATCTTCATGTACACCCCTGATGGCAATCATTTTTATGTACTTTTGAAAGAGTTAGATCACAAAAGATATTTTCACGCCACGCAAGTACTTTTTTTGGTATTAGAATATTATATTGTAACAAAGTAATTTTGTTTAAGCAAAAAAAAATTAGTAACCGAATATGTAATTGGACACCTTAATTAACATTTCAATAAAAAAAAAGATTAGTTTTGTTAATTAACTAGCATTGTTTTTAACAAATGAAGCTGAAATGGCGTCTTGGGGACAATTGTAACAATAAGTAAAGGGACGATTGTAACAGCTGAAAATAAATAATCTTATGTTTGCAAACCATTACTTAAGTCTTTAAGAACCACCAATAGTTTCCTATATCATTTATATTATGTTGCATGTGCATTATTTTATTTGTCACCTTTCACAGCATAAATTAAAATTTTTAACCCCTTAAAGTTAAAAGCTTAACCCTTTAGGTCTCTGCTCATTATTATTTTTACTCCTAAAATATCACTACTATTTTGATCAATAAAGAAATATATCACAACTATGATAATATGTATAATTAACTATGTTTTAGTTGAATTTATGAACTGTTACAATTGACCCCGTAAGTGGAGACAATTGTAACAAGTGCTCGACTGTCAAAAATTGTTAATAACTAATATAATAACATTTAAAATTAGGTATTTATTTTTTTTTCTAGTAGAGGATAGTCTACTTTACTCGTCTGTCAATTAATACTAATAATATATTGGATTTTTTGTTAGTTAAAAATAGTTAAGTAAAAAATTTTACAATTGACCCCACTCTCCCCTACTCAATGAAAACTTAGAGTTGAGCTACATAAAATAATGAGAAAAATCTTAAAGATATCAAATATTTCTTTAATGTGATTGTTAATAACGACTTAGGTCAAAATATTTCCAATGTATAGAAAAATGTTCTGATAATTGACATTTCATTTAATTCTACAGTTTATTTAAAATTGCAGAAACACTACATAAATCCTTCTCAAATCGCTAGACAAGCTAAGCTATTCATGAAATGATGGTTAGTCAAGGTAAAGACCTTTCGCTTCTTTCATTTTTAGAAAATTTTCCTTCTGATAGCTAAGACTTCGATCTACCTCTTGCTGAAGGGAAAAATCTTTCTTCATAGCAGGCTATATAGCAACCTCTTTATCAGGTAAGCGCCAAGAGAAAATAGCAATATTATACCAAGAGAATATTAAGTGAAGCTCATTCTATGGGACAATGGGATACCCATTTATGCACCTGAAAACAATTACCCTTATCTTGACAACTGAAGTTTTGGGGAGACATACAATGAACCACTCAGTGCATGGATGTTTCCCAGTGTGTTCTCATCTGTTGTGTGTGCTGTGTGAATGTGGCCCACCCTATGCACAGGTATTTGTGGCATTGTGACATAGGTAATGTTGCTGGCCTCCCTGACTTTGATTCACAGGTGAACACTGGGTAACAATAAATGAACAACACTTCCAGTATCTTATAAGGCGAAAAACGACAGTTTAAGAAAAAAAAAGGCATTGACTTTAGTTGTAGCCTCTTCTCCCAATTTTAGATTAATACAAATTATGAACAAAAATTAAAAAATAACTAGCAATTGAATTATCATGATGTTGTGAAGAAACAGCCCTTTAAGCACCGGATTTTTATGGCAAAATAATCATTTTCCCAAGAATTTCCCTATTATACAAATTTACTTATTTTCTTCATAACTGAATGCACCACTGTTATGCATAGTTTAAGTTCTGTACTTAGGATGTCTTTTGTAGAATTGACTTCAAGAAAGAACTGTGGGTTTTCCACAAATTTAATTATGCATTATTGCAAATTACACTATCTTATAATCATCAGGTATCAAGACCAAAATTAAATATGCGGTATACCCTCTATCGTTTTCAGCTTTCTTTTAAAAATACAAAAACTTCTTATAAAATTGCGAGAAACTTTTTACTTTTTTATATTTAAATCGATTTTTTTTCCATCAGCAGTTTCCTTATACAATTCACTAGAAAATTAGGAGAAATAATTTTTTTTTCCGCATGCGCAGTATAAAAGGACAATTTTTAACAAATGTTTTTAAAATCAATAATTTTGCAATTAATTTTAAGGTTGCTCCAAAAATTTTGTTTCATTTTACTGAATATTTCTTAAGTTATAGCAAAAAAACATAAGACAAAAAAACTAATTTTTTTTCATAAAAATGTTCTTGATTCCATAAATATTTAAACTAGATTTACGAAATTTTATGCAGTTATTGCATTAATAACCAAAGTAATTGATACAAGTTATAAACTTATTGCCTGATTTTCTGGCGTAGGGTGTTCAAGAAAACTTGTTTTCTTTCATAATTGTCCCTCACTTTAATAATTTCGTAATTTCCCCTCAAGCCTCTGAAAGCTTTAAACTTTATAGTAAACTATGCAAAATCGATGAACTAAACGCAACCAAAATTACAAAATAGTTTTCTGAGTATTTTTTAAGAAATTTAAAAAAAAAAATTTAAAAACTGAAAGTGTCCTTTCCATTATTGTTCAGCTGTCTATCTATCTATAAAAACGAAGAAAATTTACGAAGAAGAAAAAAGTTTCTACAAAAAAAAATTGTGAATTTTTGCAAAAACTTTATAAGTTTGCGCATAAGCTGCAAGTATATAAAACTCATGAAATAAGTTTTAAAAAAAAGAGAACGTATGGAAAATAATATAGATTAATGAAAAGAGAAGAAAAAAAGTTATTAAAGTAAAAAATTTTAAGAACACTTAAAAAAAAATTTATTTAAAGAAAAGCATTTTCATATTGGTTTAAAAGGTTTAAATATATTTTTAAAAATATTTCATTTCAATAATTTCTTTTTTCATTAATTTTAATTTTTTTCCAAGTTTTCTCTATATTCTTAAATTTCCATATTTCTTTCTCTATATTTTTAACTCCCTATTACAACTTAAAACTCCATAATTACTTAATAAACAGCATGAAACTAATATGTCCATAATGTTAAAAGCGATGAACTAGATCATTTATTTTTCTGTAATTTGAGAACAATAAATTACAAAACGATGGGTGATCTAGTTGCGCCTTCTTAATTGTTCTAATTTTTAAGTGATCAGTTACGCCAACGATGTTTTTCAGTTTTGATTTGTTCTTGAGTATGATGTTCATTATTTGGTAAAACTGTTATGTTTAAGATTATTAAAAAGTTGTTAAGTTTTTAATGTTAGTATTGGTAGTTTTTCAAGCAGATTTGTGTTTTAATTATGTTCTAGTTCATGCTTTACTATTTCAGTTGTGTTTTTAATCAATTCTAGTTCGTGTTTTAACACATAAAACGAGTTTTCCGTTATTCAGATTATTTGTGTAACATTAATTTCTTATTTGTGTCCCAATCAACGAAAAAAAAAAAAAAAAAAAATTATAAGATGGAGGAAATGATAAAAACCGAATCTCTAATGTACGTTGATTGATTGAAATAGTAAAAAGAAAAGAAAATAAAAAGAAGAGAAATCGACGATTTCGTACTTCTTGAGCTCACTACGGAACTATGCTTGGAATGCTTCTTGACAAAAGAGAAACTGGTAGAGAAGAGTTGAGAAAAGGCTGCCAATTAGATGCAAGATTATCGCCAACAACGGGGGATCGAGCTTATATCTCTTTGTGACCACTGACAGATTGGTTTCTTTGTGTATACAAGTATACAAGTGTTTTTATACACTCTTTTCAGATTGTGTGGTCCTTCTTTTTTTCTTTTCGTTGTTGAAATTAGCTCCAAATCGATCACTTTTCTGACTACTGTAGTTAGAGATATGGAATACGAGTTCCCGTGGGAATTGTATTAGTTCATCGGATTAGCGTGATAAAACATGATTTCGCTTGTATCATAAAATAAATTAATAAATAAAAATGAATAACTAAAACAATCTGAATGAAATGGAAAATTTAGCAAAAAAGTCTAGAAAACTAGCTAGACATTTAGTAGGCGTAAATTGCAATGTATTTAACACATTAAGCATTCAAAATATACATTTTGCTATTAGTTGACCTACAATTAACAGCAAAACAGTAATCACCAATCACAAAATAAAAAATATTAAAAGAAAAAAATTATTTTGTTTATTAATTTTATGCTTTAAAGCTTAAAAAAAAGTATTTTCTGAAAACAGTAAACGTAATCACGCTCTTGGGACTGTTTACTTCAATATATATAAATAAATTTCTGATATATTCTGTAAAATTTTATATAATTATATAATTTTATAATTTTATATAATTTTATATAATTTTATATAACATATAATTTGTAAAATGAATTTTAAAAAAATACTATTTGTTAAGTTCGAATCGATTATCACAAGTTTTTAATTTTTTTTTAAGAAGTTTGATTCTAAGACGAAGAACAAAAATCTTGTAATCACAAATTAACAAATATTGTGCGAAAGAAGTAAAAAAAAAATGCAAAAAAAATTTAAGCGTACATTAGTCTCAGAAGAAAGGATTATATTTTTATCGAGACTCATTTAATATTCATCAAGATGGCCTTGAGAGCCTGGTTGGTAGGGCACTTGGCCCATGTACAAGAGATCATGGGTTCGATCCCATTCGCCCAAAGACTCCTCGTGTAGTAAATGGTGACTGATGCACGTAAAGTCTGACGAGTCACAAAGTCCTCCATGTTCACATAACAAATCGTACCTCTGGGGGTATTGATCCAGGAGTTTCCTTGTCTTCTGGATTGGTTCAAAATTACAAGGCTACGGAGTTGAACATTAGTAGTCGCAAACCCAAAAATTGGGTCGGCTGTTCAACGATGAATATAAAATGAAATAAAATATTTTTCAAAAATGTATAGCGCATTGCTCTTGCAACTGTTACTATATGGACTAATCGCTTTAAAAATTATTCTTGGTATGGTAAGTAAATGAGTGAAAAAGTAAGGAAAAAAAAGCGAATAAAAAATATAAGTTTGTTAATATATTAGAAAAAAAAGAAAGAAAAAAACCTCAAGGATAAAAAAGACATTAGCTCTAACTTCTGTTGCCGTAATCAATAGTCACAGTTTTTTTTAATTTTTTATTTTTACTATATTTTTTATTTGCCTCATTATTTACAATTGCGTTGTTGGCGAAGTACTGTTCAGTAATAATCAGTTGAATCACGATAACAACAGAAGGGGTCTCAATTTCAGAGTTTGCAACAAATTTTTGAATTTTAAAATACTTATCCCCACAAAAATTTTGTTAATCTTACTGAATGAAAAGAAAAGATACTTTTGCACTTAAACAATTTTAATTAAACGATTATTCAGGCCCTTCATTTCGAACAAAATAAATAAATAAATCATTGCATTTGTAATAGTCTTAGTTACCCCACACTTGCTCCAAAACTGTTAATTCTATACTTTTTTATAAGGAGGCACATTTTTAGGTCATTATCTGTGTTAAACTAAGAAATGAGTTAATTGTTTTTCAGTATCTACTTCTCCCGATCATCGTGGTTTTAAAAGTCATAGTTGCTAAATATTACGAAACCTATATTTTGAATTATTAATATATCCATTACAGTTTGTAAAATTTCAACGCAAAATCTAACGTAATTTAAGCGTTATATTACTTTTTCAGCTGTTTTTATAAATATTTCTTACAGAATTGTCTTTCTCATTATAAGTTGAACTTTGAATATTTTCTTATTTTTTTATCTTTGAATAATCTCTTAAAGTTTCCGATCACTTTCAAAATTGCGATAAAAGTTATTTATTTTTATTAAAGATTTCTAGTCATTTTTCCATAAACACAGTTAAAAATAACTTTTTTAATGACAAAGAAAATATATCTTTGCTTTGTATGTTTTTTTAATGACATTAAATAATAATAAAAAAATGTATCTTAAGAAACATGGTAAAAAGAATTTTACAAAATTCATTTATTTTTAATCCCTTGTAATTATCATTATCGAGAAAAAGTGGGTGAAGCAACGACTCTGTTGGCTACATTTATCGGAATTAGAAAAAATGTCCCCCATGACGTAGTTTCCGCCCTGATAACACTAAAAAGATTGATGTTTAAAAGTAGAATGAAGTCTCGAATTCATATTTTCTTGTGTGGCATTTTTCCCGTATTACTAATGTTTTATCTATTGTGGCTCAATAAATTTCTCCCGACCACATACAGAGGCAGGGACCTTCCTTTACTGGGAAAAGTCCGTTTATCAACTTTTGGAACTAAGTTTTTTTCCATCTATTAATGACAAAAAGAAAAGAAACTCGCTTTTTGCAAGAACGCAAAATTTACCAAAAGTTGCTACACATTATTTTATAATTTGGTAATAAAAATGCCCTTTCGGCACATTAAAATTGAAAGAAAAATTAACTGTAATAGGGTGCTACAATCACCAACCCTGATTATTGCCTCTCAATAATTGCTGTTTCTTGGCAAAAGACGGTTGAAGTTATTCAACTAAAAATATTACGTACTAAAAAGAACATTTGTGCCTCCACTTCCCATGTCTAAATATTTCCCTTATGATACTATTAAGATATATAAGTGAACATAAATTATTTTTCTAAGTAATCATTTCTTGAAATAAGATTTAAAATTAAAAGTATATATTGTTATAACAAATTTGGTGAGTTCACAATTGTCTTTCAATATTTCTTGCTTGCCAAATGGTTGGCTGTAATTTAAATACATTTATTATTTCGCTCGTGTAGCAAGAAGTTAAGCTCTAAATTATTTAACCGTAATTCATAATAGTATATTAGTGAAATTTGCACCAAAAAATAATTATTGTAAAACGGTTAGTAAGATAAGACACTGATTTAAATAACTTTATCTTAAAATGTAACGTAAAATTACATTATTCTGATAATAATAATAAGAAGAATTAGAACAATCCTCTTAAACAGTTAATGTAGAAATCAAACAAAATCAAAAACGAAATAATAACTGTAATTTTAACCTTTAAATTAGGAAAACAAAAATATTTATAGGAAAACAATTCGCGATCGCAACGCTCGAGTACGCCGTCTAGCGGGAGCCTGTAAATATCGGACATTAATTTATCACGTTTTCATTTAGTTCCATCAAAGTCATTGACTGAATCAGACGCCATTTTTTAGCAGCAAATAAGAAACAAAATTTCCCTAAGGAAAAGGCCGAAGAACTTGAAAAAAATCTCCAGAATATTAGTAAATCTTTCAGGAACAGAACACGCCAAACATTTGAAGAAAAATTCCTCAATAATTTTTAATTTCTATTATCAACAAACTTGCAACTGATGACTTCCGATTTCGGATACTGTTACAGATGTGTGTATTAAGGTAAAATGCATTTCTTCTGTCTTCAATTCATTACGAATTAAAGTGAAGTCAACATTGCTTTCGTCATTCCAGTGAATAAATATGAATTCAGAACATACAGAATTGTAATAGTTATAGCATATTCTTCTTCGTTATAGAATAGTATATATTTCTGTATCCATATAATTCGGAAAACAACAATAAAAAATTATCCAAGTTACTTGAAATAGTGCCACTTGTGCTGATTCTTAATTAATTTAAATCGTTTTCTTGGTAAGTATTTTTTAGTTTTGAAAGAATAAGTTCAACTAGAATTCAGCTATTCTGTTTTTAGCTACATATTCAAATTCATATCAATTATAAAATTTTGCTGTGTAGTATGTTATCTAAAAGTAATGAAGGTATAAACTATGTATCTATTATTTGAGAATAAAGTTTTCAAACAAGGAACTTATCATTTTGGAATTCTCCGGGAATCATAAATCAGGTAAGTGCAATGATTTTTACAATAAAAAATTTGCTAGTAAATATTTTTTTTTTTCATTTGATGATGGTTCTCTACAGAATGGTTTTTTACGTCTGATTAAGAACTATAAGAATAATAAAAAAAGAAACAATATGAAAGTTTTTATTTCAATGTTAATAATTCTTAAAATCGTTTTTTTTATCCTAAGAATTCTTTATTTTCCTTTTTTTAGTTTATAATTTTTTGATAAAAATTGTTCTCAAAATACTTTTGAAAAATTAAATGGTATAACATTATGTGTTTATGTATACTTCTTGTATATTCCAATGTTTGAAATAATATGATTCAGAAAAGTATGGAATAAAAATTCGGTACTTACGACGTGTTAACGCCACCGCCGCTACAGATTTGGCGGTTTTTAAGTGCCGCCAATCTACACTTAAAATTTTTGCGACAGTTCATAAAATAAAACACTTTATTTAAAATCAAAATAGTTAATTGGATTTCGGTGGAAAATGAGCCGATATAGAGTTTAGCATAGATTCAAAACAATCATATCGCCATATGAACTCTGATGAATAAGATTCCAAATGAAATAACATTTCCAAAACGTATGTTTGCCAAGATAAAGTTTTATGTTGTGGGAATTGGTACATTTTCGTTTTTTCGGTAAAATATTTCCCTCCTGAAAAAATAAAATTGCATCTTGTTTTGTTTTTGGCAAATCCCAAAGACGAATATTCGTAGCACTAAAAATGGCGACAAAAAAGAATTGTTTTTTTTTTTTTTTTTTTTTTTTTTGTTTTTTTTTCGTCAGCATTCTTTATTTTACGTTTCTTAGTTTCTAAATAATGATTTTTATTGAAACTTGAAATTTTTTGATAAAAATTGTTGTCAAAAAACGTTGTTTACAAAATTAAATTTCATAAAATTATGAGGCTTATGTATACTTTTTGTTCATTTTAATTTTTGAACTAATATGATTCTTAAAACTATAGAATGTAAAGTTTAAATGGGCCTTTCATGTTATATCATTAAATTTAGTAATACTATTTCTCGGGCATTAGGTTTTAACTCTTATAAGAATATACATATTTTTTTCTGTTAATGTACAAATATTTTTCCGATGTGTTTTGGATATTCCTTCTCTAATAAAAAGAGATACCATTTTGTTTTCGGTTGTACAAGAAAGAAGATCAAGCATTTTTCTTTTTTAAATTTAATTAGCCACATTAAAGAAGGAACGTTGCAATGCTACACGCTACATTATCGACGTCTCCAGAGTAACTGAATGACGGTTCATATGGAAATCGCAGGTAAGCGTCTCATACAACAACGCCCCCTATAGTTCGTTGCGATCGCGAATAACTTTATGATTTATATCAATTTTATGCTGATGACAACCAAACTAATATGGAAATTAATCTGGGAAAACTGGATCCTACCACGTGATTTTTCCTGCCAATAAAAATGCAAACTGTGACACCCTCGTTAGATTTTTATGTATATTAAGATTCGCAATAGGTGGTGCGCTTATGAATGAATTTTTTTTTAATATTACATAATAAACATAAACATTTGCGATCGAAATCTTGGACTTCGTGGTAGCATGTCAAATTTGATGAAGAGCCTCAGAGCTCAAATAAATCCTGTTAGGCTAAATTAAGCCTTACCTATTAAAACGCAGTACTATAAGCGAAAGCAGAGAGCACGCCGCACTTTACTATACTCATAAACATACATAGTTTTGTAGTAATTAATTTATCATTTATTAGAAGGTGATATTTAAATATAAAATTTTTATCATATATGTGATTCTAAAGTAGAGTATAAAATTAATGTCAACTGTCAGTCAATAAGCTACAAACAACGTGACTAATATGTAAACAAACATACTTTTCAAAGACAAATTTTCCAAAAAGAATAACGTCAAGAATGAATAAATAATAAAATAGATAGTTTTAAACTATAAAAGAGCTTACAGATTTAAACAAAAAAAAAAAAAGCTGAAGTTTCAACTGAGCTACGGAACAATTATGTGATATTGCCATCCAAAATCACACATGGATGCATGCTTGGCAATGCTTGATTGTGCGTGCTATAAAAAATCAATAATTCATTTTAAAATTTAAATTCATTTTATAAACAAAATTTATAGAAAATGGGATTCCCACAAAGTATTCTTCAGAAAATTTTTTCGTGGCGGTTAAGTAAGTGAAAAAGTTGAAGTTGAAAGAGTGATACATTTTCTTCATTAAACAGTTTTTTAGTATTGTTTCTCGATAGGTATATTTCACATTTCTGTAATTTCCTTTAAGTAACAGTGCAGAACCATCGTATTGCCGACATGGAACAAAAATGCTTTTAGAAAAAGCCTTATATTCAGTTAAAAAAATCCATGACGAACTTTTTATTGTTTATAAATATTTTAATTTATGTGATATTATTGAAGAAGGAAGAGAGAAATTTCTAGTGAAGCAAGTTTAGTATAGTTTAACTATAACTTTATCCTGATTAAGTTGACAATTTAACGGTATATCATAGGTTACAATTTCTGCACCAATGTTTTTTTCTTTTTCCTTCTGAAATATGCTTCTCTTAAATTAAGTAACTACCTACTTAAACAAAATTAAATAAAGCGAACGAAAGCAACCAATCAATCAAGTTTCTGTAGTTAATTTTAAGCATAAACAATAAAAAAAAAATTCTTCAAAAATTTCGATAAAAGAAATTTATTTAAATTTTGTGAATAAGTTAAAAATACAACATGGAAGAAAAATCGTTTAAAGAGAAGAAGAAAAATTATTAATAAATAAAATGTTTTCTAAAAAGTATTTAAAAATTAAAAAAAGAAATTAAAAAGCCGAAAAATGAAATAAAAATAAAGAAAATATATTAATTTTCTTCTATTTAATATATATTTTTTACATGTTTTCTTTGTATTTTAAACTTATTTCATGGGTTCTATGTACTTGCAGCTTATGCGCAGAAAATATAACAAAATATTATTTTTTTTATTTTTCTTCGTCAATCTTTCTAATTTTTTCTTTTTTTTTCTTCTTTCTATTGTGTTATATATATATATTTGAAGAAATTAATTTACTTCATTATAATATTCATGAACTCAATAATTATCAACAATGGGACTAATTAATTTTTTAATGACTAGTTTGAACAATAAAAGTTGTAGATAAAAAAAAAAAAAAAAAAAAAACACCGATCGACAATCTGGAAAATGATTTTCTATCTACCAAACTTTCATCAATTGTTTTTACTATACTGTAAGAAATTCATTTTCAAAAAAAAAAAAAAAAAAAAAAATTTCCGATTTCTCCACCGTTGTGACAGAAAAAAAAAAAAACTTTTTTTAAAAATTTTTTATTCTCACTATATATGTAACTAAACTTAAAAATCAAAAAAATAAGAAAAACAAATGTGATAAAAAGAAGAAAAAAACTGCAATTAGGAAGAGAAAAATAAAAAAAAGAAGAAAAGCGAGTTAACGTCACCTGCCAAAAATAAAGTAATCGACATTCCTAGGAACAAATCATATAAAAACTCTTTTTCCTTTTGAGAGATGAGGAGAGAGGGAGGGGGGGAGGTCCTTATCAGGGGGTGTCTGTGTGCCTGGGATAGTCGCAAAAGAAAAGAGAGTCGTGTCAACAGAACCAATAGGCTGTTTGAGAGAGATCGGTACACCCATAAATGCCGTCAGTTCAGAATCGAAATGGATGCCATAGACGGGTAGAACCACAGATTCCAAGGATCGATGTTCCATACTCTGGCAGCCGTACTGTGCCTGGCCGCATTAGTGAATTCGGCCAGCAGTTGTGGGCCGTTGAGGGGCGGCGGACGACGTAGGCCACCGCGAAAATTAACACCTTTGGTCTTTAAACAGCATGTTCCAAACGTGAACGAATTTACGTTAGGTGCAAGTGGTCAGTCTGAAGGAAAATTGACCAGAGACCATCCAAAATTTAAAAGCGTGCTTGTTCCAAATTACAATTCGGATATTATATTTCGAGACGAAGAGGGAACTGGAGCCGATAGACTTATGACACAGGTAGGTGTCTTTCTTTAATTGTTCGTTTCTTACCTATTCACTGAGAATATAAGACTTCCCCTATTAGCGTAAAATTTAATTGCCTGAACGCAGTTTTATTAGAGTTTAATTGCTTGCTACATTTTACTCACTCAGAGGAGGTTTTAAATTGTTTATGAATAGAAATTTTTTGCTACATTTTACTCACTCAGAAGAGATTTTAAATTATTTGTGCTTCTTTGCGAATAGAAATTTTTTGCTACATTTTAATCACTCAGAAGACATTTAAAATTATTTTTTCTTTGTGAATAGAAATTTTTTGCTACATTTTACTCACTCAGAAGAGATTTTAAATTGTTTGTTCTTTGCGAATAGAAATTTTTTGCTACATTTTACTCACTCAGAAGAGATTTTAAATTATTTGTTCTTCTTTGCGAATAGAAATTTTTTGCTACATTTTACTCACTCAGAAGAGATTTTAAATTATTTTTTCTTTGCGAAAATTTTTTTACTACATTTTACTCACTCAGAAGACATTTAAAATTATTTTTTCTTTGTGAATAGAAATTTTTTGCTACATTTTACTCACTCAGAAGAAATTTTAAATTGTTTGTTGTTTGTAAAAGGAATTTTAGTGTCTGCTATACTTCACTGATTTAATGGTTTGATACATTTCAATATGAAGAGATTTTAATTGTTTCTCTGTGAATAAATTTTCAATGTGTACTTTATTTTGAGAGGATAAACTTTCCCTTAACTGATCTAATTTTATGCAATTATATATTGAAGTGAACTGCATATTAAATTGAATTTATCACTGCTATGTTACTTCGCTAGGCATGAGTTAGGTGTAGGTATATTTTTCTAAGTTAGTCTTCAGCGAAAAAAAAAATTCTGTTTTCAGATTAAAGTTTTATTTTGCTATTGGTATTGTACTAAAATAATTCTTCATTATTTACATTTTTTTTATAATTTAAATAACGGGGTAGGGGGAATGAAAATAAGATTTTTTTCTTTTCTTGTTGGTTATGCTCTGCGTTATTTTAAAATTCTTTTTTAAAATCCTTTATTTAAATTCAATTTAGTATTCTGTAACTATTTTTCTCATTCACTTATAGAATATGTCCATATTTTTTTCAAAATTTATCTGGCAGAGCTAAAGAACTGTTCTTTTCTTCTTTCCTAATCATATACAGGATGTTTCTTTTTAATCATAGCATTCTAGTGCTTATAATAATTTAATTACTATCCATGAGGCACACGCATCTTTTTCTCTATACAATTTGGACACTAGAAGATGAGTTAAGAAAAAGAGCAGAAAAATGATTTCAATATTTATCGCAACAATATTTAATTTTACTTGGTTCATAACGGACTATTAAATTATTAACTTATAGACTTAAACCATAATTTAGCAAATTTTGAATTAATTTTAATTTCTCGAACTTTTAACATTGCAAAAGTGTTAATCATTTTCTTAGTCTTATTATTCGTAAACCTGAAGTTATTCTCTGAAGCTCTATACTTATTGATTATTTTTTGTTATTTAAGAATATGTTTCATTTAAATGATGTTGGGTAAAATTCAGTCATTTAAAAATATGGTAAATTTATATTATACATAAGCCACAAAATAAATTTGAAAACTGCAAATTTCTTTATTTTCAATGAATAATATAGATGTATGTATCAATAGATAAAATACATGGGATTCACTCAAGCAATGTTAGAATTGATTCGCTTTTAAAAAATTGCTTTTTTTGCTGAATTGCTCATACATTTACAATTTATTCCAATAGACTCTTCGATACATTCTTTGTAAATAAAATCTATTTTTAATTTAGTTAAAATAAAAAATAATTGAGAAGTTAAAATGAGACATTTCTTTAAACCCTGGGTCGGTCATATGACAGTACTCAATCGTCCAAACTGCAAACGAAATGCGATCACAAATGGCTGTATTTTATATTAAAAAAATTATTGTATCAATAATTATTTCAACTGAAAAGAATAATTTAAAAAAATATTTTATTTTAAATAAAATAAAGTAATTGAATAAATTTCAGGAATTAAATAAAGGTTCTCTAGAGAGCATCTAATAGAAAATATTTGCTTTGATCACAAGATTATGATTTTTTTTATCAATTATTTTAGAGTGCTAATAAGATTTTTTGTTCATGACTTATTTTTAAGTGCAATTTTAATTTTTTTTTATTTACATAAATATATATTTAGAAAGAGATAGAAATTGTTTTAATGCGTTTTTTCTTCTTCATGAAACTACTCAATTTAACATTTTGCGTGTAAGCTAAATGACAAATTACATTTTAAAACTTTTCAATTAGCGTCTAATTTTATAATATATATATATATATATATATATATATATATATATATATATATATATATATATATATATATATATCACAATAAAGAGACAAAAAAGAAAGAGAGATTAACGAAGAAAATTAAGAAAAATAATAATAAGTTTCATTTACTGCGTGTAAGCGGTAGATACATGGCACACATAAAATAAGTTTAGCGTTTAACATGGACAAATATGGAAAGAAAGCATGGAAATATTAAATTAAAGAGATTATATCTTTTTCTTAATTTTACTTTATTTTCCCGGTTTTTACTTATTTTCTAAAAATTTTTAAATACTTTTTAAAAATGATTTTATTTATTAATAATTTGTCTTCTTCTCGTTAAAAATATTTATCCATGTTTTCTCTATACTATTTCTAACTTAATAGGGGTTTATTCACATCCTTTCTTTCATGAGAATGCTTTGAGGAAATTTTTTTATTGTTTGTGTTTAAAGTTAAATACAAAAAAAATTGATTGATTGGTTGCTTTCGCGCGCTTTATTTAATTTAGATTAAAAGAAGTATATTTTTTAAGATGAAAAGGAAAATTAAAAAAAAATATTGGTAGGAAAATTGTAACCTATGTATACCATATATATATATATATATATATCCCTCCAAATGAAAACTTCTATTTATTTAATTTAGAGAATTTCTTTATAATATATATATTCGTATACCAAACACTCGTTAGTAACTTACTCATTTAGTGTGGTCTAGCATTTTATTTAACTTAAAAATCATTACCTGAAATTGTAGTAATCATCATACCTGAAATTGTAGTTAATACAGTTTTATCAATGCAATCGTCTTAAAAAAAAAAAACTGAACTTTATTTTTTTTTAAAGTTAATATTCTATATCAGTCGCTTGATTGTACATCACAAATATTTTTTATTTAAATTAATGAAGTCTTTTTTTTTTGTTAAATGTTAATTTTGAATGTTAAGTTAAAACAACCCAACTTTAATTTTATGAATGTAAACCAAAGATGGGTGTGCAGAGAGAAGTTGGCAACCAACATATAAAACCACTAAAACTTTAAGTATTTATTACACAAATATTTTGAATGCGAATTTTTTTAATAGGTTTTATGGGGAGGGGGGTATAATATGATTTTAAAACAAATTTTAAGTTTCAAGGTAGATAGAAAAGAGTCGAATCCCACCAATTTAATTTGAATAATGCTAACAAAAAGTCAGAATATAATAAGAAAGATTGTTTATTATATTCAATGCATAGTTTATTATTATACAACATATAAACAATATTCAAACTGTCGTAATTACTGTTATTCTTTATTCTAGCAGCATTTTGATATTCAAATGCTGTATTCTGATAGTATATATGTTGTTCTGCTTTGATCTAACGTAACTTGAATTAAAAATTCATTTTAAAATCAGAAAAAACTCTTTATATAACTTTTGATACTGGTTGCCTATACTTAAACAATTAATACGATTTTAACTAATTTTTTTTTTTTTAAATAATTTTTCAAGACTTATTTTGAAAAATAAATTATACTTGTAAAATAAAATTCTTTATAAGAGATATGAGGCGATTATTGAAAACACCTCCAATTAAACCTGTTTCAATGTTTGTTATATGTGATTAGTCATATTCTGATACCGTTTTTTTTTCTCGATGATAAATATAAATTTTGCCCCCCCCCCCGAAATGTGTATTTTTGTTCTGAATTTGGTTAGGATGAAAAAGTACATATTAAGTGCGGTCGTTACGAAATACCCAGTACACAGGAAGACATAAATGTTATTTTCGTGGCAATACTTTACATTTTAAGTTAAATTCATGAAAACAGAATTTTTATTATATTTTAAGCACTATTGACTCATTCTTTAAAAGTTTAAGCTTTAAATTCATTTCTTTATTTTAAGCACGAGTGAAAGAATGATAAGTATTTTTGAAATAGATAAATATAGTAGCTAGGCTTTATTGATAATTTTAAAAGATTTATAACATAAATAAATAAAGGAAGAGAATCATCCTAGGGAACAGGGACTAAAATATTTCCTTCAAAGAAGTATTTGTAATGTACAAACAGAATACCCATTCATCATACGAGGTGAATAAAAAAATAATAGTAATAACCAATAAATAAATACTGAACAACACGATGAAATATTGCACGAAACTAAAAGGCATACACCGACATAATTATTAAAACTAAACTTACATCATCATTTATTATTGTTTGTTGCCCTTCCCGGTGCATTTACTTTATTAAATTAAGCAAAACACGTTTTTTGAAGTTCATCTCATAACTGCATTCAGCATCAGCCAGTGCTCGCCGCCAACTCATGATAGTCAAAATTTACCACTACTGAATAATTTTATCCGGTACATATTTGAGGGAACGCTTATTTCCAAATTATCGGTATTAAAGCAAATCAGTATTTGTGAAATTTTAATATTGCCAAATTTATCTATTTACTAGTTTTTACATACATTAGTATGTTTGGGGCCTATTACATAACCCTTCGGCATTTTAGTTTTGTGCTAAATATATTTATCAGTGGTAGAAACGAAATATTAAAAAACAGATAAAATTCTTTTAAGTACTCGAGGGCATGAGATTTCTCTATCTGAACTTTAACATTTAAAATGTTTATAAATAATTATATTGAAAAATTTCTTCTAATTCTAAATCATGAAAATAATAGTACTTTGCTCCCACTGGAAAAGGTATTTTTTGAAGATACGGAAATTCTTATTAAATCTGCACCATAATATCGGTAGTGCATATTAGCAGAATTCCCTTCAAGCGTCATCTGTGTCAGGCTATTTTCTGCGGTTCCCCCAAACAAGTAATTACCTTTTCTCTAATCACTTTTTGGTTTTTAATTCATAGCTTATTTCTTAAATTTCAATTAATATATGTTACCATCATTAATTAAGCATCGTTAGGGTCAATAATAGCATAGCATTTTTTTACAGTTACTCCAAAACGAATAAGTACTTTTATTCCAATAATTTTGTTTTTAGTACGAAGTTTATTTCTTTAATTTCAATATGCATTTATTAACTAAATTAATTAAGGATTTCTTACGTTTCTTTTAACGAATTGGTATCATCTTCCCGTTAATCTTGCCATTCAATACATAGCTAATTATATTTTCATTTAAATAGAGCTATCCATATATATATATATATATATATATATATATATATATATATATATATATATATATATATATATATATATATATATATATATATATATATATATATATATATATATATATATATATATATATATATATATATATATATATATATATATATGGATAGATAAATTATTTTAATAAACTCTGAAGGTATGAAAAAGTTATAAATATGAAATTTACATTACATTATATACAAAATTTACTCAATTCAAAGCTGAGTAATTTTTTAGAAGAGAAATTTTTATATTTGTAGTTAATTAAGTACGTAATCAGTTTTTCATTTTGGGTAAAATTGGAATAATTACGTTAAGAAAAGCAACATCAGCTATCACACTTGTGTAAATATTTTGGAAGGGGTTTTTTGTAGTCTTAACCGATAATACTGTTCGATTTCTATGAACCGGAAGCTGACCTTTTTATCTTGATTGTTGTCGAGTACCTGAAAATTCCAAAACAAAAGGTTTCCTGCATTTAGGGTATACTTCAATTGTTCGATTAGAATTTTCTAGAGTTCCGAGGTAATGTGTATATATATATATATATATATATATATATATATATATATATCTGATGAACTAAAATCTAAAGTATTCTAATGAATTCGAATGTTTAACTAAAAATGCATGAAATGACTTTAAAAAAAATTGATTCTGGAAGGAAGTATCTTATTGGATTGATTTTGAGGTATTAAATTGTAAAACTTTATTTAACTTTACACTATTTTTTTTATTTTCAGCATCATTGTAATTTTGTAAACACTATACTTTAATACCATTACCAATCTCCATAACCAATTTTAATATGTTTTAATTGGATTACCAATTATAATTAACAATTAAATAACTTTTTAGAGAAAAACTTCTCCAACTTTAAAAAAAAAAAAAAAAGTCCTGATATGATTCCAAGGAAACTTTATATTTTTATATTTTGGCCTTCTATTCTTTAAAATACACTGTAAAAAACTTCATACCAAATTTTGGTAAAAAGTATCAACTCTCACGGTGCCAGTACATTTCACAATAATTTTTGAATAGAACAAAAATCTGATAAACTGTAATTTCTGTGCTAATATTTACTGATAAATCACTATATTTAAATAAATAATACTATAAAAATTATGGTATAAAATTGTACCGCAAAAATGGATTTTATAGTAAAATAGGTTTTAAGGATGCTACATACAGAGGGCTAGTGCATTTCACCATAATTTTTTACAATCTCTTAATTTTATCTAAAGTAACAAATTTCTTAAACGTTTTTTTTTTCTTTATTTTTTCAGTTTTAGACTATTTTGACTATGCAAGTAAAAATCAAAATAAGAAATTTACTTCCTAGAGAAAAAGCTTGCAAAATTACCGTACTGTTTATAATTTTGGTTAATAAAACTAAAATATACTGTATTTAAGCTATTTATTTGATAATTTTTCCGCTCATATGGTAGCGGTTTTCCGTAAACTTTGATTTTCAAAATTACAATTCTCATGACTATCTATCTAGTAAAAAAATAAAAAACTGGAAAATTATATTCAATTGAATATTTCGTTTCTATGCCAGGCTCAAATGAACCATAGTGAAGTGACGAAATTTTACCACATTAGCAAATTTTATTTTATGTATTAAGACCCTATTTTATTGTTAATTTTACCAAAACCATTACCAAAGCGCTTCGTTAATTGCTTATTAATGTTCATATAATAGCCGGAAACACGGCACATTTTACCATATTCTGGTAGTTTTGAGCGTACATTTTATTCTCATTGTGTGTATGATTCATATTTATATATCATACGAATCAAAATTGTAAAAGAATAAATAAAAAAACGTTTCCTCCTCGCAACAAAGAAGATAAGTGATGAAAAGAAATTTATGAGATTTTTATGATCCTCAAATGAAAGATAAGGTGAACAAGCAATGAATGTTGTCAACAGAGGAATTTTGCGGTCTTTTCTTATGATTAATTGCGGATATTAGAAAGTTAAAACTATAAATATCATCTAAACCTATTTTTCAAGCAATAATTACTTAAAGCACTTGTTATATACAGTATCATAAGTTAATGGAATTTAAGTAAATTTTAAAATAAAATCTAGATGGAAAAAAATATATAAAATAAATAGTCTTTGACAAAAGTTTTATAATTTATTTTGAACTAAGGTGCATTCGAAGAAATGTTCATTACTGTAACTTTTTTGAACACTATGCTACCTTATAGTACATATTATTTTCATATTCTTATTGTTATATGGGTGATTCTCACGAAGCATGACAATGCACTGTCCCTTGCTTCAAGATCTAATACTAGAAGAACTTTTTTTTTAAAAAAAGTTAACAAATAGCATTGCTGTTAGCATTTTAAAATGACTTTGCACTAGCATTGACTGTTTTGTATACTTAAAAAATTTAATTGAATATCAAAATGTCATTTTCCTGGCATGTCCCAAACAATATTTCCAACAATAACTAGCTTCAAAACTTCCCACACATTTTTCAAAATCTATTTTTTTTTATCTTATCCTATGTAAGCTTTTCTAGAATATACGAAGAGGATATTGTTTACTAAAATTTCGTTTAAAATAATTTTTTCTGTCAATAATTTGTTTGTCCCATGAAAATCTGTCATTTTCCTGGCTACTTTTATTTAGTGATTTATAACCAAAGTAGATAGCGCCAGGAATCAATATCTTATGATAATAGATTGATTAGATACCCTCCAATCTGAACATGTCTTGTTGCATGAATAACGAACCAATTTTCTGGCTCAAAATCTATTTCAAGAAATTTTTCAAGGTGAGTAGGTTTTTATGCTGTCATTTTCCTGGCTTCTTGAAATCATTGATAACAAAAACTACATAGATTTATCTGAGTTATTTTAAGAAATACTGTTGTTTTCTGCAGAATATAAACGTCTTCGGCCAAAATATTAAATTAAAGTAAAGTTATATGCCATAAAATGACGAATTTGTCATTATCCTGGCTGTCATTTTTCTGGCTTATGAATGCCAGGACAGTGAAGTGTTACCAGAAATTCTTTTTAATTGCTAATACGGTAAAGTGGGAAAGCAAATATTAACCTAATACCAAGTTTATGCATGATTGTAATATGCTTGAATGTAATTAAAGTTATTTATTTATTTAATGATTGATTATTATACACAATTTTATTCTGTACATATCAGCAACAAATTTTTTTTTGTTTCTTTCTACAGTGGATAAAAAGAAAATTAATTTAAGCAATTTATGGTCCATCTAACATGAAGGCTTAAGTTGAGTTACTTACTATTAACTTAAAGTGACTGTTTTTTAAACTTCTAAGGTAATATGTCATTTTCCTGGCATTCAAGAGTAGATTTTTTTTGTTAAAAAAATTAAATTTAGAGGGGGGGGATATAAAAGAAAGAGTCTTTGATAAAAGTTTTATAATTTATTTTGAGCTAAGGTTCGTGTTATTTTCGAAGAATTGTTCAATCGAGTATATATATATATATTTTTTTAACTTTATACTATCTAATTTACAATTTTGGTTCATATTATTTTCAAAGTGGTGTATAACATTCATTAAATAGTGAAACAATATTAATTATTGAAAACAAAATTTGGTTTCAATTCTGTTGAGCATATTACATACACTCAATGTAAATAAATATGAAGGGGAGAAAAAAGAAAATACCTTTCGAAAAGAAAAACATTTGATACAATATCAAACAACTGATGTCTGGAGAAAAAAAAGAAAGGAAAAGAAAAGCTCACATTGGGGAGAAGAACATCAGTTAATCAATCAAGTGAAACAAAATACTTTTCTTTTGCACATTCTTTTTTATTCTTTTTTTTCTATTAGATACATATTTCTATCTGTTTCTATCATTTTGGTTTTCAGCTGAGATATGTATTTCCTTTCATTTTTCCCCTCCATCTAATTAGAAAACACTTTCAATTACTTAACAATCACATATTCTTTATCAAATGCTGGTATTTTCTTTAAAAGATATTAAAATTATAATATGGGCTTGAGAGCTGGGCTAGATGAAATCACTATTTATTTTAATAAAATGGATATTATTGAAAATGAGATCGATTTCAGTTAAAATGGTATTATTATTTATTTTTTTATCGAAATTCATCCTGTTGTATACGGATTCAATGAAAAGGGAAATGTTATTTAGATTGCAGTTTCGAATTCTAATAAATTTCTGCAATTTTCCTGTAAATTTACTCTTAAAACAAATTTCTAAGGCGTGCAATTATTTTAAACTGAACAAATTATTATAAGCCTTTAAAGCATTCTTTCTAAATATTCCATCAATAATAACTGTGGCTATTGGAACATAAATTTGGCGATCGTTTGACAAAAAATTTCGTTAAAAGAAAATCACAAAGTTGTCTATTCAAAAAAAAATATTTATTTAAGGGTGAGTTCAAATTTGTTTTTTAATATTTTGTTGACTGTTTCTTGATGTCTTAACATTTTACATACGAATTGTTTAAATATCTTACGAAATGTTAAAAAGAAATCTTTCTTTGATTATTAGCCTAGAAAATCTAGAGAAAATGTTAAAGTTAACATATTTTTTGTTTTATTCTGCATTTCACGTAAGTATGCGTCAGTGTTAAAATGCTTGTATGAATTTTTAATATTTAAAGGTCACATTTAGACCAGATATTTTATGACCTCGGATCATATATTAGTCGTTCTACAATTCAGTGTAGAATTTTTATTTTTAGATTAATATTTTTTACGCCTGAAAACACTTAAAGAAATTGATTTAAAAGAAAGTAATTGCCATAACTTATAAACATTTGAAAATTAAAAAAATATATATACACTAAGTAACATTGAAGGGTGCTTTTTTTTTCCTTCCTCAATAAGATTTTTGTATTATATTTCAAAACTTTTTAAGGTGTTGGGTACTAAGGAATCCCTCACTCTTTCTTTTCGCGAAAACAAAGTAATTAATATTTTTATAAGTGATAGAAGCTAAAAAAATTTAAATCAAGTGACTGCATTTTTATTTTTTAATCAATCAGTATCCATGGTTAGATCAGGTTACTGCATTATTATTTTTTAATCAATCAGTGTCCATGGTTAGATCAAGTTACTGTATTATTATTTTTCAATCCATCAGTATCTATGTTTAGATCACGTTATAGCATTATTATTTTTCAATCAATCAGTATCTATGCTTAGATCAAGTTACTGCAATATTATTCTTCAATCAATCAGTATCTATGGTTAGATCAAATTAGAGGATAAACGATCTGTTTAACAAACCCAACTTCGTGCTGCGTGCTATGCAAATTCATGGATCTAATTTGATCCAGATAAGAAACATAAGAGCAATGTATGGATACTCCATCAAAAAGAAAAAAAAATAGAAAAAAATTCCTACAATTTCAATGTGTTCTTTAAATTTGTGTCAGTTTAGGAGTGTCTTACAAAAAAGATCTCACTCTCTCTCTCTCTCTCTCTCTATATATATATATATATATATATATATATATATATATATATATATATATATATATATATATATATATATATATATATATATATATATATATATATATATATATATCGAGAGAGAGACTCCATTTGTACCATTAAACCCAATATTTTTTAATATAATGAATCAATGAAATAAATCAAAAACATCCATTACCTTAAAGAAATCCGAGACTGAATGAAAACAAAAATGAATTTGTTCTTTCAACGTTATATGAAAATCGACGACAAAGCAATAAAATAAGCGTTAAATAAATAAACATCATCCTTAAAGAAACAAGGAAAGTGTTATAATAATATTTTGTTGAAATTAGCAGATTTAATAATTTTTTTTTCTTTCGTTAAACGATTATATTTTGAACAATTTTAATTTAATTGGATTTTGACTGTCCTGGGAAATAGCAATAAATGTTGTTTATAACATTTGCTGATGTTTTAACCTTTTTTTATAGATTTTCATGGCTGAAAACACGTTTTTATTAGCTCCTGTTTATAAGTAAATCATTAATTATTATTCGATAGACTAACTTTTGAAGATTATTATTAATTTCTCGAATTATAAGTACTTTCCTTAGTTATTTTAAGCGAAGAGTAAGAAGAACGGTATTTTTATCTTTTAAATACAATTATCTCCCTCTCTTTCTCTCTCTCTCTCTCATTTATATATATATATATATATATATATATATATATATATATATATATATATATATATATATATATATATATATATATATATATATATATATAATAAAGTTGAACGCTTATTGAAAATCTTTAAAATGTAGTTTGTTGTGTAGCTTGCACGCAATACAAAATACTAAATTGAGTAGTTCCATGTAGAAGAAAATATATAGAATTGCTCACGTGTCGTTAGATGTTTTTTATTGATTGTTATAATTATATATTTCACGCATTTTTTTTCTTTTGACAAAACTACTATGGATAATTACTTTCGTTCAAAATATGTAATCGTGATAAAACTATGTCTTTTTCGATTTGTGTGTTATCTATATGGATATCCTAAGCGATGGAAAACTCGATGTTTGTAATATTGTAAATATTACATTTATATTGAAAGTGACCACTTTCATGTATGCGTGAAAAGAACAAAACTATTCATTATGATCAGGAAATGATTCATTCCCTACAAATTGCTCAAGACCAGGGAATTAAAGTATTTTTTTTCCTCTTGAAAGTATGGTCATCAATGCCAAAAAACAAATTATCAGCCGTTCTGAATGACCCAGTTTATTCCATTTAATACCGCTCTCCTACCTCTCTTAATTTCTCATAAACTGATATTTGTTTGGAGAAAAAACGATTCTGTATAGTTAGTGTTTCCCCATTGAATGGATACTGATTTTATTTTATTTTATAACCGTCGTTGAACAGCCAACCCAATTTTTGGGTTTACGACTACTAATGTTCAACTCCGTACCGCCTGTCATTTTGAACCCAATCCAGAAGACAAGGGAACTTCTGGATCAAGTATTGGACGTAATTTGCATTCGTGGAGGACTTTTTGATGGAACTAACCAGCATTTGCGTTACATGGAGAGGAAGACCACGAGAACCTCCCACGGTTAGTCTGACTGCAAGGCGACTCTAACCCTTGATCCGTCTACCACCGAGGAAGCCGGATGCGGAAGTTTCGTGCATGATCTCGTAGTGATGATCGATATCGATTTATTGATTATTTACTTTTTGTTCAACCCCGTGCAAAGAACAGGTATTTAGCTAGTAATATGTTTGAAACAATCGAATATATATGTGCATATATGATAAAGAAACATTCACAATTACTTCAGTTATATTAATTGTGTTTGTATATGCCTTTCTGTATTGAAGTATTTTTCTATTCATCTCCTTCAAAGAGCAGTAAATGTATAAGATCAGCTTTTATTCTCTTCTATAAGGAGCTTTTGCTTGAAATCTATTCTTTCTCTCTAAAGCATGAAAATGACAAAATGGCAAATAGGGTGGAGGGAGATGGTTCTTTTGTGGCGCTAACGTTTGAGTGAAGAAGACGGTAATTATTGAGGAGGGGGATATCGACGCCGTCAACAGGTAAATCACAATAGGAACAAAATGACCCTCAGACATTTATCGTCCCCCTCACACCTGTTTTGTGACTTTAAATAAACACCTCCAGCATTACCTGTCACTCACCATGAAATTGGGGATTTTAAGAGTCGCCATTTAAATAATTAGGAGGCGTGAAAAGGTCCTTTCAATTAGACTAACTTTTTAGAACTATTATTAGTTTTTATGTACAAATGGCTCATGTGATTTCCCCCTCCGGTTGAACGCTGCATTCGAAAAATGTTTTTGTCACAAATCATTTCATTTTAATGGTGAAATAAAGTTAAATAGCTACCTAAATTGTTATTATTTTTAGAATAATGTGTATGTAGCAAGTCATTGATAATTTCATTTATAGTCTGCAAGTGGCGTCCAGAGCCTGACTAAGGCAGGGGCCCCAGCCCCCCCAAATCGAATAGAAAGTTTTTTTTTCGTTGCATTCTTTAATGAACTTTTTATTAAACGAAATATCAGTAAAATGTAAAATCCGTCAGATTTTTAAGGCGGAATTCAGCTAAATTTTCGCAATTACGATGAACAAATTTGGCCAATCAAAAGCCTGTATTTTTACTTATCTATAATGAGGTAAAGAATTTAAATATCTTTAAATTCCTCCGTATTAAATACATTTATTACTGAAGTAGGGAAGCAAGGTGGGGGGGGGGGGGTCCCCGGACCCTGGTGGTGTCATTTAGGAAACGGATTGCTAAATTCATATCCACTTTAAACCATTCTAATCTGAAAAATATTAAGTAATTATAAAGGAAGCGAAAACGAATGTTGAAAGAAAAATTAATAAATAAATAAATGCATTATTTTAACTGCTATTAGTACTATAATTTATTTTTCAATTTTTCTTTCTTTTTTCTTGTATGTATTATAAACGCATAAATGATAAATAGTATCTTGCGACATATACTAAATTGTTTTCTTCGCTATGTTTTTAATTGAATTGCTTAATACAGTTTCGACCTCCATTCTGCCGAAGTAGATGTTTTTATTGACTTAATATAAACTCAACTTGCTTTGCGGTAAATAAATAAATATAATAACATATTTCATTGAATTTAGTTTTCTTACCTTTTGAACGAAAATTGTGGATTTAATTGTGGATAACCTAATTTCTCTAATTTCAGTTTTCAACTGCAACTATTTCTCTCGTGCGAATTAAGTTAAACCGCTAATTCCGGCTGTGATTTTATAAAAGTTATATAATAAGATTTGGATCTTTCTGCGATGATAAAATGCTAAGGAAATTAGAGAATTGGAAGCTAATTAAATTAGAGACTTGGTGATAGATCAACAGTTCGGGAGAAGTACAATTTCGAAACGACTTGCTGACAGTAGTCACTCCTTAAATCATATAAGTGCGATATAGTGTCCAACAATCTACGCAACTTCGTAGATAAGGTGCTTTCAATCAATATTTATCTAGCAAAAAAAAATATATACATGTACAACACAGTGCAATAAATTGATTAACGAATTTAATAACCTGCAATTAACTTTAGCTCTGAATCCAAAAGGCTGAAGATTCCCCGTACACTAAAGGGTGACTGGTGCACGTTAAATCTGTCAGGTCACAAAGTCCTCCATGCTCCCATAACAATTATGCCTCTGGAGTACTGAATTACCTTATGTACTGAATTGGAGATGGATCGTTCTCTGTTTCAGGTCAAAATTACGATCTGTTGATGAATGAATGGATGTATGAATGGGTACGTCCCATAAACGGGTGTGGCAAAAGTCGAATTCTTGGCCATAGGTGAAGCCACTGGAAAACAAGAACAATCGCACCCCTTGCCTTAATTGCCGATGACAACAACAGAATGTTAAAAAAAAAATTGCATTGAAAACTTGCACAGCTGATCTACTTCAATTATATTTAAACGCATGCACAAGACTGCTTGATAAATAAATACATACATAAATATCCACTTTCTTATTTATCAGTTACGATGCACCATTCAATGTTTCTTTCTAAATTTAGAGGATAGGTAAAGCGAGTTCAGAAGAGGTAAGACTTAGGGCTATTTTACACAAACAATATGACTTGTGACATTTTTTCTGCTTTGGTATAATGTCCACGGTAATGTAACTTACAACAAGTAATCATTTACAGACAATATCCAGAGTGCAAGCCTTGGTGGCTCAGGAGATAGAGCGTCGCATTCTATGGAGGTGAACCTGGTTCGAATCCCAGTGATAACTGATTGATTCGAATCCCCCTCCCCCACCTCGCACCGACCACAGTGCTGACATAAAATATCCTCAGTGTTAGATCATGGGTTAGAGTCCCTTTGCCGTAACGCATACCAAGGGAGGTTTACGTTTTTCCCGCTCTATGTAACGCAAATGTGGGTTAATTCCATCAAAAAGTCTCCACGAAGGCAAATTTCTAGTTGTACTTGATCCAGGTGTTCCACTATTTACTGGATAGGGTTCAAAATTACAGGGCTACGGAGTTGAGCAGTAGTAGTTGTAAACTCAAAAAATTGGTTCGAGTGTTCAACGACGGTTATAAAATAAAACAAAAACTCTTACATCTTTAATGCGATGCTATTATGACAGGTGAACTTTGAATTAGAGTAATAATTTTTAAACGTACTCAATTCGTGATGATTCCGTCTTAAATCTATTTGGTTTTTCGGAGTTGCTTAAAAAAAAATGATCCTCCGTGCATTTGTTTGGGTTGTTCAACATCGAATTCGGAGAGGTATTACACCCTATTTTTACAATGCACTGACAGTTCCACTATCCGAAAAATTTCCCACGTTCAAAAAAAAAAAAAAATAAAAAAAAAAAAAAAAAAAAAAAAATACAGTTTGAGTGTTTAGTGCAATAAAAACAAACAAGCAAAAAAAAAAAGGAAAAAAGGGCGGATGGGGGCTCTTGGTGTCAAAATGTTATGACATTTCGTCATAATGTTCTGAGCATCCTTTTTCAAACATTTTTTTCCCCCTCCAATACTTCAAAATTCTTTTTAAGAGAGAGTGATCAAAGAAACTTATTCCCCCGAAGATTCGGGATCTCTTTAAACCACGTGATATCTCAATGGATCGTCCAATAATAAGGGAGTCGTCAAGATTTGACACTGAGAGATTTTGAGCTGTGACTCCTCAATCACTTATGCATTTTAGAAAAAATATAGGCTACGTCATCTTTTTGGCGGTACCACAAATTCCCACGGGATCATTATTATATATATATATATATATATATATATATATATATATATATATATATATATATATATATATATATATATATATATATATATATATATATATATATATATATATATATATATATATATATATATATATATATATATATATATATATATATATATATATATATATATATATATATATATATATATATATATAAGTTCAAAATGAAGAATAAAACAAAGAAAAATTATAGACATATGAAAAAAAGGGGGTGGGAAATAATAAGTAAAAAAAAAAAAAAAGACAACAAACAATATTTTATTTAAAAAAAAAAAAAAAAAAAGTGAAATGTTAATTAAAAAGCCGGAAAAAAAAGATATAATCTTTTCTTCAGCCCACACGATTATATCCGCAAAACAGAGTGCTTTCTGATATTGTATCAATAAAGCCAAAGCAAAATATATTAATACAATAGTGTGAGGAGCACTCAAAAAAAATTTTTTTTTATAAAATAACTACGTAAAAATGGATCATAAAAAGTAAATATAACATGTAAAAACAGATAATAAAATAAAATAAAAAGAAAAAATAAAAAACATTAAAAAGGGGGGACTATAAAGCGAGTAGCAAAATCATAACAACTTACTTGGACAGTTATTTTTCAAGAATGATTTAAAAATGCTTTCGCAGAAAGATTGCCAGATTACAAAATATGAAAACAAAAGATGAAAACAAAAGCGCAAATTGAGTGTAACAAAAGGGTTCTAAAGTGTCGTTCTTACTGCACTGCTGAAGTGATTTGTTATTCTGAGTTTTGATTTGTTAGTTACCAAGGATGGGCCCGAAATGGATGTGCACAAGGTAATATATATATAACAAGTGCTGTATCATCCACCTGCGAAACCATTGCTTGTTAAAACTGTAAGACAACCTTATTTTGATTTAATAATATTATGATTACAATGAAGATATTTCAATTTTTAAGTTTCTAAATTTTTTTATTTATGTTTCTTACTAAATCTGTTATCATTTTAAAAACTATTCAAATTTTTTATGAACGTTAAATAGTGTCTCGCGACAAATTTTGCTTTGTTTCCCTTTTTATAGTATAACGGTATTTCCCCCCCCCTTCAACCATCTGTTTTTTATTCGAGTTTAAAATCAATCATTGAAATATAATTACTGTAAGAAAAATAATTGTTCTTAAAGTAATTAATTTAATAACCAATTGAAATTGTAAGATTTTTAAAATTGAATAAATTATTCTAGAATGCATGAAATTCAAAAATTTATGGAAGTGCTCTACACTGTTAAAATTTCTATTCTGAAATTATGGTGAAATAACTGGCAGCTGTCTGTCCGTCCGATTAACCGTAAAGTTTACGGTAAAGAACATTTTTTACTTTATGGTTTTGAAACCACTTACAAAGAGTATGGTTATAAAACCAAGAATACAAATCTGTACGGTATTTTTAACCATTTACAGCTAGAATTTTTCAAAAACGAAAAAAAAATTTTTTAACTAGACACGGGAGCCCAGCGTTTCGAAAGGTAATGGGCATTGGAGAGTGCTGGACATTGGAAATTCTTCACGGAAATGGAGAAAATATTGTGGTGATAACACAACTCCAGTTCTGCGGGTCATGAGATTGACAGATAAGCCCGCTCGGCTATGATATGTACGCAGTTACGAAGAATTAAGTAGTAGTTTCATTAGGTGGTTCTAGTTGGTGCGATAAAATTCTGGTTGTTTAATCGTATTAGCCGAAAGCAGTTAATGAACAGTTTTTCTCAAACTTAACAGTTAGATTACCATTTTCTTTACGGTTATTTGACTGTTTTGATTAAATATGGTAAAGTAACCATTCAATAAATTGTTATTTAACTATTTTGTCCGAAAAATTTCTAACAGTGTAGAATGCATAAAAAATTGCTCTTTTTTTTTGTTCCTTTTAATTAAATTAGAATCTGAGAAATGCCTTTTTAGATCGATTAGTTAATAGAGATCCTTTAATAATCGCGATTTTGGACTTGGAGATAATTTTTTTACTCTAAATAAATAAATAATGAATTTTTTTCTTTAATTCTAAATACTTTTCAAAAAATAAAGATTTTTGATGGATTAAGAGAAATATCGCCTGATAACCTTCAGATCATTTTGAATGGATTTTTTAATACGATATATTATGTTTTCAGATTTTGCTTTTATTTGACAAGAACTGAGTTCTATGGAACCTCAAAATTCTTAAGCAAACACAAAGATATATTTTTCGACAACCTAAAATCAAGATCTGCGAAATTCTAAAACTCCCTTTCTAAAAATGCTGATTGTAGAATTGGTATGGTTTTATCAGGAAAAAAAAAAAACGTTCTATGAATAAATAACCATTCTGTTCGACCTTGCATTTTACGCAAGAGTAGATCCACCGTAATTTTATTTGTGAAAACCCAATAGTGATGATTAAAAGCTCGTTTATTCCCGACAAACTTTTTAAGAGATATTAATATACTAAACATACCAACACTTAATATATACTTATTTCTACCATAGTCGGTCAAATAACAGGACTTTATGTTTCTTGATTGAATGTATGAAATATGGATGGAAATAAACTGTAAAAACTTTATTATAATTAAGCAAAATTGTATATTGCCCATTTTTATGTATTACAAACACAAAGAATAAGAATTTTTAATTCATTGCATTTTTTACGCATACAGGATGTTTCCATTGTAGATTTTCCGCAAACGTACTTCTACTTATTATTTCTATAATTCTTATAACTATTCTTATAATTGTAAGAATATACAAGAATTATAATTTTTGTAATTATTTTTATAATTAATATTATTTCTTCTAAGAACTTGTGCCGCCTCGATTGTTTCGACATTTTTCTGGGTAAAAACTAACAGTTAGTTAGAAATGAAGTAAAACTATCAAAATAAAATATAAGCTACTTGTAAAAACATTTCGTTTTTGTCGCTCTTTCTGACACGAAAATGCCAATCTAAAATTTTAGGTACTTTCTTGAAATTCGAATTTAACAGTTATTCTAATTGAACTAACTATACAACAGTCTATGCAAAAATGTGCTACTCATCGAATGCAATACGTTGAATAAGCATTACATCGTTATTTCTGATCCGATAGTTTTATAAAGCAATAAAGTGTTCTCCCTGTCAAATGACCGGTTGTGGTAGATATAGGTATACGACAAGTGTTACTCAAAACAAAAAGACAAAAAATGCAAAAAAAATAATAATAATAGAATATTAACTGTAACTGTTAGAAAAAGTCATGAAGTAAAATGTGCAAAAACGATAAGATGATAAGCGCATTTTCGATGCAAAAGTTCCTAAACGGTCATTTGTCCAGTTATGATATGTTTAGTGTTAAAAGCTCGCTTATTCTTGACAAACTTTTTAAGAGATATTAATTACTATTGAACTCTGCCACCTTAGGCAGTAAAATTATTCGCGTAAAGATGTTAGATTCTGAAGAAAAAAAAGAACTTCTTATATCTATTTATTTATTTTTTCCATTGACTGAAAGCAGAGGTCATAATGCCAAACACAATTAAATCCAAAGAATATTTTAGAAGGGGGGCGAGTATGGTGGCCACCTTTCAGCATGTTGTCATCTTAAACATTTCAGTTCAAGACAAGGAATTCATTTTCCGAATTCCATGGAGAACAAAAAACTTCTTTGTTGTCGAAAAAGGCAACCGGTTTATTATGTTAAAATGGAATGCTTCAATAGCAGTAGTCTGAGCCAAATAATAGGTACAAGCGAATAAAATGAATTGGGTCGAGATTCACTTTCGTCTACTTTTTTTTTTTTTTTTTAAACAAATAATGATTGCTTTCAAAAACATAGAGGATACATTGCCGGTTGTTGTTCTCAATGGCAAACAAAACTGTATCAAAACAATTCCTTGAGTAACATCTTCTGAAAAGTAATTTACCTTTCGCACTTTAGTCTTTTTTCAGAAGTTTTTGCCGAGTTCATTTGTTTCTACATTAGTTTTTATATACAAAAAAATTTTCATCCCTATCCTCGTGGGTCAATTGAAGCAAAAGTAAATTTTGAAAAGTTTGAAATCAAGCGCACTACACTGTCAGAAATTTTCTCGGAAAATTATGGCTACATAACAATCTACTTAATTGTTATTTTACCCTATTTAAACAAAACTGTCAAATAACCATAAATAAGATGGTAATCAAACTATTAACAGTGAGAAAAATCGTTTATTAGCTATTTTTTACCTAAAACGGTTACATAACCGGAATTCTATGGCACCCACTAAGCCCAACTATTGAAGCAATTTAACTCCTTTTAACAGCGTACATGTTATAGCCGAGAGGACTAATTTGTAAAATCTCACGACCACAGAGCAGGGGTTCAAATCCGAGCTTTGACACCTCCATTCCCTTTAGCACAGGAAGAGTTTCCAATGTCCTGCACTCTCCAATGCCCATTGCTTAACGAGAAACCTCTTCTATGTCCAATTAAATTTCTTTTTTTACGGTGTTGAGTCATAGTAGCTGCAAATGGTTTAAAAAAAACATGTAGTTTTGTATTTATGGTCTTATAACCATACTAGTTGTAAGTGGTTTCAAAATTGTAAAGATGAAAAATATTCTTTACGGTAAACTTTACGGTTAATCGGATGGACAGACTACTGCCGGTTATTCTTTCACTATTTTTATTTCGGTTTGATAATAACTTTATGATGAAACAAAATAGCAGTTGTTTCATGACACATAAAAACAAGCTAACCTGAACAAAAATTTAACGGAAAATTCAAGATGGTTGAGGAGAAGGTTTTCTTAAAATAGAACTTCCCCACAACACGAATAAATGATAGATCTTCATTAACTTTAAAATCTCAAAATAATTTTTTACTGCTTACATTGAATATACATACTATGATGTGTGTCCATATATACCATATATCGAAACGTTTTAAGCCTATGATATGTCCCTACCTATGAGAAACGTAAAACTCATGTCCGTATGACGTATTCAGCCCAGCAACTGTTCATCAAGAAATTAAAAAACAGTAACATTCTTGTAACACATAAATATTTTTTTGAAACCTAAATGAGGCTATCCTTGCAACAATGTTAAAAAAACAATCCGTAGTTTCAACGCAATTTTGTGAGATTACCATAAGAAAGATTAAAAAAAAAAGAAAATGCACAATTAGTAAGCTGGCCATGAAAAATTTAAGATAAGGTGGTGAAATCCAGTTTCTCAATGAATCGTCTTATATTTTTCATCCATTTTTTATTTTCAGAACAGAACCATGATTTAAGAACCCTTTTTTTTTCTTCCTGTCACTGTACCTATATCTCATAAGTAATGCTAATGATAATTTATATGTTAATTCCTCACTTTAAATTAGACGTTATTTCAAATTCAATTTTATAAGATAGTGTATTCATTTTTTGGCGATGCCGTGCATTTTATAAATCTTCAAATTACTAATGTAGCAAAATTTGTAAATTAAACATTTTGAAGTGTAATATCGCGAAATGTTGTTCTTCTATTGTTTTATCAGCCAATCTGAAAAAAATATATGTGTGATTAAGTACTAAATAACACATTATACTGAACACGACACAATATTAAATAGCATTTATGGAAATGGTAAAACGAATTTTCTTTTTATTACGACAAGGTTAAATTTTGTTGGATAAAAACTGCTAATAGTTCTACAAAACTAGTATTAAAATAAAATAAAAAAACGCTCCTACGATGCTGAATCAACAAGAACTCTGATTACGCAAAGAAAGAAATATCTCATATTTTTAATCGAATACCTTGCTTTTTTCCCCCCTTTAGAATAAATTTCAAACATTCTAGGTGCGTTATTTATTTTTCTCTTCTTTCGACGCTATTTAAAGGCTCAGCAATTTTACTTTTCCAATTAATGCCAGGCATGAAAGTTATACTTTCAAGAATTTTGACCGCAGACCTGGATTCTATATCATTGTTAGTTCAAAAGAAATTAAATTAGCCGACAAATTGTAAATAGCGAAATATGTTCCGCTAAAAACCGATTCCTTTGAAAACTATTTCCACCGACATTCCATTACTGCAAAATAAAATAAATTGAATATAAAATTTAGTTTAAAAGAAATCTAATCAAGGCGGAAGTTTTCGTTATTAACATGAATGTGCTTCCACTTAGTATTACGCTGTTGTTCAACGTTAAACTCAGGTTGGTAGGGCGTCGGACTCGTGTTTGGGAGAATGGGAGTTCAAATCCAGTCAGCCGAAGAATCACCTGCATTAAATGCACGTTAAATCTGTCGGAGTCACAAAGTTCTCCAAGTTACAATTACAAATCAATACCTCTGGGGGTACTGATTCAGAAATTCCCGTGTCTTCTGGATTGGGTTCAAAATTACAAGGCTACGGTGTTGAACATTAGTAGTCGTAAACTCAAAATTGGGTCGGCTGTTCAACAACGGTAATAAAACGTTAAACTCAGACAGGGCATCAAAAACATGAATCATCAATAATAATAAAAAAAAGTGGTAAATCGACAGAAATATTCATCTGTCACGCTGCATTCCCACTTCAGAGACATCTTTAATAAACAAATTATGCATCTTATCATCATCATAAAATTAATTAAAATTATTAGCGGTATTTACTAATAATATTTACTTATCATTTCGTCTAATGACCACTCTCTTTAATTTATACATGTTTTAAAATTATTTATCTACCCTAAAGACTTCACATTAAGATTGTTCCTCTATAACGTCATAAAGTAATCGCACAATATTCTCTTATTGCGCAACATTTTATAGCAAAGATAGCTTTATAATTACTAAACTGTAAGTAAGTTAGGATTACTTATTGGTAATTTATTTTAGAATAAGTGAAACTGTGCTCAGCAGCGCATGTAATAATAATTATTAATAATAATAATTATTAATAATAATAATTATTAATAATAATAATTATTAATAATAATAATTATTAATAATAATTATTATAATTAATAATTATTATTAATAATAATAATTAATAATAATAAATAAAAATAGTTATTATTAATAATTATTATTAATTATAATTAATACTAATAGTTATTAATAATTAATTAGAATTAATGATAATTAATAATGAAAGGATTCAAAACAGCTGCTTAAAAATTTAGAATAATACTAAGATTAGGTTTCGATAAATAATTTTTTATTTAATAAAAAACCTCTGTTTTATTTTATAGTAATCAAAAGTTAAATAAAAATTTAAAACACAAATTTATGAAAAAGTTGGAATGGTAACCAAACAAATTGATTAAATTTTAATTCCATCAATGGAACCGGTAAACTGATACAAATTTGTGAGAAATGAAACTTCGGGATCTATTAATTAAATTACTTTTCATTTGGAAGTAAGAAATAAAATTGACCGCGATGGAGTAATTAGGGTTGGAGAGCTTAGAATGCCATACTCTAGAAATAACATTTTAATGTGAGGATAGGATAGAATTTTTTTTTTTTTTTAAAGGGAAGAATTTAGTGAATTCGATTTACTGAATTTTTGAATCTTTTAATTTTGTATACATGTTAAAACAACTCAATAAAATTGGTGACGAAACATTTTCGTTCAGATTAAAAACCAAATCCAGCTTTCAAGTATAATTTTTATTTTTTGCCATTTTTTGTTGGTCACCATTTTTGGTTTTAAGATACATGAAAATTTTTTACAGTAATAAAATAAGTATCTAAGAAATCCCTGTGTTCTAAATTGTAGCATAGGAACATTTAATAAATTTTGAATTTAGAACATTCAGAAGACTTTCCCCCCCTCCCTCCCCACTATATATGTAAGCTGATAATTTTTATCTGCAACTCGCTTATCACCTTAAAAGGAACAAGACAGCTTTCAAGTATAGGTATAACAACTTTATCTAAGAAAATAAACACCTTACTATTTATTCAACAATGAGACAAGTTGTTTTCAAATAAATTGCACTTTTATAACATTCTTCTTATACAGTCTGCTGCTGGGCTTTTTGTTAAATCCGTTTTTTTTAATAACTATTATTATTATTGGGAATTGCTTTATTGGTGATCAATTTTTATTATTATATTTTAATGAGGATGAGCTCAGATCGTGTTTAAGAAATCCTGGATCATGAAAAATAAAGCATATTTAAGAAATTTGCTCAATTAGGGTAACCACTGTTAACCTCGCTCTCTAACTCACACCACCGATTGCTTCAAAATTGAATAATATCCAATAAAAAGATTCCAAACTACTACTACCATACTGACACGAGCCGTGGTAGAAAAATGAATTGAGGGCTCACCTCCCAATGAAGTGACCCGGGTTCGAATCCAAGCGATGGCTGCTTGATACGTATTCTACATGCGGCTGGCACCGATCACAGTACTGATGTAAAATATCCTCAGTAGTTGACAGATTAGAGTCCTCTTGCCGCCAGGTTTTCATATTTTTTTCTCCGTGCAACGCAAATGCTGGTTAATTCCATCAAATGTGTCTCAATACTTGATCCAGGAGTTCTCCTGTCTTCTGAATTGGGTTCAAAATTACAAGGCTATGAAGTTGAACATTGGCTGTCGTACTATATATATATATATATATATATATATATATATATATATATGGATGGATAGATAGATAGATCTTGTTTCGTTTTGATAACATTTGCTCGGGGGTAAGACCATTGAACACTACCCATGCTGATGCCCCCGCCCTCTTGATGTGTGTCTATGCTGCGCCTAAGGAGTTCGGCCTTGACTACATCACATGTAAATTATAAACATAATTTTCCTTAATTGTCATATAAAATAGAATTGTCTGCTACTTTTTTCACTGAAATTCAAGTATTTTTAAATTTTCCACAGAATTGACGTATGTACTCGGTTTTTACACCGTTAGGGAGGTTAATCCGGGTGGTTTGACTTTTTCTAGAAAAATACCATAAATAATGAAAAGCAGTTCATCTATGACTTTTCGAGAAAGATTTTTTTTATATACCACCAAACAATGAATACCTTCGTTAATTCAGACAGTTTCTAGATCGAAAATTTTAGCACCACACTGTGAACAATTCCAGAAACTAATTTCGACTCGGCAAAAATGCTTCCGAAAATCTCAGAGAACTTCATTTAACATCATGTTTTCGATCAAATGAGAAACATTTATTTTCAGAAGTAGGAAACGCATTGGAGCCGGTTCAGTTTCAGAATCAACCGTAGCTATCACTACAACTATTAAATTTCAATTCACTAGCATATAAGACTTTATCTTGAACACAAACTCGAATAACTCGAATTTTATCTTGAACACAAACTCAGCTAAGCAAATGAATAGTAAGCCAGAATAAAATACTGAGAAGAATAGCAAAAGCCATATGGTTCATAAAAAATGACCCATTACGCCACGATAGATGCGTCATAGACAAACATATAGTTAAATTAAACATCAAATTCTATGAAAAAGCCAACTCTAGCTCAGCAGCAAATTTCAATGAAATATTCTTTTTTGAAAATTTAAATGAATACAAGCACATCAGACCAATAGCAGCATGCTATTGCAGCGATGATATTCCCGACATCAATAGCATATACATAACCTCATTTTCACCATACCAGCCTAGCTCAAGTTATGCCTCATATTTTTACATTATGGTCTTACCACCCAGTGGCATAGTTTTGAGGAGGATCTGAGGGACGAAACCCCCTCCGATATTATATATTACTTGATTAATGAACTCTTGTACGGTGGTATGTAGTAGTATGTAGACATAACAACGTTTTCATTATTCATTTTTTGTAATTTAAGCATTTATATATATATATATATATATATATATATATATATATATATATATATATATATATATATATATATATATATATATATATATATATATATATATATATATATATTATATATATATATGAGCCGCTCAGAAGCCAATGCGGTTAAGTCCATTTTTTGATATTCTCTGATTTTTGGAAGTTTTGATGAAATAAATAATAATCTTCTTAGTTATTAAAGGATTTACTCGTTGGTTACTTTTTTCTAGGTTAGACAGCCATTTTTTTAATAGCTTCTGAATATATTGTATAATAATTTCAGAAGCCATTGTGAATAAGTCCACTTTTTATCAATATTTTTTTACATAAATTTCTTATCTTTTTCAGATGCCAAAAGGTATAAGTCCTAAAATTTTTAAGATGCTGTCATTATTTCAATAAATACTTACGTTTTTATTAAGACATCCTGTACATATCTTGTTTTTTTGCAGAGTTTACACCTCGAAAGGAGACTTTATACACTTTTCTAATTAAATTATTAAACCAAGAATTTTAAAAACTAATTTATCAAAAAACATTAATTTTCTCAATGTTTGTGTTTTGGACTTAACCGCATTGGCTTCTGAGCGGCTCATATATATATGTGTATATATATATATATATATATATATATATATATATATATATATATATATATATATATATATATATATATATATATATATATATATATATATATATATATATATATATATATATATATATATATATATATATATATATATATATATATATATATATATATATATACCACCCTACTGCATCTGCGCAGTCAGAACTCAATGATCCAAGCGAATACACCTTTACTTCATTTGCATTCCACCACCTCATCGAAACACCACAAAGTTCAAGTTAAAGATGAATGGGAAAAGGGCCGCAAGCGGCCTCAGTGCTCAAATATTTCAAACACTTCAGTTCAGTTCAATTTTATATATCTTGAGGTACCTTTTGATAGATTACGATTGACATTGTTGGTAGCCAAGCCCCACAAGAGGTTTTCGAAATAATAAAAACGCATTATATTTAAAATAAATAAAAACATTTCTGAAGTACTGCGAAATATTTTTGAATATTACAGAAAAAGATATCCGAAATATTCAGAATCGTTTTTGAAAACTACATGCACCGTAGGTGCCCCATATATTCAGAATCAATTTTTTTCCAATTTTTCTTTTTAATTTTTTTTACAGTGCAACAGGCCATCGAATCTTAGCTACTTGATATTAAAAAGCTTAGATCTAGGGTCTCTACTCGGTATTAACCCACTTTACACTTTATATTGGTGTCTAGGTTCTATCTAAAGATGTAATTTACCCGACGTAAATTTTTCGACGATTTAAGCAACTGATTTTCTAAATCATACCGTTTGCAGAACTTCGGAAATCACTTGATTTTCAGTACTTACTGCACAAATATTATTATCAGAAATAAATAAGAAGCTGAATAACTGCATTTTGTTATGAAAATAGTTAATGTGTGATTATCAGTGATTTGTGGTTGATAAAAATTAAAATGCGAAAAGTGGTACGATTTAGGTAACCTTCTTAACTCTTTTTGAAGATTGCATATTTTTAGAATCTTAATATTCTCGAAGATTTCACACGTCGAGCGTTATGTTTCGGTATGCTAAAAAAACTTAAATAAATAAAAATAAATAAATATATGAAAATGAAAAAATTCCAAAAACTTGGGTTTGATCAAATCACATCATTGAAAACTAGTCAAACTATATTTATAATGTAAATTTTCGAATGCTTACTTTTTGATGTTCGCCTCTTTTCCAATATAACTAAGCAAAAGCAGTTCTTTTAAAAAAAGAAAAGATTGTTTAAAAATTGAAAATCAGTGCATATGTTCAATGCAATATTGTACGTCCGTTTATCAGCGGCTGCAGCAGTTTATTTCACCCCCCCCTCCTATTTTTCTTTCTTTTCCTTTTAAAAAAAATTAAAACTAAACAAATACGATCATATCAATTAGAGAGAAAAAATTCTTAGCAGAAAAAACCGTTATCAAACAAAAATTAGAGACAAACTGAAAAAGAAACGATTTTTCTATTTTTATTTATGAGAAATAAGAAATATTTTTACTTTTTTTTATTTGTCACCGAAAAAAGAACTTTAATGTTCGTTTATCCGGTCATCGTTTCATTCGTTGTCAAAATACCTGTGACGTTATGGAACTAAATTTTACGCAAGGAATGCGCAAATCTGAACACCGTAAATATAAAAAATTCAAATAAATTCACAATATATCAGAACATCGTGAAGTCAGAAAATTGAAATAGATTTAGAATAAATCAGAACACAGTAAATTCAGAAAATTAAAATAGATTCAGAATAAATCAGAGCACCTTAAATATAGAAAATTAAAATAGATTCAGAACAAGTCAGAACACCGTAAATATAGAAAATTAAAATAGATTCAGAATAAATCAGAACACCGTAAATATAGAAAATTAAAATAGATTCAGAATAAATCAGAACACCGTAAATATAGAAAATTAAAATAGATTCAGAATAAATCAGAACACCGTAAATATAGAAAATTAAAATAGATTCAGAATAAATCAGAGCACCGTAAATATAGAAAATTAAAATAGATTCAGAATAAATCAGAACACCGTAAATATAGAAAATTAAAATAGATTCAGAATAAATCAGAACACCGTAAATATAGAAAATTAAAATAGATTCAGAATAAATCAGAACACCGTAAATATAGAAAATTAAAATAGATTCAGAATAAATCAGAACACCGTAAATATAGAAAATTAAAATAGATTCAGAATAAATCAGAGCACCGTAAATATAGAAAATTAAAATAGATTCAGAACAAGTCAGAACACCGTAAATATAGAAAATTAAAATAGATTCAGAACAAGTCAGAACACCGTAAATATAGAAAATTAAAATAGATTCAGAACAAGTCAGAACACCGTAAATATAGAAAATTAAAATAGATTCAGAATAAATCAGAACACCGTAAATATAGAAAATTAAAATAGATTCAGAATAAATCAGAACACCGTAAATATAGAAAATTAAAATAGATTCAGAATAAATCAGAACACCGTAAATATAGAAAATTAAAATAGATTCAGAATAAATCAGAGCACCGTAAATATAGAAAATTAAAATAGATTCAGAATAAATCAGAACACCGTAAATATAGAAAATTAAAATAGATTCAGAATAAATCAGAACACCGTAAATATAGAAAATTAAAATAGATTCAGAATAAATCAGAACACCATAAATATAGAAAATTAAAATAGATTCAGAATAAGTCAGAACACCGTAAATATAGAAAATTAAAATAGATTCAGAATAAATCAGAACACCGTAAATATAGAAAATTAAAATAGATTCAGAATAAATCAGAACACAGTAAATATAGAAAATTAAAATAGATTCAGAATAAATCAGAACAGCGTTAAGTCAGAAAATTAAAATAAATAGGAACACTGTACAATTCAGAGGATTTCCTCCTTTAAATTTTATTTTAATATTATCTCCTGATGGTACTTCTTTTCCTGATATCTTTATTGGACTTAGTATAAGCATAGTATTCCTCCTTAAGGGTAAAATTAAAGTATGGTTGAATAAAATTAAATTAAATAATGAAGTTTTTTTTTGTGTAACTTTATTATAAGTAGATATTATCAGCAAATTAATTTTCTTACTCATATGTCAGAATAAGCTTATTTTTGCAGAAAGAACCCAACTGCTATGAAGTCGCAGACAAATTTGATTTTTTGAAAAAATGTTCTGTTGATTGATTATTAAATCCTGATAACTGAACGAATACATAAATTATTGACGTTCGAAATTACATTAGTTGGGATCCATGAACCACGTCGAATCTTTAATGTTCAGATCGAAAATATAAAATCTAGATCAGAAAATCTCCATTTATTATTTAAATTAAAGAAATGCCGAGGAGAAATAGAATTCGAACCTTCTCCATTTAAAATTTACGTTCATTAAAAAACGATTAAAGCCGAAGGCTTCATCATAATTAAAGATTATAGACATCGACTTAATTTCTCTGAAACCAAATGATAACAATGTTGGATAATTAATGTAAGATAATCGTAATATTTTGTACTATTCATAAGAATAGTAATTACTGAAAATGGCATTCTAGGAAGTAAAAAAAAAACCTTCCCTGATTCTACCTGAAAAGATTTCTCTGCATTTAGTTAGTGATCCCTTCACTTTTGATTCCCAGACGAGGCAAAGTGGGCGGGGCATTTGACGGTTACCCCGATTGGCCATGGCATCCCGGACCTCGTGACCAGTCATAAGCGAATGCCTTCGGGGCAACCTTGTTACTGGTTGCTTGCGGTGAACAAGCTTGTGACAAGATTGCGAAGCCCGGCCCGCCTCCTCCGCCTCTCTTTCACGCAGGCCTCACAACTTTCCACACATAGTTTAGAATGACTTATAAACATGCGTTGGTATCTCTTCCCCCCCCCCCACCCCACCCCATCGCCAACAAATTGTTCCCATTTGCCGGCCATAATTGGAGATGATGCTATCCTATTTCACGGATGAAAAGCGTCAACAACTTTCAGAAAGAAAAAAAAAAAATTATAATAATAACAGTTTCTTTCGCGAAGAGGAAAGATATATTTTAAGAAAAATATCGATATTCCACTGATGCGGATTTTAGTTTTGAACTCAGAGAAGAATGAATTGCTAAACTAATAATATACTTTGAACGATTTGTATAATTAAATTTAATTAATTAATTTCTCGGCATTTATTAAATAGACTAATCTTTTCTGTATGATTAGATAGTTGTATACAGTATATTGTACAATACAATCTATACAAACTATATATATATATATATATATATATATATATATATATATATATATATATATATATATAAGAGAGAGAGATAAATATGTATAAAAAATAATATTAAATATTTGCTTCCTGTTATTTATTACATAGTTTACTTAGATACAACTATTATTTTGATGTAGTTAGTTACTTTAACAACGAATCTTTCAAGCACCTGTTTGATTGTACCAGAATGAATTTGCAATATAAGAACGCTCCCTCCCTATAGTAGGTAGTTTTCTTGGAGACAGTATATTATTCAACAGAAAGAAAAAAGAATTTATTTTTTAACAACACCGAAGTAGAACCAAAAAATGTCTCTCGAATGATTCTGTTATTATTGGAAAGCAAGACTGATTTATCCCCTCTGTTTACACAGATCGTAATGACTGCCAAATACACGGTCGTTCTTTTCCAAGGGCGTGTAATTGTTGAAAGGGGGTTGGGGGAGAAAAACTGTTATCACATCTTTCATTACCATAACTACCTAATAACACGCATATCCGAGGGGTTACATTGTTGCCATTTCTCACTTTATAAATGTGTAGTCTTGTGTTGCCATTTCTCATTTTGTATATGTATGTAAAGAAGAAAAAAAAAAAACTTTTCTTATATTCCTTCTCGAAACTTTTTTTCTATTTTAATTATTCATTTATCCATATTTTACATGACCTTTTGGGTCATCCCTACCATTCCAACAGCTTGTGAAGTTTATTGCCGATTGCTTGGCATTTCGAGCTACTTTCATTAGACATTTATGTATTAAAAAAATACTTGTAAGTATGCTGATTTATTTAAAGAGGAAGTTCTACTAAAGAGAAGTTCTGCATCCTTTCAAACCTTTAAGTCATAGCGCTGGTGGCTAGAGCGTTCGTCTTCCAATGAACCTGGTTCGAATCTCAGCGATGACTGATTGATACGAATTCCTTACCCTGCTCGCACCGACCACAGTGCTGACGAAAAATATCCCCAGTGGTAGACGGATCATGAGTTAGAGTTCCGTCAGGCTAACCGTGGGAGGTTTTTATAATTTTCCTCTCCGTGTTAAGCAAATCTGGTTTAGCTCCATTAAAACGTCCTCCACGGAGATAAATTTCTTCCAGTACTTGATCCAAAAATTCTCTTGTTTTCTGGATTGGGTTCAAAATGACAAAAGATACTCAGTTGAACATAAGTAGTCGCAAATCCAAAAAAATTGGATGGGGTGCTCCATGACAGTTATAAAATAAAGTAAAGAACCTGAAATTCAATTTATGTACATTACGATTAGAATACAAAATTAAAAGTTTCAATGATTTGATGCACAACAATAACATGAACTCGTAAAATGAATAAAAGATATAAAGAAATGAAAGGTAAAAGGCCGAATTTCCATGATAAATCGCAGTGAACCTACGTTATTCTTTGATAAGTTCAATTAAAACAAAGATATGGATTTATTCGGTGGTTAATTTTTTCTTCTTCAAAGTTATGGCGTCAGCTTTTCGTTTCTCACGCGAGAAAAGAATTTTTATTCAAGAATTTTCAGCTGACGTAGAAAAGTGTTCAGGCATATAATTGCTCACATACCTGATATTTCAGTTCTTTGTTGCCAACGCGAAAAAAGAGTTTTCATCGGTTTTTAAATATGTATTCTTTAGTGTATACACCCTAATGTTAATATTTTAGACATTGTCGATGATATTATTTTAAGACAACAAAAAGAAAACTATCACATGATTTAAAGCAAATTTTGCCATGTTTGATAAATGAAGCTTTCCAACAATTAATTTAAACCATTCATATTAAATGTAAGCGTGCAAATAGAGGTAAACGAGGTTCAGTAAAACTCTCTTAAAAGCGACAATTTAAGTGTAAATTTTATTCCGAATAAGAAAAAAGATTTTTAGATACATTGAATCAATGATAGATTTTGTTTCAAGATCTTATTAACAACCTTTCTAATTTACACTTTAAAATACTCTCTTTTGATCTTTTAAGAGCAAAAATGAATAAACTTTTACCTATAAAATGAAAAATTCAAATAACTTATACTTTGTTATTGGCTTTCAGGAGACAATTTTTGATAAGATTAAATTTCATATTATACAAAGCAAAACAAAAAAGTAGCTTCCACTAATATAGTTTGAAGTAATACTGGGGGTGGAGCTATTTTAAATTATAAATCAAATAAAAATATCCGATTATGAATGTCACTGTGATGAGGAGAAATATTTTGAATTTGTTGACATAAACATATGATGGTGTTTTAAATATTACCTAAGAAATTTATTGTTAAACTGCACAAAATTTTAACCCTACCATTTAGTTCTAAAAAACTTATTTCCATAGTGTTTGTTAAAAACTTTTCCAATTGATTCTCTGTACCTTTCGATCTGCTTAAAGCATGGAAATGGGCAATTGCTTTAAAAACTTCAATCTTAATAATAAGAAAATTATTAACAACTGTAACAATTCAACTGATTTCTCTTAAGCTAACAACAATTATGCTATCTTCTGTATAAAAAAAATATGTTCAACTTTTGATCAAAAATAATAAAAATTTCAAGCTTAGCAAGTTGTATAATAATATTGCCCTTAAAAAATTTTTAGCTTAGCATAAGAGGTCGAAATTTAAAATTAAGAATAAATAATTTCCATATTTCATATTCTGTATAAAACTTCGCAAAATACTTATTAAATTTAAAACAATCACTTGTGGGTATAACACTTACTTAAATTAATATGACACTATTTTCTCTTGCTACTTAAATATAATTATTAAGAGAAGAAAGTTTATTAAAAACAAGCAATATAAAAATAAAATAAAAATTAAAGTCAATTCTTGCATAGGTCAACAAAGAAACTTTTAATTTAATTTGTTATAATACAAATAAAATACAAATTATAATGAGTGTGAACTAATTGTAGGAATTGAAAAATTAATTACTTGTATTTAAGTGGAAGAATAAAAAGTATTTTGTTAACAGTTGAAAATTTGAACAAGATAGTAGGAATTGCAGTAAGGTCTTTCCCGGATTATCACCACTAATACCTTACATTAGATTTTATTAAACAGAACAGAATTAGGTCTGTTGTGACCTTTGATTTCCTGGATCTCTCTTTAGAATTTTACTCTCTAAACTAAAAGATTTTCTTTTGAGTTATTACTAGGAATATAAAAAATATCCTAAATTGCGATTTTGATGACTGGGAAATTCAAATTAAGATATCTCTTTTTTAATAATTACCTTTATAAAGGAAAAAGAAAATTTAAAATTCAAATGGATATAATTTAGATATCGTCACTTCTGGCTAACTTATTTTTACACTACCGTGAAAAAAAAGAGAAGAAAAAAAAACTATACACTAAATATAAAATTTGTTTTTAGATTTATTGATGATTTAATTATTTTAATTTTCAGAATTATGTAATTTTGTTAAATAATATTTATCCCAAAGGATTTAAGTGTTAACATTAAAGTATCTACATCATTTTATTTTCAACGTGCCGATACTTGAATTCAACGTTTAATCGATTTTTTCCAAGAGCGATATTTATCAAAAAACGCTCGTAAGACATTTTGTATCGATCCTATAATTTAGCGTTTCTCAATTTTTACCTTTTATTTATTTATTTACTTTTTTAATTCGGGCTATGAAAATTATTCAGCCCTGAATGAACTTCTTTTGGCAGAAGCCCGGCATTAAAGAGGGGAAAAGATTAGAAAAGAAAACAGACAGATGTGAATAAAAAAAAGGGTAGGTACTAATTATTTTGTACATAAAATGTTTAATGTTGGGAATTAAAGTAAGCTGAATCAAGGTTTTCAAATAAGAACTGTTACTAACATTGAAAATACTTAACCGAAAAACATAAGAAAGTAGAAGTGATTCTTTTATCTTGAATTTAGTTATTTAATTTTGAATTGAAGACTTCGATGAGAAATATAATATTGGATTTTTTTTAGAGATGTCTATCCTTGTTTCAATATATTGTTACTGAGACAAAAATTATTCTTATTTTAAGTGTTGCAAAATTTTTTTTTGGTATTTTACATAAAAATTACATAATTTCATATAAGCTTCAGAAATAATTATTAAATTACGGATTTATATTTTGATTTAAATGTAATTTGTACTAGTTAAAAAATAAAAAAAAATTGAACTTTTGTTATTTTTACATGGAACCCTAGGATTCCATGCAACATATTTAAATTACCGCTGCTTATTCGTATTTTACAAAAATAATTTCATGTAGGCAACCGTATTAAATTATTAAATTGCGAATTGTTGATTGGATGTAATTTGTACTGGTTAAAAAAAATCAGAAAATTTGTAATTTTTACACTGCACCCTAAGATTCCATGTAACACTTTTAAAGTACCACTGCCTATGATTATTATACATAAATAATTTCATAAATGCAACCGAAATAATTATTAAACTACGGATTGTTGATTGGATATAAATATAATTTGTACTGGTGAAAAAAACAATAAATAAAAAATAAAAATAAATTAAAAATATTCGGAGCTCCTGTAACTTATACACAGAACCCTAGGATTCCATATAACACTTTTCAAGTACCGCTGCCTATTGGTATATTACGTAAATAATTTCATAATGACAACCGAAATAATTATTAAATTACTAATTGTTGATTGGATATAAATATAATTTGTACTGGTGAAAAAAACAATAAATAAAAAATAAAAATAAATTAAAAATATTCGGAGCTCCTGTAATTTATACACAGAACCCTAGGATTCCATATAACACTTTTCAAGTACCGCTGCCTATTGGTATATTACGTAAATAATTTCATAATGACAACCGAAATAATTATTAAATTACTAATTGTTGATTGGATATAAATGTAATTTGTACTGGTTAAAAAAACAATAAATAAAAAATTTAAAAAAATTTAAAACAATTAAAAATAAATTGGAGCTCCCGTAACTTTAACACATAACCCTAAAGATTCCATGTAACACTTTTAAAGTACCACTGCTCGTCACCCGAATACTACAAATAGCAAAATTCACACCACCCATAACAATAATGAGAGACGTTGTCCCAACACAATTATCACCATAACTTAATTGAAATGATGCGTAGAATTCCGGGAATGTATTCAAAAAAAGGCGATCTACTGACCCATGTTATTGCTAGGATAGCAATAGACCACCAGTTCAGTTTCATCGCGGTGGTCCCCGCATAATAGGACATTTAGAAACCATTTGTTTATGCCCAATTCGTTTGCCGCTGGTTGTTTAGAACCTGGGAGGGAGGGGGGGTAAGAGATCCATAATTTGTTCCTATTACCTTCAGTCCCAGCATGCCATTCGGCACCTGCTCTGTCACGGCTCTTAACAATACTTACCTGTCTCTCTATCCATTGTTGTTGTTTTTTCTTTATTTCATACCCCCACTCCCCTCCAAAAAAGAAAAATCGGGAGACGTAATCTTACTGACAACGATTATGAGGGACCATCTCCTAAGTGATAAAAGTTACTTTTCATGATGATCTCTTGTAAATTGTTCGGATAAAAAGAGCAGCAGACTAATCCACATTAACTACCCTTTTTTTCTCACTATCATTTCCATAAAATGAATTTTGTTAACTGATTTGCTTACTATCAATACAATAATACATTAGCTACAAATCTATTTCACTAAATGATTTATTCATCACTTTCATTGTAAAGAATCGATAGCTATGAATTAATTTTACGAATCGATTTGTTCGCTTTCATTTTCAATGAAATGTTAACTATAAGCGAATCGATTGCAATCATTTTGATGACTTATTCGTGTTCCACTCATGTTACCATAGAATTAATCTGCTACAATTTTAACGACATGCTTACTGTACACTAATCTTTTACGGTAAACGAAGTTTTTCATTGCATCATTATAAAAAAAAATAGCTTTAAATTATATTTGTTTTATAATAGTTAATGTTATTTATTTATTTCCCCCCTTTACGAATAGAAGAAACTATGCGTTTGATTTAAATTTAACAATAGTAAAGACCATGGCTTGTAAATTTATTAATAGAAAAGAGAAGAAAAAAAACATCAACAGAGAGGCAGTGATACAGGATGTGGCATTTTTAAAAAGAAATTATAAAGAATAAGAAGAAGTAAAACATAAATAAATAATGTGTAAGAGAATCGTTTGCAGTCGGTGTAGACAAAATCAGAGTACACACCCACGGGGCTGATATTTTTCAAAAAAAAAAAAAAAAAATATCATGGTAGTGAAGTGAGATGAAAATTGTTCTACGCCCACATTCCAAGAGAGCTTCCCCATCAGAATAAAAGTCCCTGGAATCAGCCTCTCTTGATCCATATTCTTTTGTACGCCTGTTAATTATTGGCACATTTGTTGATAAGAATAACTGTTGACAAGACTGACGAGTTTTCAAACATGTATGTCATGAAAACGATTCAAATACACATTCTCACTGTAAAGTCATAGAACACGCAAACTTTTTCTTATTTTTTAACAGCAATTAGTTCAAGTCTTATTAAATAATATATACTTGAAAATTACTCATTCAGAAGTTTCGAAACCTTTCTATGAATAAAAATCACAATTTTCGAAATGTTCACCCATAAATCAAACAACGGAGCTAAAAAAAAAAAGAGTAGCACACAAAATACTCTAACTAGTTATCATAAAAATTCATGTTGTTTGAAAACTGCTGTAGAAGGAACGCTGTGACCAGAAAATTTGTAGAGTAGCATTGTGTGACTGTGAGTTTGCTGTACGAATTGTTTAATCTTTTTTTTTCAAATTGCTGCCAAGCATCACTGTCAGTAAACGGACGGTTTATCACTTTGATCGTTTCTTCTTCTTTATCAGCGCAACAGCCCCTTGCAGGCCTTGGCTGTCTCAAAGACTGGCAAATGCCAGCACCTCCTATCCATGGAAACTCCCTTCCAATTTCTAATCTTTATGGTTTTAGGCTTAGACTGACAATGTATGGCTGTGAGTTTGCTGTACGCATTGTTAAATCTTTTTTTTCAAGTTGTTTACAAGCAACACTGGCTGTGAATGAACGGTTTTATCACTTTGATCAACCTGTGAAGAGATGCGCGTTCCTCTGCTACCTAACGCTCTCTCCGTACTGCAGAGGATCAAAATTGGGATGTCGGATCATTCTCGGGAATGTTACCCAGATCATCCCAATGCGCAACGTAAATAAAGTACACTACGTTTTGCAGTTATAATTATTGAGAACAGTGATATCAAGTCGAAAGCATGTTTTTATGCCTCTTTTCAATGTAATTTAGGATTATTCCAAGAAAAATAAATTTAACATCGAACCTTAAAATTTAGTCAATATAGCTTTAAATAGTCCATTCAAGTAGTACGGTTCAATTTACACAGATCAAATCGGCACCGTAGTTAGAGTGCAACAAAATTTCTAAGATAGCAAATGTTTTAATTCTTTTATGCTTTTGTTTCGATTAATAGCGTAATTTATACCTCGTGTCGTTTTAAAAATAAATTGTTATTATTTCAATAATATTGGGACGCAAGTTCCAGCATTTTTGAATGCACTGTCAGAAATTTCTCGAAACGAAATGACTACATAACAATCTATTTAATTGTTATTTTACCATATTTTGAAAAAAAAAAGCAGTGAAATAACTATAAATAAGATGGTAATCAAACTGTTAACAGTGAGAAAAATCGTTTATTAACTATTTTCACCTAAAACGGTTAGATAACCAGAATTTTATGGCACCAACTAAGCCCAATTATTGAAGCAATTTAACTCCTTTTAACAGCGTACATATTATAGCCGAGAGGACTAATTTGTAAAATCTCACGACCACAGAGCATGGGTTCAAATCCCAGCTTTGACACCTCCATTCCCTTTAACACATGAAGAGTTTCCAATGTCCTGCACTCTCCAATGCCCATTGCTTAACGAGAAGTCTCTGTCCTATGTCCAGTTAAATTTCTTTTTTTACGGTGTTGAGTCATAGTAGCTGTAAATGGTTTAAAAAAAAACACATGTAGTTTTGTATTTATGGTCTTATAACCATACTAGTTGCAAGTGGTTTCAAAATTGTAAAGATGAAAAAGGTTCTTTACCGTAAACTTTACGGTTAATCGGATGGACAGACTACTGCCGGTTATTTTACCGTAATTTTAGAATAAAATTCTAACAGTGTAGGAAGGGCTTAATCCCATGGATGAGAAGAGGAGGAATGCAGTGAAAAGGGGCGCTCCCTAGATTTATGGCACCCTTTTGGGATGTTTCGGCAAATAATGAGAAGGATTCGAACATTCCACATATTATCACGCCTCGGCAGGGTGCATTATCTGTGCGGCACAAGTTAGAATCTTTCAAGATATGATATCTGACCTTTAACTGCTCCACCTGGTTATTTACGCGGTTTTATAATTTGTTTACAAGGCATTAGTTATAGCTTTAACAACCCTTGGGTGGGTTTTCTTTTCTTTCTTTTTTTTTGTTGCTCTCTTTTGAATTTTACTTCTTAGAGGAATTTCATCACTTTTTTTTAGATTTTGGTTTAAATGGAAGGTCGACATTTTTTAAGAATGAAATATTTCAAAGTGGAAGAAGTGCTTCATTAAGTGATGAAAAATTTCCTTTAATAATGAAGAGCAGATATTCGATAAACTTAATGAATCATACCCGAATAAGATATTCGAATATCGATATAAATCAATAATTTATATACTTAATGAAGAAAAAGAATTTTTTTTTAATGGAGAAAACGCAACTATTCAACTGATAAAAAAAAAATTTCTATTTCCGATGTTTTCTCTTAGTATTTAGTTTTTTTCATAAATCCAACCCTTAAAACCCGGTAGCGACCAATATTCAAAATCCATCCCCCTGAAAAATATCCGAGAAATGAGAGTTTAACACTAATGATCAATGTATTTCATAATGCCCAATTTAACCCATAATATGCATTTATCTACATAAGAAATATGTGGAAATAATTCTCACTTCAACTCATAATCTTAATAGTGCTTTTCTTCTCAATTTATTTTTTTTTTAAAAATCTAAAATTAACCATTGCTTAAAATTAAAAATTAAATAAGAATTTAAATAATTAAATATTCAGTTTTTAATGACTTGCTTGATTTAAAATTATGCGCTTTTTGTCTTTCATTTAAAACAAATTAAAGTTTATTTCAGGTAACTGATATTCAAGTAACAGTGATATATCTAGATATTTTTTAATCGCAGTTGTTATCATATCTGTCGCGCGTAATATTACGTATCTGTCAATGAAAGAAGTATCCAGTAATGTTTAATTAAACAAATTGTATCACAATTCTTGAATAGACTTTTAAAAGTGTGAGTTCAAGATATTATTTCGACTTACTCTTTTTGAAAACGTATTGGAATATAATATGTCACAATATATTTAAATTATTTATCATGCAAAGAAAATTGTGACTTCCTTAAAAATTTCTGCTGAAAAACGTTTCTAAAACAATAAAAGAGATGACTGATAAAATAGCAAATATTCCTAAAAAAGATTTTTTGTTTCGATATTTTAACGAAATTAATATGCACAATATATATATATATATATATATATATATATATATATATATATATATATATATATATATATATATATATATATATATATATATATATATATATATATATATATATATATATATATATATATATATATATACAGTAGAGTCCCGATTATCCGAGTTAATGGGGACCGCAACAAACTCGGATAACCGAAAAAAACTCGGTTAAAGCGAAGAGTATAAAATCGGAAAGAAAAAGAGAAGGTATAAATGTAATATATTTAAGAAATACAAAAAGTATACGAGTATACCACATACAATTCATATTATAATTAAAAAGCTTGCTTAAAAACATTTAAAAAGCATACTTTACGAGAATTAAATAGTTTTTACTTAAAAAAAGTCCTTAATCGTTTTTCGTTCTACGTAACTTTGGCGCTTTTCTGTAGTAATGTTTCGTCTTTTTTAGGGATTACAGGAAGGCTGGTGTCGCCTCTTTTTGTTGTTCTATATATTCAATAGTACATTCGATAGCTTTTAGTCCATCTGTATGAGAGATTTTTATATGTTGATTTGAATAATCACTGTCTTCATCATCTTCGCTAGATTCATCATCATTATTGATGATATTAACGATAATTTCATCAGACCAAGTTGTTGGATTTTGTTTTTCTGAGTGTTTGGAAAATAAAATTCAGATTTTTTTTTCCAGCGGTTTTTTTAAAAATAAACTAGAACAAAAAAATATCCTTGAAATATTTGATAGCTCGGTTAAAGCGGAAACTCGGATAACCGGGGTTCGGATAATCGGGACTCTACTGTATACATATATATATATATATATATATATATATATATATATATATATATATATATATATATATATATATATATATATATATATATATATATATATATATATATATATATATATATATATATATATATATATATATATATACACATATATTCAAAGAGAGTTGGAAGAAATGAGTCGATAGAGTGCTGAATGAGAACTTTGCTCCACCCCCCGCATCTCCTGGAGCACCCATAAGGTTTCCCACACTCCCATCTATCTCTAAGCGGGTTACCTGTCCCACTTCTGACCCCGCTCTATGACCTCCCCCTGGCCGACAAGTTACGACAGAGAGTCCCAACCCCTCCGGGCACTCTCCCACGCCAATAAAATTCTTTTTTTTTTTCTCTTGCTTTTGCATCATTTAATAAATGGTGCAACCTGTTCCATTCCTGTTCATTCTTCACTGATAAAATATTTTTAATGCCCCTCATTTGCCCACAACATCTTTAATGACTCTCATTCGATCGGAATCATATGTGATTGAGGTGACCTACTGATTTTAAGCTTATGAATTAATAATAGGATAAAAAATATTATTATCAACTTCTCTTATTGTTATTAACTTCAACTATAACTATGTTTAGAGTGGTGAAATCTCATAAATTTTTGATTTTCCCTTACAGGGCGAATTTCCAAAAATTACATTTTTCTTAAAATTCTCGGAGAATTTTCCTACTGGAGACAAAATGGATTTTTTCAAAAATTAAAGTATTTACTAAATTCTCGGTGAATTCTCTTAGTAAAGGATTGCAATAGAAAGCTTTAGAAGAAAGTGAAGATTCTTTATTGAATGTGGTCCCATCAATAGACAGTGAAACGCATTAAATCATCTTTTCTCAAATCATTGACTTCTTACCTACTGAAAATCGTCGCCAAATAGATTTATTCTGAGTAATTTAAAGTGAGAGAAATGGAAATCTAATAAATTTATAGAGCATTTTGCTTTTTTTGTCAGATTCTGAAAAGTGTTTATTTCCATTTGTTAACGATTTGTGAGTAATTTTGTGAGAGGAAAATGCATAAAAGGAAAAAAAACAAGTTAAAAGAAAGAGTTAAAAGTTAGGTTAACAATTTCTTTCTTAGTATACGAATTACTGAGCTATTTGTGGAAGTAAATTAAATTTATATTTTACACATTTTATGTCTACAGCTAAATATGAAGTAAATAAGAAGAATTTGTTTCATTTTACTCATTGTAGAGTTCGAACAAAGATTTCTCCCTAAAAATAAGTCAGCCAATTAATAGTCTTCAAATAAGTTTTCTCATATTCTTGCTATCATCATATATATACACCGAAGAGCCATTACATTATGACCACCCTGCTAGTAACATGTAGGACCAACTTTAGCCCTCAAAACTGTTAGCACCCGCCGTGGCATTGATTCCACAAGGTGCTGATAGGTAGTCTGAGGTATCTGGTACCAAGCGCTTACCAACTGGTATGCAATTCCTTCATATTGCGAGGGGGTAGCGTGGCCGCACCAATTCGGTTTTCCAAGTAGGACCACAAATGCTCTATTGGATTAAGGTCAGGTGAATTTGGGGGCTAAGACATGACTTGAAAGTCACTGGAATGTTCCTCGACGATTCGACCCCTTATGACATGGTGCATTATCCTGTTGGTAAACACCATCCTTCGCAGGAAAAACTGTTGCCATGAATGGTGGAACCTGGTCTGTAACTATGTTCAAGTAGCTCAGAGACGTCAGGGATTGTTCTATGAGGATTATGGGTCCTAATGTGCCCCATGAAAACATTGTTCCTGGGTGAGAAACCATGAAAGCCTGGGAGAGCCCATTGTTATACATGGAGGGTGGTCATAATGTAAAGGTTCTTCGTTGCATATATATTAACAAAAAGGAATAATTTGGAATATGGTAACCAAAAAAAAGAAAGGAAAAAAATAGCTCCGAAAGAAAAAGTATTTTTTAGATTCCAGTTGTTAAAACGGTAAGAATTTGACAACTGGGCAAATATATATATATACATACATACATATATATATATATATATATATATATATATATATATATATATATATATATATATATATATATATATATATATATATATATATATATATATATATATATATATATAATTACTCCGATTAATACTAAAAACGAAATTAAATATTTATTTAATTAATGCTATTTAATTTCTGTTTGTGAAATTATTTGCCTATATAGTTGATAAGTATTTTTAATTCCTTACGATTTTTTAAGGCTTAAAATTTTTATAAGATATGTAAAAGACGCAAAAAAGAAAGTGAAAAATTTAATGCAAAAAACATTTGAATGCAATTAGATAGATATAAAAATATTTTCCAGGTACTTAAATATTTTAAGCTACAAATAGAGTTTTGATAATTTTGGAGGTACAATTATAATGTACCATTAAAACTTGCGAATAGTGTATTGGCTGGCGGAAGAGCCACCCGGTCTCCAACCCTGCTGCAATAGGCTTTGGGAGCTTTTTGGATGAGTTCATGGACTTGATTTAATGCTTCTGTTTGTCAAGTGCGCATAAGCAACAAAACTTGCGAAGTAGTGAAAAATAGTTGACAATAATTATTACATTGTTTGTTGAGCTGTTTATTTTTGATTGTACATATTATGGGGTGCGAGAGAAATTAAGTGGTTTCTTTCTTAAAAATCTGTAGCAAACTTTGCTACAGATAAGAGCTAAGAAATACAACTAAAAAATCAAGAGTCATGTAATCATTTTTATAAAGTGGTTCAGCAATACCTTATGTGATGCAGGGAATTTAACATAGTCATTGCTGTGTGACATATTGCAATAAAACGATCTCTGAATGGTAATTATTAAATATTTATACTTCTGTGAATGTTTAAATAAAATACGCGATTCTGAATACGTCGCTGTTAATGGCATCTTATTTAAAATTAAGAGATTTTAAAAACGATGTGGAAATCTCTGGGCCGGAAGTAAGACAATTGTAACAACTGCCGTGAAAACGATTGAAAAATTGACGATTAATGACGGAATATTAATGAATTATGCGCATTAAACAGCGATTACTCAAATTAGAACTTCGGGTGCAGTCTTATTAAAAATTCCAAAGTTTTAAAAATCATGTGAAATCGCCGAAAAGAAAAATAAATATCGAAAAATGATAAGGATTTGCGATGGAATTTGAAATTCGCTGGTCGTATTATATTAGAATTTGAAAAATCACGTGAAAAGATGGTAAAACTGTAGAAAATCTAGATCATCAGAAGTTAACAATTTTTGTTACTGCGTTTTTCTGTAATTACCAATTGTTTTTTATTTGAAAAACTAACAATTTGCTACTTGTTAATCGATGAAATAGAGCGCAGGGTATAAGGTATATTTTTAAACTCGATTCAATGGATCAAGTTGATAGGACAGAAGTTATTAGACCAATTTTCAACTTTAAAGTTTTATCGACTTAATTTCATTTTTATTGGATTTTACAAGAAGAGCATAAGGCACAATGCTTCACTTGTTTAAGAGGCGCGCTAATAGGTCTAAAGTAGGAAGGAAAAAAAATTCAAATAAAAGCAGAACTGCACTTTTTTTCGAAGAGAAAAAAAACATTAATTGCTTATAAATGGTGAGTTCTCTTGGAATTAGTTTTATTTAATTCAGGGTAATATGTTAGGTACAATACCTCAAAACGAAATTTTTAACTCAAAGCAGGATTCGGCTATAGTTGGATGGTATGGAACAAGCATTGGCATCCTCGTCTCAGTTTTTTTTTTTTTTTTTCAGGACAATGTCTTTTTTTTTTTCCGAATTGATTTTTTTAGTGTATTTTCCTCCGTGATACCAAGAGTGTATTCGCTTTCGATAGCAATGGAATTCTTTTTTCTTTTTTTAAAAAAAAAAAGATTTGCTACTTCACCAAATAAAATAAAAAATATTCATAACATTTATACATTACTTACATCGTTGTTCATTAATAAAATATAAACTAATTTTTAAAAAAACTATTATTTAGGATTCTCCGTAACTATGAATGGACACTCGTTGGAAAGCGAGAATGGTAGTGAAATTTGTTTTCATTGTGTGAGTCAGGAATGTTCTTTCTCTTCAAGAATCCCTCTCTCCCCCCTCCCCTCCCAGTATGTGTACGGGAGGTCCTGAGATATCATCCCCAGAGTGACTTTGGTCGGTGCCACTTTGTTGTTATACATGATCTTCTTGAATAGACTTTCAATGGCAGCTGTCCGAACATTTTGCTTCTGAAACTCACCCTCCCCTCTCATCCCTTCTCCACAGAACATTTCATGTGGTTTTCGTTTTCTGTCAACACAAAGCGAAGGTTATGATGAAAGCTTTTTAGCGAATAACGTGTATAACTGCTTCACCACTCTTTCGATCTTTACAATTTTGAGGCTCGCTGCTTCTATAAACTGGTGTTATGGAATTTAACATCACCACGAAAACAAATTGAAAGCATTCTAATTCTTCGTAAATTTATGAATTCTTATCACCCATTCCGCTGACCTTCTACGGTCTTCACACTGGCCGGACCTCTATCTCGTAGCGACCACTATGTAAAAGTTGCCAACTCGCAGCCTATGTTGCGCGCAATAACATTTTCCGGTCTACTTTTTAGGCAATGAAATTCTAGGTCACCATATAAACACATTGAAAGATATAGCATTCTAGTTTTTCATAAATCTATCAATCTCTCACCATTGACCCTATGGGATGTCTTACTACCATCTAAAACCCATATCCTGTAGCGTCCGCCATGTAAAACCACAACCCATTTGTTGCTATAAATTTTAACTAATAACGGCCTAATTGAGGCAGGGAGGAAGCATGTTTGTCCGACCTTTAAATGGCACAACATAGGTCAAAGCGATCCATTTCTTTTTCAATTAGGAAGGTTACTATACTCCGTTGCATTGTTTGGGTTAATTAAGTGCCAAAAATTAAGAATTCTAGTGACAAAAAATTTAGAATACTAGTGCCAAAAATTGAGAATTCTAGTGCCAAAAAAATTCAGAATATTAGTGCCAAAAAATTTAGAATACTAGTGCCAAAAAGTGAGAATTCTAGTGCCAAAAAAATTAGAATACTAGTGCCAAAAATTAAGAATTCTAGTGCCAAAAAAATTTAGAATACTAGTGCCAAAAATTAAGAATTATATATAATCTTAAGGAAAGTGTCGTTCTATAAATGTTTGTCCAGCCAATTATCTTAACTAAAAAAATTAAGATTATAAACCGAAAATTAGTAGTTCATTAAGGTTCCGGAACCACATTCCGCATCACTGAAAAGTGCGGGAATGACGTACCGACCCCACTGCATCCATATCCACAATACTCTTATACCAGCTAAATTCATCCAAAATCAGGCTGTCACGCCAGGCATTATTTCATATTCGAGAACCGGATAGATGATACTATTGACTTTGGTAAAAATGAAAACTGATTTTGACGGATCCATGTTTTTCGTTCTTATCAATAAAGAGTTTGTTTTCCCAAATCTTCCATTCAAAATCACTTATGAGTGTTGTTGGTACAAAACCACGTTTATAGGACACGGCAGCGTATGTCACTGTTCATATATAGAAAGTCCTTGGTTGAGACTGTTCATCTGCCCATTCCATACTTACGTAGATTTGATTGCGTGTCATATTAGATTTTGATACACGCGTTATATACGAAACCTTATCTAATGTCATCATTAGAATTTAATAAAACGGATGGAGTTTTTGTTTTCAGTGGATCGATTTGTTGACTTGTTTTCACGCATGTGTAACTTAGGCTTAATTTTTCAAACATCCTATTGCCCCCTAATGGGACACATAACAATTGTGTGTTCATCATCTGACTCAACCAATACTTTTAAAATTACAACAATACTTTTAAATGTATTTAAGCAAGCCAAAAGACGAAATTTTATTTCTTAAATATTTGCAAGCGCACCATTATTTCCTTCATACGCATACACGATATGTGTACTCTTTATATGCCTTTATTAATTGGAATACGAAATATCTTTATAGTATTTTAAGATTCTTAATTAATGTACATTTTTATTTTATTTTATAAGCGCACATCCGACCTAATTTTTGAGTTTACGACTAGACAAGGGAACTCCTGGATCAAGTATTGTGAGAAATTAGCCTTCGGGGAGAACTATTTTGATGGGACCAATCTGAATTTGCTTTACATGGAGAGGAAAACCACGAAAACGTCCCACTGTTAGCCTGACAGCAAGAGGAGTGGAAGATGGCAAGATTGCATGATACAACAACTTGAATCACCACCGGCATGTCACCAAACGCAATCTAGATTAGAAATAGTTACATTCGCAGAAGAGTAAAACATAAAAACTTCAATATTCAAATTTAAAGATTGCGTGATACAACCACTTGAATCACCGCCGGCATGTCACTAAAAGCAATCTAAATTAGAAATAGTTACGTTGGCAAAAGAAGAATAAAGCGTAGAACTACAATATTCAAATTTAAAGATTGCGTGATACACCCATTTGAATCACCGCCGGCATGTCACTAAAAGCAATCTAAATTAGAAATAGTTACGTTGGCAAAAGAAGAATAAAGCGTAAAAACTACAATATTCAAATTTAAAGATTGCGTGATACAACCACTTGAATCACCGCCGGCATGTCACTAAAAGCAATCTAAATTAGAATTCGCAAAAGAAGAAGAAGAAGAGTAATGCCCGCCCAATAAAAGCAATCGTCACAGTAGTCAAAAAGGCTGTTTTATGGTATCCATACAATGGCACTCAGAAGATGGATACTCAGCGGGTTGTTTGGCGGGAGATGGCCAAATTTCGCGTTTCACTACAACCCCACACAGGTTGTGATTTGTATCCCCTTTCAACAGAGCTGAAAACGATTAGCTTGCCTTCAGACAGGGGGAGAGATCTTTTATTGGATTCTAAAATAGTTTCTTTTGTGAGAATGTTTTCTTCTTCCACCTCGATGAATGGGGGCACCACCCACCGCACATTCCCTGCTGCCACAAGATTAATTTTTGTTCAGCGGAAACGAGACTCAAAAGAAAGTAATATTGTTTGTATAAACATGCCAAAACACATTTGCGCTCTTCACAAAAAGGCATTGTGCTAGCCATATATAGAGTACCCCAATACATTTTTATAAATCGATGAATGCATTGTAAACTATAGATTTTTAAGCGACATTTTATCGTGCATCGCAAAATCATTCGCATCGTTGACAGTCCTTTTGTCGACTTTTAATTCGAGAGGTAGATCAACGCAGTGTCATTCTGTTGTGTACATATATGCATGAAAAAGTATATAAGTAGTATATATTTATATAAAGTATAAAAAAAGTATCTACGCACATGTTTCATAATAATGTTGCAGAGAGAAATTTTCACAATGCTTTCACGTTTAATGCCAGCAATGTTTTGCTTTAAGTTGCTACGAAAAAAAAGAACCTATTTTAACTCATTGTTTATGGAGTAGATTTAATTGCTATGCTATAGGAGCAAAATATAATTAAATTGTTTTCTTTGTTAAGCAAAAGGTGAATATTCTACTTTACCCAATATATATATATATATATATATATATATATATATATATATATATATATATATATATATATATATATATATATATATATATATATATATATATATATATATATATATATATATATATATATATATATATATATATTAAGCATGAAAGATTATGATGAGCAAGGATAACAGCTATGTAAACGTAACTTATGGGAAATCATAGTAATAGCAACATAAATCTCAACCAATATTTTCAACCATCAAACGAGTTGTTTTTCTTAGAAAAAAAAAAGAAATAGAGAGATTGCGTTATCATTTACATCAACGAAAAGTGATTTTTTTTAGGGATAATAAGCTATTATAAGTATTTATCCTAACATAGACTATAGATACAGAAAATATAGTGTTCATTGAATATGCCACAATGTACTTATAATCCACTCCATTTTGTAGTTTAACAGAAGTTTAACAAAATGTTTCTAATTTTTTAAGCATTAAAAATAAAAATCGATTTTTGGAAATGCGTCATTTAATGTGTTGAAATAATTTCTGAAGACAGTTTTAATCAATACAACTTTACCACAGTCGCATAAATGCGATTTATATTTTCCGATAGATAAATATTAATGGCATTATAGTATTCATTTAAATAATAAAGTAAATCTTTCATCTAAAATGTATGTTAAAAAATTTAATCAATACAGCAACTTATTTGGAATAAAAAGAATACGGAATGAGTCAATGTAAACAATGACTTGAAAAGCACTAACATGTTATCAACCAATCCTCGTTAGAATGAAAATAAAATAGTTATCATAACGCGTGGACGTTTACTACTTGTAACTATAGACTCGAATACCAACAAGGAGTCAAAAGAACTTTTGCTAAATCAAATTGTCATTTTTACAAGAAGCTCAGCAAGCAATCCGTGAGGGTTCAGGGGATAGAGCGTTCGCCTTCCAATGAGTTGAACCGGGTTCGAAACTCAGTGGTCGATACGAATTCTGCATCCAGCTTTACAATTACAGTTCTGACGTAGAATATCCTCAGTGGTAGACGGATCATGGGTGAAAGTTCCCTTGCCGTCGGGCTAACAATGGATAGTTCTCGTGTTTTTCCTCGCCATGCAACGCAAATGCGGGTTATTTACCCCAAGAAGTCTTCACGAAGGCAAATTTCTTTTAATACTTGATTCAAGAGTTTCCTTATCTTCTGGATTGGGTTCAAAATTGCAAGACATCGGAATTGAGCATTAGTTGTCGTAAACACAAAAATGGGATCGACTGCTCAGCGACGGTTATAAAGTAAAAAGTTTGATACTTATTTTCGGAAGTAATCTTCGCGGAAATAAATTATTTTATCACTAACATTTCTTATTTTGCGTCTTCGGATGATGTCATAATGGAATACATTCATTAATTGGAGAAGATAAACATTAGAAGTAGAGAAAATGTAATCACATCGTTTCATAAAGAATAAGATTTTTTTAAAAAAATTATTTTAATATCATAGAAAATATATTTAAATAATCATTCGATATTATCGAAAAAAAGTTTTAAAAACTCTTTTAACATTAGCACATGAAAAATGTTAACATCATTTTATTTTTCATACTTAAGAAAAATGTGAACATATATTGTCTAAACATTATAGAAAAATATTTTTTTTAAAGCTGATAATGCTATCAGACCATTTAAACATGGACAAATGTCCTTAAGATATTATGCATTGCAGAGTATTTAAAATTCGAATGCATTCACTTATATTATGAAGCTATCGATTCATTTGAATTCAAAGAAGGGAAAAAAATGAAGGCTAATTGGCTGGAAAGGAATACAGAGGACAGTATTGTGGATACCTCATTAAGGGGATTCCATGCTGTGGATTCACAAAGAATGTCTTTCTTTTTGCCTGACGATAAATCTGTTAGCAGGATGTTATGGTAGCTGTTTCATAAAATTCTCCAAGAACGTATGGAATGTTCTAAGCTACGATTAGGCAACGTTATAGGTTAGTCAATTAAAGTTAGTTCAGATCAATGCTTTAAAAACTAAAGAATTTTATTTCTCCAAAACGATTCATTGATTGTCCCATTTATCAAGCGTCTCGAACGAAATTAATTTAGATCTATACTATGTCTCCATTCAATGAGCTTGAACAGCTTTTATTAATTAATCAAAGATTTAAATTTTGAGCTTAAATCATGGAACACAACGATAAAAATCTGACAGCAAAGATAAATTATTTAGAAATAATATATTAAAAAAAATTTAATTGTCTATTTCCCGAACCATGACCAATTATAATTATTAAATAATTTATTAAAATTAACACGAATGCATAAACATTTTAAATACGAACATGTTAAAAATTTTGCTCTCATAGTTTTCTCAAATTACATCGTATTTTTGTATGCCTGCCCCCCCCCCCGATTTCCCACTTTCAATATTTGTTCCTCTATCGAAACAATAATAATGAAACTTTTTGGAGGTAGTGCAAAAGGTAAAATTAATAATAACAAAAATAAAAAAGTAAGACAATAACAGATGCATTGTGTGAAGCTTTCTTTAAAATCGAAAGGAATTATTGAACAGTATTCAAAATAGTATATCATTACGCTTCTGATTAAATCAAAAATGCATAATTTTTATTGAATTTTAAGCTGTAAAAATTATTTTCAGCACAAAAGAAATAGCAAATTATAACTTTAGTTTAAATAAGCATTTTTATAAGGAGCAAAAAAAAAATTACATCATTGTATGGTGGAAGACTAATTTTATACACTTTTTTGAAAGGTGAAATTCATTAAAAAGAAATTAAATTTCCAAAAAGTATTTGAATTTGAGTTATTTTTTTTTCAAGCCATAAAAATAATGGGTGAATCGCAAGCAAAATACTTCACTGACATTCAAGAATTTTAAATTAGGTTATTACAAAAAAGTGGAAGCTTCCTACTGTTTGCCAGATTTGAAAAATGAAAAAAAATATTTAATCAATAAATGAGTTAATCAATAAATGAATTAATCAATGCATAAAATAATATGAGGTGATTGAAGAATTATCATTTTTACTTCCTGAGAGATGAAAACAATGCAGGAAAGAAGGGATCAATAGAGGAATCCCGCGTAATCTCTTTCTCCAGATAACGACTATAGACAGTCAGAGTGAGGTCAAAGCGTGTCGTGGGAATTTCAAGAATGAGAACACGAACAGTTTGCAAGGTCTTTCAGACTACGATTAATAGGCATTTCTTAAAAACTACTCTTTATGACGATTAGATTGAAAGAGTGTATATATATATATATATATATATATATATATATATATATATATATATATATATATATATATATATATATATATATATATATATATATATATATATATCACAGTTATATATATGTCACAGCTACGAAGCAAATCTATTTTCTTCGTTTATTCAATGGTATGTTTAAACACAAGGAAGATTTTAGCTTTTAAAAAAAATCGCCAATCAATTTTTTCATTGTTTTATGTTTTCAAATATTGAATCTCAAAATTCTGGCTTATCTTCATATAGATAGATTTTACTTCATATAGAGGCATGGACTTAACCTAACAGTCATAAATAACTGCAACAACATAACAATTATAAGAAAAGAACACAGATTTGTGAAATCCCTCGCTTATTAAGTCATCAAAATTCCAAGAACGGACTCATGTGTATACATACATACTACGGTAACATTACTTCGGTTATCATACTCACGCACACCGTCGGAACCAGGAGGATTCATTGAAATTTAATAAAATTGCGATTTGAATTGGAGGATCAGAGTAATGTTTTGCACCTGTTTTCTAAGAAACCATCCGTTTCTCAAGGTGTCGATCGACAATAATAACTAGGTTTCTTTTTCACAATCAAGTGAATGACTTTTCACCACTCTTTAAATGGGATATGTTAGAATGTGGAGAGTCTGTGCATGAAAGGAAGAGTATTTCCTTCCTTTGGAACAGATTACGTATTATTTTACAACCCTGTATAAACTGATGAAGAAGAATTTATTAGCATTAAATTTAAATTATAATACAGTCAAACCCCGCTATAGAACCTTCAAGGGACTGCAATTTCGGTTCACTATATCCGTTCCGCAAGCAATTTTAACTAATAGTTTTAAATTCCCCCTTTTCATTACTTATTATTTAAATAAATGACCCATAAAATGAAATACAAAAATGACTGAAAGATAATACGTACCAACAAAAATATGTTAACTTTTATCTTTTAATGCTCTTCGTCTTGCTTACAAAATAATAATAATAATAATAATAATCATCATTAGCTGATGAGCAATCTTCCACATCAGACATGGAAACATTTCCAGACTCTCCGATAATTATATTATTCCGCTTTTTAAACCCGTCTACGCAGGCATTCCAGCTCATAAAAGTAGTCTCATCAAATTTCTCAGCAAATTCATCAGCTTTGACTTGAAGCATTTGTCCAGACACTGGAAGATATGTTTTTGTACCCAACATTTTTTGTACCATGCCCCACCTAAGCCGTTCTAAAATTCTTATGCCCCCCTATGTAACATATACATAATTTTTAATATTAAAAAATCGAATTGTTCACTTAAGAAACTTAGGAAATTTTTAGCGAAACAAAGTAAGTAAATTTTCAGAACATATAATGAGAAACTAAAATTTAAATTCGAAATAATTTTAATAAAGATTTTTCTATAATTAATATTTTAATATAGTGAGATTCTTGCCCTTGATGCTTGCTGCACGTAGATTTTATCTTAGGTTCCAATTTGGTTAGCTTCAGTCTCAAGTCTCCCCGTTGTGTTATATCCAGACGATTTCTTTTTTTTTTACCAATAAATCACTCCTTTCATATTAAATAAAGTTTTAACTGACTCATCATTTTGAATTTCTGCAAGTTCTTCTTGATATATTTGATATATCAGACGAATCCACTAACATGGACTGCAACATCCATGTTGGAAAATAAATTTGTTTTAAATCAGAATATCTTTCTTTTAAATCAGCCGATAGAATTTTCAGATGATAGACAATAACAAGTAAAGCGGTATCATTTTTGGAGCCAATGAAACTGTTCAAAGTTTTTGTTGTTAATATATTTGTTAATATATTTTTTGTTGTTTCTGACATAACTCAATGAGGGCAATGAAGCCAAATATCTTCGCTTTTACATCAACAAGAGTTTTATTTGTTCCTTGAAGTTTCTTATTTAATATATTCTGTTTTTCAAAGATATTGGCTAAATAACTCACAAATGCTTTACCATCGACTGTAAACAGATACTTCATTTCAGGTTTGTCGCTTAAAATATTCTTAAGTCACATAATATTTATTGATCGCAATAATTTAAGAATTTGCTTTCTTCTTTCGATTTCCTCACCGAAATTTCGCATTGCATTTAAATGGCCCAGAGCAAAAAGGGTTTAAACTCATGCCGAGTCCATTTTTGATTTGCCCCCCTTCACAATCAAATTGCCCCCCGGTGGGGTGTGGGCCCCACGTTGGGAAACACTGCTATAGATGGTTTTAAAAATCTGTATATGTATTTATTTTGAAGTAGACGTTTCAAAATTATTACATAAAGAATGACGAAAATAAATCAGCCGAAGACAGAAAAAAGTTCATGATATACAACTTCCTATCATTTTTTGGTTCACTATATCCACAAAAAATAACATTATACGTGTATAGCAAGGCACGGCAGCGAACATTTCGTTCACTATATCCGGGAGTTCACTATAAATCGTGTTCACTATTGACTGCAGTTACATTCACCTTAATTTAAAAATTAAAAAAAAAAAAAAAAAAAACTTCAACGCAACTTTATTAATTATTTTTATATTCGGTAGGTGGGATGAAGAGCAGCGAAGGAAATAGCCTGGAAAATGGATCCCGGGTGAAAAAATCACCTTAATAATATGGTATCAATGCAACGATTCGATTCGATTCAGGCTATTGCATTCAATTTTCATGTAACTTTCGGGTAAATATCTAACTATATTCAATAAATAATTATTTGAATGCAGTTAGATATTTAATAAAAAAAATTAATCAACATATAAGAATTTATTTAAAGTTCACGGTAAAGAACCTTCCCCGTTTCGTTCTAATTAACAATTCGCTTTGAGCAATTCAAAAATTGTTCTAACTTTCATTGATGATACAGATAGTCTTGTGATATAATAATATTCAAATAAAACTTTTTTCAACTAGTTATCATTTTATTTCAATGTATCAAATTGAAATACTGTATCATTCTTGTTAAGTTTTTAAAATGATCAAAAGTTTAACTCACCAAAGTCTACTGTTAATTAATAATTCATTTATAGCAAAAGTATCACACATTACATAGTTGTAATTACACTTAAAAATACGGGAAATATAAAAAGTTCCGTTTAGTCAACTTCAAAATTAAACTTAATGTCTTGATTATTTTTTTTTTCAAGAAAAAAAAGTATCGAATTATGATAAATAAATATTTAGTTACATTAAATTAGGGTTTAACGGCCCACATTTATTACTTATTAAGATCTTCCTTTTTTTTTTTCTATTTGATTCAAACAACTCAACCAGCATAGTGAAAATAAGAAAAAAATTGAGTTAATAAGTAATGATAAAAATATTTAAACGGCAATTTATCATAGCAAAAGTATCATACATTATATAGTTGTAATTACACTTAAAAATACTCGAAATATTAAAAGTTCCGTTTTGTCAACTTCAAAATTAAACTTAGTGTGTTGATTATATTCTTTTCAAAAAAAAAAAAAATTATCGAATTATGATAAATAATTATTTAATTACATTAAATTAGGGTTTAACGGCCCACATTTATTACTTATTAAGATCCTTTTTTTTCTATTTGATTCAAACAACTGAACCAGCATAGTAAAAAGAAGAAAAAAATTGAGTTCATAAGTAATGCTAAAAATATTTAATCGCTTGCACCAAAGCATGTTTTCATGCAAATGTCGTTTCGAACCACACAGAAGCTTCGTTACATATTGCAATTTGTTGATGATCCCTCGCTCTAAGTAGGCCTCTTTTTATTTTTTTGTGAGAGTAATAACTGGGAGTGATAATTCCCCTCTTTTTCACTTAAACAAACACTCCAAGAGGACCACCTGAGCGCAAATCCTTTTCGTCGAATCGACTGCTGCCTGTGTCAGGGGCGCATAAAAGGTCTTCTAATTACCTTTCCCCCTTCCCCTCTCTTTCGAAAAAAAAAATCATTTATAAAAATCTGAAGGGGGGAAAAAAGCAATTTATAGATGCCCTACGAAAGTTTATTTAAATTTTCTGTTTCTGTGGTTTGGTATAATTCATTTAAAAGGAGTCTTATAAAAAAAGGGATAATCATTGGTAAAGACCGTCCTATAAAGAAGGAAAAAAAAAAAAAAAAAACAGTAACAAAAATAAAAGTGGACATAGTATAAACGGGGTAAAAAAACTCTTTTTTTTTTCTCTTTAAATGATTTGTCCTGGGTGCAGAGTTTAAAAGTATTAGGCCTTAATCCATTCAGATGAATCTAAATCAATATTTCCTGTAAACAACTATTTAAAGTTGTTACATTAGTAAGTATTACTGTTAGTGAAGCATGATTATTTATGTCATTCATGATAATTTTAAAACACCGGCTGTTAAACATAGTTATTTATTTATTTATTTTACCTAATCAAGTTAATAATGATGCATCATGCATTTCAAAAGATCTAAACAAATACAATTCAACCCTAGTTTTGAAATTTAATTTTTAATGTTTTTTTTTTTTTTTTTTTTTATTCTCAGTGCGGCTGTTTTTCCCTCATCATTAAGAATAAATCGTAATGAATAATCGTATCAAAAAGATCTCACAGCGAATTTCCAGAACCGAAGCGAGGTTTATCACAAACAACATAACAATTTGATGCGTCTGCAGGATACTTGTCTTTGATTTTTCGTTTTTTTTTCTTCTTTTTTTTCACTTTTTTAAAGTATAAATTAGAAAACTTTTCAGGTTTTATTTCTGCAAATTCAATACACATTTTACAGTAATAAAAATACAAGTTGAAGGCAATCTTTTCAAAATTTTGAAAAACTACAACAAAAAAAATAAATATATATATATATATATATATATATATATATATATATATATATATATATATATATATATATATATATATATATATACATATATATATATATATATATATATATATATATATATATATATATATATATATATATATATATATATATATATATATATATATATATATATATATATATATATATATATATATATATATATATATATATATATATATATATATATATATATATATATATATATATATATATATACAGGGTGGTCCCGAATTCATGGTACAAACTTTAATGGTAGGTACAGGACATTGTAACAATGATTTATTGTATAGGAATGTATAGTCGCAAGTGACGCGGTGAGGCGTAAACAGGGGAAAAAAAAGGAAAGAGAAATGGAATGATCGGTTGGTATCATTGCCAGTAGAGGGCAGTAGTGTGCAGTTTGGTGCTCGATGGATTGGACGTGGTGAACCAATCCCTTGGCCACCCCGATCTCCCGATTTATCGAGCCTCGATTACTTTTTATGGGGACATCTAAAGCATCTTGTTTATGAGACTCCAGTTGACTCAGATGAGGATCTCGTCGCTCGCATATCTGTAGCTGCTGCAGGTGTGCGTGAAATACCAGGCATCTTTGAACGTGTACGCCAATGGCTCCACCGACGTTGTCAAGCATGTATCGATTCTGGTGGACGCAATTTTGAACACTTACTGTAAACATGACACTTGTCAACAACGCTTTCAATAAAATCTTTGTTTTTCCTTTCGGCCGTTATTTCTCCAGTTTACGCCTCACCACGTCACTTGCGACTATACATTCCTATACAATAAATCATTGTTACAATATCCTGTACCTACCATTGAAGTTTGAACCATGAATTCGGGACCACCCTGTATATATATATATATATATATATATATATATATATATATATATATATATATATATATATATATATATATATATATATATATATATATATATATATATATATATATACTAACACTTACGTTATTTTTTTTTTTTTTTCAATTGCACGGCAGGGTAGAAGCCCACGCGCAGCATTATTCGCTCAACCGTCGCTGAGGAGACACTGTCATTGGTTCATTTAGGCGGATAGTTGCTCAACGGATGCACGTCTATTCGCCCAAACGCATGTCCGTCCTTCTGTTATCTATGGCGCTCCACATTTGTTACGTCGCAGGGTTTTTGGATTTTATTTTTGGCCAAGAATGTTAACACTAAACACACCAACATAAATCTATACCTATTTCTATGTACCAACATAAATCTATAACTATTTCTATTACCTTATGTATTCCAAACACAAAGAATGAGAAATTTTATTTCATTGCTCAACGTATTTTTTCCATATACAGTACATTGCGCATTTTCCGCAAATATATTTCCTCTGATTATTATTATTTCTATAATTCTTATAATTATAAGAATATATAAGAAATATAATTCTTATAATTAATATTATTTCCTCTAAGAACTTGTGCTGTCTCGATTGTTTCGACATTTTTGTGGATAAAAACAGTTATTTAGAAATGAAGTAAAGCTATCAAAATAAAATGTAAGCTACTTACCAAAACATTTAGTTTTTGTCACTTTTTCTGAGAGAAAAATGCCTATCTAAAATTTTAAGTACTTTCTTCAAATTTGAATTCACAGTTATTCTGATTGAACTCACTACGCAGCAGTCTTTGAAGAAATGTGGAACTCATTGAATGCAATACGTTGAACACGCATTACATCGTCATTTCTGATCTGATCACCTTATAAAGTAATAAATTGTTCTCCCGGTTAAGACCGGTTGCGGTAGAAATAGGTAAACGACAAGTATTATTCGAAACAAACAAAATATTAAAAAAAATAATAGTAATAGAATATTAACTGTACATAATTGTTAGAAAAAGTCATGAAGTTAAATGTGTAAAAACGATAAGATGACGAGCGCATTTTAGATGCGAAAGTTTTTTAACGGCCATTTGAACGGTTAAGGTATGTTTAATGTTAAAATTATTTTCGAAGAGTGGTGATTTTTCAGGCATCACAAGTCTTTTAGCTTGAGTCCAAAATAAAAAAAAAACTATCTTGTTATGAAATAATGTCTCGATGAGTAATCTCTTCTCTTTTGTGTTTTCAGAGGTGCAAAGAGAAATTGAACACACTGGCTATTTTAGTGATGAATCAGTATCCAGGAGTGAAACTTCGCGTCACCGAAGGATTTGACGAAGAGAGCTACCACTCGACTCAAAGCTTACACTATGAAGGTACGATTATTCATTTTCGAATGTATTGTGATGTCTCCATTTATTTTTGGTATCATTTCATTGATGTCATTTTTCTTCTCTTTTACAACAGGCAGAGCAGTCGATGTGACCACCAGTGACAGAGACAGAAGCAAGTACGGAATGCTGGCCAGGCTGGCCGTAGAGGCTGGTTTTGACTTCGTTTATTATGAATCTCGTTCGCACATACACTGCTCAGTTAAATCTGGTAAGTGTCCATGACAGTTAACACTGTTCATGACAGTCCATTCACTTTATTGTCGTATCGATAAGTAAACCATGGTGCTAACGATATTTTTAGAATGAGTTTCCAAATATACTGATTTTTATTGGATCATTGGAGTTTTTGAGGCTTTCTCCAAGATGCACTGACGATACTGACCGTTGATAACCGACAAAAAACTTAATCGGTTTTTATTTTAAGAGAAAAATGAAGATATTCCATTCTTCTCTACTTTGTTATAAAGCACACGATTTTGTGTTGAATTAAAATGTTTTGAAAACGAACTTTTAATTTCGATATAAAATATTTTTCAACGCTGAACGAACAGTATTTTTTGTTGTTACTTTATCCTCAAATTAAAAAATCACATGAAATGTCAATTTAAAAATTAAGAATTTAATTGGTGTATTTATAATGGTGCAGAACGATCAAACTTGATTCAGCAAGAATGTTTTCTAAGTTTCTAAACATTATGAATTCTATTTTATTATTCTTTAAGATTTTAACTCCAGCTAAAGTAGTTTGTTTTTCTGATAGAATTATTTAAAATACCGAAACAAGAATGATTAAACAGAGAATATTAATAACTTCAAGGGAAAATTGTGAACTAGATCGCTCGAAAAGTCAACCGTCAAATGATTCTTTTCAAAAGTTGGTGGAATTTAGAGCAAGCTCCGTGTCGGGGGAACTGGCCCAATGAGTCTTTTTTTTTTTTTTTTTTTTTTTTTTTTTTCAGTAATGATAGGTCAGATAGAAATAATTTAAGATCCATATTCTTTGTAAACGTCATTTCTTTGCAAGTTCTGAGTAATGGCATCTATCTATAGAATCTATCTACCTGTATACTAAAGAAAAACTTCAGAATTAATCCCTTTGATAAACAGAAAAGCATAAGCAATGTTGCCACAGTAAGCGCACTCCAAGAAAAGTTCTATACTTTTTTTAAATTTAAAGTGGTAGCTTAAAAACCGTGCAGTCTGAGAAAATATTATAATTTCAGTGATTTATGTATGTATGCAAATAATACAAAGAAGAATCATAAAATAAAATAAAATAGGAAATTCTTCAATGGGAAAACGTAAAGGTTCTCTTTAGAACGCATTCATTTACTATGGTAAATGCGATATTTTAAATTTAAGAATAATTATACTTAATACTTTACAATACTCTTAATAAATACTCTTAATTATACTAAGAATATACTTGGAATAATTATACTAAGTCTCTGATAAAAGTTATACTTTGTAATGCGTCTATATCGCTAAAAAATAAAAATACGATTGAAAATGAGTTGGAGATAAAAAAAATAAAAAAAGCAGAAAATAAACTTACCGATGTGGAGTAAAAGTAAAAATGCCTTAAAAATAGATATACTAATCTAACAGCTTACAAGAATTCACTTAGATGAAAAGAAAAAAAAAGAAAAGAAAAAAACATAAAACAGTGCTTATAGCTTAAGTCGTATAAGATATCTATTTCAAAAGATATATTTGGTAGAAAAAATATGCAGCAAATTATATTTCAGTGCTGCCATCTATGAAAAAAGCACTTTAGTAAAAAATTATCTTAAAAATTTACACACACACACATACATATATATATATATATATATATATATATATATATATATATATATATATATATATATATATATATATATATATATATATATATATATATATATATATATATATATATATATACATATATATATATACATATATATATATACATATATATATATACATATATATATATATATATATATATATATATATATATATATATATATATATATATATATATATATATATATATATATATATATATATATATATATATATATATATATATATATATATATATATATATATATATCAGCATTAGCCAACATTGCAAAACTAAAACTAAACTGCGTATTAAAATATAATAATTATACATTAAAGATTTATGTTTTTGAGCATTGGAAAGAGTTTTTTCCTTTTAAATTGTAGTCAGTATACCTAGCAGTATATTGTAGCAATATATAGTCAGTATATTGTAGAGTATACCCAGCAAATATTAATTTATTCCGGCATGAGGTGATTTTCATTTGTTATAAGCAGCTCTGTGGTGTTTTTCAACATCCGAAATTGATTTTTTTAGTGTCAATAAAGTATCACTTAAGATGTTCTTATAATCGAAATCTCAAAATTAAAGTTAGGGTTAGCTTAAAGCAGGTCGAGTACATTCATTGACTTATTTTTCTTGTTTCTTTTCCAGAATCTGCTGATGCCGGAAGATCTGGAGGATGTTTCGATGGTGACTCAACAGTTCGGACAGAAGCTGGGCCAAAGAAAATGTCAGACTTGCAGGTGGGCGAGAGAGTTCAGGTCGCCCGAACAGACGGCCAAACAGACTATAGTGAAGTGATTCTGTTTTTGGACAGAAACGAAACACAGCAAAGACTGTACAACACCCTAGAGACAGAGAATGGGAGGAGCATCACTCTCACTCCCACGCATCTCATATTCACCGCTTCACCGCATCAAACGACGCCGCAAGCGACCTTTGCCAAACATGTGGAAATTGGTGATTACATATACGTCGCATCAGATCACAAAGTGACTTTAGAAAAAGTGATCAGCGTTACTAGTTCCGCCAAAAAGGGAGTGTTTGCTCCCTTGACAAGAGAAGGAAACCTAGTGGTGGATGGTGTAGTAGCTTCCTGCTATGCCACCATAGAAGACCAAGCGTTGGCACACTTTGCTTTCGCACCGGTCAGACTCATTGACAACGTCTGGGAGGCGACGTTGCATTTGCTACGGACTATGCACATCCTCAGGTACAGGGAGAGCAGAACGATACCACCACACAATGGCATACATTGGTACGCAAACTTTCTCTATTCTATAGCACACAAGCTTATACCAGAAGATTGAACTTCCAAAGACGATCGCACTTCGTAAGAGACCAGCAAAAGAAAGAAAAAAAAGTCAGTCAGAATTTGTGCAATTACAACGCCGAACGCCTGGATTTATGTATTTTTTTTACAATTGTCATTTGCAACGGATATAGAATCCTCATTTCCAATTGTAATGCATGGAGACCAATGTTAATTGTTTTAGATCATTGTTGCCAAAAATATGGATGGGCACACGATATTTGTAGTGATTGCAACTGCGTTTTTTTGACTGATAGCCAACCCGGTAATTTTGTCCACAAATTCGTCTCACATAGCGTAGTCAGAACTTTATTTGGTGTGATCTGGCGCTTGTCATGAATATACTTCGAAAATTCTTTTTTTGTAAAGATTATTTATTATGTATACAGCGCGAGCTTAGCGAAAAGCTTATTTATTTTATAAGAAAAAGATATATGATGAAGAAAAAAAAAGAACTTTTCCCTCGAAGTCATGGAGAAGCAGAAGAAATCTTTTGCGTAATTATGTGATTACTGTAATATATGTTTGAATATATCAAATATCTATTTTCATGTTGAAATGCACATAACTAAGTTAACTATCTGTATTTGTAAGAAAAAAATAATAAAAACTTTTTATCTTTGTCAGCCATAATTGAACTTATTTTTCTTATCACCTCACTGCCATTTAGGAAGGATCCAAAAAAAAAATTAGAATGAAAACTGCATGGATAAGTAACACTATACTGTTAGCAATACTGCAGTATATACTGCTTCCAATTGGGTATACTATAGCCTACGTCACAGGTTGTGTTATTCCTACTAAATTTAACCCATGAACGGCATTTTCTGCGAGCCTAACTTCAAGCCACAAATAAACAAACGAAGTGTTTGATCGTTTAAATAGCTGCTCGCCAGATTTTATTGCATTATAAAGAAAAGTAATTGATATTCGATTTTTGATTAATAATTGATTTATGTGGATAGTGGCATTTATGTGGATAGTGGCATAGAATTTAGCATTGCGTCATGGTAAATGTTATTCCTACTAAGTGGAAGTAGTTGTGTTTTTTTTATATTATACCCAATTGAGCATTTTAAAAGATATTTCGAACTTTTATCTCATACCTGGACACTTTTAGAAAATTGAACGTAAATTCATTATTAAAATAGTTTTCATTTTTTTTTATTCCCAAAGGCAAATACGAATGAATAAAACAATTGTGATGCACATTCACAAAACTTACATGGAAATGTTCGTCATTACATGCTTATGCCAATTTTGAACTTTTTTCTATTATTTGCTTGATAGAAAATGAATTTATTTTGTTTGTTGATTTGCGAGGCAGGCATTCAAACGACATATTTTAAATAACGTTTTAACAAGCACGTCAGGTGATAGGCGACAATATATAGGTTACTGTGGGTGACAGAAATAGGCGGTTGTTGACTTCCACCGGTGAATGTTGACAATCACATAGTCGCTTTTCTAAATGTCTGAAATCTATACTAGCTCTAGTTAAGTGCCCCTGTGCGGTATGCACTCACGGAAATGCTCACGGTTTCGGCACCGCTTGGCATTCTTGGCGGAAACTTTTAAGTCAAACCTGCTCTGTCGCCAAATTGCTTTTGCGTAGCGCTTATAAACAAGGAATAGAATTGTTTTCACTATTTTATTACAATTTTTTTCATTGTTTTAGTGTTTTCATAAGATCATGTAACTCAAATATTAAAACACAAAATTCTCCTTGCAATGTTTAGTAATAATTTTAATTAAATCTTTCAAATTTAGTTTTAATCTGAACTTCTAAGCTGGAATTTAATTTTAAAATTTTATGACTGTGAAGGGCATTGACCTGATGACGTATTCTGATACATTGATTGTATTGACTTGTTTGGAGTTTTCTCAGAAGTGTTTTTTATTTTCAATTTCTTAGTTAAAAAAAAAATAATTAAATAGATAAATGAAATATTATTTTTACTGATTTGATTTAAATTCTAATAAAATCATTTTATCGCGTTTAAAGTTATAGTTCTTTTTTTAAAATTAAACTCCAAGTTTATAATTGAAATGCGTGCAATGGAAACTAGTGTTATACTTGCGAACAACTTTTTTTTCGAGTTTAAGTGTTGTTAATTATGATGAAAGTTTACAATGTAATTTTCTCTATAAATCAACTATAGATATTTTTTAAGATGCAAGCAATCACGGTACATAAAACAAATCAATTAGGTTAAAAATAGCATAAATGCTAAAGAACAAATAAAAGCAAAAGTTCTCTTAGAGCCCTAAAATATAAATTATATATTACTTTTATATATACTTAAGTTCAGATTGGTCTAATCAAACTGAAGAATCAGAGAAACTCTTATGTCAAGGAACTGTAACTAATTTTATTATATATGTTTATTTTTAAAACTATATACAAAAACATCCGAAATATATTTCATATTAACAAAATAGTTCACTGTTGCATTCTAAGGATAAATTATTTTAATTGTATAATTTGCTTTTGTAGATCCATTTCCTAAAATATTCCCCAATTAATTATAAATTGTGTAAAAATATCGATTTTTCTGTGAAGTATTTCTTATTATTTATTTTGAATCTACCATTCATTTTTTTTTCTTATACTATTATATAATATTTTATTTAGTAATGTTATAAGAAATGGCACTAGTAATGGTATAAGAAATGGCAAAATTTTTAGTCGCATAATTATAAAATAAAACTTGGTTCTTGTACTTCATCACTTTTGAAATTGCATTTGAATAAAATAATGTTAAAGTAAATTTGATCGGATTAAAATTAAATAAAACTTTTTTTTCTGAATTTTTATAATTTTTGAAACTTTCAAAATATTGAAGTAGTGTCATTAAAATCTTCATCTTATTGAAAATGAATAAAATAATAAGGTTAAAGTAAAGTGCTGCGTATGATAATGAAATAAACATTTTTTTAAAAATTTTTATTACTTTTGAAACCGCAAACAAATGACTAAAATGATAAGGTTAAATAAAAGCACTTTAAATTTATTAATTGCTTTCTCAGGTCTATTTTTTCAGATCTATCTTAATTTATTATTTGCGTAAAAGTATCGATTCCTTTGTGAAAAATTTCTTATATATATTTCCAATTGAAAATTATCACCTTTTTCTGATTAAATGTTTTATTTGAGGAAAAACGATCTAATAAAATCACCTCCATCTGATAAAGCAAACAAGTGAGGCAATTTTTTTAACTGTATAAAGTTCTTTCTTAACTCATTTCTCAAATCTATTATAGTTCATTATTAGCGTAACACTATGTATTTCATTGTGAAGAATTTTTATTATGCATTTGGAATAAAAGAATTAATTTTTTTCCTAATTACGCATCTGAAATGCTGAGTTTAGCGATAAAGGTAATTTTTGCAATGTACTGCAATAAAAATACCTTATATAAAATTTTCTTACATTTGAATTGGAAACTGAATGCAATATTCCTTAGTATATAGTGAGCACACAAGCCTTTATATATATAGCATAGTAAGGAATGGTAAATTGTCTTAGCAAGTAAATTAAAAAAAAAAAAAAAAACAAAAAAAAACAATAGATTTTACACTTTCAAGAACAATAATAATAAAAAAAAAAGAAGTTGAAAAGTAAAATATTTACAAGAATCTATTTTTAAATAAAATTCTGAAACATAAACATTAAGTATGAATTTTTCATTCAAAACGAAAACCGCTTATAAAGAATGCAAGAGCGGTGTGAGGATAGAAGTGAATAAGAAAGAAATTTTTAACTAGAATAGAACCATCATTTTCCTACTCAATCAACGTAATAGGGTTGCACGTTGTAGCAAGATTTGACGCATAGATCGGGTTGGGTTACCATATTCTCAATTTTGCTGTTTTCAGAGAGCTCGACCGCGCCAAGCGGTGCCGAAACCGTGAGCATTTCCGTGAGTGCGCCCGGCACATATTTGCCTGGTATACCCTACACTGATGTATTTTTGAGGCTCAATGCCATTGTCCGGTATACATTTTCCCGGTACTTCCTAATCTATACTCAGCAGATATTAAAATAGTGAATAAATAAATTTCAAATTAGATATATTTCGAACATTCACCAAAGCGACGATATGATTGCTGACATTCGCCGGTGAAAGTCGACATTCTCGGTCCTTCACGGTAACATAGATAACCATTCACTCGATTTTCAAGAAGAAAACTAAATAATTAAATGTACTTATTAACTCCATTTTTCTGGCAATTTTTAGTAGGTTTCACTTACCTGAAATAAGTTATGTTAGCAAAGATCCTTGGCATAAAATCAATTCTGGACACAGATACTAAAAGCATCTGAATCGTTGTTAAGTGCTATACTTTACGATTGATGCGAAGTATGGCCATGATCGATCAATAGCGCACATTTTTATTTCCTGTCAGCTTTTTGGTCAGCTAATCTTCATGTGGTGACAATCGCACTCGCAGATAAGAACTACTAGGTGCATCCCGTAACAAACACCACAGATGCAACAGTATATGCTTTCAAAAAACCAAATCTATTAAATAAAATTAGTTTCTTTGTTAAAAAAACCCCCACCAAAACCAGTTTTTTTTAGACGAGGTTTTCTTTGGTTTATTTAAAACAAAAGACAAAAAAAAATTTTTATTTTAAGCCCAAAATTAAAGGTAGCTTAAACATTAAAAAACATTTCCCAGACATATTTTTTAATTATTGATTAATATTTTGAATGAAGAGTTCAAAAATATTAACTTTTGTTACATAAAGAGATACGAATATGATTAAAAAAAAAGTAGATCTAAAGATTTTAAATATTCTTATTTATTACTTTAGCATGCAAATAAGTTTTTAATATATTACTGTTATTTAAGTACTGCGTCTAAAAAATAAGTTCCCCGTCGATTCTCAGTACACATAAAAATATCATATTTCAGCATTATTTACATTAATGTTATGAGCTTACGACCATCTTCATCTATCAAAAGGTACCTCAAGGGGGAATCAAGCTTTATATACTAGTGAATTGGTTTTTAATATTTATACTGGTAGTTACGCCACATGACTCCCCTTTTTAGAATTCTTATCTGGGATGGAATTCGATGAACGAGTACCACTAGTTGATTTGAGGCTTAACTATCACTGCAAATATTAAATACCAATTCACTAGTATAAAACACATGTCAACTTGATTTCATCTTGAGGTACCTTTTTGATAGTTGGAGATTAAAAATGGTCAATAATAACCTCCCCATATTGGTGACCCGGACGTGATATGAACTCTCTAACATCGATGGATGGTCCACATTGAACAGTGGATTTGATCACAAAATAGCTCTCAAAAATGCGGTGAAATAAATAAAATTTTCCCTGCCAATAAATAAATAATTAAAAAAAATAATGAGCGAAATAAAATATAAATGAGTAATAAATAGATAATAAATAAATGTTAAATTGACAACATCAGTCAACTAGAGGCATTTTGTTCAACGAATTCTATCACATATAAAATTCTGGAATCATGTGACGTAACTACCATTACGATTAATTAAATACCGATTGCCTAGTATATAAAGCTCGTTAACTTGATTCAATCTTGAGGAACCGTTTGTTGGCTGACAGGGTCGAAAGCAACATGTCCCTTAAATTAATGCTGTTTGTTAATTTTTTTCTTTTTTTTTCTTTTTGTTTATTGGCCGGGAGAATTGTATTTATTTCACCGGTTCTAATTTAAGAGGTATTCAATGTGAACCATCCATCGATGTTGTGTGAGTTCATTTTACGTTCGGAGGTCAACAACATGGGGATATAATTATCGACTGCAGTCTCTGGCCAAATTATTAGTCGTCCCCACTTATTCGCCCCTCGGATAATCGAATAACCCGCTTATAGGAATAAAATTTAATGGAACCAAATCATTTTATATTTAACTAATGTTAAACTTCCCCGTTTAAACGGTTATCTGTTGTTGTTTGCCCCCGCTTAATTGCATAAAGAAGTGGTACTAAAATGAAAAAAAAATTGTTAATTATAGAGAAATATTTCACCGGCTGAAATGGAATTTCCCTTTTTCACTTAAGATAAGGATACAGTAGGTGGTCATTTCAATAGGAACTTCTTATTCATTATAGTAGGTGTTTGGGATGAAGTTGAAAAATTAATCAAATCTTGCTGCCAGTTATACATTGAAGTAAACGAAGGGGGTTTTACCCCTCTTTGACTTACTTCACTCACACATCATTTAGTATGTAAAAAAGGGATAGAGTGATTAGTTTTTAGGTCAAGACTTGTGGCCCCCTCTTGATGCACTATTAGCGTTGATAAGAAAAAGTTTTAAAAACCTAATACACTAGTGTAAAGCATGTCTTTCTCTTAAGTAGAATAATTGCTTAATCCAGTGAATAATTTTGAGTTTGTTGCAAGTTGAGCGCAAAAAAAAAATTCTTTAAATTAATCGGAAAAAAATAATGAATCTTAGAAACAATAAATTTCAAAAAAATCCCCAACTAAAATAGCGCATTAATTAGGAATTTCTCAAGTTTCAACGATAAAAAAAAAAAAATCTGAATGTGTTTGAAAGGAATACGTACAAGTCATGAAAATTTTTGTAGAAACTAAAAGGGAATATCTAATTTTGATAAATTAACGAATTAAACGGATATAAAAAACAGTCTTCAATTATGGAATTTTTCGGATGGGATAAAATAATATTTTCGTTCCTACATGATGCTTTTTGCTAACATTGATTTATTTTTTTGTAACTTTAAATGACATTTTATAATGATACTAAGGCAGAAAGTTTTTATTATAATTATTTATTGATCACAAAACTGAGTTTATTTAATCAAATACAATTAAAAAATGAAATTTGGCAAAAATTCAGAATTAAAGATTGAATATAGCACTCCCTTTTTAATCGAATAACCCGCTTAATAGCATAGATTTGGCTGGAACCGATGGTATTCCTTTAAGCGGGGTTGACTGTATATAAAATCTCAATTATCTGGTGATACTGCACAGCTTTATTGTTTTTATGCGACTGAAACCGGTTTGTACTTGTTTACGTTCGTGTACAAATTGATCAAATTAGACGATGTATAATATAAATTTGACGATAGGATAAATTAGACGATATATTACATAAATATAGACTATTTATTATATGAAGTATTATATTAGCAAATTATTAGATCCACTGTAGTTTTTTAATAATTACGTGATTGGCACGCGTTTATAGGCAATACTTTTATACTTAAACACACTTGTAAGGGGTTTGTATTCAGGAGATTTTTTTATATACTTCCTGTTTGTATTTATTTTTAACGTACAATGTTAACCAATATATACAAGAGCGTAAACAAATGCAAACCGGTTTCATCGGAGTAAAAACAATACAGCTGTATAGTGTCATTTGATAATTATAATTTTACATAGAATCTTATAGTGCGTCTGATAACATGACCGTGGACTGTATGTCAACTTTCATCTATCAGAAGGTACCTCAAGATATTCTCAATTTTGATCAAGATATTTTCAAGACTCAATTTTGATGAATCGTTACTGATTTTTTTTTAATAGAATCAGAATCAATTCAAATTTTGATGTAAAAGAACAAGAGATATTAAAGACATTACATTTTTTTTAAAATTAAAATATACTTACAAATAATAGAACGATGAAAAGCGAACATGAAAATAAACATATGACTGCAAAAATATAAACACGTAAAATAACAAAAGTTACACGTTTCACTTCTAACGATTACAAAAACGAAGAACACAGATTTTTATAGGATCTTTAAATATAATAATATTATTGCTAACGTATTGCAACCATAGAGCTGAAACACAATATAGCAAGACTGTTTTCGCTGTGTTTTATACTTTCCATTTTTTATTTTATAACCGTCGTTGAACAGCCGACACAATTCTTTGAGTTTACGACTATTAATGTTCAATTCCGCAGCCGTGTCATTTTGAACCCAACCCGGAAGACAAGGGAACTCCTGGATCAGGTTTGCGAGAAACTTGCTTTCGTTGAGGACTTTTTTGATGGGACTAACCCGCATTTGTGTTACACGGGGAGGAAAACCTCGAAAACCTTCCACGGTTAGCCTGACGGCAAAGGGACTCTACCACTACCACTGAGGATATTTTACGTCAGCACTGTGGTCGGAGCAAGCCGGATGCGGAATTTGTGTCGATCAGCCATGTCTAGGATTCGAAACCAAGTCCTCCTCATTGGAAGGCGAACGCTCTATCCCGTGAGCCATTACGACTGTGTTTTACACTTAAACAAGATTCGAGTGGGTCTGAAATAGCCTGGTTGGCAGGGCACTGGACTAGTGTTCGTTAAAAGGGAAGTTCGAGTCCAGCTCCCCGTGTGGTAAATGATGATTGGCGCACGTCAAATTTGTCTGGTCACAAAGTCCTCCATTTTCCCATAACAAATTATACCTCTGGGAGTACTGTATTGAAGATGGATCGTTCTCTGGTTCAGGTCAAAATTTCGATTTGTGAATGAACAAATGGATATGAATGGGTCCACCCTATGAACGGGTGTAACGTATGGGTGCTTCATAAGTTGAATTCTGATCCACAGATGGCGCCACCGGAACGCAAAGAAGAATCGCAACCCTTGCCTTAATAGCCTACGACGACAACAACAAGAGAAACAAGATTCGTGTTTTATGTACTGGTAAAGGAGAAAAGTTAAAATTAGCCGAAACGTCAAATAATTTATTATTTTTCGACATGTCTTAGCTGGATTAAAAATTATCTTAGAATTCTATTGGTTGAATGTGTATAAACTGTACAAAATTCATCACATTTTTACAAAAATGAGAAGAAAATTTTAATTTTTGAATGGTTTCGAAAACGCATCTTGTGATAACCATCTACTGGTAATTCAAAAATGGTTTGAAATATTAAAATGTTTCACGTCAAAACCAATGTCCGTTTTTATTATTGTAGTTTTATCCCGATGAAACTACAAAAATTGTCAAAAAAAACTACTTCCCAATAAACTACGTTGCTTCTGTTAAGACATATTTTAATAATAATTCCATCGACGCATGTTTTAGATATTTTAAAAAAGAAACTAATTTAGATTTTGTTTCTTTTTCTTTAATGTTACTTACTATTTGTTAATTACCCTTGTGGAACATAATTATAAAGTATGCATCATATTTTAGAATTTATTTTAGAGAAATTTTTAGTGGAAAAAAAAAGCCCGTTTGAATTTTAATCCAGCATAACAAACACAATTATAACACCTTGGAAAATCATGAATATTTTTCCAGGTATTGGGAATATTTCAAAGAATTTGTAAGTAAAGATTTAGGAAATTTTAAAGGAGTCGAAAAATAGAATTAAAATTGAACAAAAATATGCTGTATCACACAATAATAATAATAACAGTAAATGCTTTCGTATTTTCAACTTTCCAATTTTATGTGAACTTTACTCCTGTCATGATAAAGTTAAATAACTTTAATATTTCTGGTATTGGGAATTACTTCCAGGTATTAAGAATATTTCAAAGAATTTGCAAGTAAAGATTTAGGAAATTTTAAAGGAGTCGAAAAATAGAATTAAAATTGAACAAAAATATACTGTATCACACAATAATAATAATAACAATAAATGCTTTCGTATTTTCAACTTTCCAATTTTATGTGAACTTTACTCCTGTCATGATAAAGTTAAATAACTTTAATATTTCTGGTATTGGGAATTACTTCCAGGTATTAAGAATATTTCAAAGAATTTGCAAGTAAAGATTTAGGAAATTTTAAAGGAGTCGAAAAATAGAATTAAAATTGAACAAAAATATACTGTATCACACAATAATAATAATAACAATAAATGCTTTCGTATTTTCAACTTTCCAATTTTATGTGAACTTTACTCCTGTCATGATAAAGTTAAATAACTTTAATATTTCTGGTATTGGGAATTACTTCCAGGTATTAAGAATATTTCAAAGAATTTGCAAGTAAAGATTTAGGAAATTTTAAAGGAGTCGAAAAATAGAATTAAAATTGAACAAAAATATACTGTATCACACAATAATAATAATAACAATAAATGCTTTCGTATTTTCAACTTTCCAATTTTATGTGAACTTTACTCCTGTCATGATAAAGTTAAATAACTTTAATATTTCTGAGAGTATTTTCGATTTTTTATTCTCTTATAATTGCATTTCAATTGAACATTACTAAATGATTTTAAAGACTGGGATACCTGCGAGAGACGTAGAGTGGATATCTCGATCGTGATTGGTTGTTGAAACGGTAGCATTTGATTACGTTAGCAACTGTTCTTTTTATTCTATTTCGAGAAAGCCTATCCCGTCAAGTATTAATCCTCTTGAGTGACATATTCTCAATTCTGTCACAAAGATTCTTTCTCAAAGAATTCAATTCTTTCACTATATATTTACACAGATTCTTAGCGCACAGACGGACATGAAGTCATGTAAAACATAAACAAATTAATTAAACATCTAAGTTGCCGGGTAAACAAAACAAAAATATATCACGGTTACAACAAAATACATAACCAACTAATAACTCGAAGTTAAGTAAAGGAAAGAGACGAGAAAGAATTATATTTCAACTAATTCGATGTGCGATACGGCTCTCTATTCAATTAACTTTCGTTAATTAGCATTCTCACTTATGTAGAGAAACTTAGCTCAAATTTAATACGCCATTTTGCTGATAAGGATTAGCTGGCGCTGACGTCATAGGTCACATGTGGATAAAGGAAGGTCTTCTCGCAATGCAAATACTCAATTGGGTATACTATAGCCTACGTCACAGGCTGTGTTATTCCTACTAAATTTAACCCATGAACGGCATTTTCTGCGAGCCTAACTTCAAGCCACAAATAAACAAACGAAGTGTTTGATCGTTTAAATAGCTACTCGCCAGATTTTATTGCATTATAAAGAAAAGTAATTGATATTCGATTTTTGATTAATAATTGATTTATGTGGATAGTGGCATTTATGTGGATAGTGGCATAGAATTTAGCATTGCGTCATGGTAAGTGTTATTCCTACTAAGTGGAAGTAGTTGTGTTTTTTTTATATTATACCCAATTAAAGAACTAATAAAAATTTTGAAAATCTTTGCTCTATTTATTGAATCGTTTTTAATTGATCCTTTATAACCACACTTCCCTGTGAGAAAATGTATGTCATAAACAAAATTAGTCCAACACAAGCTACTGAAATTATTAAAATATGTAGAAGAGTTTTTTAGGGCTTTGAAAATATTAGTGGGAGTAAAAATATATAACGTAAGTTAATAAAGAACGAAAGAAACAATGTCGCCAAAACTCTCGCCTTATACATTTTATCTGTAAAATTAAATAATTATGTACTAATAATGAAAAATTCTTTATAACATTACTTTATGGTGAAGTTCCGTTCTTATTCGTTTATATTTACCTGTGAGATAGACTTAAAACCATAAATATGGATTTAGAATAATCCGGATAAATATGATGTTTTCATGAAAAGAAGAACATTCTAAAATTTCATTTATATGATAAATAAAACAATTGTAATTCCAAAATGTGATGAACTAATTTACCAATGAATTGCATAAGGTACCTTTAAAAAATATTTCTCTGGAAGCAATTGCGGAGCAATAACTCAATATATATTCAGCGATTATCAACTTTATAATTTCAACCTGGAATTTCGTCCATTGAAATAACAAGGTAGAAACTGAGTCACGTGGTTTCATTGGGAGGACAAAAATTATCGTCTTGTGCGCTTTCGCTGTGAGCCTTCTATTTAAACTCCAATCATCATTATATATATATATATATATATATATATATATATAAGTTCAACGAAGAATAAAACAAAGAAAAATAAAAGACATATGAAAAAGGGGGGGAAATAATAAGTAAAAAATAACAAACAACAGTTTATTAAAAATAATAATAAATAAAAAAATTAAAAAAAAAAAAAAAAAAAAAAAAATCATGAAATGTTAATTAAAAAACCGGAAAAAAAGGATATAATCTTTTCTTCAGCCCACACGATTATATCCGCAAAACAGAGTGCTTTCTGATATTGTATCAATAAAGCCAAAGCTAAATAAATTAATACAATAGTGTGAGGAGCACTCAAAAAATTTTTTTAAAAAATAACAACAAATGAAATAGATCACAAAAAGTACAAAAAAGTGAAAATAACATGAAAAAACAGATAATAAAATAAAATAAAAAGAAAAAACATTAAAAAGGGGAGACTATAAAGCGAGCAGCAAAATCAGTTCAACTTACATGGACGAATATTTTTCAAGAATGATTTAAAAATGTTTTCGCAGAAAGATTGAATATTGATATATATATATATATATATATATATATATATATATATATATATATATATATATATATATATATATATATATATATATATATATATATATATATATATATATATATATATATATATATATATATATATATATATATACACACACCGAAGAGCCCCTACATTATGACCACCCTGCTAATAACATGTAGGACCACCTTTAGCCCTCAAAACTGCTAGCACCCGCCGTGACATTGATTCCACAAGGTGCTGATAAGTAGACTGAGGTATCTGGTCCCAGGCGCTCACCAACTGGTCCTGCAAATTCCCTCACATTGCGAGGGGGTAGCGTGGCAGCACGAATTTGGTTTTCCAAGTAGGACCACAAATGCTCTATTGGATTAAGGTCAGGTGAATTTGGGGGCCAAGACATGACTTGAAAGTCACTGGAATGTTCCTCGACGATTCGACCCTTATGACATGGTGCATTATCCTGTTGGTAAACACCGCAGTAAGAACTGTTGCCATGAATGGGTGAACCTGGTCTGCAACTATGTTCAAGCAGCTTACAGACGTCAGGGATTGTTCTATGATGATTATGGGTCCTAATGTGCCCCATGAAAACATTGTTCCTGGGCGAGAAACCATGAAAACCTGGCTGAGCCATTGCTGAAATTGTAAAGCTGATAATCGTTTAATATATATTGATTTATTGCTCCGCAATTGCTTCCAGAGAAGCATTTTTTAAAGGACTTTATGCGATTCATTGGTAAGCTAATTCATCCCTTTCTGGAATTACAATTGTTTTATTTATCATATAAATGAAATTCTAGAATGTTCTAATGTATACATATATATATATATAGCAAAATAAATGAAAAAAAGACAAAAAGAAAAACGAAGAAAATTAAGAAAACCAATAAGTTTTTTTTACTGCGCATAAGCTGCAAGTATATAGAGCTCATAAAATAAGTTCACAACGTAGAGAAAACGGGGAAAAATAACAGAATAATGAAAAAAGAGAAGAAAATTATTTAAAAAAGAAATTTAATAAAAATCCGGGGGAAAAAGATATGGTCTCTTCATCAGCTCACACGAATATATCCGCAAAAAAAGTGCTTTCTAATATTGTATCAATATAGCCAAAGCAAAATATTTCAATACAATAGTACTTAAAAAACTTTTTGAAACAAAATCGAAAAGAACACATTAAGCAATAAATATCACGTACAAACAGAAAATAAAATGTAAGGAAAAAACAGAAGAAAACATAAAACTATAAAGCGAGTAACGGATTCAAATGAACTTACATGAACGGAAAAAGTTTCAAGAATGATTTAAAATATTTTCGTAATAAGACTGCCAGATTACAAAGTATGAAAACAGAAGTGCAAATTGAGGTAAAAGCGTCATAAAGGTATTTTATTTTATAGCGCGTTCTTACTGCAGTAAGCACGCATTTAGAAAAGAATGTTATTATTAAATAAATGACTTTTTTATTTATGTTACTATATTGTAAAATAAATTAAAAAAGTATTATTCCTAAATATAATGTTTAAAAATTAGCCGCCACCGAGTTTCGAACTAGAGTCCTCTAGGACTAGCAATTTTTTGCTCCATGCTAATATACATATCCGGTCCATCTGGCTGATAATTGGGTATAATATGAAAAAAGCACAGCTACTTCCACTTACTAGGAATAACATTTGCCTTTTAGTTTAATTAATAAACTGAGTTTTAAATATGCTTACTAAATTCATAAACTTCGGTAAAACAACAATATAAATTATTTCCAAAGGAACTAGACTAATACAATTCCAACCTGGCGAGTAGCGACTTATAAACAAGACGCTTCGTTTGATGCTTTTACTTGTTGTTAGAAATCAGGTTCGCAGAAAATGCTGTTTACTAGTTAAATTTAGTAAGAATAACACGATCTGTGACGTAGGCTATAGTATACCCAATTGGCTGATAACAAGTTTTTCAAGTAATTTCTGCGGTTTATCAATGTTATTGGGCCACATTGTGGGCTCTCTAATTGGTCATAATCATTTCCCTGGGTATGGTAATATGCTATATTATAATATATAAAACTGACCGAGTTTGGAAATTGTAGGTTAATATTAAGGGGAGATATGGTGCCATTTACATATAAAGTATATGAGCTACAGTCCCTGGCCAAATTATTAGACGCACTATAAGATTTTATGTAAAATTTTAATTATCAGGTGATTACTATACAGCATTATTGTTTTTACTCTGCTTAAACAGATTTGCACTTGTTTACGTTCCAGTTTCAACAGGTTAAATTAGACGATATATGATATAAATTTGACCATTGGATAAATTGGACGATATATTATATAAATATAGAATATTTATTATATCAAGCATTATATTAGTATAGTGTAATAATTAGACCAAACTATTAGAAGCACTGTAGTTTTTTACTTTATTAATTACACTAGCCGCCTAAGGCGGCCAGCTGTCCGCCACGCTGAAGGTTTTCACAAATAAAGTTTTTTAAAACATAGCAGGAAATCTGAAGATTAGTGGACAATTAAAGTGTTCCTTTCCTGCAATTTTGTCTTCATATCCAGTTCTGCTGCAGATGTGTTATAGCTCTTGAGGATGTTTGAAATTATATAGCTACAACGCTTAAGAAAAAAAACAAACTAAAATGCCAAATACATGAAAAGAACACGAAAACGAATAAATTTTTTATGGTATCAATTTTTATTTCTATATAATTTTTTATGGTATCAAATTCTATTTCTATATCTGTTACATCAAGCACTCAGGTATTATAATTTGATCTAGTTGTGCTTGTATAATTTTGATCTAGTTGCGCTTTCTACGTCATTTTGTTAACATCGTTTGGTTTGTTATTTAACATCGTTTGGTTTGTTATTTCTAAGTTAACTTTCAAAAAATTGGCTGGCATCAGCATTTTTATTCTTTAAGTTGTTTATTTTTTCTTTTGGAATTCGTTCCTTTTCAGCGAAATGTTTTTCAACCTAATCGAATTCTTTGCCGGCTGTTCTCTGTATATATAAAGAAAATAAAGTAAATATTTTTAAAGTGTTGTGAAAAGAATTTTTAGTTGTACAAAGTACTACAATATCGCTACAAAAATTATCGTCTTCGCTTAAGAAAAAAAATAGAGCGTGGAAAGAAGAAGAAAAACTTATTATAACAATTATGAATAGCGACAAATATATCAAAGCGAAGCGTTCTATTTACGTATCGAATATGTTGCCACATTTTTAATACAAAAGTTAAACTTTTCTCCACTTTAATAAATGTAAACTGATGCGAACTTTACAATTAAATTATTAATTCCTTCGTATATTATTGGTTTAAGTTGTCGAAAATTAATATTTCAATTGTAAGGTTCGCATTAGCATACATTTATAAGAGTGGGGAAAAGTATATGCATTTTTTAATAGTTTTTTGAATATGGCTCTTTGAAGACGAAAAGCATAGACTTACAAAATGACTGATAACTAAATAACTAATCCAAATTTTTGAAAAAGAAAAAAAATACTTCTTCATTATGTCAAAACACAATTATGTGCCGAGTTTCGTGCCTGGGCGAGGCTTCTGGGGCGATATATTGTGATTACAGACACACACACACACACACACACAGCCGCTTTTATTATTATGTATAGATGATTTGCACGAGTTTATATGCAATACTTTAATATTTAAATATACGTGTAATGGGTTTTTATTTAAGAGACTTTGTATTTATTTTTGACATATTGCATTGCAATGATAATCCATTGATACAAGAGCTCAGACAAATGCATGAGAGTAAAAACAATACAGCTGTATAGTGGATCACCTGATAATTAAAATTTTACATAGAATATTATAGTGTGTCTATTAATATAACCTGGGACTGTACAATTTCTTAATTGTACCCAAAATTGGGTCGGACAAATTGTTTATATTATTGCAGCAAAAACTTTTACATTTTTAATCAAACTTTCTTTTATTACGATTTCGCGTAAATAATTATTATTAATAATATAAATGACTATTAAAAGGAATTAATTGAGAATGTTCAATTTTAATCAATTAACTGTTTACGCGATCAGATTAATAATTTTTTTCATAATTTACAAATGAAAAAAAAAGTCTTTCACAGTTTAAGAGAGAAGAGAAAAATAAAGTTGAGACTAAATTTATAAAGTAAGCACAACCCGAAGGAGGTTGAAGTAATGGCATTAAAATCGAAATTTCAAAAGAAAAAAAAATCACGTTTTAGTGTACAGTGAGCAATAGTCCCGCAGTGGACTGCTCGTTTAGACGCGGTTCCCATCAGATCACCGAAGTCAAGCATCACTGGCTACGGTCAGTGTGCGGGTGGGTGACCACTTGGATCAGTCTGCGTAGGGACCGAGGGTGTGCGGTATTGGTCCTCGTTAAACTGTGCTACCGTAAAGTGCTCGACTTCACGCGCAGGTCGTCGGGCTACCGAAGCGGGGGTGCCATCCCCTCCGCAGAGGTTCAAAATTGTGATGGCATGTCTTCGGATCATCCTCCGGGATGTTTCCCAGACCGTCGCCGAAAGTGCGACGCAAATTAACAACAACAATAACAACAACAACAGTGAGCAATAAACAAAAAATCTGCAACTAACTTTTGATCTATTGATCAGATGTTTACGTTCTAGGACTCAATCTTAATGAGTGGAGAGGGTGATTTCAAATAAGCCACTTAATTATAGCAGACAATATATTTTAAGGTGGGAAATCAGACACTAAAACGCACTTACATTGAGAAACTTTTTTTCCTGCATATTCCGATTTTTGATCCTCAGTATATAGGGGTTGCCGCAATCTGGAAATATTGTCCCAATAGTTTGGTCAGGAAAGCGATGCAATGTTAGGACTCTTAGTGTTAACTTTACTTTTTGCGCATTTCACCATATCTCTGGAACTTTCCAGTGAACTTTTAAGGGAATTGAAAATTTTTTGCACTCAATGTTTTAATGTTCATTTAATTTAGAATTTCCATACTTCCCTACCACTATTGTAAGATCAATTGGTCCTTTAAATGGATCCTTGAACCCACTCTGCTTTAATCGGTGCGTAAAGCCACTGTCATTTCATCAATTTTTATAATCCACCCTCTTTTGTTTAAAACTTGAACCCACCATCTTTACATTGGTACTCGAGCCCACTCTCATTTAATCGGAACTTAAACCCACTATCATTTAATAAATTTTTATGATCCGCAATCTTTTGTTGAAACTTGATCATAACTATCATTTGATCAATTTATATAATCCACTTTCTTTTGTTTAAAACTCGATTCCACTATCTTTCCAACGGTAATCGAACCCACTCTTTTTAATCGGTGCTTGAAACCACTGACACTTGATAAATATTTATAATCTATTCGCATTTGCTTAAAACTTGAACACACTATCTTTACACTGGTACTCAAATTCACTATCCCTTAATCGGTGCTTGAAACCACTGTCATTTGATCAATTTTTATAATCCACCCTCCTTTGTTTAAAAATTGAACCCACTGTCTTTTAATCAGAGCTTGAAACCACTAGCATTTAATCAATTTTCATAATCCACTCTCCTTTACTAAGGAACTTAAAACCGCTATCTTTACATTGGTACTCGAGCCCACTCTCATTTAATCGGAACTTGAACCCACTATCATTTAATCAATTCTTATGATCCGCAATCTTTTGTTTAAAACTTGATCATAACTATCATTTGATCAATTTATATAATCCACTTTCTTTTGTTTAAAACTCGATTCCACTATCTTTACAACGGTAATCGAACCCACTCTTTTTAATCGGTGCTTGAAACCACTGACACTTGATAAATATTTATAATCTATTCGCATTTGCTTAAAACTTGAACACACTATCTTTACACTGGTACTCAAATTCACTATCCCTTAATCGGTGCTTGAAACCACTGTCATTTGATCAATTTTTATAATCCACCCTCCTTTGTTTAAAAATTGAACCCACTGTCTTTTAATCAGTGCTTGAAACCACTAACATTTAATCAATTTTCATAATCCACTCTCCTTTATTAAGGAACTTAAAACCGCTATCTTTACATTGGTACTCGAGCCCACTCTCATTTAATCGGAACTTGAACCCACTATCATTTAATCAATTTTTATGATCCGCAATCTTTTGTTTAAAACTTGATCATAACTATCATTTGATCAATTTATATAATCCACTTTCTTTTGTTTAAAACTCGATTCCACTATCTTTACAACGGTAATCGAACCCACTCTTTTTAATCGGTGCTTGAAACCACTGACACTTGATAAATATTTATAATCTATTCGCATTTGCTTAAAACTTGAACACACTATCTTTACACTGGTACTCAAATTCACTATCCCTTAATCGGTGCTTGAAACCACTGTCATTTGATCAATTTTAATAATCCACCCTCCTTTGTTTAAAAATTGAACCCACTGTCTTTTAATCAGTGCTTGAAACCACTAACATTTAATCAATTTTCATAATCCACTCTCCTTTATTAAGGAACTTAAAACCGCTATCTTTACATTGGTACTCGAGCCCACTCTCATTTAATCGGTGCTTGAACCCACTATCATTTAATCAATTTTTATGATCCGCAATCTTTTGTTTAAAACTTGATCATAACTATCATTTGATCAATTTATATAATCCACTTTCTTTTGTTTAAAACTCGATTCCACTATCTTTACAGCGGTAATCGAACCCACTCTTTTTAATCGGTGCTTGAAACCACTGACACTTGATAAATATTTATAATCTATTCGCATTTGCTTAAAACTTGAACACACTATCTTTACACTGGTACTCAAATTCACTATCCCTTAATCGGTGCTTGAAACCACTGTCATTTGATCAATTTTTGTAATCCACCCTCCTTTGTTTAAAAATTGAACCCACTGTCTTTTAATCAGTGCTTGAAACCACTAACATTTAATAAATTTTCATAATCCACTCTCCTTTATTAAGGAACTTAAAACCGCTATCTTTACATTGGTACTCGAGCCCACTCTCATTTAATCGGTGCTTGAACCCACTATCATTTAATCAATTTTTATGATCCGCAATCTTTTGTTTAAAACTTGATCATAACTATCATTTGATCAATTTATATAATCCACTTTCTTTTGTTTAAAACTTGATCATAACTATCATTTGATCAATTTATATAATCCACTTTCTTTTGTTTAAAACTCGATTCCACTATCTTTACAGCGGTAATCGAACCCACTCTTTTTAATCGGTGCTTGAAACCACTGACACTTGATAAATATTTATAATCTATTCGCATTTGCTTAAAACTTGAACACACTATCTTTACACTGGTACTCAAATTCACTATCCCTTAATCGGTGCTTGAAACCACTGTCATTTGATCAATTTTTATAATCCACCCTCCTTTGTTTAAAAATTGAACCCACTGTCTTTTAATCAGTGCTTGAAACCACTAACATTTAATCAATTTTCATAATCCACTCTCCTTTATTAAGGAACTTAAAACCGCTATCTTTACATTGGTACTCGAGCCCACTCTCATTTAATCGGAACTTGAACCCACTATCATTTAATCAATTTTTATGATCCGCAATCTTTTGTTTAAAACTTGATCATAACTATCATTTGATCAATTTATATAATCCACTTTCTTTTGTTTAAAACTCGATTCCACTATCTTTACAACGGTAATCGAACCCACTCTTTTTAATCGGCGCTTGAAACCACTGACACTTGATAAATATTTATAATCTATTCGCATTTGCTTAAAACTTGAACACACTATCTTTACACTGGTACTCAAATTCACTATCCTTTAATCGGTGCTTAAAACCACTGTCATTTGATCAATTTTTATAATCCACCCTCCTTTCTTTAAAAATTGAACCCACTGTCTTTTAATCAGTGCTTGAAACCACTAACATTTAATCAATTTTCATAATCCACTCTCCTTTATTAAGGAACTTAAAACCGCTATCTTTACATTGGTACTCGAGCCCACTCTCATTTAATCGGAACTTGAACGCACTATCATTTAATCAATTTTTATGATCCGCAATCTTTTGTTTAAAACTTGATCATAACTATCATTTGATCAATTTATATAATCCACTTTCTTTTGTTTAAAACTCGATTCCACTACCTTTACAACGGTAATCGAACCCACTCTTTTTAATCGGTGCTTGAAACCACTGACACTTGATAAATATTTATAATCTATTCGCATTTGCTTAAAACTTGAACACACTATCTTTATACTGGTACTCAAATTCACTATCCCTTAATCGGTGCTTGAAACCACTGTCATTTGATCAATTTTTATAATCCACCCTCCTTTGTTTAAAAATTGAACCCACTGTCTTTTAATCAGTGCTTGAAACCACTAACATTTAATCAATTTTCATAATCCACTCTCCTTTATTAAGGAACTTAAAACCGCTATCTTTACATTGGTACTCGAGCCCACTCTCATTTAATCGGAACTTGAACCCACTATCATTTAATCAATTTTTATGATCCGCAATCTTTTGTTTAAAACTTGATCATAACTATCATTTGATCAATTTATATAATCCACTTTCTTTTGTTTAAAACTCGATTCCACTATCTTTACAACGGTAATCTAACCCACTCTTTTTAATCGGTGCTTGAAACCACTGACACTTGATAAATATTTATAATCTATTCGCATTTGCTTAAAACTTGAACACACTATCTTTACACTGGTACTCAAATTCACTATCCCTTAATCGGTGCTTGAAACCACTGTCATTTGATCAATTTACATAATCCACCCTCCTTTGTTTAAAAATTGAACCCACTGTCTTTTAATCAGTGCTTGAAACCACTAACATTTAATCAATTTTCATAATCCACTCTCCTTTATTAAGGAACTTAAAACCGCTATCTTTACATTGGTACTCGAGCCCACTCTCATTTAATCGGAACTTGAACCCACTATCATTTAATCAATTTTTATGATCCGCAATCTTTTGTTTAAAACTTGATCATAACTATCATTTGATCAATTTATATAATCCACTTTCTTTTGTTTAAAACTCGATTCCACTATCTTTACAACGGTAATCTAACCCACTCTTTTTAATCGGTGCTTGAAACCACTGACACTTGATAAATATTTATAATCTATTCGCATTTGCTTAAAACTTGAACACACTATCTTTACACTGGTACTCAAATTCACTATCCTTTAATCGGTGCTTAAAACCACTGTCATTTGATCAATTTGTATAATCCACCCTCCTTTGTTTAAAAATTGAACCCACTGTCTTTTAATCAGTGCTTGAAAGCACTAACATTTAATCAATTTTCATAATCCACTCTCCTTTATTAAGGAACTTAAAACCGCTATCTTTACATTGGTACTCGAGCCCACTCTCATTTAATCGGAACTTGAACGCACTATCATTTAATTAATTTTTATGATCCGCAATCTTTTGTTTAAAACTTGATCATAACTATCATTTGATCAATTTATATAATCCACTTTCTTTTGTTTAAAACTCGATTCCACTATCTTTACAACGGTAATCGAACCCACTCTTTTTAATCGGTGCTTGAAACCACTGACACTTGATAAATATTTATAATCTATTCGCATTTGCTTAAAACTTGAACACACTATCTTTACACTGGTACTCAAATTCACTATCCCTTAATCGGTGCTTGAAACCACTGTCATTTGATCAATTTTTATAATCCACCCTCCTTTATTGAGGAACTTAAAACCGCTATCTTTACATCGGTACTCGAACCCACTCTCCTTTAATCGGTGCTATCATTAGATCAATATTTATAATTCTGTGGGGAGAGTAGTTATAGACCATGTCAACCGTCATCTATGAAAAGGTACCCCGACATAGAGTCGAGTTAACATGTCTTACATACTAGTGAATTGTAGTTGTAATTTTGTAGTGGTAGATACGCTACAGTACTCCCCCACCAGAATTATAGCTATGATAGAATTCGATGAATGAATGCCACTGGTTGATTCATTGCTGTTTTTGTGCGAAGCCGGGAGAGCTGTATTAAGATCACCGTATTTTTTTTTGAGTGTTGAATGTGAGAGGTGTATTAACTTCACGGTTGTAGTCGCTCCTGTGTTGCCGTTAGCAGTCGAGTGTATGCAAGCCAACGTTGTGTGTAATCGAGATGAGACTGAGTAGCAACTGCGTGAGGAGGTGGATAATGATGCAGTCACAAGTAGCAAGTCAACTGTTCAATGTGGACCATCCAACGAAGTAGGCGTTACTGCCGATGTAGGCGTATCCAGATCAAAGTGGGCGTTTTTGCCAAGGTAGGCGTGTTCACATCACGTCCGAAGGTCACCAATGTGGGGAGAGTAGTTACAGACCATGTCAACCGTCATCTATGAAAAGGTACCCCGACATAGAGTCGAGTTAACATGTCTTACATACTAGTGAATTGTAGTTGTAATTTTGTAGTGGTAGATACGCTACAATTCTCTCTCTTTTGTTTAAAACTTGAAGCCACTATCTTCACGTCGGTACTCGAACCCACTCTCCTTTAATCGGTGCTATCATTAGATCAATATTTATAATTCTCTCTCTTTTGTTTAAAACTTGAAGCCACTATCTTCACGTCGGTACTCGAACTCACTGTCTTTTAATCGGAACTTAACACCACTATCAATTGATCAATTTTTATAATCCACTTTATTTTGTTAAAAACATGAACCCACTGTCTTTACAACAATAAGCAAAAACACTCTTTTTAATCGGAGCTTGAAACCACTGTTATTAGAGCAATTTTTATAATCAACTCTCTATTGTTTAAAACTTGAACCCACTATCCTTACATGAGCATATAAACGGAGCTTGAACCTGCTATTGTAGAGATATTGGGACATGTTGTGATAAAGAATATTAACTTCGAATTTCCTCCTTTTATCGCTATTTAGCACACTCTTATATATATGCATACATAGTAACTTATAGGTCCACATTCTAGGCCCCTTAACAAACCTGAAATTATTTCTTCATATAGGATACACTAATACCCGCTAATATAAGACCTGATCCAATACGAATATTATGGGTCAATATTAAGGGGAGATATTGGGACATGTTGGGACAAAGTATATTAACAATGAATTTCCTCATTTTAACGCTATTTAACACACTCTTATATATATGCATACATAGTAACTTATAGGACCACATTCTAGGCCCCTTAATAAACCTGAAATTATTTCTTCATATAGGATACACTAATACCCGCTAATATAAGACCTGATCCAATACGAATATTATGGGTCAATATTAAGGGGAGATATTGGGACATGTTGGGACAAAGTATATTAACAATGAATTTCCTCATTTTAACGCTATTTAACACACTCTTATATATATGCATACATAGTAACTTATAGGACCACATTCTAGGCCCCTTAATAAACCTGAAATTATTTCTTCATATAGGATACACTAATACCCGCTAATATAAGACCTGATCCAATACGAATATTATGGGTCAATATTAAGGGGAGATATTGGGACATGTTGTGACAAAGTATATTGACAACGAATTTCCTCCTTTTAACGGTATTTAACACACTCTTATATATATGCATACATAGTAACTTATAGAACCACATTCTAGGCCCCTTAATAAACCTGTAACTATTTCCTCGTTTAGAATACCCGAATACCCAGGAATATAATGCCTCGTTCAATATGAATACATTATCTGTCAAAAATAAGGGAATATATTGGGACATGTTGTGATAAAGAATATTGACTTCGAATTTCCTCATTTTAACGCTATTTATCACAATCTTGCATATAGTATATACATTCCAGGACCCTTAATAAACCCATAATTATTTTCGCTGGTAGGGCCCTTTAATACAAGGTAATATAATACCTGGTCCAATAGGTTTTTGAAGCGAAGCTGTGGCAGCCTTCACGTATCACCGTGGACTGGGTGGTAGGACACCGGACAAGCAAGTTTGTTGCTGGGAGGAGGTGCCCTGGTTTCGAATCCCAGTATATAATTAATAGAAATAATTTATTTATTTTTTTTGAAAAATGGGAAAAATTGGAAAAATCCAGGAAAATCAGTTTATATGCTCTTTTCAGACTCCGTTTGCAACATTTTGGATATTCTAGCATGCATGGGGTGTTTTCTGTGTGTGAAATCCAGCAAGGAAAGCGTATTGGAAAATTTTAAAAAAAGAGTAAAAAAATAAAATGGCCCGAGTAAGGTTCAAATTTCAAGACCCCCTAGCTCCCTTTAATATCAAGGTATAATTTTATACTCGGACCCTAAGAAGGGGTCTATGGTCCAAACATGCCTGCCGGAGGAAATTTTTATAAGCCAATTAGGGGGGGGGGCTCAGTGGCCCCCTAAATGTCTAATGTGAAGCAGAGGTGGAGAGGGCTTTTGAAGTGAAACTGTGGCAGGCTTCACGTATCAACGTGGACTGGGTAGTAGGGCACCGGACAAGCAGGATTGCTGCTGGTGGGAGGGATCCAGGGCTCGAATCCAAAGGGCAAACACTTTTTCAAAAAATTTTCTTTTTTTTTCTTTTGTTTATTTTACATTTTATTATTTTTTTAATATGCTTTTCGATATTCTGGAGGATCCTGCATGTAGGAAATAATTTTTTTTATTGGGAAAAAGGGAAAAAACAGAAAAAATCCAGGAAAATTAGTTTATTTGCTCTTTTGCAACATTAAAGGGAGCTAGGGGTCTCGAAATTTGAACATTACTATTAATTTATTATTTTTTTTTTTATTATTCCATTACGCTTTCTTTGCTATATTTTAAAAACAGAGCACCCCACTAATGTTAGAATAACGCAGAACACCCAACGCACGTCGAATATCCAAAATGTTGCAAAAGGAGTCGAGAAAGAGCAAATAAACTTATTTTCCAGGATTTTCCAGTTTTTTCCCATTTTTCCAGAAAAAATTTTTTTCCTACACCCTCCAGAATATCGAAACACACATTAAAAAAATAATGAAATGTAAAATACACAAAAGAAGAAAAAAAGGATATTTTTTGAAAAAGTGTTCGTCCCTGGAATTCGAACCCAGCCTGCTACTATTTCGCTTCAAAAGCCCTCTCCCCATCAGCTTCGCAATAGACCTTTAGGGTCCCACTGAGCCCCCTAATTGGTGTACAAAAATTGCCTCCAGCAGGTATGTTTGGGTCACAGTTTGGTCCACTTAGGGTCTGAGTTGGAAAATGATACCTTGATATCAAAGGGAGTTAGTGGATCTCGAAATTTGGACCTTACTCGAGCCATATTATTTTTTTATTCCTTTTTTTATTATTCCATTACGCTTTCTTTGCTGGATTTCACACACCCACGCAAGCTAGAATATCTGAAATGTTACAAAGGAAGTCGAAAAAGAGCAAATAAACTGATTTTCCTGCATTTTTCCAGATTTTTCCTATTTTCCCAAGAAAAAATATTTTTTTCTTACATGCAGGACCCTCCAGAATATCGAAAAACACATGAAAAAAATAATATAATTTAAAATAAACAAAGCAAAAAAAAAGAACATTTTTTGAAAATTTGTCTGTCCCTGGGATTCGAACCCAGGACCCCTCCCTCCAGCAGTGAACTTGCTTGTCTGGTGTCCTACCTTCCAGTCCACGTTGATGCGCGAAGCCTACCACAGTTTCGCTCCAAATGCTCTCTTATCTCATCTTCGCAATATACATTTAGGGGCCCAATGTGACCCCCCTAATTAGCCTATAAAAATTCTCTGCGGCAGCCTTGTTTGGATAATAGACCCCTACTTAGGGTCCGAATTTGAAAATTATGCCTTGAAATTAAAGGGAGCTAAGAGGTCTTGAAATTTGAACCTTTTTCGAGCCATTTTATTTTTTTATTCTTTTTTTTTTATTATCCCATTACGCTTTCTTTGCAGGATTTCACACACGGAAAACACCCCATGCATGCTAGAATATCCGAAATGTTACAAAAGAAGTCGAAAAATAGCAAATAAACTGATTTTCCTGGATTTTTCCAGTTTTCTCACTTTTTCCCAATGAAAAAAAATTTATTTCCTCCAAGCAGGACCCTCCAGAATATCGAAAAAAACATAAAAAAATAATATAATTTAAAATAAGCAAAAAAAAATAATCTTTTATTTTAAAATTTGCCCGACCCTGGGATTCGAACCCAGGATCCCTCCCTCCAGCAGCGAACTTGTTTGTCGGGTGGCCTACCTTCCACTCCACGGAGATACGTGAAGCCTACCACAGTTTCGTTTCAAAAGCTCTCTCCTCTCATCTTCGCAATACACCTTTAAGGGCCAATTGTGACCCCCTTAATTTGCCTATAAAAAATCTCTTCGGCAGCCTTGTTTGGACCATAGATCCCTACTTAGGGTCCAAGTTTGAAAATTATACCTTGATATTAAAGGGAGCTAGGAGGTCTTGAAATTTGAACCTTTTTCGAGCCAATTTATTTTTTTATTATTCCATTACGCTTTCTTTGCTGAATTTCACACACAGAAAACACCCCAAGCATGCTAGAATATCCAAAATGTTGCAAAAGAAGTCGAAAAAGAACAAACAAGTTGATTTTCCTGGATTTTTCTAGTTTTTTCCTATTTTCCCAATTAAAAAAATTATTTTCTACATGCAGGACCCTCCAGAATATTGAAAAACACATAAAAAAATAATATAATTTAAAATAAAAAATAAAAAAAAAATTTTTTTGAAATTTTGTCCGTCCCTGGGATTCGAACCCAGTACTCCTCCCTCCAGCAGTGCACTTGCTTGTCTGGTGGCCTACCTTCCAGTCCACGGTGATACGTGAAGCCTACCACAGTTTCGCTTCAAAAGCTCTCTCCTCTCATCACCACAATATACCTTTTGGGGCCCACTGTGACCCACCTAAATGGCCTATGTAAATTCTCTTCGGCAGCCTTGTTTGGGCCATAGACTTCTACTTAGGGTCCGAGTTTGAAAATTATACCTTGATATTAAAGGGAGCTAGAGGGTCTTGAAATTTGAACCTTTCTCGAGCCATTTTATTTCTTTATTCTTTTTTTTTATTATTCCAATACGCTTTCTTTGCTGGATTTCACACACAGAAAGCACCACATACATGCTAGAATATCCAAAATAATACAAAAGAAGTCGAAAAAAAAGCAAATAAACTGATTTTCCTGGATTTTCCAGTATTTTCCCATTTTCCCAATAAAAAAAATTATTTCCTACATACAGGATCCTCCAGAATGTTGAAAAACACATAAAAAAGTAATATAATTTAAAATAAACAAGAAAAAAAAATTGAAAATTTTAGGAAAATTTGTCCGTCCCTGGGATTCGAACCCAAGACCCCTCCCTCAAGCAGTGAACTTGCTTGTCTGGTGTCCTACCTTCCAGTCCACGTTGATGCGGGAAGCCTACCACAGTTTCGCTCCAAATGCTCTCTTATCTCATCTTCGCAATATACCTTTAGGGGCCCACTGTGACCCCCCTAATTGGCCTATAAAAATTCTCTTCGGCAGCCTTGTTTGGATAATAGACCCCTACTTAGGGTCCGAGTTTGAAAATTATGCCTTGAAATTAAAGAGAACTAAGAGGTCTTGAAATTTGAACCTTTTTCGAGCCATTTTATTTTTTTATTCTTTTTTTTTTATTATCCCATTACGCTTTCTTTGCAGGATTTCACACACGGAAAACACCCCATGCATGCTAGAATATCCTAAATGTTACAAAAGATGTCGAAAAATAGCAAATAAACTGATTTTCCTGGATTTTTCCAGTTTTTTCACTTTTTCCCAATGAAAAAAAAATTATTTCCTCCAAGCAGGACCCTCCAGAATATCGAAAAAAACATAAAAAATTAATATAATTTAAAATAAGCAAAAAAAATAATCTTTTATTTTAAAATTTGCCCGACCCTGGGATTCGAACCCAGGATCCCTCCCTCCAGCAGCGAACTTGTTTGTCGGGTGGCCTACCTTCCACTCCACGGTGATACGTAAAGCCTACCACAGTTTCGCTTTAAAAGCTCTTTCCTCTCATCTTCGCAATATACCTTTAGGGGCCCGATGTGACCCCCTAATTGGCCTGTAAAAATTCTCTTCGGCAGCCTTGTATGGACTATAGACCCCTACTTAGGGTCCGAGTTTGAAAATTATACCTTGATATTAAAGGGAGCTAGGAGGTCTTGAAATTTGAACCTTTTTCGAGCCATTTTATTTTTTGATTCTTTTTTTTTATTATTTCATTACACTTTCTTTGCAGGATTTCACACACGGAAAACACCCTATGCGTGCTAGAATATCCGAAATGTTGCCAAAGAAGTTGAAAAAGAACAAACAAGCTGATTTTCCTGGATTTTTCCAGTTTTTTCCCATTTTTCCAACTAAAAAAATTATTTCCTACATGCAGGACCCTCCAGAATATTGAAAAACAAAAAAAAAGTAATATAATTTAAAATAAAAAATAAAAAATAAAAAAATTTTGAAATTTTGTCCGTCCCTGGGATTCGAACCCAGTACTCCTCCCTCCAGCTGTGAACTTGCTTGTCTGGTGGCCTACCTTCCTGTCCTCGGTGATACGTGAAGCCTACCACAGTTTCGTTTCAAAAGCTCTCTCCTCTCATCTTCACAATACACCTTTAAGGGCCAATTGTGACCCCCTTAATTTGCCTATAAAAAATCTCTTCGGCAGCCTTGTTTGGACCATAGATCCCTACTTAGGGTCCAACTTTGAAAATTATACCTTGATATTAAAGGGAGCTAGGAGGTCTTGAAATTTGAACCTTTCTCGAGCCATTTTATTTTTTTATTCTTTTTTTTTTATTATCCCATTACGCTTTCTTTGCAGGATTTCACACACGGAAAACACCCCATGCATGCTAGAATATCCTAAATGTTACAAAAGAAGTCGAAAAATAGCAAATAAACTGATTTTCCTGGATTTTTCCAGTTTTTTCACTTTTTCCCAATGAAAAAAAAATTATTTCCTCCAAGCAGGACCCTCCAGAATATCGAAAAAAACATAAAAAAATAATATAATTTAAAATAAGCAAAAAAAATAATCTTTTATTTTAAAATTTGCCCGACCCTGGGATTCGAACCCAGGATCCCTCCCTCCAGCAGCGAACTTGTTTGTCGGGTGGCCTACCTTCCACTCCACGGTGATACGTAAAACCTACCACAGTTTCGCTTTAAAAGCTCTTTCCTCTCATCTTCGCAATATACCTTTAGGGGCCCGATGTGACCCCCTAATTGGCCTGTAAAAATTCTCTTCGGCAGCCTTGTATGGACTATAGACCCCTACTTAGGGTCCGAGTTTGAAAATTATACCTTGATATTAAAGGGAGCTAGGAGGTCTTGAAATTTGAACCTTTTTCGAGCCATTTTATTTTTTGATTCTTTTTTTTTTATTATTTCATTACGCTTTCTTTGCAGGATTTCACACACGGAAAACACCCTATGCGTGCTAGAATATCCGAAATGTTGCCAAAGAAGTCGAAAAAGAACAAACAAGCTGATTTTCTTGGATTTTTCCAGTTTTTTCCCATTTTTCCAACTAAAAAAATTATTTCCTACATGCAGGACCCTCCAGAATATTGAAAAACACATCAAAAAAAGTAATATAATTTAAAATAAAAAATAAAAAATAAAAAATTTTGAAATTTTGTCCGTCCCTGGGATTCGAACCCAGTACTCCTCCCTCCAGCTGTGAACTTGCTTGTCTGGTGGCCTACCTTCCTGTCCTCGGTGATACGTGAAGCCTACCACAGTTTCGTTTCAAAAGCTCTCTCCTCTCATCTTCGCAATACACCTTTAAGGGCCAATTGTGACCCCCTTAATTTGCCTATAAAAAATCTCTTCGGCAGCCTTGTTTGGACCATAGATCCCTACTTAGGGTCCAAGTTTGAAAATTATACCTTGATATTAAAGGGAGCTAGGAGGTCTTGAAATTTGAACCTTTTTCGAGCCATTTTATTTTTTTATTCTTTTTTTTTTATTATCCCATTACGCTTTCTTTGCAGGATTTCACACACGGAAAACACCCCATGCATGCTAGAATATCCTAAATGTTACAAAAGAAGTCGAAAAATAGCAAATAAACTGATTTTCCTGGATTTTTCCAGTTTTTTCACTTTTTCCCAATGAAAAAAAAATTATTTCCTCCAAGCAGGACCCTCCAGAATATCGAAAAAAACATAAAAAAATAATATAATTTAAAATAAGCAAAAAAAATAATCTTTTATTTTAAAATTTGCCGAACCCTGGGATTCGAACCCAGGATCCCTCCCTCCAGCAGCGAACTTGTTTGTCGGGTGGCCTACCTTCCACTCCACGGTGATACGTAAAGCCTACCACAGTTTCGCTTTAAAAGCTCTTTCCTCTCATCTTCGCAATATACCTTTAGGGGCCCGATGTGACCCCCTAAATGGCCTGTAAAAATTCTCTTCGGCAGCCTTGTATGGACTATAGACCCCTACTTAGGGTCCGAGTTTGAAAATTATACCTTGATATTAAAGGGAGCTAGGAGGTCTTGAAATTTGAACCTTTTTCGAGCCATTTTATTTTTTGATTCTTTTTTTTTATTATTTCATTACGCTTTCTTTGCAGGATTTCACACACGGAAAACACCCTATGCGTGCTAGAATATCCGAAATGTTGCCAAAGAAGTCGAAAAAGAACAAACAAGCTGATTTTCCTGGATTTTTCCAGTTTTTTCCCATTTTTCCAACTAAAAAAATTATTTCCTACATGCAGGACCCTCCAGAATATTGAAAAACACATCAAAAAAAGTAATATAATTTAAAATAAAAAATAAAAAATAAATAAATTTTGAAATTTTGTCCGTCCCTGGGATTCGAACCCAGTACTCCTCCCTCCAGCTGTGAACTTGCTTGTCTGGTGGCCTACCTTCCTGTCCTCGGTGATACGTGAAGCCTACCACAGTTTCGTTTCAAAAGCTCTCTCCTCTCATCTTCGCAATACACCTTTAAGGGCCAATTGTGACCCCCTTAATTTGCCTATAAAATCTCTTCGGCAGCCTTGTTTGGACCATAGATCCCTACTTAGGGTCCAAGTTTGAAAATTATACCTTGATATTAAAGGGAGCTAGGAGGTCTTGAAATTTGAACCTTTTTCGAGCCATTTTATTTTTTTATTCTTTTTTTTTTATTATCCCATTACGCTTTCTTTGCAGGATTTCACACACGGAAAACACCCCATGCATGCTAGAATATCCTAAATGTTACAAAAGAAGTCGAAAAATAGCAAATAAACTGATTTTCCTGGATTTTTCCAGTTTTTTCACTTTTTCCCAATGAAAAAAAAATTATTTCCTCCAAGCAGGACCCTCCAGAATATCGAAAAAAACATAAAAAAATAATATAATTTAAAATAAGCAAAAAAAATAATCTTTTATTTTAAAATTTGCCCGACCCTGGGATTCGAACCCAGGATCCCTCCCTCCAGCAGCGAACTTGTTTGTCGGGTGGCCTACCTTCCACTCCACGGTGATACGTAAAGCCTACCACACTTTCGCTTTAAAAGCTCTTTCCTCTCATCTTCGCAATATACCTTTAGGGGCCCGATGTGACCCCCTAATTGGCCTGTAAAAATTCTCTTCGGCAGCCTTGAGTGGACCGTAGACCCCTACTTAGGGTCCGAGTTTGAAAATTATACCTTGATATTAAAGGGAGCTAGGAGGTCTTGAAATTTGAAACTTTTTCGAGCCATTTTATTTTTTTATTCTTTTTTTTTTATTATCCCATTACGCTTTCTTTGCAGGATTTCACACACGGAAAACACCCCATGCATGCTAGAATATCCTAAATGTTACAAAAGATGTCGAATAATAGCAAATAAACTGATTTTCCTGGATTTTTCCAGTTTTTTCACTTTTTCCCAATGAAAAAAAAATTATTTCCTCCAAGCAGGACCCTCCAGAATATCGAAAAAAACATAAAAAATTAATATAATTTAAAATAAGCAAAAAAAATAATCTTTTATTTTAAAATTTGCCCGACCCTGGGATTCGAACCCAGGATCCCTCCCTCCAGCAGCGAACTTGTTTGTCGGGTGGCCTACCTTCCACTCCACGGTGATACGTAAAGCCTACCACAGTTTCGCTTTAAAAGCTCTTTCCTCTCATCTTCGCAATATACCTTTAGGGGCCCGATGTGACCCCCTAATTGGCCTGTAAAAATTCTCTTCGGCAGCCTTGTATGGACTATAGACCCCTACTTAGGGTCCGAGTTTGAAAATTATACCTTGATATTAAAGGGAGCTAGGAGGTCTTGAAATTTGAACCTTTTTCGAGCCATTTTATTTTTTGATTCTTTTTTTTTATTATTTCATTACGCTTTCTTTGCAGGATTTCACACACGGAAAACACCCTATGCGTGCTAGAATATCCGAAATGTTGCCAAAGAAGTTGAAAAAGAACAAACAAGCTGATTTTCCTGGATTTTTTCAGTTTTTTCCCATTTTTCCAACTAAAAAAATTATTTCCTACATGCAGGACCCTCCAGAATATTGAAAAACACATAAAAAAAAGTAATATAATTTAAAATAAAAAATAAAAAATAAAAAAATTTTGAAATTTTGTCCGTCCCTGGGATTCGAACCCAGTACTCCTCCCTCCAGCTGTGAACTTGCTTGTCTGGTGGCCTACCTTCCTGTCCTCGGTGATACGTGAAGCCTACCACAGTTTCGTTTCAAAAGCTCTCTCCTCTCATCTTCGCAATACACCTTTAAGGGCCAATTGTGACCCCCTTAATTTGCCTATAAAAAATCTCTTCGGCAGCCTTGTTTGGACCATAGATCCCTACTTAGGGTCCAAGTTTGAAAATTATACCTTGATATTAAAGGGAGCTAGGAGGTCTTGAAATTTGAACCTTTCTCGAGCCATTTTATTTTTTTATTCTTTTTTTTTTATTATCCCATTACGCTTTCTTTGCAGGATTTCACACACGGAAAACACCCCATGCATGCTAGAATATCCTAAATGTTACAAAAGAAGTCGAAAAATAGCAAATAAACTGATTTTCCTGGATTTTTCCAGTTTTTTCACTTTTTCCCAATGAAAAAAAAATTATTTCCTCCAAGCAGGACCCTCCAGAATATCGAAAAAAACATAAAAAAATAATATAATTTAAAATAAGCAAAAAAAATAATCTTTTATTTTAAAATTTGCCCGACCCTGGGATTCGAACCCAGGATCCCTCCCTCCAGCAGCGAACTTGTTTGTCGGGTGGCCTACCTTCCACTCCACGGTGATACGTAAAGCCTACCACAGTTTCGCTTTAAAAGCTCTTTCCTCTCATCTTCGCAATATACCTTTAGGGGCCCGATGTGACCCCCTAATTGGCCTGTAAAAATTCTCTTCGGCAGCCTTGTATGGACTATAGACCCCTACTTAGGGTCCGAGTTTGAAAATTATACCTTGATATTAAAGGGAGCTAGGAGGTCTTGAAATTTGAACCTTTTTCGAGCCATTTTATTTTTTGATTCTTTTTTTTTATTATTTCATTACGCTTTCTTTGCAGGATTTCACACACGGAAAACACCCTATGCGTGCTAGAATATCCGAAATGTTGCCAAAGAAGTCGAAAAAGAACAAACAAGCTGATTTTCTTGGATTTTTCCAGTTTTTTCCCATTTTTCCAACTAAAAAAATTATTTCCTACATGCAGGACCCTCCAGAATATTGAAAAACACATCAAAAAAAGTAATATAATTTAAAATAAAAAATAAAAAATAAAAAATTTTGAAATTTTGTCCGTCCCTGGGATTCGAACCCAGTACTCCTCCCTCCAGCTGTGAACTTGCTTGTCTGGTGGCCTACCTTCCTGTCCTCGGTGATACGTGAAGCCTACCACAGTTTCGTTTTAAAAGCTCTCTCCTCTCATCTTCGCAATACACCTTTAAGGGCCAATTGTGACCCCCTTAATTTGCCTATAAAAAATCTCTTCGGCAGCCTTGTTTGGACCATAGATCCCTACTTAGGGTCCAAGTTTGAAAATTATACCTTGATATTAAAGGGAGCTAGGAGGTCTTGAAATTTGAACCTTTTTCGAGCCATTTTATTTTTTTATTCTTTTTTTTTTATTATCCCATTACGCTTTCTTTGCAGGATTTCACACACGGAAAACACCCCATGCATGCTAGAATATCCTAAATGTTACAAAAGAAGTCGAAAAATAGCAAATAAACTGATTTTCCTGGATTTTTCCAGTTTTTTCACTTTTTCCCAATGAAAAAAAAATTATTTCCTCCAAGCAGGACCCTCCAGAATATCGAAAAAAACATAAAAAAATAATATAATTTAAAATAAGCAAAAAAAATAATCTTTTATTTTAAAATTTGCCCGACCCTGGGATTCGAACCCAGGATCCCTCCCTCCAGTAGCGAACTTGTTTGTCGGGTGGCCTACCTTCCACTCCACGGTGATACGTAAAGCCTACCACAGTTTCGCTTTAAAAGCTCTTTCCTCTCATCTTCGCAATATACCTTTAGGGGCCCGATGTGACCCCCTAATTGGCCTGTAAAAATTCTCTTCGGCAGCCTTGTATGGACTATAGACCCCTACTTAGGGTCCGAGTTTGAAAATTATACCTTGATATTAAAGGGAGCTAGGAGGTCTTGAAATTTGAACCTTTTTCGAGCCATTTTATTTTTTGATTCTTTTTTTTTATTATTTCATTACGCTTTCTTTGCAGGATTTCACACACGGAAAACACCCTATGCGTGCTAGAATATCCGAAATGTTGCCAAAGAAGTCGAAAAAGAACAAACAAGCTGATTTTCCTGGATTTTTCCAGTTTTTTCCCATTTTTCCAACTAAAAAAATTATTTCCTACATGCAGGACCCTCCAGAATATTGAAAAACACATCAAAAAAAGTAATATAATTTAAAATAAAAAATAAAAAATAAAAAAATTTTGAAATTTTGTCCGTCCCTGGGATTCGAACCCAGTACTCCTCCCTCCAGCTGTGAACTTGCTTGTCTGGTGGCCTACCTTCCTGTCCTCGGTGATACGTGAAGCCTACCACAGTTTCGTTTCAAAAGCTCTCTCCTCTCATCTTCGCAATACACCTTTAAGGGCCAATTGTGACCCCCTTAATTTGCCTATAAAATCTCTTCGGCAGCCTTGTTTGGACCATAGATCCCTACTTAGGGTCCAAGTTTGAAAATTATACCTTGATATTAAAGGGAGCTAGGAGGTCTTGAAATTTGAACCTTTTTCGAGCCATTTTATTTTTTTATTCTTTTTTTTTTATTATCCCATTACGCTTTCTTTGCAGGATTTCACACACGGAAAACACCCCATGCATGCTAGAATATCCTAAATGTTACAAAAAAAGTCGAAAAATAGCAAATAAACTGATTTTCCTGGATTTTTCCAGTTTTTTCACTTTTTCCCAATGAAAAAAAAATTATTTCCTCCAAGCAGGACCCTCCAGAATATCGAAAAAAACATAAAAAAATAATATAATTTAAAATAAGCAAAAAAAATAATCTTTTATTTTAAAATTTGCCCGACCCTGGGATTCGAACCCAGGATCCCTCCCTCCAGCAGCGAACTTGTTTGTCGGGTGGCCTACCTTCCACTCCACGGTGATACGTAAAGCCTACCACAGTTTCGCTTTAAAAGCTCTTTCCTCTCATCTTCGCAATATACCTTTAGGGGCCCGATGTGACCCCCTAATTGGCCTGTAAAAATTCTCTTCGGCAGCCTTGAGTGGACCGTAGACCCCTACTTAGGGTCCGAGTTTGAAAATTATACCTTGATATTAAAGGGAGCTAGGAGGTCTTGAAATTTGAACCTTTTTCGAGCCATTTTATTTTTTGATTCTTTTTTTTTTATTATTTCATTACGCTTTCTTTGCAGGATTTCACACACGGAAAACACCCTATGCGTGCTAGAATATCCGAAATGTTGCCAAAGAAGTCGAAAAAGAACAAACAAGCTGATTTTCTTGGATTTTTCCAGTTTTTTCCCATTTTTCCAACTAAAAAAATTATTTCCTACATGCAGGACCCTCCAGAATATTGAAAAACACATCAAAAAAAGTAATATAATTTAAAATAAAAAATAAAAAATAAAAAAATTTTGAAATTTTGTCCGTCCCTGGGATTCGAACCCAGTACTCCTCCCTCCAGCTGTGAACTTGCTTGTCTGGTGGCCTACCTTCCTGTCCTCGGTGATACGTGAAGCCTACCACAGTTTCGTTTCAAAAGCTCTCTCCTCTCATCTTCGCAATACACCTTTAAGGGCCAATTGTGACCCCCTTAATTTGCCTATAAAAAATCTCTTCGGCAGCCTTGTTTGGACCATAGATCCCTACTTAGGGTCCAAGTTTGAAAATTATACCTTGATATTAAAGGGAGCTAGGAGGTCTTGAAATTTGAACCTTTTTCGAGCCATTTTATTTTTTTATTCTTTCTTTTTTATTATCCCATTACGCTTTCTTTGCAGGATTTCACACACGGAAAACACCCCATACATGCTAGAATATCTTAAATGTTACAAAAGAAGTCGAAAAATAGCAAATAAACTGATTTTCCTGGATTTTTCCAGTTTTTTCACTTTTTCCCAATGAAAAAAAAATTATTTCCTCCAAGCAGGACCCTCCAGAATATCGAAAAAAACATAAAAAAATAATATAATTTAAAATAAGCAAAAAAAATAATCTTTTATTTTAAAATTTGCCCGACCCTGGGATTCGAACCCAGGATCCCTCCCTCCAGCAGCGAACTTGTTTGTCGGGTGGCCTACCTTCCACTCCACGGTGATACGTAAAGCCTACCACAGTTTCGCTTTAAAAGCTCTTTCCTCTCATCTTCGCAATATACCTTTAGGGGCCCGATGTGACCCCCTAATTGGCCTATAAAAATTCTCTTCGGCAGCCTTGTATGGACTATAGACCCCTACTTAGGGTCCGAGTTTGAAAATTATACCTTGATATTAAAGGGAGCTAGGAGGTCTTGAAATTTGAACCTTTTTCGAGCCATTTTATTTTTTGATTCTTTTTTTTTATTTTTTCATTACGCTTTCTTTGCAGGATTTCACACAAGGAAAACACCCTATGCGTGCTAGAATATCTGAAATGTTGCCAAAGAAGTCGAAAAAGAACAAACAAGCTGATTTTCCTGGATTTTTCCAGTTTTTTCCCATTTTTCCAACTAAAAAAATTATTTCCTACATGCAGGACCCTCCAGAATATTGAAAAACACATAAAAAAAAGTAATATAATTTAAAATAAAAAATAAAAAATAAAAAAATTTTGAAATTTTGTCCGTCCCTGGGATTCGAACCCAGTACTCCTCCCTCCAGCTGTGAACTTGCTTGTCTGGTGGCCTACCTTCCTGTCCTCGGTGATACGTGAAGCCTACCACAGTTTCGTTTCAAAAGCTCTCTCCTCTCATCTTCGCAATACACCTTTAAGGGCCAATTGTGACCCCCTTAATTTGCCTATAAAAAATCTCTTCGGCAGCCTTGTTTGGACCATAGATCCCTACTTAGGGTCCAAGTTTGAAAATTATACCTTGATATTAAAGGGAGCTAGGAGGTCTTGAAATTTGAACCTTTCTCGAGCCATTTTATTTTTTTATTCTTTTTTTTTTATTATCCCATTACGCTTTCTTTGCAGGATTTCACACACGGAAAACACCCCATGCATGCTAGAATATCCTAAATGTTACAAAAGAAGTCGAAAAATAGCAAATAAACTGATTTTCCTGGATTTTTCCAGTTTTTTCACTTTTTCCCAATGAAAAAAAAATTATTTCCTCCAAGCAGGACCCTCCAGAATATCGAAAAAAACATAAAAAAATAATATAATTTAAAATAAGCAAAAAAAATAATCTTTTATTTTAAAATTTGCCCGACCCTGGGATTCGAACCCAGGATCCCTCCCTCCAGCAGCGAACTTGTTTGTCGGGTGGCCTACCTTCCACTCCACGGTGATACGTAAAGCCTACCACAGTTTCGCTTTAAAAGCTCTTTCCTCTCATCTTCGCAATATACCTTTAGGGGCCCGATGTGACCCCCTAATTGGCCTGTAAAAATTCTCTTCGGCAGCCTTGTATGGACTATAGACCCCTACTTAGGGTCCGAGTTTGAAAATTATACCTTGATATTAAAGGGAGCTAGGAGGTCTTGAAATTTGAACCTTTTTCGAGCCATTTTATTTTTTGATTCTTTTTTTTTATTATTTCATTACGCTTTCTTTGCAGGATTTCACACACGGAAAACACCCTATGCGTGCTAGAATATCCGAAATGTTGCCAAAGAAGTCGAAAAAGAACAAACAAGCTGATTTTCCTGGATTTTTCCAGTTTTTTCCCATTTTTCCAACTAAAAAAATTATTTCCTACATGCAGGACCCTCCAGAATATTGAAAAACACATCAAAAAAAGTAATATAATTTAAAATAAAAAATAAAAAATAAAAAAATTTTGAAATTTTGTCCGTCCCTGGGATTCGAACCCAGTACTCCTCCCTCCAGCTGTGAACTTGCTTGTCTGGTGGCCTACCTTCCTGTCCTCGGTGATACGTGAAGCCTACCACAGTTTCGTTTCAAAAGCTCTCTCCTCTCATCTTCGCAATACACCTTTAAGGGCCAATTGTGACCCCCTTAATTTGCCTATAAAAAATCTCTTCGGCAGCCTTGTTTGGACCATAGATCCCTACTTAGGGTCCAAGTTTGAAAATTATACCTTGATATTAAAGGGAGCTAGGAGGTCTTGAAATTTGAACCTTTTTCGAGCCATTTTATTTTTTTATTCTTTTTTTTTTATTATCCCATTACGCTTTCTTTGCAGGATTTCACGCACGGAAAACACCCCATGCATGCTAGAATATCCTAAATGTTACAAAAGAAGTCGAAAAATAGCAAATAAACTGATTTTCCTGGATTTTTCCAGTTTTTTCACTTTTTCCCAATGAAAAAAAAATTATTTCCTCCAAGCAGGACCCTCCAGAATATCGAAAAAAACATAAAAAAATAATATAATTTAAAATAAGCAAAAAAAATAATCTTTTATTTTAAAATTTGCCCGACCCTGGGATTCGAACCCAGGATCCCTCCCTCCAGCAGCGAACTTGTTTTTCGGGTGGCCTACCTTCCACTCCACGGTGATACGTAAAGCCTACCACAGTTTCGCTTTAAAAGCTCTTTCCTCTCATCTTCGCAATATACCTTTAGGGGCCCGATGTGACCCCCTAATTGGCCTGTAAAAATTCTCTTCGGCAGCCTTGTATGGACTATAGACCCCTACTTAGGGTCCGAGTTTGAAAATTATACCTTGATATTAAAGGGAGCTAGGAGGTCTTGAAATTTGAACCTTTTTCGAGCCATTTTATTTTTTGATTCTTTTTTTTTATTATTTCATTACGCTTTCTTTGCAGGATTTCACACACGGAAAACACCCTATGCGTGCTAGAATATCCGAAATGTTGCCAAAGAAGTCGAAAAAGAACAAACAAGCTGATTTTCTTGGATTTTTCCAGTTTTTTCCCATTTTTCCAACTAAAAAAATTATTTCCTACATGCAGGACCCTCCAGAATATTGAAAAACACATCAAAAAAAGTAATATAATTTAAAATAAAAAATAAAAAAATTTTGAAATTTTGTCCGTCCCTGGGATTCGAACCCAGAACTCCTCCCTCCAACTGTGAACTTGCTTGTCTGGTGACCTACCTTCCTGTCCTCGGTGATACGTGAAGCCTACCACAGTTTCGTTTCAAAAGCTCTCTCCTCTCATCTTCGCAATACACCTTTAAGGGCCAATTGTGACCCCCTTAATTTGCCTATAAAAAATCTCTTCGGCAGCCTTGTTTGGACCATAGATCCCTACTTAGGGTCCAAGTTTGAAAATTATACCTTGATATTAAAGGGAGCTAGGAGGTCTTGAAATTTGAACCTTTTTCGAGCCATTTTATTTTTTTATTCTTTCTTTTTTATTATCCCATTACGCTTTCTTTGCAGGATTTCACACACGGAAAACACCCTATGCGTGCTAGAATATCCGAAATGTTGCCAAAGAAGTCGAAAAAGAACAAACAAGCTGATTTTCCTGGATTTTTCCAGTTTTTTCCCATTTTTCCAACTAAAAAAATTATTTCCTACATGCAGGACCCTCCAGAATATTGAAAAACACATCAAAAAAAGTAATATAATTTAAAATAAAAAATAAAAAATAAAAAAATTTTGAAATTTTGTCCGTCCCTGGGATTCGAACACAGTACTCCTCCCTCCAGCTGTGAACTTGCTTGTCTGGTGGCCTTCCTTCCTGTCCTCGGTGATACGTGAAGCCTACCACAGTTTCGTTTCAAAAGCTCTCTCCTCTCATCTTCGCAATACACCTTTAAGGGCCAATTGTGACCCCCTTAATTTGCCTATAAAAAATCTCTTCGGCAGCCTTGTTTGGACCATAGATCCCTACTTAGGGTCCGAGTTTGAAAATTATACCTTGATATTAAAGGGAGCTAGGAGGTCTTGAAATTTGAACCTTTTTCGAGCCATTTTATTTTTTGATTCTTTTTTTTTATTATTTCATTACGCTTTCTTTGCAGGATTTCACACACGGAAAACACCCCATGCATGCTAGAATATCCGAAATGTTGCCAAAGAAGTCGAAAAAGAACAAACAAGCTGATTTTCCTGGATTTTTCCAGTTTTTTCCCATTTTTCCAACTAAAAAAATTATTTCCTACATGCAGGACCCTCCAGAATATTGAAAAACACATCAAAAAAAGTAATATAATTTAAAATAAAAAATAAAAAATAAAAAAATTTTGAAATTTTGTCCGTCCCTGGGATTCGAACACAGTACTCCTCCCTCCAGCTGTGAACTTGCTTGTCTGGTGGCCTTCCTTCCTGTCCTCGGTGATACGTGAAGCCTACCACAGTTTCGTTTCAAAAGCTCTCTCCTCTCATCTTCGCAATACACCTTTAAGGGCCAATTGTGACCCCCTTAATTTGCCTATAAAAAATCTCTTCGGCAGCCTTGTTTGGACCATAGATCCCTACTTAGGGTCCGAGTTTGAAAATTATACCTTGATATTAAAGGGAGCTAGGAGGTCTTGAAATTTGAACCTTTTTCGAGCCATTTTATTTTTTGATTCTTTTTTTTTATTATTTCATTACGCTTTCTTTGCAGGATTTCACACACGGAAAACACCCTATGCGTGCTAGAATATCCGAAATGTTGCCAAAGAAGTCGAAAAAGAACAAACAAGCTGATTTTCCTGGATTTTTCCAGTTTTTTCCCATTTTTCCAACTAAAAAAATTATTTCCTACATGCAGGACCCTCCAGAATATTGAAAAACACATCAAAAAAAGTAATATAATTTAAAATAAAAAATAAAAAATAAAAAAATTTTGAAATTTTGTCCGTCCCTGGGATTCGAACACAGTACTCCTCCCTCCAGCTGTGAACTTGCTTGTCTGGTGGCCTTCCTTCCTGTCCTCGGTGATACGTGAAGCCTACCACAGTTTCGTTTCAAAAGCTCTCTCCTCTCATCTTCGCAATACACCTTTAAGGGCCAATTGTGACCCCCTTAATTTGCCTATAAAAAATCTCTTCGGCAGCCTTGTTTGGACCATAGATCCCTACTTAGGGTCCGAGTTTGAAAATTATACCTTGATATTAAAGGGAGCTAGGAGGTCTTGAAATTTGAACCTTTTTCGAGCCATTTTATTTTTTGATTCTTTTTTTTTATTATTTCATTACGCTTTCTTTGCAGGATTTCACACACGGAAAACACCCCATGCGTGCTAGAATATCCGAAATGTTGCCAAAGAAGTCGAAAAAGAACAAACAAGCTGATTTTCCTGGATTTTTCCAGTTTTTTCCCATTTTTCCAACTAAAAAAATTATTTCCTACATGCAGGACCCTCCAGAATATTGAAAAACACATCAAAAAAAGTAATATAATTTAAAATAAAAAATAAAAAATAAAAAAATTTTGAAATTTTGTCCGTCCCTGGGATTCGAACACAGTACTCCTCCCTCCAGCTGTGAACTTGCTTGTCTGGTGGCCTTCCTTCCTGTCCTCGGTGATACGTGAAGCCTACCACAGTTTCGTTTCAAAAGCTCTCTCCTCTCATCTTCGCAATACACCTTTAAGGGCCAATTGTGACCCCCTTAATATCCCTATAAAAAATCTCTTCGGCAGCCTTGTTTGGACCATAGATCCCTACTTAGGGTCCGAGTTTGAAAATTATACCTTGATATTAAAGGGAGCTAGGAGGTCTTGAAATTTGAACCTTTTTCGAGCCATTTTATTTTTTGATTCTTTTTTTTTATTATTTCATTACGCTTTCTTTGCAGGATTTCACACACGGAAAACACCCTATGCGTGCTAGAATATCCGAAATGTTGCCAAAGAAGTCGAAAAAGAACAAACAAGCTGATTTTCCTGGATTTTTCCAGTTTTTTCCCATTTTTCCAACTAAAAAAATTATTTCCTACATGCAGGACCCTCCAGAATATTGAAAAACACATCAAAAAAAGTAATATAATTTAAAATAAAAAATAAAAAATAAAAAAATTTTGAAATTTTGTCCGTCCCTGGGATTCGAACACAGTACTCCTCCCTCCAGCTGTGAACTTGCTTGTCTGGTGGCCTTCCTTCCTGTCCTCGGTGATACGTGAAGCCTACCACAGTTTCGTTTCAAAAGCTCTCTCCTCTCATCTTCGCAATACACCTTTAAGGGCCAATTGTGACCCCCTTAATTTGCCTATAAAAAATCTCTTCGGCAGCCTTGTTTGGACCATAGATCCCTACTTAGGGTCCGAGTTTGAAAATTATACCTTGATATTAAAGGGAGCTAGGAGGTCTTGAAATTTGAACCTTTTTCGAGCCATTTTATTTTTTGATTCTTTTTTTTTATTATTTCATTACGCTTTCTTTGCAGGATTTCACACACGGAAAACACCCCATGCGTGCTAGAATATCCGAAATGTTGCCAAAGAAGTCGAAAAAGAACAAACAAGCTGATTTTCCTGGATTTTTCCAGTTTTTTCCCATTTTTCCAACTAAAAAAATTATTTCCTACATGCAGGACCCTCCAGAATATTGAAAAACACATCAAAAAAAGTAATATAATTTAAAATAAAAAATAAAAAATAAAAAAATTTTGAAATTTTGTCCGTCCCTGGGATTCGAACACAGTACTCCTCCCTCCAGCTGTGAACTTGCTTGTCTGGTGGCCTTCCTTCCTGTCCTCGGTGATACGTGAAGCCTACCACAGTTTCGTTTCAAAAGCTCTCTCCTCTCATCTTCGCAATACACCTTTAAGGGCCAATTGTGACCCCCTTAATTTGCCTATAAAAAATCTCTTCGGCAGCCTTGTTTGGACCATAGATCCCTACTTAGGGTCCGAGTTTGAAAATTATACCTTGATATTAAAGGGAGCTAGGAGGTCTTGAAATTTGAACCTTTTTCGAGCCATTTTATTTTTTGATTCTTTTTTTTTATTATTTCATTACGCTTTCTTTGCAGGATTTCACACACGGAAAACACCCCATGCGTGCTAGAATATCCGAAATGTTGCCAAAGAAGTCGAAAAAGAACAAACAAGCTGATTTTCCTGGATTTTTCCAGTTTTTTCCCATTTTTCCAACTAAAAAAATTATTTCCTACATGCAGGACCCTCCAGAATATTGAAAAACACATCAAAAAAAGTAATATAATTTAAAATAAAAAATAAAAAATAAAAAAATTTTGAAATTTTGTCCGTCCCTGGGATTCGAACACAGTACTCCTCCCTCCAGCTGTGAACTTGCTTGTCTGGTGGCCTTCCTTCCTGTCCTCGGTGATACGTGAAGCCTACCACAGTTTCGTTTCAAAAGCTCTCTCCTCTCATCTTCGCAATACACCTTTAAGGGCCAATTGTGACCCCCTTAATTTGCCTATAAAAAATCTCTTCGGCAGCCTTGTTTGGACCATAGATCCCTACTTAGGGTCCGAGTTTGAAAATTATACCTTGATATTAAAGGGAGCTAGGAGGTCTTGAAATTTGAACCTTTTTCGAGCCATTTTATTTTTTGATTCTTTTTTTTTATTATTTCATTACGCTTTCTTTGCAGGATTTCACACACGGAAAACACCCCATGCGTGCTAGAATATCCGAAATGTTGCCAAAGAAGTCGAAAAAGAACAAACAAGCTGATTTTCCTGGATTTTTCCAGTTTTTTCCCATTTTTCCAACTAAAAAAATTATTTCCTACATGCAGGACCCTCCAGAATATTGAAAAACACATCAAAAAAAGTAATATAATTTAAAATAAAAAATAAAAAATAAAAAAATTTTGAAATTTTGTCCGTCCCTGGGATTCGAACACAGTACTCCTCCCTCCAGCTGTGAACTTGCTTGTCTGGTGGCCTTCCTTCCTGTCCTCGGTGATACGTGAAGCCTACCACAGTTTCGTTTCAAAAGCTCTCTCCTCTCATCTTCGCAATACACCTTTAAGGGCCAATTGTGACCCCCTTAATTTGCCTATAAAAAATCTCTTCGGCAGCCTTGTTTGGACCATAGATCCCTACTTAGGGTCCGAGTTTGAAAATTATACCTTGATATTAAAGGGAGCTAGGAGGTCTTGAAATTTGAACCTTTTTCGAGCCATTTTATTTTTTGATTCTTTTTTTTTATTATTTCATTACGCTTTCTTTGCAGGATTTCACACACGGAAAACACCCTATGCGTGCTAGAATATCCGAAATGTTGCCAAAGAAGTCGAAAAAGAACAAACAAGCTGATTTTCCTGGATTTTTCCAGTTTTTTCCCATTTTTCCAACTAAAAAAATTATTTCCTACATGCAGGACCCTCCAGAATATTGAAAAACACATCAAAAAAAGTAATATAATTTAAAATAAAAAATAAAAAATAAAAAAATTTTGAAATTTTGTCCGTCCCTGGGATTCGAACACAGTACTCCTCCCTCCAGCTGTGAACTTGCTTGTCTGGTGGCCTTCCTTCCTGTCCTCGGTGATACGTGAAGCCTACCACAGTTTCGTTTCAAAAGCTCTCTCCTCTCATCTTCGCAATACACCTTTAAGGGCCAATTGTGACCCCCTTAATTTGCCTATAAAAAATCTCTTCGGCAGCCTTGTTTGGACCATAGATCCCTACTTAGGGTCCGAGTTTGAAAATTATACCTTGATATTAAAGGGAGCTAGGAGGTCTTGAAATTTGAACCTTTTTCGAGCCATTTTATTTTTTGATTCTTTTTTTTTATTATTTCATTACGCTTTCTTTGCAGGATTTCACACACGGAAAACACCCCATGCGTGCTAGAATATCCGAAATGTTGCCAAAGAAGTCGAAAAAGAACAAACAAGCTGATTTTCCTGGATTTTTCCAGTTTTTTCCCATTTTTCCAACTAAAAAAATTATTTCCTACATGCAGGACCCTCCAGAATATTGAAAAACACATCAAAAAAAGTAATATAATTTAAAATAAAAAATAAAAAATAAAAAAATTTTGAAATTTTGTCCGTCCCTGGGATTCGAACACAGTACTCCTCCCTCCAGCTGTGAACTTGCTTGTCTGGTGGCCTTCCTTCCTGTCCTCGGTGATACGTGAAGCCTACCACAGTTTCGTTTCAAAAGCTCTCTCCTCTCATCTTCGCAATACACCTTTAAGGGCCAATTGTGACCCCCTTAATTTGCCTATAAAAAATCTCTTCGGCAGCCTTGTTTGGACCATAGATCCCTACTTAGGGTCCGAGTTTGAAAATTATACCTTGATATTAAAGGGAGCTAGGAGGTCTTGAAATTTGAACCTTTTTCGAGCCATTTTATTTTTTGATTCTTTTTTTTTATTATTTCATTACGCTTTCTTTGCAGGATTTCACACACGGAAAACACCCTATGCGTGCTAGAATATCCGAAATGTTGCCAAAGAAGTCGAAAAAGAACAAACAAGCTGATTTTCCTGGATTTTTCCAGTTTTTTCCCATTTTTCCAACTAAAAAAATTATTTCCTACATGCAGGACCCTCCAGAATATTGAAAAACACATCAAAAAAAGTAATATAATTTAAAATAAAAAATAAAAAATAAAAAAATTTTGAAATTTTGTCCGTCCCTGGGATTCGAACACAGTACTCCTCCCTCCAGCTGTGAACTTGCTTGTCTGGTGGCCTTCCTTCCTGTCCTCGGTGATACGTGAAGCCTACCACAGTTTCGTTTCAAAAGCTCTCTCCTCTCATCTTCGCAATACACCTTTAAGGGCCAATTGTGACCCCCTTAATTTGCCTATAAAAAATCTCTTCGGCAGCCTTGTTTGGACCATAGATCCCTACTTAGGGTCCGAGTTTGAAAATTATACCTTGATATTAAAGGGAGCTAGGAGGTCTTGAAATTTGAACCTTTTTCGAGCCATTTTATTTTTTGATTCTTTTTTTTTATTATTTCATTACGCTTTCTTTGCAGGATTTCACACACGGAAAACACCCCATGCGTGCTAGAATATCCGAAATGTTGCCAAAGAAGTCGAAAAAGAACAAACAAGCTGATTTTCCTGGATTTTTCCAGTTTTTTCCCATTTTTCCAACTAAAAAAATTATTTCCTACATGCAGGACCCTCCAGAATATTGAAAAACACATCAAAAAAAGTAATATAATTTAAAATAAAAAATAAAAAATAAAAAAATTTTGAAATTTTGTCCGTCCCTGGGATTCGAACACAGTACTCCTCCCTCCAGCTGTGAACTTGCTTGTCTGGTGGCCTTCCTTCCTGTCCTCGGTGATACGTGAAGCCTACCACAGTTTCGTTTCAAAAGCTCTCTCCTCTCATCTTCGCAATACACCTTTAAGGGCCAATTGTGACCCCCTTAATTTGCCTATAAAAAATCTCTTCGGCAGCCTTGTTTGGACCATAGATCCCTACTTAGGGTCCGAGTTTGAAAATTATACCTTGATATTAAAGGGAGCTAGGAGGTCTTGAAATTTGAACCTTTTTCGAGCCATTTTATTTTTTGATTCTTTTTTTTTATTATTTCATTACGCTTTCTTTGCAGGATTTCACACACGGAAAACACCCTATGCGTGCTAGAATATCCGAAATGTTGCCAAAGAAGTCGAAAAAGAACAAACAAGCTGATTTTCCTGGATTTTTCCAGTTTTTTCCCATTTTTCCAACTAAAAAAATTATTTCCTACATGCAGGACCCTCCAGAATATTGAAAAACACATCAAAAAAAGTAATATAATTTAAAATAAAAAATAAAAAATAAAAAAATTTTGAAATTTTGTCCGTCCCTGGGATTCGAACACAGTACTCCTCCCTCCAGCTGTGAACTTGCTTGTCTGGTGGCCTTCCTTCCTGTCCTCGGTGATACGTGAAGCCTACCACAGTTTCGTTTCAAAAGCTCTCTCCTCTCATCTTCGCAATACACCTTTAAGGGCCAATTGTGACCCCCTTAATTTGCCTATAAAAAATCTCTTCGGCAGCCTTGTTTGGACCATAGATCCCTACTTAGGGTCCGAGTTTGAAAATTATACCTTGATATTAAAGGGAGCTAGGAGGTCTTGAAATTTGAACCTTTTTCGAGCCATTTTATTTTTTGATTCTTTTTTTTTATTATTTCATTACGCTTTCTTTGCAGGATTTCACACACGGAAAACACCCTATGCGTGCTAGAATATCCGAAATGTTGCCAAAGAAGTCGAAAAAGAACAAACAAGCTGATTTTCCTGGATTTTTCCAGTTTTTTCCCATTTTTCCAACTAAAAAAATTATTTCCTACATGCAGGACCCTCCAGAATATTGAAAAACACATCAAAAAAAGTAATATAATTTAAAATAAAAAATAAAAAATAAAAAAATTTTGAAATTTTGTCCGTCCCTGGGATTCGAACACAGTACTCCTCCCTCCAGCTGTGAACTTGCTTGTCTGGTGGCCTTCCTTCCTGTCCTCGGTGATACGTGAAGCCTACCACAGTTTCGTTTCAAAAGCTCTCTCCTCTCATCTTCGCAATACACCTTTAAGGGCCAATTGTGACCCCCTTAATTTGCCTATAAAAAATCTCTTCGGCAGCCTTGTTTGGACCATAGATCCCTACTTAGGGTCCGAGTTTGAAAATTATACCTTGATATTAAAGGGAGCTAGGAGGTCTTGAAATTTGAACCTTTTTCGAGCCATTTTATTTTTTGATTCTTTTTTTTTATTATTTCATTACGCTTTCTTTGCAGGATTTCACACACGGAAAACACCCTATGCGTGCTAGAATATCCGAAATGTTGCCAAAGAAGTCGAAAAAGAACAAACAAGCTGATTTTCCTGGATTTTTCCAGTTTTTTCCCATTTTTCCAACTAAAAAAATTATTTCCTACATGCAGGACCCTCCAGAATATTGAAAAACACATCAAAAAAAGTAATATAATTTAAAATAAAAAATAAAAAATAAAAAAATTTTGAAATTTTGTCCGTCCCTGGGATTCGAACACAGTACTCCTCCCTCCAGCTGTGAACTTGCTTGTCTGGTGGCCTTCCTTCCTGTCCTCGGTGATACGTGAAGCCTACCACAGTTTCGTTTCAAAAGCTCTCTCCTCTCATCTTCGCAATACACCTTTAAGGGCCAATTGTGACCCCCTTAATTTGCCTATAAAAAATCTCTTCGGCAGCCTTGTTTGGACCATAGATCCCTACTTAGGGTCCGAGTTTGAAAATTATACCTTGATATTAAAGGGAGCTAGGAGGTCTTGAAATTTGAACCTTTTTCGAGCCATTTTATTTTTTGATTCTTTTTTTTTATTATTTCATTACGCTTTCTTTGCAGGATTTCACACACGGAAAACACCCTATGCGTGCTAGAATATCCGAAATGTTGCCAAAGAAGTCGAAAAAGAACAAACAAGCTGATTTTCCTGGATTTTTCCAGTTTTTTCCCATTTTTCCAACTAAAAAAATTATTTCCTACATGCAGGACCCTCCAGAATATTGAAAAACACATCAAAAAAAGTAATATAATTTAAAATAAAAAATAAAAAATAAAAAAATTTTGAAATTTTGTCCGTCCCTGGGATTCGAACACAGTACTCCTCCCTCCAGCTGTGAACTTGCTTGTCTGGTGGCCTTCCTTCCTGTCCTCGGTGATACGTGAAGCCTACCACAGTTTCGTTTCAAAAGCTCTCTCCTCTCATCTTCGCAATACACCTTTAAGGGCCAATTGTGACCCCCTTAATTTGCCTATAAAAAATCTCTTCGGCAGCCTTGTTTGGACCATAGATCCCTACTTAGGGTCCGAGTTTGAAAATTATACCTTGATATTAAAGGGAGCTAGGAGGTCTTGAAATTTGAACCTTTTTCGAGCCATTTTATTTTTTGATTCTTTTTTTTTATTATTTCATTACGCTTTCTTTGCAGGATTTCACACACGGAAAACACCCTATGCGTGCTAGAATATCCGAAATGTTGCCAAAGAAGTCGAAAAAGAACAAACAAGCTGATTTTCCTGGATTTTTCCAGTTTTTTCCCATTTTTCCAACTAAAAAAATTATTTCCTACATGCAGGACCCTCCAGAATATTGAAAAACACATCAAAAAAAGTAATATAATTTAAAATAAAAAATAAAAAATAAAAAAATTTTGAAATTTTGTCCGTCCCTGGGATTCGAACACAGTACTCCTCCCTCCAGCTGTGAACTTGCTTGTCTGGTGGCCTTCCTTCCTGTCCTCGGTGATACGTGAAGCCTACCACAGTTTCGTTTCAAAAGCTCTCTCCTCTCATCTTCGCAATACACCTTTAAGGGCCAATTGTGACCCCCTTAATTTGCCTATAAAAAATCTCTTCGGCAGCCTTGTTTGGACCATAGATCCCTACTTAGGGTCCGAGTTTGAAAATTATACCTTGATATTAAAGGGAGCTAGGAGGTCTTGAAATTTGAACCTTTTTCGAGCCATTTTATTTTTTGATTCTTTTTTTTTATTATTTCATTACGCTTTCTTTGCAGGATTTCACACACGGAAAACACCCTATGCGTGCTAGAATATCCGAAATGTTGCCAAAGAAGTCGAAAAAGAACAAACAAGCTGATTTTCCTGGATTTTTCCAGTTTTTTCCCATTTTTCCAACTAAAAAAATTATTTCCTACATGCAGGACCCTCCAGAATATTGAAAAACACATCAAAAAAAGTAATATAATTTAAAATAAAAAATAAAAAATAAAAAAATTTTGAAATTTTGTCCGTCCCTGGGATTCGAACACAGTACTCCTCCCTCCAGCTGTGAACTTGCTTGTCTGGTGGCCTTCCTTCCTGTCCTCGGTGATACGTGAAGCCTACCACAGTTTCGTTTCAAAAGCTCTCTCCTCTCATCTTCGCAATACACCTTTAAGGGCCAATTGTGACCCCCTTAATTTGCCTATAAAAAATCTCTTCGGCAGCCTTGTTTGGACCATAGATCCCTACTTAGGGTCCGAGTTTGAAAATTATACCTTGATATTAAAGGGAGCTAGGAGGTCTTGAAATTTGAACCTTTTTCGAGCCATTTTATTTTTTGATTCTTTTTTTTTATTATTTCATTACGCTTTCTTTGCAGGATTTCACACACGGAAAACACCCTATGCGTGCTAGAATATCCGAAATGTTGCCAAAGAAGTCGAAAAAGAACAAACAAGCTGATTTTCCTGGATTTTTCCAGTTTTTTCCCATTTTTCCAACTAAAAAAATTATTTCCTACATGCAGGACCCTCCAGAATATTGAAAAACACATCAAAAAAAGTAATATAATTTAAAATAAAAAATAAAAAATAAAAAAATTTTGAAATTTTGTCCGTCCCTGGGATTCGAACACAGTACTCCTCCCTCCAGCTGTGAACTTGCTTGTCTGGTGGCCTTCCTTCCTGTCCTCGGTGATACGTGAAGCCTACCACAGTTTCGTTTCAAAAGCTCTCTCCTCTCATCTTCGCAATACACCTTTAAGGGCCAATTGTGACCCCCTTAATTTGCCTATAAAAAATCTCTTCGGCAGCCTTGTTTGGACCATAGATCCCTACTTAGGGTCCGAGTTTGAAAATTATACCTTGATATTAAAGGGAGCTAGGAGGTCTTGAAATTTGAACCTTTTTCGAGCCATTTTATTTTTTGATTCTTTTTTTTTATTATTTCATTACGCTTTCTTTGCAGGATTTCACACACGGAAAACACCCTATGCGTGCTAGAATATCCGAAATGTTGCCAAAGAAGTCGAAAAAGAACAAACAAGCTGATTTTCCTGGATTTTTCCAGTTTTTTCCCATTTTTCCAACTAAAAAAATTATTTCCTACATGCAGGACCCTCCAGAATATTGAAAAACACATCAAAAAAAGTAATATAATTTAAAATAAAAAATAAAAAATAAAAAAATTTTGAAATTTTGTCCGTCCCTGGGATTCGAACACAGTACTCCTCCCTCCAGCTGTGAACTTGCTTGTCTGGTGGCCTTCCTTCCTGTCCTCGGTGATACGTGAAGCCTACCACAGTTTCGTTTCAAAAGCTCTCTCCTCTCATCTTCGCAATACACCTTTAAGGGCCAATTGTGACCCCCTTAATTTGCCTATAAAAAATCTCTTCGGCAGCCTTGTTTGGACCATAGATCCCTACTTAGGGTCCGAGTTTGAAAATTATACCTTGATATTAAAGGGAGCTAGGAGGTCTTGAAATTTGAACCTTTTTCGAGCCATTTTATTTTTTGATTCTTTTTTTTTATTATTTCATTACGCTTTCTTTGCAGGATTTCACACACGGAAAACACCCTATGCGTGCTAGAATATCCGAAATGTTGCCAAAGAAGTCGAAAAAGAACAAACAAGCTGATTTTCCTGGATTTTTCCAGTTTTTTCCCATTTTTCCAACTAAAAAAATTATTTCCTACATGCAGGACCCTCCAGAATATTGAAAAACACATCAAAAAAAGTAATATAATTTAAAATAAAAAATAAAAAATAAAAAAATTTTGAAATTTTGTCCGTCCCTGGGATTCGAACACAGTACTCCTCCCTCCAGCTGTGAACTTGCTTGTCTGGTGGCCTTCCTTCCTGTCCTCGGTGATACGTGAAGCCTACCACAGTTTCGTTTCAAAAGCTCTCTCCTCTCATCTTCGCAATACACCTTTAAGGGCCAATTGTGACCCCCTTAATTTGCCTATAAAAAATCTCTTCGGCAGCCTTGTTTGGACCATAGATCCCTACTTAGGGTCCGAGTTTGAAAATTATACCTTGATATTAAAGGGAGCTAGGAGGTCTTGAAATTTGAACCTTTTTCGAGCCATTTTATTTTTTGATTCTTTTTTTTTATTATTTCATTACGCTTTCTTTGCAGGATTTCACACACGGAAAACACCCTATGCGTGCTAGAATATCCGAAATGTTGCCAAAGAAGTCGAAAAAGAACAAACAAGCTGATTTTCCTGGATTTTTCCAGTTTTTTCCCATTTTTCCAACTAAAAAAATTATTTCCTACATGCAGGACCCTCCAGAATATTGAAAAACACATCAAAAAAAGTAATATAATTTAAAATAAAAAATAAAAAATAAAAAAATTTTGAAATTTTGTCCGTCCCTGGGATTCGAACACAGTACTCCTCCCTCCAGCTGTGAACTTGCTTGTCTGGTGGCCTTCCTTCCTGTCCTCGGTGATACGTGAAGCCTACCACAGTTTCGTTTCAAAAGCTCTCTCCTCTCATCTTCGCAATACACCTTTAAGGGCCAATTGTGACCCCCTTAATTTGCCTATAAAAAATCTCTTCGGCAGCCTTGTTTGGACCATAGATCCCTACTTAGGGTCCGAGTTTGAAAATTATACCTTGATATTAAAGGGAGCTAGGAGGTCTTGAAATTTGAACCTTTTTCGAGCCATTTTATTTTTTGATTCTTTTTTTTTATTATTTCATTACGCTTTCTTTGCAGGATTTCACACACGGAAAACACCCTATGCGTGCTAGAATATCCGAAATGTTGCCAAAGAAGTCGAAAAAGAACAAACAAGCTGATTTTCCTGGATTTTTCCAGTTTTTTCCCATTTTTCCAACTAAAAAAATTATTTCCTACATGCAGGACCCTCCAGAATATTGAAAAACACATCAAAAAAAGTAATATAATTTAAAATAAAAAATAAAAAATAAAAAAATTTTGAAATTTTGTCCGTCCCTGGGATTCGAACACAGTACTCCTCCCTCCAGCTGTGAACTTGCTTGTCTGGTGGCCTTCCTTCCTGTCCTCGGTGATACGTGAAGCCTACCACAGTTTCGTTTCAAAAGCTCTCTCCTCTCATCTTCGCAATACACCTTTAAGGGCCAATTGTGACCCCCTTAATTTGCCTATAAAAAATCTCTTCGGCAGCCTTGTTTGGACCATAGATCCCTACTTAGGGTCCGAGTTTGAAAATTATACCTTGATATTAAAGGGAGCTAGGAGGTCTTGAAATTTGAACCTTTTTCGAGCCATTTTATTTTTTGATTCTTTTTTTTTTATTATTTCATTACGCTTTCTTTGCAGGATTTCACACACGGAAAACACCCTATGCGTGCTAGAATATCCGAAATGTTGCCAAAGAAGTCGAAAAAGAACAAACAAGCTGATTTTCCTGGATTTTTCCAGTTTTTTCCCATTTTTCCAACTAAAAAAATTATTTCCTACATGCAGGACCCTCCAGAATATTGAAAAACACATCAAAAAAAGTAATATAATTTAAAATAAAAAATAAAAAATAAAAAAATTTTGAAATTTTGTCCGTCCCTGGGATTCGAACACAGTACTCCTCCCTCCAGCTGTGAACTTGCTTGTCTGGTGGCCTTCCTTCCTGTCCTCGGTGATACGTGAAGCCTACCACAGTTTCGTTTCAAAAGCTCTCTCCTCTCATCTTCGCAATACACCTTTAAGGGCCAATTGTGACCCCCTTAATTTGCCTATAAAAAATCTCTTCGGCAGCCTTGTTTGGACCATAGATCCCTACTTAGGGTCCGAGTTTGAAAATTATACCTTGATATTAAAGGGAGCTAGGAGGTCTTGAAATTTGAACCTTTTTCGAGCCATTTTATTTTTTGATTCTTTTTTTTTATTATTTCATTACGCTTTCTTTGCAGGATTTCACACACGGAAAACACCCTATGCGTGCTAGAATATCCGAAATGTTGCCAAAGAAGTCGAAAAAGAACAAACAAGCTGATTTTCCTGGATTTTTCCAGTTTTTTCCCATTTTTCCAACTAAAAAAATTATTTCCTACATGCAGGACCCTCCAGAATATTGAAAAACACATCAAAAAAAGTAATATAATTTAAAATAAAAAATAAAAAATAAAAAAATTTTGAAATTTTGTCCGTCCCTGGGATTCGAACACAGTACTCCTCCCTCCAGCTGTGAACTTGCTTGTCTGGTGGCCTTCCTTCCTGTCCTCGGTGATACGTGAAGCCTACCACAGTTTCGTTTCAAAAGCTCTCTCCTCTCATCTTCGCAATACACCTTTAAGGGCCAATTGTGACCCCCTTAATTTGCCTATAAAAAATCTCTTCGGCAGCCTTGTTTGGACCATAGATCCCTACTTAGGGTCCGAGTTTGAAAATTATACCTTGATATTAAAGGGAGCTAGGAGGTCTTGAAATTTGAACCTTTTTCGAGCCATTTTATTTTTTGATTCTTTTTTTTTATTATTTCATTACGCTTTCTTTGCAGGATTTCACACACGGAAAACACCCTATGCGTGCTAGAATATCCGAAATGTTGCCAAAGAAGTCGAAAAAGAACAAACAAGCTGATTTTCCTGGATTTTTCCAGTTTTTTCCCATTTTTCCAACTAAAAAAATTATTTCCTACATGCAGGACCCTCCAGAATATTGAAAAACACATCAAAAAAAGTAATATAATTTAAAATAAAAAATAAAAAAATTTTGAAATTTTGTCCGTCCCTGGGATTCGAACACAGTACTCCTCCCTCCAGCTGTGAACTTGCTTGTCTGGTGGCCTTCCTTCCTGTCCTCGGTGATACGTGAAGCCTACCACAGTTTCGTTTCAAAAGCTCTCTCCTCTCATCTTCGCAATACACCTTTAAGGGCCAATTGTGACCCCCTTAATTTGCCTATAAAAAATCTCTTCGGCAGCCTTGTTTGGACCATAGATCCCTACTTAGGGTCCGAGTTTGAAAATTATACCTTGATATTAAAGGGAGCTAGGAGGTCTTGAAATTTGAACCTTTTTCGAGCCATTTTATTTTTTGATTCTTTTTTTTTATTATTTCATTACGCTTTCTTTGCAGGATTTCACACACGGAAAACACCCCATGCGTGCTAGAATATCCGAAATGTTGCCAAAGAAGTCGAAAAAGAACAAACAAGCTGATTTTCCTGGATTTTTCCAGTTTTTTCCCATTTTTCCAACTAAAAAAATTATTTCCTACATGCAGGACCCTCCAGAATATTGAAAAACACATCAAAAAAAGTAATATAATTTAAAATAAAAAATAAAAAATAAAAAAATTTTGAAATTTTGTCCGTCCCTGGGATTCGAACACAGTACTCCTCCCTCCAGCTGTGAACTTGCTTGTCTGGTGGCCTTCCTTCCTGTCCTCGGTGATACGTGAAGCCTACCACAGTTTCGTTTCAAAAGCTCTCTCCTCTCATCTTCGCAATACACCTTTAAGGGCCAATTGTGACCCCCTTAATTTGCCTATAAAAAATCTCTTCGGCAGCCTTGTTTGGACCATAGATCCCTACTTAGGGTCCGAGTTTGAAAATTATACCTTGATATTAAAGGGAGCTAGGAGGTCTTGAAATTTGAACCTTTTTCGAGCCATTTTATTTTTTGATTCTTTTTTTTTATTATTTCATTACGCTTTCTTTGCAGGATTTCACACACGGAAAACACCCTATGCGTGCTAGAATATCCGAAATGTTGCCAAAGAAGTCGAAAAAGAACAAACAAGCTGATTTTCCTGGATTTTTCCAGTTTTTTCCCATTTTTCCAACTAAAAAAATTATTTCCTACATGCAGGACCCTCCAGAATATTGAAAAACACATCAAAAAAAGTAATATAATTTAAAATAAAAAATAAAAAATAAAAAAATTTTGAAATTTTGTCCGTCCCTGGGATTCGAACACAGTACTCCTCCCTCCAGCTGTGAACTTGCTTGTCTGGTGGCCTTCCTTCCTGTCCTCGGTGATACGTGAAGCCTACCACAGTTTCGTTTCAAAAGCTCTCTCCTCTCATCTTCGCAATACACCTTTAAGGGCCAATTGTGACCCCCTTAATTTGCCTATAAAAAATCTCTTCGGCAGCCTTGTTTGGACCATAGATCCCTACTTAGGGTCCGAGTTTGAAAATTATACCTTGATATTAAAGGGAGCTAGGAGGTCTTGAAATTTGAACCTTTTTCGAGCCATTTTATTTTTTGATTCTTTTTTTTTATTATTTCATTACGCTTTCTTTGCAGGATTTCACACACGGAAAACACCCCATGCGTGCTAGAATATCCGAAATGTTGCCAAAGAAGTCGAAAAAGAACAAACAAGCTGATTTTCCTGGATTTTTCCAGTTTTTTCCCATTTTTCCAACTAAAAAAATTATTTCCTACATGCAGGACCCTCCAGAATATTGAAAAACACATCAAAAAAAGTAATATAATTTAAAATAAAAAATAAAAAATAAAAAAATTTTGAAATTTTGTCCGTCCCTGGGATTCGAACACAGTACTCCTCCCTCCAGCTGTGAACTTGCTTGTCTGGTGGCCTTCCTTCCTGTCCTCGGTGATACGTGAAGCCTACCACAGTTTCGTTTCAAAAGCTCTCTCCTCTCATCTTCGCAATACACCTTTAAGGGCCAATTGTGACCCCCTTAATTTGCCTATAAAAAATCTCTTCGGCAGCCTTGTTTGGACCATAGATCCCTACTTAGGGTCCGAGTTTGAAAATTATACCTTGATATTAAAGGGAGCTAGGAGGTCTTGAAATTTGAACCTTTTTCGAGCCATTTTATTTTTTGATTCTTTTTTTTTATTATTTCATTACGCTTTCTTTGCAGGATTTCACACACGGAAAACACCCCATGCGTGCTAGAATATCCGAAATGTTGCCAAAGAAGTCGAAAAAGAACAAACAAGCTGATTTTCCTGGATTTTTCCAGTTTTTTCCCATTTTTCCAACTAAAAAAATTATTTCCTACATGCAGGACCCTCCAGAATATTGAAAAACACATCAAAAAAAGTAATATAATTTAAAATAAAAAATAAAAAATAAAAAAATTTTGAAATTTTGTCCGTCCCTGGGATTCGAACACAGTACTCCTCCCTCCAGCTGTGAACTTGCTTGTCTGGTGGCCTTCCTTCCTGTCCTCGGTGATACGTGAAGCCTACCACAGTTTCGTTTCAAAAGCTCTCTCCTCTCATCTTCGCAATACACCTTTAAGGGCCAATTGTGACCCCCTTAATTTGCCTATAAAAAATCTCTTCGGCAGCCTTGTTTGGACCATAGATCCCTACTTAGGGTCCGAGTTTGAAAATTATACCTTGATATTAAAGGGAGCTAGGAGGTCTTGAAATTTGAACCTTTTTCGAGCCATTTTATTTTTTGATTCTTTTTTTTTATTATTTCATTACGCTTTCTTTGCAGGATTTCACACACGGAAAACACCCCATGCGTGCTAGAATATCCGAAATGTTGCCAAAGAAGTCGAAAAAGAACAAACAAGCTGATTTTCCTGGATTTTTCCAGTTTTTTCCCATTTTTCCAACTAAAAAAATTATTTCCTACATGCAGGACCCTCCAGAATATTGAAAAACACATCAAAAAAAGTAATATAATTTAAAATAAAAAATAAAAAATAAAAAAATTTTGAAATTTTGTCCGTCCCTGGGATTCGAACACAGTACTCCTCCCTCCAGCTGTGAACTTGCTTGTCTGGTGGCCTTCCTTCCTGTCCTCGGTGATACGTGAAGCCTACCACAGTTTCGTTTCAAAAGCTCTCTCCTCTCATCTTCGCAATACACCTTTAAGGGCCAATTGTGACCCCCTTAATTTGCCTATAAAAAATCTCTTCGGCAGCCTTGTTTGGACCATAGATCCCTACTTAGGGTCCGAGTTTGAAAATTATACCTTGATATTAAAGGGAGCTAGGAGGTCTTGAAATTTGAACCTTTTTCGAGCCATTTTATTTTTTGATTCTTTTTTTTTATTATTTCATTACGCTTTCTTTGCAGGATTTCACACACGGAAAACACCCCATGCGTGCTAGAATATCCGAAATGTTGCCAAAGAAGTCGAAAAAGAACAAACAAGCTGATTTTCCTGGATTTTTCCAGTTTTTTCCCATTTTTCCAACTAAAAAAATTATTTCCTACATGCAGGACCCTCCAGAATATTGAAAAACACATCAAAAAAAGTAATATAATTTAAAATAAAAAATAAAAAATAAAAAAATTTTGAAATTTTGTCCGTCCCTGGGATTCGAACACAGTACTCCTCCCTCCAGCTGTGAACTTGCTTGTCTGGTGGCCTTCCTTCCTGTCCTCGGTGATACGTGAAGCCTACCACAGTTTCGTTTCAAAAGCTCTCTCCTCTCATCTTCGCAATACACCTTTAAGGGCCAATTGTGACCCCCTTAATTTGCCTATAAAAAATCTCTTCGGCAGCCTTGTTTGGACCATAGATCCCTACTTAGGGTCCGAGTTTGAAAATTATACCTTGATATTAAAGGGAGCTAGGAGGTCTTGAAATTTGAACCTTTTTCGAGCCATTTTATTTTTTGATTCTTTTTTTTTATTATTTCATTACGCTTTCTTTGCAGGATTTCACACACGGAAAACACCCTATGCGTGCTAGAATATCCGAAATGTTGCCAAAGAAGTCGAAAAAGAACAAACAAGCTGATTTTCCTGGATTTTTCCAGTTTTTTCCCATTTTTCCAACTAAAAAAATTATTTCCTACATGCAGGACCCTCCAGAATATTGAAAAACACATCAAAAAAAGTAATATAATTTAAAATAAAAAATAAAAAATAAAAAAATTTTGAAATTTTGTCCGTCCCTGGGATTCGAACACAGTACTCCTCCCTCCAGCTGTGAACTTGCTTGTCTGGTGGCCTTCCTTCCTGTCCTCGGTGATACGTGAAGCCTACCACAGTTTCGTTTCAAAAGCTCTCTCCTCTCATCTTCGCAATACACCTTTAAGGGCCAATTGTGACCCCCTTAATTTGCCTATAAAAAATCTCTTCGGCAGCCTTGTTTGGACCATAGATCCCTACTTAGGGTCCGAGTTTGAAAATTATACCTTGATATTAAAGGGAGCTAGGAGGTCTTGAAATTTGAACCTTTTTCGAGCCATTTTATTTTTTGATTCTTTTTTTTTATTATTTCATTACGCTTTCTTTGCAGGATTTCACACACGGAAAACACCCTATGCGTGCTAGAATATCCGAAATGTTGCCAAAGAAGTCGAAAAAGAACAAACAAGCTGATTTTCCTGGATTTTTCCAGTTTTTTCCCATTTTTCCAACTAAAAAAATTATTTCCTACATGCAGGACCCTCCAGAATATTGAAAAACACATCAAAAAAAGTAATATAATTTAAAATAAAAAATAAAAAATAAAAAAATTTTGAAATTTTGTCCGTCCCTGGGATTCGAACACAGTACTCCTCCCTCCAGCTGTGAACTTGCTTGTCTGGTGGCCTTCCTTCCTGTCCTCGGTGATACGTGAAGCCTACCACAGTTTCGTTTCAAAAGCTCTCTCCTCTCATCTTCGCAATACACCTTTAAGGGCCAATTGTGACCCCCTTAATTTGCCTATAAAAAATCTCTTCGGCAGCCTTGTTTGGACCATAGATCCCTACTTAGGGTCCGAGTTTGAAAATTATACCTTGATATTAAAGGGAGCTAGGAGGTCTTGAAATTTGAACCTTTTTCGAGCCATTTTATTTTTTTATTCTTTTTTTTTTATTATCCCATTACGCTTTCTTTGCAGGATTTCACACACGGAAAACACCCCATGCATGCTAGAATATCCAAAATGTTACGAAAGAAGTTGAAAAAGAGCAAATAAACTGATTTTCCCATTTTCCCTATAAAAAAAAAATTATTTCCTACTAGCTGGACACTCCAGAATTTAGAAAAACACATAAAAAAAAATAATATAATTTAAAATAAACAAAACAAAAAAATCTTGTCCGTCCCTGGGATTCGAACCCAGGACCTCTCCCTCCAACAGCGAACTTGCCTTTCTGGTGGCCTACCTTCCAGTCCACGGTGATACGTGAAGCCTACCACAGTTTCGCTTCAAAAGCTCTTTCTTCTCATCTTCGCAATATACATTTAGGGGCCCACTGTGACCCCCTAATTGGCCTATAAAAATTCTCTTCGGCAGCCTTGTTTGGACCATAGATCCCTACTTAGGGTCTGTGTTTGTAAATTATACCTTTACATTAAAGGGAGCTAGCAGCCTTGCTTGAACCATAGACCCCTACTTAGGGTCCGAGTTTGAAAATTATACCTTGATATTAAAGGGAGCTAGGAGGTCTTAAATCTTGAACCTTTTTCGAGACATTTTATTTTTTCATTCTTTTTTTTTTATTATTCCATTACGCTTTCTTTGCTGGATTTCAAACACAGAAAACATCCCATGCATGCTAGAATATCCAAAATGTCACAAAAGAAGTCGAAAAAGAGCAAATAAACTGATTTTCCTGGATTTTTCAAAATTTTTCCCATTTTCCCAATAAAAAAAATTATTTCCTACATGCTGGACCCTCCAGAATATCGAAAAGCATATAAAAAAAATAATATAATTTAAAATAAACAAAAAAAAAAGAAAAAAGAAAATTTTTTGAAAATTTGTCGGTCCCTGGGATTCGAACCCATGATCCCTCCCTCCAGCAGCGAACTTGCTTGTCTGGTGGCCTACCTTCCAGTCCACGGTGATACGTGAAGCCTACCACAGTTTCGCTTCAAAAGCTCTCTCCTCTCATCTTCGCAATATACATTTAGGGGCCCACTGTGATCCCCCTAATTGGCCTATAAAAATTTTCTTTTTCAGCCATGCTTGGATCATAGACCCCTACATAGGGTCCGAGTTTGAAAATTATACCTTGATATTAAAGGGAGCTAGGGGGTCTCGAAATTTGAACCTCACTTGCGCCATTTTATTTTTTTATTCCTTTTTTTTATTGTTCCATTACGCTTTCTTTGCTGGATTTTACACACAGAACACCCCAGGCATGCTAGAATATCCAAAATGTTGCAAAAAGAGTCGAAAAAGCGGAAATAAACTGATTTTCCAGGATTTTTCCAGTTTCTTCCTATTTCCCATTTAAAAAAATTATTTCCTTCACCCTCCAGAATATCGAAAAACACATTAAAAAAATAATATAACGTAAAATAAACAAAAGATGAAAAAAAAGGAAATTTTTTGAAAGCTCGTCCATCCATGGGATTCGAACCCAGGACCCCACCCTCCAGCAGCAAACTTGCTTGACCGACGGTCTACCCCTCTGCATACCCTCCAACTTATGAGGATTTTGAAAATAATTCTTTCTAGTGGTAGAGAACCAAAGTAGACATTTTTAAAGCAAATGGATCTCTCATAAAACTTTTATCAGAACTTAAGAATCTAGCCATATAGCCTGCACTTTTATAAGTAATAGTGGACAAGTTACGCTAAAATTAATTTTTTTTAAATATTAAGACATTAATTTTGCTACCGTCTGAAAAGAAGATTTCTGAAACTACGGAAATTCCGTAGCAGTTGGAGGGTATGCCTCTGTCCACGGTGATACGTCAAGCCTGCCTCAGTTTCGCTTCAAAAGCCCTCTCAGCCTATAATTACTTTCTACTGTAGGACGCACTAGTAACCGGTAATATAATACCTGGTCCAATATGAATATTACAGGTCAATATTAAGGTGAGATATTGGGACATGTTGTGATAAATATTGACTTCGAATTTCCTCATTTTAGCGCTATTTAATTCTTTCTTATATATATGCATACATAGTAACTTATTGGACCAAATCCCAGGCCCTTTAATAAACTTACAATTTTTTCCTCTGGTGGGGTACACTAATACCCGGTAATATAATATCTGGTCGAACATGAATATTATGCGTCAATATTAAGGAGAGATTTTGTGTCATGTCTTCATAAAGTATATTGACTTCGAATTTCCTCATTTTAACGCTATTTAACACACTATTGTGTATATGCATACATAGTATATTATAGGACCACATTCTAGGCCCCCTAATGAACCTATAATTATTTCCTCAGGTAGGGTATAATAATATCCGTTAATCTAATACCTGGTCCAATATGAATATTATGGGTGAATATTAAGGGGAGATTTCGTGACATGTGTTGATAAAGAATATTGACTACGAATTTCCTCATTTTAACGCTATTTAACGCACTCTTATGTATATGCGTACATAGTAACTTATAGGACCACATTCTAGGCCCCTTAATAAACCCATAATTATTTCCTCTGGTAGGATACGCTAATACCCGGTAGTATATGACCTGGTCCAATATAAATATTATGGGTTGAAATCAAGGAGAGATACACTGGTTATCATAAATTAAGGAAAAATCACAAAAATAGCGATAACTCTTTCAAAAGTAAGCCAAACCGTGCAAAATTTGCATATGTTGTCCACTAAGAGTAGCTGAGTAAAATTGCAATATGCAAATTAGTGGCGCTGCACTCGGCTTACGTCATCTGCCTGGAGCATAAAAGTCCAAGTTTGAGAGAAAGCACACAAATTTTACTGTGATTGCGACATTGAAAATCTGAGATAGCCAATTCGTAATAATGACCTCTAGGCATCATTTGCCTGAAGAACTACGATGGAGAGCCATCGGGAGACTAGAGGCAGGGCAGAGTCAATCAGAAGTGGCCAGATGGCTAAATGTGAGTCCATCTGTGGTTCATAGACTTTGGAGGCAATTTCAAACCACAGATTCGGCATCTAGGAGGTTCAGTCAAGGACGGCCAACTGTTACGACCAGTGCCGATGACCGATATTTGACATTAAGTGCACGCAGGAATAGAACCGCTACTCCGACACATCTTAGATCCTCTCTTGCTGCAGCCACCGGAAGGTTGGTGTCAACGTCAACTGTGCGCAGAAGGCTCCACGAAGGTGGTCTGTATGCGAGACGACCAGCCATTTGCGTGCTGCTCACATCACGCCATAGGAGAGACCGTTTGCAGTGGGCCCGACAACATGTCCACTGGACGTCAGATCAATGGAGGCCTGTTCTCTTTACGGATGAGTCCAGGTTTAGTCTAGAAAGTGACAGTAGACGTTATTTGATATGGAGAGAACCTGGGACCCGTTATCATCCATCAAACATCCGTGAAAGAGATGCATACGGAAGAGGCAGTGTCTGTGTTTGGGGAGGCATATCCTTCGGAGGGCGCACATACCTCCATGTCTTTCCAAGGGGAACCGTGAATGCTCAGGTTTATCGAGACAACATCCTTGATGCTTATGTGCGCCCATATGCCGGGGCAATTGGTGATTGCTTCCTGTTACAGGACGATAATGCAAGACCACACAGAGCTCGCATTGTTGATGATTATCTTCAACAGGAAACAATTACTCGCATGGAGTGGCCAGCTCGATCCCCGGACTTGAATCCTATCGAGCACGTTTGGGATGCTCTAGGGAGGCGTGTATCTGCCATCAATCCGCCCCCTCAGACCCTTGCCACGCTTGCAACTGCTTTACAAGAGCAATGGCTCTCACTTCCTATTGAACTGATAGACCGCATAATTGAAAGCATCACACATCGCTGTTTGTGCTGTATTGCTTCTAGAGGCAATCATATTCCATATTAAAGGTACTTTTTCTATTGCAAACCGATACTTCCAATTTGTTTATTTTATACATGTGCTAATTTCTATACTACTATTAATGTCTGATAATTTCTTTTTATGTTGTTTAATACCTTACTATGTGTTGTATATTGTGGGTAAGTTTCATAAAATTCCATGTGTAATTTCTTGAGTTATCGCGATTTTTGTGAATTTTCCTTAATTTATGATAACCAGTGTATATTAAAAAAAAAATTTAACTGAAAACATTATATTAACTGAATATAATTTTTAAATGTAGTGCCACATTTTGGACCCATAATTAATCTACAACTATATTCTTAACTGTGAGAGTATAGTATGATATAATATGTAACTTGATGTAACCTGACGTAGTTTGAAAATTATAGGTTAAGATAATATATCAGACACTAAATACGTCAATTTTGCATTAAAAAATACAATCAGATAACAAAAAATAGTATTTTAAAAAATATTCGTTTATTTATAATTATTTAGAAATGTATAATAAAGTATTTATTTAAATTTAAAATTGGTAGATGGCGCCATCAGTTTTATATCATATTAAGACACAGAATCGGTATGAAGATCTCTTGGGAAGAGCCTGTGGTGTGGGCCTAAAAAGGGCTCATATGCAGTGTTGCCAGATTAGGGGTTTCCCCCGTAAATTTAGGGGGATATTTTATCTTCAGTGGGTATCTTAGCGGGATTTGTTTTTAGGGGTTTCTTTTAGGGTTACTTGCGAATTTTACTAGTTTCAATTTGGTTTCGTTCTAATATCAAATCTATATTATATAAAACGCTAATACGTATGTATCAATAAAACCGATGATATTTATGAATTTATTAAGCATATTTAAAACTCAGTTTATTAATTAAACTAAAAGGTAAATGTTATTCCTAGTAAGTGGAAGTAGTTGTGCTTTTTTCATATTATACCCAATTGATAGGCTTCGGCGCGCAAGAGCACGTAGTGAGCAATATATGTCTAATCGGGTGAATTCTCACCGAATTATCAAAAAAATTCTCACAAAATTATCTTCATCGAAGCCGATGCTTTACATCCGGCTTTCAGTACTATTTCATATTGTTTTACAACACATGGTTTTAGCCCTCTGTTGGGAAAGACTTCAAAACAAAACTTACAACAGTTACTTTTCTCAACAACTGAAATTTAGAATAGTGTGATTAAGAAAAATATGTGAATTGTTTGCAATTTCAAATTAATATTGAAATGCACAGGTTTAGAATTTTCCACAGTGAAAAGTTTTCGGAACTTTAGTGTTCAAAAAAGTATACAAAAGCTGGACGTTAAGAAAGTATCCAATGAGCGAGCAAAGCGAGCATCGGATTGCGAAGCCATCCGAAACGAACTGCGAAAGCAGCTCCGGGGTTTGGCGAGCGACAGCAAGCAGGGAGCGAAGCCTCCTAGTGTTATATATTTTGCATAAAGCCGCTGAAAACAAATTGTATTTGACGCATATTTATTTTATTTAAAAAAAAGTCACTAAATTGTTTCAGTCAAATCAAGTCGATCCTGTAAAATTATTCGAGGATTTACATGAGTTAATTTTTTTTTCTTTTACAGCAAGTCATTGTACCGCAATAGTTAAGTAAAGTGAGCAATGATCAATGCATAATTTCAATTTTGAGTCGTTTTTAATGCAATGCATCCCTTTTGTTCGGATTTTCGCTACGACTTTAATTCTTTTGCAGTAAATATTGATTCCGAAATTATACGTAATGTTAAAGAATGCATAATTTTTGTTGTTAAATTGTGCAATGAAATTGAGAACAGAATACCAAACAATTTTAAAACATTAGAGTCTATTTTCACCGGATTCAACACGTAAATTTGTTATGGCAGGTATTACAGATATTGTTGCTAAATTTTCATCAATTTGTATGGATGGGTGATCGTGTAAAGCTAAGGGTGGTGGCGCTAGTGGTTAAATTGCTCTCGCAAGTTTTCCGGGTTACTGCTTCCGATATATTTTTACGCCGCAGATTGAAAAAACGCGCCATCATATTATTGCATCATATCTTTTGCAGTATTTCATATATACCAAGTTCTTTCTTTAAGCTTTTAAACTTCAGCATTATCATATTAATATTATAATCATTAGAATATTTTCTAATTAAGCTAACTTAAAAAGATATTTTTAAAGATATTTTTGGCGACATTTTATTCAAATGTAGCCAAATAAGGGATAAAATGCAAAACATGGCAAACTTTAAGAATTATTCACAATGAGATATTAACTTTCCAAAATTTTTTTTGGCCTTAGGACCTCTGAGAATCAATACATTCCTGAAAGCTCTAATGAATGGTACAATTATGTTTAGATTTGAACCTAAATTACAATAACAAAACTGCATAGAATATTAGGCTTGTTCACACATCGCCTCGTAGTCATAACATAAGCGGAGGGATACACCGGAAATTTTCTTAATTTCTTCCGGTTTAAGGACGCTTGTTATTGTTTACATGATAGGCCATCCATCCAATGATGTCGATGAAATATTTGCTGAGTGGAATTTACTCTCAAATGTAGATGATTTGAATTGTGATCCTACTGAATCTTTATGGGTAAAAATCAGTGAAATTAAAAATTCGTGGGGAAATTAAAAATTCAAACATATTTCGACTCTTGTTTTAGCTTTATTAAGTATTCCGTTTTCATATGCAGCTGTGGAGAGATGTTTCTCCACATTAAATATTATTAACGACAAATTGAGAAATAAATGTGTATAACTACAGCTGATGCTATTTTGCGCTTTCGATATGAACTTTCTAATGGTCCCGCAGTGGACTGATCGTTAAGACACGGTTCCCAGCAGATCACCGAAGTCAAGCATCACTGGGTGCAGTCAGTGTGCGGGTGGGTGACAACTTGGATCAGTCTGCGTAGGGACCGAGGGTGTGCGGTATTGGTCCTTGTTAAACTGTGCTACCGTAAATTGCTCGACTTCGCGCGCAGGTCTTCGGGCTACCGAAGCGGGGATGTCATCCCCCCCCCGCAGAGGATCGAAATTGTGATGGCATGTCTTCGGATCATCCTCCGGGATGTTTCCCAGACCGTCGCCAATAGCCCATTGTGCAGCTCTAGTGCGACGTAAATTAACAGCAACAACTCCCATGTTAGAAATGTTTAACAGAAAATATTGACGAAAATATGTTGATTGAAATGTAAAAAAGATTAATTTGGTTAATAAATATATATTATAGTCCCGCAGTGGACTGATCGTTAAGACACGATTCCCAGCAGATCACCGAAGTCAAGCATCACTGGCTACGGTCAGTGTGCGGGTGGGTGACCACTTGGATCAATCTGCGTAGGGACCGAGGGTGTGCGGTATTGGTCCTTGTTAAACTGTGCTACCATAAAGTGCTCGACTTCGCGCGCAGGTCGTCGGGCTACCGAAGCGAGGGTGCCATCCCCTCCGCAGAGGATCAAAATTGTGATGGCATGTCTTCGGATCATTCTCCGGGATGTTTCCCAGACCGTCGCCAATAGCCCATTGTGCAGCTCTAGTGCGACATAAATTTTGGGTTTTTTCCTAAATTGGGTATAATATAGCCTACGTCACAGGTTGTGTTGTTCCTACTAAATTTAACCCATGAACGGCATTTTCTGCGAGCCTAACTTCAAGCCACAAATAAACAAACGAAGTGTTCGATCGTTTAAATAGCTGCTCTCCAGATTTTATTGCATTATAAGGAAAAGTTATTGAAACTAAATACAACTAAATAAACAACAACAACTAAAACAAATAACAACAACTACTAATAACAATAACTAAATAAACAACAACTAAATTCCATTCGTTTAGCATTGCGTCATATGTTGCTCCTACTAAATCGAAGTAGTTGTGTTTTTTCCATATTATACCCAATTGTTAAAGGATTTTACAACGCCATCTGGGGGTGAACGGTTATCGTCATCTGGCAACACTAACTATTTATTTCTTGTTGTTCATATACTGTAATAATTTATTTTTTGATACATTTTGCATCTTCAGAGTGTTTCATCTTATGCAGAAAAAAGAAAATGTCTCTGGCAGAAAATGTAAACACAGATTTTCTTCCAATTATTTATGATGTAATTCGTAGGTAATATTTTCGAAAAGCAAATTTATAATTTCTTTTATAACTATGTCTTAAATCATTCCTTTCTATTTAGTAAATTTGTTGAACTGTTGTTTAGTAATTAAATCCGTGTTAACTGATCTTTCGAATGTTGTTAAAATTATTTCGTATTAGAAACTGCTTAAAACCATTATATGGTGCTTAGCGTTTTTAAAAAGTGTTTATTTATGCTTTTCGTTTTTTAAAAGACCTGTAAGGTGCTTTTTTATTGGGCGTTTTTAAAAAATGCTTAACTTTTCCTTTTTGAAAATGAGATTTTCACATTGTTCTTTCCTAGGGTTTCACAATTCATGCAAGCCCAATGCATTTCTACGTGCCGTCGGTCAGTAGCTTATGAAAGCACCGAACATTTTACGTGAAATAAATTGTTTGTTACGTGAAATTAATTGTAAACAGTTGTTGAGGGTATATTGAGCTGGGTTCCTTGAGATTTTTACACTCTCATGTGCAACTCTGCTGCATTTTGCAAGCTATTCTCAATTTCAGGCTTCATTTTCCACCCTCTGGAAACGAACCGAAAAATCTCTATCTTTTTTGGTGGCTAATATTCAAATATAAAAGTAGTAATATTTCTTTTAATTTACGAAAGCATATTTAAAATAAATTAAATTTTACTTTATTTTGTTAAATTTGAGCTAAATAATCATAACATTTTGAAAAAATTTGAAATTTATTAATGCTGGGGCAAAATGAGTGATCCGGCACTGCTAATATTGTTTTTAAAAAAAAAGAGTTCTTTGTCAGAAGCTAGTTATTTTATCATGATCATGTAAAGTCTTCGAAAATTATTTTGCATTTTGTTAATATATAGTTCTTAAAAATATTTTTAGTGCTTGAAAGGTGCTTATTTTTTGTTGAAAGATTTGACAACGCACCCTGCATTAACTGCCTAAGCACATTAAATTTTGGAAGATTTTTGAATGGTGATCTGTGGCAGAATAACCGCGAAATTTTGGCAATTTCCTATGAAGAACTAAAAAGAAAAGAAAAAACATCACAAAGGGAGATTAAAAGGGAACGTTGTCTTGATGTGCAATGTTTTGAATGCAATAGAAAGTTTTCTTACTCTTTACACTGCTTGATAGTATTTTTTTTTTTTTTAAATATAAGACTGCACTCCTTCCAACTACAAGTGCTAAGGCATCAAATAGATTTTAAACTTAGAATTCATTCTATGAATATATATCTATAAAACATTTAGCTACAAATCATAGTTTAAATTGGTCCCTTCTGTGATGTTTTTTTGTTTTGAAATCTTTTGCAAGCCCCCCCCCCTTCTTGCTTGATAACTGCCCGGAAGTTATCAAGATTTAATGGTTATTCTGCAGCAGATCTGGCTACAGGTATCTTCTCTGCACTGTTAGTATATGTGAATGTTTTTATAATAATATGTAGGTATAGGCTGAATAATAGTTCAAGCTAGATAATAAACATTTGGTTTGATGAATTGATTGTCTTGCTCTAGTTAAAATTTTGTGATAATAAAGCTTATTTTACCCTGCAATACCAGATACTCCTTTTCATGAGGATATTTCCGTATCGCGATCTGTGGTGCCATCTACAATCGCCAAAGTGCCGAATAAATTTTAAACTTGCAAATTTTTAAAAAAATAACATGTAGATGTTTGCCCCGAGGGTGGCTACGAGTTGTATCTTTCGAGTTGGTCCCTTTCTGAGATGTTTTTTTTTTTAGTTTCTCGCGCACCACTGCCCGGAAGTTTACAAGACTTGGTGATTATTCCTCCACCCCACCCCCACCCTTTTCATTAAACATAATATTGAATTGAGGAAAAAGAAACTGTTAAATGCTTTTATAGCATTTAACATAATTATGACATTATACTGGGCAGCGGCCCACGATAAAGGGACCAACTTGAAAGGTATAACACATAGCTACCCTTGGACAAACATCTACAGGTTTGTTTGTTTTTTTAAAAATTTGCCAGTTTAAAATCTCTTTGGCACCTTGAGGATTGTAGTTGGCATGATAGATCACAAAACGGAAATATCCCCAATATGTTTTGCGATTTTTCTTACTGCGTGTGAAAAATTTTTATCCTTGTTAGCTTTAGCAAATTTTTTGCATGCAGTGAGATTGACTTGCTTTTTTATGTTCTAACATCACTTTGCTAAAATTGGTTTCTAGTTTTTTTAGTTCTTAATATTTATGTTATTTTTCTGCACTCACATTACGATGAAATGTTATAATGTTCAGATAGTATAGTAAACAGCTGGAACATTTCTATTTTTTCTTAAGTTAAGAAAATATAAATATTTTATATTATTATTCTTTTGCATTAAAATTTGCCTTTATTCGAAGAGAGCAAATTTCATTTTTTTGTTTGTAGTTTGTCCTTTTTTTTTATATGGCATTGTATAGTTGTGCTATTTTGTATAACTCCATTACTGTGACTTTTGCATTGTATTGTATTAAGTCCTGTTTGCTATCCCATACATATAATGCTATTTTAATGTGAATTAGAGCATCCAAACTAAACTGTTTATTTCAATATAGAAAAAGAAATTCTGCTTTATTTATTCAGGGTGCATAGAGTTTTTAAAGGGTGCTTATTTTTTATTTGCCTCTTTTGAAAGCCCTTGAAGGTGCTTTTTTTTTTTTAGTCGTGGTTTGGAAAATATGCTTAATTTTCTATCTTTTAAAAAGTTTTTTTTTTCTTTGCCGTATTGATTGTCGTTCTAAATTACAAAAAAAAATTCTTGATTTTTTACAATTTTCTCTGCAATATTTATCGGAAACTAGTTATTTTATCATGATTTTGTAAAGTTTTGCAAAAATCTTTGAATTTTATTTATTTTAGGTTTATAAATTGAGATTTTTAAACGATGGCGAAAAATAATTTTACTGCTGCACAAATGCTAATTATGATTTTTTTTTTTTTTTTTTTTGAAAAATGATTAAAAATATTATTGAGCTCTTAAAAAATGCTTATTTTTTGTTGAAAGAATTAGCTATGCACCCTGTAACAGTTATATGAATATATGTTATTTAGTGAAAATGTCTGCCCATAAAAAGCCAAGCGTATGTTTGGAGCAGGAATTAAAAATTTTGAAGTAGATAGAAAATTATGTTTTTGTCAAAATCTAGTACTTATGAGCTTTTTGAGTAAATATTTGCTATTGTTTTGTGCCCTATGAAAGGGGCACAAAACTCACTCAAAATTAAAATCACTAGGAAGGGCTAAAATTAGATTTCTAGAACATCTCAAAGTCTTCTTTTAAATAAAACTACCGTGGAAATTTCCATCGGCAAATAGTTACTTAAATAAAGGAAACTTATCAGTCTTAAATTTAAACAAATGGTATTTTATCCATAACTAAGCCATTTTAGCATTAGCATTTACAATTAAACCTACATTAAAAATCATGAAATATGCATTAGTAATTGCTTTAAAAAAAATTTAAAAAAATCAACGACAGATTTACGCGAATCGAACTTCTCAAGTGCGTGTTTCATTTCGAGATTAGGTCATTGTAATAAATAATATCATGTAAAAAATATTAGATTTAAAAATTATGGAAATCAATAGCAATAGCTGCCAAAAATTCAATAGAATTATTACCTTCAAAAGTAAATATTCAAATAAGTGATTCAAATTTTCCATATTGTTTGATATGTATCGGGAAATGTGCATGAATATCAATAGCTGCCGAAAATACAATCGAAACACTACATCAATATACGATGCTACGGCGTAAATTAACTGAACGCGTCAAAGGAGTGATTATCTGAATACGTGATTCCTCTTCAGTATAATTTTCTTGGGCTTTCTGCAACATACCTCTCTTATACTAGCAGTAAATGGGACTCTTCAATAAAGGGTTACTAAATGCATGTTTTTATTTCGACATTCAGTTGTTGTAATAAATAATGTATTAAAAATAACAGATTTTAAAACTATGTGGAAATCAATAGTAATAACTGCATTAAAAAAATTAGGATGAAATTTTCTGCAGAAAAGAAAACCAAATTTTTTACCTCATTAATCTTTATTTTTCATTGTTCTCAAATAAGAATCGAAAAGGCTTTTTTTTTTTTTTACTTGGATGCACGAGAAAAGCATCTTTTGAACACAATTCTGAAGAAAAGATAAGATCTTTCGAAAATTTCTGCAGAAAAAAAAACTTTTTACTTTCCAAAAGAAAAATTTTTCTGTTCTGCAACAATGACGCCACAATTCTGCTACAGGGTTTACGATAAAATTGAGTGAAAATTTTTCAAAATCTTAGAAAATTTACCAAATTTCCCATTTTAAAGAACTTTTTAATATTTTGGTTTTCATGATTAGATGTTAATTAGGGTGGTTATTTATATAATTAATCAAGTCATTGCAAATTAATTATTTATCAATTAATCTGGTTGTTCTAAACTTTCTTGATCTGTATCAAATTGTAACATAGACTGATGATTTATAAATTAATGCTCATAATTTTTCTCTTCTAAGTTATATCATAGCTCTCAAAATATATTTTTTTTCAGCATCGAAAAGGAAATGTTTGAAAATGCTCAGAAACCTCAAGAATCTGTTGAAAGTAGCTTGAAAATTCCTGAATTTAGAACGAAGCTCCAACAATGCCGCGAGCAAATTCAAAAGCTCCCTGGGGTTGATTATACTAAAGAAGAACAAATAAGGAGGTTGGATGCTCTCCGAGAACAACTAGTGCAAAAAAGGGAACTGTTACTTAAGTATAAAAATATGTGCCATTTTGATAGTCCAAAAATATAAAATTTACCTTTATAAATTGTCTTTCTCTTTATTTATATATATATATATATAAATATTGTGATATTCTCTTCTGCGCAAATCGCTAACCTTTTTTTTAACATGTTAATCCTAAGAATCAAAGGTTGTTTCAATATTGCTAATTTCTATCTGAAAAGTGTGAGACAGTTTTGTTTCTATGACAAGAACTTTGAAAGTTTCAGAAATAAAGCAGAATACAGAAATTTAGTTGTGCAGCCAGTTCCAGATTTGAGTCAAAGCAAGATACAAGTAACTTCTGGATTGCCTTTTGCAACAAAAGCGGATGATGGTTTTTTTTACCATCTTCTGCAAAGGGAAAATGTCATGAAATTGTCACCATTGCAAGTAAAAGAAATTTTGAGTGTGCTTGCAAATAGCAAATTTGATGCAATAAAATATGCTTCTGTTCTCAAGTTCTTGGATGAAAAATGTGCATTAAGTGCTGAAAGATGGCCTTTGGATCTTTCTTTTTATATCCTTGATGCTTGGCTGATTATTTTGGGACAAAAAGCCTTCAGAAAACATTATTATTCTGCTATTACTAGCCAATGGAGTAGAAAAATTAAAAAATGTTCTAAGTCTAATTTGATATTGGTGCTTTATTTTATTGGAATGAGTAAGTCTGTACAACCTTTTTTAATGGATTCAGTTTTAGATCGCATGGAAAATATTTTATCAGAGTTGAGTGAAGAAGAAATAGCCCTAGCTTGTCTAAGTTTCTTTAAATGCAGCAAAAGAGTAAACTCAGTTCCTTTTTTGCAGCGATCTTGCCAAGCTGCAATGCACCTCCTTCAAAAGAACGACCAATTCAACGCGATCAGTGTCCTCAAGTGTTTACGTCTTTCACAGTATTACGATGAGCAATTGTACGAGAGTGTCGAAAGTTACGTTATAAAAAATTGCTCCACTTTTAACATGGTAGTGTGTAGCAATTTTCTCGCCTTGTTCGCAACACAAAACATTTACTGTGGAGAACTTTTTAATGTTTTGGAAGTGCAGGCCATTGCAGCATTAAATGAAGAAGTAGGTACTGAAAATTTAAAGACCCATCCATCCCTGAGGAGCCGCGTAAAGGACTTAGCTCGCTTTCTGTGGGCTCTGACCACAGTTGGACATCCTGTAATGGAAGATACTTTGACGTGCCTCACACGCCATATTGAAAAACGCCTAAAACTGGGTGAATATGAATCACAGCTTCCAGTCTTAGTGGATACTTTGCAATCTTTTGTGCTTGCCAATCACTACCCAGTGGATATTTTTTCATCAGGTTTAAATCATTCAACATTTAAAAGGATTTATAATGGTGATAAAGCAAAACCAAAATATCAGTTATATTTTGTTGGAAGGAGTGTCACGATAGAATGCCCAGAAATTTCTACTCTTACCTCAAATGCGACCCATCCTATCCCGAAGCAACTGGAAAAAGAAATCAAAGAGAGGAGAGGATTCGAAGAAATTCTAGCTTTTTTAAATCGTAGATTTCCTGCCAGCCTTATAAGAAGCTGTTATATTATGCCCCACATTATGATAGCAGGAATATTTTTTTCCTCAAAAGCTCACACGCCAAGTGCTAGTGTTAGTCATAATCCAATGCTCAATAGTGTAATATCCAAGCAAGTGCAAGACATTATCAAAAAATATGAGGAATGTATTTGTTTTGAAATATTAGATTCCTCGGTCTGTGCAGGTAAAAATGATCAGGTTATAGGGCTAATGCAGACAAAGATCCGTCAACTTAAAAAACTCAATTTCAAAGTGGTTGCCCTTTCATTAGATGAAATCAATAAAATTATACAGGCAAATATCCCCGATGATTGCGACATTAACAAATTGTTTCAGGAAAATTTTGTTTAAATACTATTCATGTTCATGGTTATTGTTTGAATACGTTTTCATTTTTGGTATAAGTAAAGTTTTATTTATGCTTCTTAAGCCCCTTTTTTTAGTGCTTTTAAAAATGTAATTTTATTTAGACATACAAGGTTAACAATTGTGCGTAGTTAATCTATTAACATAATGATAATACATTCTACAGTTCTTATTTGCCCCTATATCTTTAATTAATGTTTGTTTTGTCAAAAACTTGGTATACTTTTGCCCTCATTTATTAATGAAAATACGGAAGAAGATCTATGTAGCGCAATTCTCTGTAATCCACATTAATTTAACAACATTATAAGCAAACCTGAATTGATAAATTTGTTTGTTTTTAGTTCTTATGCTCTTGATCATGTAGTGTTAATGATAAATACTAAAATATGTATTCTTATGTTTTAAACTATTTGTTATTGAAAATTATTTTGAAGTATTAATTTTTATCCATTCCAGATATAAATATATATAGTATACTCCTGATTTCTAGAAAACCTTGTTATGTCAAAAAAATATTTTTCCGCTTGGCATTACATATCCATCTAATATTAATTTGAATTACTATGATGAAGAGTTTTTTCTCAAAACCTCGTTATGTCAAATATTTTTTGAAATAGAAAAGGACTTTTTTTCCAATTCTTTTCTAACCATTCTTTTCTAGACCAATTCTTTTCTTTTTGACAATTCAATATTTGTGTTATAAAGATATGTGTGTAATAGATGTGGTAAAATATATGAATTTAAATAATGAATAAACACAGTGGTATATATTTTAAGTCGGAAGATTTTCTTTCATAATACTGTATTTAATATTTATATTTTGATCATAGTAGTTATTTTAAAATTAAGAGAGGGAAAATATGAAAACAAAGTTGTGTAATTTGTTGTAATCTTTAAATGTATTTTATTAAATTTGTCTAAGGTACATGATTGTTCTATTAATACCTTTATTTGAAAAAAAGTGTTAATAAAAGTATTTTAGATATGAATTCTGTTGAAAAATAAATCCTTTTTTCACTCTTTAATTATAAAACAAGTTAAAAATCACAAGGAAATGAAAAATTTATCCTTAATTAAAAAAAAAAAAAATTTGTAAAGTTTTTTTTTTCTAATTATTTTTGATATAAGTATTAAAAAAAATTTATGGATTTATCGTATACCTAACTAGTTTATGGTAAAAGTCCATTTTTTATTTCTTTAAAAGATGAGTCGAAAAAAATTTTAGGACAGAGTTTATATTTACAAGAAATTTTTCTTATCAATTACTTCGACCCATTATTATTTATCTTTTCAATAAATTATTTATTCTAACCATAGATAAGAATGAAAGAAAATTAAATCTTCTTTAAAATTTTAGACCAATAAAATGTAGCAACATCAGAAAATGACATAGAATAAATCATCTTACCTGTGTTTTTAAGAAGAAAAAAAGTGTTACAATTTATTTTTAAATTAGGGAATTTTTAATGAATAATTATTACCCTTTTCAAAAAATATTACAAAAGTAAAAATATGCAGTGAAACAAGTCATGTTACTGCTTCATTCCTCCATGTAAAAAAATATATATACATTTTTGAAGGAAATGTCTAATGAAAATAATTACGTGCAAGCTTTTGTCTCTCAGAACTCTTGAAAGAGCACAGTTTTTTTTCCCCTCAGTGGACATTTTCTAATATTTTATTATGTTTTAAGGTACCATCTATACAACATGTTAAAATGAATGACATGGTTACATTATGTGAGAAGTCTTCGATTTGGCCCTTTTGCTTTGTTTAATGCATACTTATATGAGTTTATTGAAAAGGTTGAAATCATGGAAGCTTTGTTTTGATCTCCTATTCTCGTTAATGGTGGATAATAAGTTATTTTTGCTGATCATTTATCTTTGAGTTAAATATCAGAGAAAAATAAATTCATGAATGAGTGATAATTTGTTTTATAAGGGTTATTTGCCTAATGTTAACATATTTATAACTTCTCATACTTATTCAAAGCAAAAGTATGAGGTGACCCATTAATAAAAGTTAAAAAAATATCATGCAGTGTACTCAGATAATCAGTGATAAAAACAGTAACATAGTTTGTATTTGTTTTGATAAAAAATTAAAATCGGTTACGCATCCTGATTTTTGTGTGAGCTCAAAACATTCCATTTTCTAGGAATACAAACTTGGTTTCTAATTAATGGATTTGAAGAATTGTAACATTATGATTTTTTTTACCAGCATCTTTTTATTTTAATGATAGTAAAAATTGCAAAAATTTGATTTTGAAAACATAAGGTTCACCCTTTAATTATATACATAGTCCAGGCTTATAAGTTTGACTGTGATTCATTATCCATCTCCCTTTGTTATTCAAGAGTTCTTTTTCTTGCCAACATTAACAATAATAACTACTAATGTGGGGAATGGATTGTACTTGCAGATAAGTATAATGTAATGATCAGCTGAGTGGGAAAAACATAAATTTTGTTTTAGAATCTCTATTTTCTTTCAATGGATACCTTTTTCTATTAAAGTGTAAAAGCAGTTGCTCGGCATAAATTTGCCCATACTTCACTACACCTATTTTTTTTTTTTTTTTTTTTTTCTTTGAAGGTTAAGAAATTGCTGGTTGTTATTAGTAGTGGATTTCAATATTAACTTGCACATGTGCACTGTTTAATTTTAGAGCAGTGTGCATATGCAAAATCATGGTGAGGAGCGTTTTTAAAAAATGCTTAAAGGTGCTTTTTTCGAATTTCTGTTTTTTAGAAGCCCTTAAAGGTGCTTTTCTCATTGGTTTTTTTTTAAAAAGGGCTTAATTTTCCCTTTTTCTAAATGAGATTTTTTTTTTTCTTCTTTTCTATATCGATTTTCGTCACATATTATGCAAAAGAGTGGTTTTCTCATTGTTCTATTCAACGTTTTTACAATTTATTCAACCACAATCCATTTCCGCTTACCGTCGCTCCATATGATATGAAAGCGGCAATCATTTTACATGTTTGATGAAATACTCGCGAGTCTGTATGTAGGTCTACTGAGCTGGGTTCGATGAGATTCTTGTACTCTCATGTGCAACTCTGCTGCATTTTGCAAGATATTCTCAATTTTGTACTTAATTTTTCACCCTTGAAATCGAACTGAAAAATCTTATCTTTTTATGGTGGTTCTAATATAATCAAGAAAAGTCCTTTGTCAGAAACTAGTTATTTTATCATGATCATGTAAAATCTTAGAATATTATTTTGCCTTTTGTTAATGAATATAGTGCTTAAAATATTTTTTGAATGCTTGAAATGTATGTAAAGGTGCTTGTTTTTTCTTGAAAGGTTTTGCTAAGCACCCTGAAAATCTTTACCTGGGTTTAACTGGAGTTGCATATTCGTGCACTTATTGCTGAGGCTTGGGACCCCTTTCAAGAGCACTTATCCAGAGAAAGAGGGGGTTTTGCTGTTAAGCGTAAATGCATGAAATTACTGAAATCGAAGCACGTTTTGCAATAATGTACATAAGTTTTATTCACATAATTTGTTTACTTAATTTTTTTCTTGTTTTGTTACATTTCTAAGCAAATTTTTTCAGCATTTAATGACTTTTGAGATTATCAACTTTGATTTTTACTCATTGTTTAAAAATACTATGAAATGTGCAGATTTGACGAGTTAAATTTGTAACTTAAAGAAAAGAAAATAAGATACTTTTATGTCCAATTATTTAATTATTCTTATAATTTGAGATCAGAGTTGTACCCCATGATCATTTTTAAAGAGCAGTCATAAATCATGTAATTCGGAGACATTCCTTTCCTCTCATGTTTTTGTATCAAAAAAACATGTGCATGTGAGTCATGTTTTTTATTGAGTAACTGCTCAAATCCTATGAAGATGCAATGCCAACTTGTGCCTAAAATTATGGTTTTTAAAACAGTCCAGTACATGGTCGCAAATACTTTACGGCCAGGCGTGAATGAGAAGTCGTATGTCAGCCGAGAAATGAAGGCGTTTCGTGTTGGCAGTGGGCGTGAAAGGATTAAGTTCAATTCCAGATATAAATGTCCCTAGAAATTCACTGCACGGTTTTTTTTTTGTTGAGGTTAATGAACTGCCCAGATGTTGTTTTCCTACTATCTACATTGCCCTGATAAATTAAGAATGTTTGTAGGGATGCACAGTACGCCATGATAGAAGACTGTAATTTTAATTAAAAGCATCTCATTTTCAATAGAGCCCAGGAATGTTTTTAAAAGTAAATTTGTTGTATGTGAAAAGATTTAATATGATTGTGGAGTAAAATTTTAATTTTTGTGCATCTGTGAAACCGATAATTTCAACATTGGTACAGGGGTCGCATTTCCCCTAAAATTCATAAAATTCCTAAAAGTATGTGCAAACCCTAAAATTCATAAAAATCTGATAAAATTTTGTTGGTGTTCCAAAAAAATTAGAGTCATAGGCTAAATATAAATAAAAAAGCAATCTAAAATATAAGAATTTAACTACATTAATTAAAACTGTTTTAATTTTGCCGCATGGGAATTCTGATCCTGAGAGAGGTTTTTCGATAAATAAAGCAATGCTTAATGTGAGTCACCATGAGAATACTATTATGTCTCTTAGACTTATCAAAGATACCATTTGAAATTATGGCGGAGTGTTGAAGATCACCACAACACTATTGAGAGCAGTAAAAGAATCTCACAAATCATATCAAGAATATGTTAGAAAAATGATCATGATTAATTTGTTTTTCTCTAACTTCTAATATAAATTGCTGATTTGAAATCTAATATTATCACACAATAGTTTTTCTTAATAAAGTAAGGTAAAGGGTAATAATACAGTTTTGATTAAGAAGGTAAAAATTAAATAAAAATCCAAGTTGGTATTAATTTATTTTTTCTCTTGATTTATTCTCACTTTTGCCTGTTCCTGAATTATGCACTTAATTTCTGATAGGTAATATGTAAAGTTGAAATTTCATTTTTACACTTTAGAGCAGGGGTGGGGAAACTACGGCCCGCGGGCCAACTGTGGCCCGCCGGAAGATTTTATACAGCCCGCGGACAGAATTTTAACTAGCCGATCAGTGGCGAATATATCTACTTTGTTTAAAACTATTTTTGTTGATTTCTTTTTTTACAAAGTACTGATGACCTTTTCACTTTCTCTATTTTTGTTCTACAAAACATAAATTAATCAAAATAGTTAGCACAAACAGCTTTAACTGGTAAAATGTTGAAAGCAAAAGTTCTTTATAGAATAGCTGTAGATTAGCTCCAACTAGTATTTGTCTTTCTCGAGGAGCAGACATATGGAATCTAATATAGGTGAATTGTACTTCACATGAGGCTGACTACGCGTTTTAAGTTCCAACGAACGGATTTTTCTGCCGGCTCTAGTTCTAACATATTTTACTGCGTATGGAAAGATTGCACACATACAACGTCATTGTAAATAATGGTGAAATTATTAAATGTATAAAATGGCTACTGCCTTTTTGAGTTATTTGTAAACATTTTTTATCCCAAAATGGCAACTAAAAAACGCAAAGTTGATGTAGAGTGACATGCACTCAGTGATGAATTGACTTTATTTTATTTCAGAAGTTTTTACTCGGCCCACCAAACTTTTTTTTCTAGATTTTTGGCCCACGACCCAAAAAGTTTGCCCATCCCTGCTTTAGAGATTTCATTCTTGACTTAATAAATTTCAGAGCTTTATTTTATGGCTTGCAATTATTTATGATATGTGTGGATGAATTGTAATAATCTTCTGTTATGTAATAAACTACCATGTGATCTGTTTTTATCCTAACAAAATCATATATTACCCCTAAAATTTACCTAAAATTTTTTGGAAAAAGTTCCTAAAATTACCCTAAAATTTTAAAAAGCTTTGCTGCTACCCCTGTTGGTATAATTGTGAGGTATTTTGAAGAATAGAAATAAGGTACACATTTTACAAGCGAGTAACTTCAGTGTGTTTATTATTATATCTTTTTTTTATATACATGTTTAACATTAAAGACATAGTTTTTATTTATGTGTTGCAATTTTTTTCCCAAACTTGCAGCAGAGATATAACAAAACATGTTTAGCATTGTAGAATAATAACTTTCAGTGTGTCTATCGGTATATTTTTATGAAATTTGCAACAGGCTATTAATAAAACTGTTACTGGAAATTTACATCTGATATATATCTGCTGTGTTTTCTTAATGAAATGCATGTTTTTTGTTGTTTAAAATTGATCGTAATACAAGTGAGACGCACAACAAAACAATTACCTGGGGGATAACATTTGACATCGATCTGCAGTTATTTTTGAAATGCATGTATTTTGTTAAAGAATGATAGTAAAACAAGTAATGTATGAGTGAACGCAGCAATAAAAATGTACTATAAGTGGTTTGCAAGGAAAAAAAATATTTTGTTTCTTTTTCGGCTATTTCTGTGCAATTTTTTTTTTCATTCAATGAAATTCAATGTTAAAAGTCATCTGTACAATACAGGGAAAATCTTGAACTGACAGGGAAATATGTGGAAAAAGTCAGGGAATTTGAAAATGTCTTCTCACTGGACACCCTGTAATAATGATAAATAAATAATAATAATTAAAAATTATTTTTTGCATTTTATTTATCTTTAAATAATAGTTAACTTACAATTTTATAATAGTGTTTAATTTTACAATTGTTAGGTTGCTTCAGTTTTAAGAGAGTTGCATGAATCTTAACCTAGTTATATTGATTAGTGAAAAAAAATTTACTTCATTTACTCACTCACCCATTGCTGAGTTATTAAAATCAGAAGTTAGCTCAAAATATACATTTAAAGGTTTTAGGTAAAATACAATCTGGTAAAAATATCACATTGATATTATTTTTCATAATTTTAGATTTTGTATGTTAACTATTTAAAAGTGATTTCCATTTTTGTGTCAAAAGTGCATTGGGAGTTAAGTGTTGAAGTAGTTAATCTATAATTCAATTAAGTCAAATGAAATGTAATATGTTAAATTTTAAACAAATTCTGAGACTTCTTAAAATAAGTGATTTTTTCACACCCTTTAAGGAATAGCAGTTTTTTTTATGTATTAATTGCTATTTTTTAATTGCATCCTACTACCTATTAAAGAAAAACTACTTTTCGGAATAAGACTAATTGCAATTAATTGATATTGTCTATAGATTATTACATATAAAATACAGATTAAAGAATTAAACTTTTTTTGCCATGCTTCCCCCTTTGACAGGAAGAGGAACAAACTTATTTAAAAGTCATTTTGAATTGGTAAAAGTAATAAAAAAATATATACATAGTGTGTGTACAATTAACAATATCAGACTACAGTCTGATATTGTTATTGTTACACATGTACAGCACTTTGCTGTACATGTGTACAGCAAAGCATGTCATATGATCAAAATGAATATCAGTTAACTTAAATTCGCTACTATACGAAATCCACAGCTCAGTTTTTAAAGGGTTTACTTTATACCCCTTAATATTTTAAAATTTTCAGTTTTGAGAAATTTATCAACATTTACTCCCGACAGAGATGATTGTGCTCTGGAAAAAATCTGAATTTTTCAATAACCGCGATCCCTAAGTTTTAAGAAATCACCGATCACATTTGTGTATAAAAGTTCTTGTATATTTTATTTAAAAATATTAGAATTTATACTTGGCATCTCTTTCATTTGTAAATATATTTTTCTGGTGGAATAATAAATGTGATTAGATATAAAAGTTAACTCATACATAATTATTCATTGAAATTAGGCTGAATTCATGTTTTAATGATTTTATTCAAGAAATTTTCAGGATTTTTTGAGTTGGGCTCATGATCACTCCTGATTATCTGATCAAAGCTCGATGTTTTTAAGCCTTTACCAAAAAACGTTACATCAACATATATTTAATGGGTTTTTTAATTCAGTGTGGAATATGCCCAGTATATCCTGGAATAGCGCCAGAAAAAATGAGGCGTTGTTCTGAGGAGGGCACGGATCGTTGATACAGAACAGGACATCGATACCACTCGTTCACTTTTGGTCTTCGTTCAGCCACCAATCGTTCCAATCTGGAGGCGGTGAGGTCACACAAATCCTGATGAGCACCTTTCGAAAAGGTCACACCCATGTCATCAAATTTACCAGTCCAATAACCTGTGTATCCTGAAGAAGAAGAAAGTAAATAATCTAAAAACAAATTAGTCTATTGTTGTTCTTGTCGTAGGTCTTTATATTTTATAACCGTCATTGAACAGCCGACCCAATTTTTGGGTTTATGACTACTCATGTTCAACTCCGTAGCCTTGTAATTTTGAACCCAATCCAGAAGACAAGGGAATTCCTGGAAATTTGCCTTCGTGGAGGACTTTTTGATGGAACTAACCCACGCTTGCGTTACATGGAGAGAAAGATCAACGAGAACTTCTCACGGTTAGCTTGGCGGCAAGGGGACTCTAACCTATGATCCGTCAACCACTGAGAATATTTCACGTCAGCACTGTGGTCGGAATTCGTATCGCCGGGACCGAACACGGTTCACCTCATTGGAAGGCGAACGCTCTACCCCTGAGCCACCGCGGCTCTGTCGTAGATCATTAAAGAAAGGGTTGTTGTTGTTAATTTACGTCGCACTTGAGCTGCACAATGGGCTATTGGCGACGGTCTGGGAAACATCCCGGAGGATGATCCGAAGACATGCCATCACAATTTTGATCCTCTGCGGAGGGGATGGCACCCCCGCTTCGGTAGCCCGACGACCTGCGCGCGAAGTCGAACACTTTACGGTAGCACAGTTTAACGAGGACCAATACCGCACACCCTCGGTCCCTACGCAGACTGATCCAAGTGGGTCACCCACCCGCACACTGACCGCAGCCAGTGATGCTTGACTTCGGTGATCTGATGAGAACCGTGTCTTAACGATCAGTCCACTGCGGGACGCATTTAAAGAAAGGGATGTGATTGTTCTTGTTTTCCAGTGACGCCATCTTTGGCCCAGAATTCGACTTATGCCACAGCCATACGTCACGCCCATTTATAAGGCGGACCCATTCAGACATTCATTCATCTACAGATCATAATTTTGACCTGAACCAGAGAACGATCCATCTCCAATTCAGTACCCCCAGAAATATTACTTTCCTTATGAGAGCATAGAGGACTTTGTGACCCGACAGACTTAACGTGCACCCGTCTTCGGCCGGTGGGGATCGAATCCACGACTTCTTGGGCATGAGCCCAACGCCCTACCAACCAGACTATCCCGGCCAAGTAGGTTAAATATTAGTCTAGAAAGATTTACTGATTGTAAAACGATGAAGAAATTAGGATTGCCAGTTGGTTATATTGCTGTTGACTTATTGATTTTTGTTCTGATTTACATGAGGCGTAATCTTAGTTAGTTTCTGAAACCAGAGTAGCATTAGTCTGACAGCATCCATCGGTGATCCATTTCACTATTCTCAGTCACAGTGATTTCGAAGCTCTTAAATATGGTGACATTCTGGCCATTCACCGTGATGCACTATTAGACTCGAATTTTCTACAATCATGAAATTTGTAATCGATGTAAGCAGCCAGAAAGAGTCATCAAATCAAATTGAATAAGTTATCTTGGACACTTGCAGAATTATTAACCACAAAGGTTTTATCCTTCAACAAGCCAGGTGGTATTAGGAAAAGGGGAAAACCTTCACTCAAGTGGCTTGATGACATTAAAAAAGATTTTAAAAAAAAAAAAAAAACATTGAAGGTAACTAATTGGAAAACCAAGCATCGGGCAGACTTGGTTGGAAGAAACTCATTGGGACCAAGAAGAAGTAGGTGTATAACGTTAAAAACAATGAAAAGAGCTCATTTTTTATTTTTAAATGCACCAATTTAAATTTCATCCTGGGTAAATGCGAAACAATAAAATAAAGGTGTTGAAAAATTGAAAGCTAATACACAACACGAATGGGAAGGGGCCTCCTATCTGTTTCCGTTTGAATGTCTATGTTTGCTTTATAAGTAAAGTGATTCAACCGATTATATTACAGCTCTGTTTTGTGTATAGTTTGTCTACTTAAAAAACTCCCCTAGCCATTCGTCTGGAGTGGTGGTAACTATGGCTACGAGGTTTAACTATTTCATTATTTAAGGCAGGTTTTGACTCTGGTCGACGAGAGAGAGGATCAGGGAAGCTCCCCTCTATGAAATGCACTATATCTTGTCTCTATAGCAGCAGACGGCCTTAGACTTCGTGGAGCTGTTTCTTTAGACAAACTATATGTTTGGGAAAGAAAACCTGTTTGCACGCTTTGCTTCAGAACCGATTTTTGTTAATATTCAGCGCAATGATATGGCCTTTATGACAGGTTTTTACGAAGAACCCAGCCCGCATTAATTGGGTTTTTACACGAAACAAGCCAATTTCACCCAGAGATAAGTGTTTTCTTTTGACAAAAAATTAACAACTTTTGCTTTTAAAATAAAGGAAAGAATTTTATTTTGTTTTAGCAGTTGTTGTCCGTTCCAAGTATAGTTTAAAATTTTAATGAACATCCAGAAATTCTCATTAAATTTAATTAATAATCACATACAAATGAACAACCAATGTATTCACGTTCCATTAATAAATAATTCCATTATACGTTCTATATAATTTAATCTTTCTTTTATAATTAGTATTGTATTTTGTTAAAACTGTCTCTTTAACTAAGAGAATTTATTGATCTTAGAAAAATTCTTGAATACATACGCCCTTTTGTTAAAATAATAGAGATCTAAGTATATTGAAAAAGTAATATTTTATTAATTACGATTTGCAAAGCAACACATTTTAATTTTTTTTATTTAATTAGACCAAAAATTTCCTTAGGGATGCCTGATTTGACACCCAAACGTTGTTCCTCTGATCAGCTATACTCTGCAGCCCTTGAGTATGCAATCCAAATATATTATATGTAATAAGCGGAATTATATGTATTGTGTGTGCACAGAGCCGGATTATACCTTTCGTGGGCCCTAGGCATAGCCGCTTTTGGGCCCTCCCCTCCTTCCCCCACTCCTCTCCTCTTTTCAAAATATATGCTTAAATTTTCTTGCATATTTTTTTTTTTTACATTTTTATTAATATGGATTTTAATTTACAAATTTGTTTATCGAACTTTATCTGCAATACCGACATACTGCCGATATTGTTGTTGATATCGATAATACCATTATGATTAGTTCGATCGATAACAATGTTAAAGATAAACTTGTGAATACTTTTCCTAACGTTTACATTGCATTAAGAATATATTTGTCAATTCTTGGATCAAAGGCAGAAAGAGAAAGATCTTTCTCCAGATTAAAATTGATAAAAAATTATTTGCGTTCAACAATGATCGTTTGGCATCGCTCGCACTTATGTTTATTGAATACGACATTTTGCGTAGTTTTGGAATTCGACAGCTAATACAAGATTTCGTTGAATCCAAAAATCACGAAAAAGTAATATATTAGATCATAAGATTCTGCAAAATAATTTATTTCCGAAAAATATAATATTTTTATTTGTATCTTCATAATTTTGTGCAAAATACACTTGTTGTTTTTAAAGCTAAATTATTTTTGTCAAAAAATTTTTTTCTCCCAAGTTTTTCGTAGGCCCTAGGCACGTGCCTAGTGTGCCTATAGGTTAATCCGGCCCTGTGTGTGCATATTGCACTTAATTTGTATTATAGATAAGTAACATTTTCAATCGTGTCTTTTTTTCACGTATTTATTTTATTTATATTAAGGCTGTTTTTCGAAAGCTCCGTCGTAATAGGAAATAATGCTTTTTTGCGAATAATATGGTATTTTTATGACTGCTGTGAATTTGCAACTGTTTGGTCTAGTTTAGCGTATCTGAAGCTAACGCTGTATACACATATTTAAAAAATGGTTCAAAACGTCAATATGGAGAGAAGCCATAGTTTGTGGTCTAATTTTTTGATATTTAAAAACTTACTCCTATGCTGCATTACCTGACTGAGTTCTTAAAATTTGCAAAAACTGAGAGTACGGCAATGATTTTGAAAATTTTTGTCTAGGTGGAAAAATGTCGCCAAATGAGCGATTTTTAAAAAAGTTTAATATTTGAGTTATTTGTCTGTTTTAAAGCCCAGATAATTCTTCACGGCGAGATTATATATATATAATATAGTTTGAAATCATCGCTTTGCTTCAAGTGTAAGGCACTTATAGTGTAACTTTTTTATTTTTCTTGGCAACAGAGCTTCGAAAAAGCGTTACATTTTGCTGGCAAAAATCAGATCTCTTTAATTTTTACTTCATATAATTTTGTATAAAAAGGTACTAAGTTAAATTTATAAAACAATAAGGTAATAATTTAAAAAAAAAAAACAATTTGGTTTGATAGTTGCAAAAAAAAAATATTTGGAAATGTTAAAATGTGAGAAAGAAAAAAAAAAAAAAAACACTTTCTGAGTATTGGATATAAGAAGAGGTCAGTCCGAATGCCTGGGCTAGTTTACTGAAAAAAAAGTTTTCAGCCTCGGACTCGCGTAAATTGTTCATAAACTTTTTTTTTATTATTTTTAAATAAACGTTTGGGTATACTTATTGAGTAAAAAATTCTAAAGTATATTAATTATTTGTGATAAAAAGGTTTTAATGACTAATATTCTTGTTTAGGCATCAAAAGCTTAATAGCGAAAACGAAAGTAAACATTTTTTGATTAAAAATAAGGGAAGCCTTCTTAGGAAAATAATAAAATGTCTTGAGGGATGTCTGAATGCATTAAAAAGAAAATTGTCCATTGGGCTCAGGTTAAAATTCTTCGGACCGAGGACCTCCAAAAACAAGCCCGAACTCATAATGTAGCATTTCTTTTGTTTAAGTTCTATTGTAACGAATTTTTTAAATAAAAAGTTTCAAATGGCAAAAAATTTTACTTAGTGTTTACAATTTTGTGTTAAAAAGAAAACATCTTTCAATTCCTATCTTATTGAATTTTTGTCTTTTATTTAAACGGTATATTGTAAAGTTCAGCCAAACCAGAAAAAAATTTCTGAAATAAAATTGAAAAAGACTGTGAGATTGGGAATGAAGTTGCAATTTTTTTATCTTTTCATAAATTGTATTTTTAAAAAAATTAAGAGCAAAATCATGGCATTTTTTTTAAAATAAATGTATTCCCGTATAAAAAGAATGCATTTTTTTTCTATAAATAGTGATTGTTAATCGTGCACCAATAATTTGTTCACCAGGAAAACTTAAAAAGTCAAACGAAATCTATTATTCTACATTAAAATGTAATTTTTAAGTAGTAGGTACTCAACTAATTCCTCTAAATATGCTTGATCACCAACTCCGTTTCGTATTTATAATGAGTTAAATAAAGTAATAATTGAAAGATTACAGAGCACTATGATACAGCAACTTTTAAACTGGTTATGCCTGATGTGCATTGAAAGATGTCTTAATAACTGACTAGTGCGACGAAATAATTCGTAAATTCCGATTTTTTTTTTTTTTTTTTGTTATGTTTTTTAATTTAAATAGCTTTTGAGTTTTAAAAATTATGTGAGGATTGCAGCTGGTTAGCATCTCAATTTTTATTTTATTTTTTAAATTATGCTTAGTTTAAAAATGCTTTATTTTATGTGCATTGATTTTTTGGTGCGATAAAAATGTGTTTAAAAAATCATAGCATATCTTAAAATTAAAAATGCTTTATTTTATGTATGTGGAGTTTTTTTTTAATTCGATTTTAAACATGTTATAGGGGCCCAAATCATTTCTGTCCCCTGGGACCCTGTCCACTATTAAGACGGCCTTATATATATATATATAATGTCGTTGCAGAGTGAAAGGATTAAAACAGGTCTTAGGCAGGGAAGGAGGGTACAAAATTTTTTTATTAATTATTAGACAGAGCAGTCATGAAAGTGTACACGAAAAGTTGTGTTTCTTCCTTCATTATATGTTAGGGAAAATCGTGCTAAGTAAATCCGTAAAATGTTTTAATTTAGGGAAAAAGGGAAATCTTAGTAATTGTAATTGGTTTATCAAAAGTGTGAGAAAGCATTTCAATTAGATTAATAAAATAAAAGAAAAGGATATTCAGAAAAGAACTTACATAGAAAGATTATTGAAGCTTTTTATGTTTTATATATATATATATATATATATACATATATATATATATATTTATATATATATATACAGTCAAACCCCGCTGTAGTGAGCCGAAAAAGTGAGGAAGTTGGATATAATAAATTTTTTCTGTCTTCGACTGATTTTTTTTTTTTTGAAATTTCTACTTCAAATTAAATGCATACACCGATTTTTAAACCATCTATGGAGGGGAAAGTAGCGATAATCATTTTGTTTGTTTGTTTGATTCTTTTATCTCACTTTCCCATCCCTAAACAAACCAAGCAGATGTTTCCAACCTAGGCAGATGATGCACCTGTAAGGTGTCGGTGGGATCAATATGCATTTTCTGTCAGAGGGAATGAGTAATTGTTCATTATTGGTCAAAGGGTTGGACACTAATCTGTGTTCTCCTTTTTGCTCTCAGTTCAGTTAAAATAAAAGCCTGCAAACAAGTGTCTCAAATTTAACCATGGCGGGCAGTAAACGTAAAACATGCTCCATTGATGATAAAATGGGCATAATCAGAAAAATTGAAAATGGATGTAATCAAGCTGATATATGCAGGGAATATAAACTATCCAAATCTACAGTTTGTAACATTTGGAAAATAGGCAATTAACAATTTCTGCTCATAAAAAAAAATTTAGATGGCAGAAAAAAGTTGAGATCAAAAGGATGTTGAAGAAGCATTACTGAAGTGGTTCAGCAATCGTAGAAGCCGCAATCTTCTAGTATTTAGAAAAATGTCGATGAATTTGCTAAGCGAATTTGTGAGACTACGTTCATGTGCCCGAATGGCAGGTTAGAGAGGTTTAAAAAGCGGAATAACGGAAATTCAGGAAATATTATCTGATAGTCGGAAAGTGTTTCCATATCTGATGTTGACGATTGCTCATCAGCTAAACATTACTAATTTTTTTTTGTACGCAAGACGAAGAGTAATAAAAAAATAACACATTTTATGCTACTTTGTAATATTTTTCAGTCATTTATTTGAATAATGTGTAATAAAAGGGAGGAATTTGGGAACTATTAGTGAAATTGCCTGCTTAATGGATATAGTGAACTCCCGGTTATAGTGAACCGAAATTTTGGTCCCTTGAAGGTTCACTATAGCGGGGTTTGACTGTATATATATATATATATATATATATACAGTGGAGCATCGTTTATACGACGATCACTTATACGACGTTTACATTTATACGACGTTTTAGTGTGTTCCCAAATCATTCCTATTCATTTTAATGTAAAAATATATCGTTTATACGACGCACAGAATCGGTTATACGTCGGTTTTTAGATTTTGTCACATTGTATGACGGAGCATATTTTCGTACTTTTTGTTTAATACACGTTTTATATTAAATGTATTTGACGATATTAGGATTGTTTTTTTTTTAATTATAACAAATAAACACAAATTTGCTTTAAACTAGAGATTGATATATATCTATACACTATGATTTTAACGATTATTGATGAAACCTTTTCAACATTTTCTTTAAATCAATAAAAAAACTTGTAGAAAGAAAATTTCAAAATAGAAATATATATATATATATATATATATATATATATATATATATATATATATATATATATATATATATATATATATATATATATAACATAAAAAGCTTCAATTAATCTTTTTATGTTATTCCTTTTCTTAATTTATTATTCAAAACGGAACGCTTTCTCTCAGTTTTAAATTCACATCCTGTCGTTTAATCTATTTTTGGTTCAAGTATGCATTAATTAAAAGTAAGACATTTTCCCCTTGCTCTTTGTGGGAATCGTGTGACCTATTTGATAAACCAATTACAATTAAGATTTCCCTAAAATGAAACATTTTACGAATTTACTCTGCAACATTTTCCCTAGCTTTTATTGAGGAGCACAACGATTTAGTGTCCACTTTGATAAACGTTCTCTGCCTAATAATTATGTGTGTCTCATATGGCTTTATTAGGAATTCAATCCAGAAAATTTGACAGCTCACTGCATCACAAAGGAGCAGAAAAATAACAAAGAAACACTTCAACAATTTAGTGTCTAATAATTATAATAAATAAATTTTGTACCCTCCTTCCCTTCCTAAGACCTGTTTTTATTCTTTCACTCTGCAACGACGTTTTATATATATATATGTGTGTGTATATACATACAGCCTGGTCTCCAATAAAAATGTTTCTCTCGCTTTGTGCTGTTTAATTTTGATCCAGTTCCCATTATTATAGTGTTTGGCTCAGTGTGTCCATTTAACCCTTAACGCATGAATATGAGAGTTACCTGGCATATATGTTTTCCTTGGATCCAAGTCACTCATATCGTACACGGATTGACCATAGTTCATGGGATTAGTGAAGGTAGCATATGCCGGCACTTGTCGATGCTTTGGACGCTCACACAACCTTTTACTGAAGGTAAGAGTTCTTGGCTGTGCAACAACAACAAATTTTCAGTGGATGGAGGAAAAAAATTACATCTTAACAAATTTTGATTATAATTTTTTTTATCGTGTTGAGACTTTTTTTTACGCAAATTTGTTAGAGAGAAAAACGCAACTTAGGATAAACTTCGAGAACACTAGACAGAAAAAACAAATTCCATAACTTCGGCTAGAACCACTGAGGCAAAAGTATAAAATTGTTCATCTAAAAAATAATTCCGAAATGGCTAAAATTTAAAAGATCGTTCTTTAGAAGAAGAAAAAAGGTGTTTATTTCCTCTTCTTTTTTTTTAAACTTATATTTTGAGAGTTGCAATTTTGTTACAAAATTCGATTTGTAACATAAGAGTTATTTAATCAAGGAAATATTTGCTCTCTTTTTTATTTTATTCGACTGTTAATTAGATTGAATTAATTTTTAATGTGATATTACGACATGAAAATTTCGAATCTTGCATTTCAGTAATCGCTTTTTAAGGCTCTCCATACCATCGTAAATCCGTGTTTCGATTTATTTTTTTTCTTTTGCAGTTATATATATTATTTTTTCTCATGGTTTTTAAAATTCCTATATTATTCAGACACGCAAAACTTGAATCGCGCATTTGAGAAATCAATTTTTGATGCGCTCGATTTGCGTTGATACCATCGCAAATCCATACGGTACCGCATGGTTATAGTTGCTACAAGTGGTATAGTTGCTACATGGTTGCTACAAGTTTTCTCAATGTTTTTTTTAACTCCCTATATTTTTTATTTGTAAGAAAAAAAATTTATTTTAAATTGGATATTTTATTTATCTAACTTTTTATAGCTAATCAATTTTTTTCAACTACCGTCTGACTAACTTGTAATATAGATTTACAACACAAATCTAGAATATTTTTTTTATATTTTGAATATTAGAGAATTTATTCAAAAATATTTTTTAAAAAATGTAATTGTTAAAATAGTAACTGAAATTTCTACTGTATGTTAATAGTATTGAATCACCGAAATAGTTATCATAAATTCTATAAATATTAGGTTTACCAAAATGTCATCTATGGGAGTATATTTAGTATAAGAATCTAATCTGGGATATTCTTCTCTCAGTCTTTCAAAATTGCTACATAAAGAATCATCTGAAAAATTAATTCATGTAATTAGTAGTTACATAATTATCTGACTTAAATCATATTAATATTGTAGCAGACTGTCATACATTATCAACCATAAGTACTCTTATATTTCTGCGGTACAAGCAGCTAGTTTTTAGCTTGAGCTATTAGAAAATTTGTAGAAAAAAAGGAAAAGATGTTTGATAACATACAAAAACTGAGAATTACTTTATGCATTTGCTATTTGTTCTGAATGAACTGGTGGACGAGAGTCAATAAATTCCTAGAAGGCCAGTTTTGCAGCATTGTTGGAACTTGTTTTCTTATTAGCACTTAGATAGTTAGTGGAGCCTATGTCTGGTGAGTAAGTGGGATGCTGAAGTTCCAATTCCTGTAGTTTTGCCACAGTCATTTGTTCGAGTCTGTGGTCTTCGTTGTCGTGCGATTAGATCGGCGTCAATCTGTTGGCAGATTTAGACGATTTTATTTTTTTAAGTTTCCGTATCATTTTGTCCAGTTGGTTGCTGTATATTTCTGCTGAGATGGGTCAGAAGCAACGGAGATTTTTAACTCATCATTAATGACCTTTGATTTCTGGCAGTCATGTTCACTTCTAAAGTCAAAGTTAACTTTACAAAATTTGGCGATGATTTAGCCAGTTTATGTCTACTGCGCAGTATTAACACTAGAGCTTAATATGATAACAACGTTTCGCGGAATATACGATGTCGTAGTTCCACGTTCACGTTCATCTTCACAATAGTATGGATTTCCAACAAAACGAATTATATATATACTAGGAGGCTCCGCCCCCTGCTCGCTAACGCTCGCCAACCCCCGAGAATTGCTACGCAATCCTATGTGGTTCACGCCGTGAACCATGGCTCGCTGCGCTCGCTCGCCAATGAACACAATGTTCTAGCACAAAGACATAATATATTATCATCAGAGACATAGTATTTTATCACCAAAGACATAGTATTGTACTTATGTAGAAGAATTCTACCAATGTTCTTATTGGCTTTTAAAAAAGTATATTAGCTATTTAGATTGTACATGGTGAAAAAATCAAAACATTAGCTAAATAAGAAACATATTAGCAAAATAAATTATCAAATATTGCTTCACTAATATTCTGCATTTTAAAGCGTGAAAATTCAATGCATAAATAAACGCGAAATATAAAAAAAATTCAATGCATTCAATACAAACACTTAAACGTTTTTTAGACGTTTAGGTAGCTCCCAGTAGAAAAATATCAATTCAACAGCGGCCTTTTAAAGCATTCTCACTTCAATTAATTACTAATTAATTCCTAATTGAGTTTAAATTAAATATTGTCATGTTTTTAGTGCATGAATCTGAATTGAACAACCTGATAATGCTCACTCTGGTTATTGTTATCTGGTTGCTCACTACGCGCTCTTGCGCGCCGAATCCAATCAATTAAAAATGAAAACTGTTGCCAGCGCGAGAAAAGAAATATCATCGGTTTTATTGATACATACGTACGTATTAGCGTTTTATATAATATAGATAAAGTCTTTTATATTAATGTTAGAGCTTAAAATGTTTTCTTTATGTAGCCGAGATGTCTAATTTTCTTACAAAAAAAAATCGAACTGTAGAATATAAAACAGCGTTCACAGTTAAATTTAAAGTTTCGCTGTTTGCTTTTTTATTTCTTACTTTTTTTTAACTCAAAATTTGAGTATAATCGAATCAACGAAGTGTAATTGAATCGCTTTGAACGGTCTATACTTTATATTAAACAAAACAATACGAAGTTTTCGTGAAATCATTTTTCTTTAAAATTTTAATAATTTTTAAGGCGAATCCAAAATTAATGACCTATGGATGATTGACTGAATGTAAACAATAACGATTTAAAAAAAAATTAACGATTTATAAATTTAGAAAACTTCCAGTGTATCCCTCTTCTTATATTAAGCTTACGAGGAGATGTGGGACAAGCTTATTATTCTAGAGAGTTTTATTATTGTGATATGAATTTAATTTACGCGTAATTTTAACATTCATAAGACTTCAGTAATTTATAAATTCTAACAACTCGTGAGCCTAAAACAAATGTAAGAAAATTAATATCAAAACATAAATAAAGTGTAAGGTTTGCCTTGTTTAGAGTGTAATCCTTTATTTGGGTATATTTGTGTAAAATAGAACCGTTTGCTATTGTTTGGGTAGCATCATAGCGAGCTCGCGGAGTCTTCCGAATTCGTTTCTTGTTTGTTTCGTTGAAAGTTAAATTGAAAGAACGCGTTATATTGAAAACACTTCAAATATAATAACATTGGTTGGCGCTCTATTTCAAGCTTAGGTGAAAAAAAATCAATCGGAATCTGTAACCAGAAAAATCTTGCGGCGAATTTTAACTCCTAAGGCCATCTGTACTTATCTTTACACTATCAGCCATCCATTTATTCATAGTCCGGCAGTGGACTAATCGTTAAGACACGGTTCTCAGCAGATCACTGAAGTCAAGCATCACTGGTTCCGGTCAGTATGCGGATGGGTGACCACTTGGATCAGTTAGGAACCGAGGGAGGGCAGTATCGATCCTCGTTAAGCTGTTCTACCATAAAGTGCTCAAATTCGCGTGCAAGTCGTCGGGCTACCGAAGCTGGGGTGCCATCTCCTCTGCAGAGGATCAAAATTGTGATGGCATGTCTTCGGATCATCCTCAGGGGTGTTTCCCAAATCGTATCCAATACCCCATTGTGCAGCTCCAGTGCGAAGTAAATGAACTACAATAATTTATTCATAATGCAATTTTTATTTCAAAGAAAAATAACGGTATTTCTTAACAGTTACAGATTAAGTTGACTTATTTCACCAATCGATATCCAACAAAACCCACAGTCAGTATCAAGAAGAAGTAATTGTGGTTTGAACACAATCAACCAAGATCAGCTTCTTCTCCAACAAGTTGTGCTCCCGAAAAAGGACTCGACTGTGCCTCAGCTGACAAAAATCTACAGCCAAGGTTCTTCCCAACCGATTTCGAAATGAACGAAGAAATGCAGAGGATGAGAATGTGTAGTTAGAATCCTGGGAGAAAACCAGAATCCGCTTGCAGTGATGTAGAGAAAGATAACACTGGACATATGAAAACGGATTATATGGGCGTATGAAGCACGCTACGCTTAGTTTTGCGCTGATAGAAGGTGTGCCAAATTTGGCCAGAACCTCACAAAGTTATGAACCCATCTTGCCTTGTTCTCTCTGTGTTTCGCGAGGGTAAAGCAAAATACACGGGAAAAAGTAACCCGGAAGTATAGGCAGTAAAAATCTTGCAGTGCACCCTAGTGTAGAAAAGACCATACATAAGAAACTAGGATAAATTTTCATTTCAAACTCACCTAGATTGTTGTTGTTGTTGTTAATTTACGTCGCACTAGAGCTGCACAATGGGCTATTGGCGACAGTCTGGGAAACATCCCGGAGGATGATCCGAAGACATGCCATCACAATTTTGATCCTCTGCGGAGGGGATGGCAGCCCCGCTTCGGTAGCACAGTTTAACGAGGACCAATACCGCACACCCTCGGTCCCTACGCCTACTGATCCAAGTGGTCACCCACCCGCACACTGACCGTAGCCAGTGATGCTTGACTTCGGTGATCTGCTGGGAACCGTGTCTTAATGATCAGTCCACTGCGGGACCAAACTCACCTAGAATTACTTAATATCTTTGCAAAATTATTTGTTTGTAACTATCACCTCGTGGAATGAACTGTAATAAGCAGCTGTAAGCTTTCTAACCGGATGTCGAGCAGGTCATGAGCTCGAGATTGTTGTTGTTTACATTTATATGGAAAACATTATCCATACGTTCTGTTATTTGTGTAAAACTAAGTACAATAAAATCTCTATATAAGGCTTCTAATTCTTTGGCCATTGTGTGTATGTAGTACAGAGAGAGTGTACTTACCATTTAAGTGCTGAGTCATGATATCGTGTGTCATTCTAGCATACGTCTTCTCGAACTGCAATAATTTATGAGGATTAAATCCTTGTAAATAGCCGATATATCTATAACAATTAATGAATCATACTACTATGCATTTGACTAGTACATTCTTCAACAAGAAGCATGGCAACATTTTTCAATAAAGTGCCGATAAAGAAAGTGTTTTCTTTTTTATTTTATCCGAATTTTTTAGTGCGAGATGTGTCTGGTAAAGAGCAGTTGTTTACGAAAAATTTGGTCTGCAGAAAAATGGTTTCTGTAGGGGGGAATGGTACTTACTTACTATCTTAACCTTGCCAATTTTGGAGATAACGCAATAAACTGGTAACCCAAAAGGTGCCAAAGTAGCAACCATAATCTTCTCCTTTCGAAACACTTCCCCGCCTTTTTGTGGTCGTTATAAACGTTCTATGCGATGGTAAGTGCAAGTATAGTTTGTCTGTAGAAGGTACTCCCCACGCCTCAATGTCTAAGACCGTCTGCTGCTATGGAAACAAAAAAATAGTGCATTTCAAAGAGGGGAGCTTCGTTCTCCCCTGACTCCCTTTCTCTCACCGACTCGAACTAAACCCTGAAGTCACCACCACTACTCCAGACAAATGGCTTGGGGAGTTCTTTACATAGACGAACTATGTAGGAAGGCGAGTATGGTATTTACCGAATAATGAAAAAGATGCCGTGGCCTTTCTACAAAAAAACAGCATTTTAGCTATCAGTCAGGAATGTAACAATTGTCACCCAATGAAGCTTTATTTTGGAGAGCAGGTTTTTTGGAAACGCAATGTTGCAATTTTTAATCGTCATGGCGGAACTAGAAATTCGTTTATTTTGGTTTTAAAAAAATTTTCATTCACTTTTCATTATTTACAATTGTATTATTATTTAGCCGAGATAGCTCCGATGGCTTTTTCTTTTTCCTGTGGTGGTTGTTATGCTATGTCGTCAATATAATTGCGATAGTGCGTAAGTGCCGAAAAAAAAATTAACAAGTTGCCTGAATAACAAGAAGCAAAGAAGTCTATTTTGGAAATAATCTAGATGAGAGAAGGAAGAAAAATTTGAAATAAGAGAGAAAACTTGGGGAAATAGGAAAATTTGAAGAATTTTCGATTATATACAATAGTTATGAATGTAACTAATTAATCAAAAATTCTTCAAATTTTCCTATTTCCCCAAGTTTTTTTAATTTTTTTTTATTTATTTGTTTTTGTTTTTTATTGTTAATGATTTTGGGAGAAAAGAAAGACTGGAAGCAAAAGACTATAAATTAGCGGTGTTGTCTGCAACTTGTGACCAGCCGATGAATATTTTAGTGTCTGAATTATCTCATCAGTTTTTTAATGATAATTCGACAAGAAAACTAATAAGGCTGGGTAATGATAATTATTTTAGATGATAATCAGTAGAGAAAAACTTCATGTCTATTCCCAATTTTAAAAAAATTTAAGAATTAGTTTATTTAGCATTTCATTTCGGCCGTAAAACGGTAGCTCAGTACTTCAAAACTGAAATTCAAAAACAAGAACCCATTAGGCAATTTAAAAAATATATATATACTTAAAATGCATAATCAGATACCATTGATTGCAAAAGTTCTTAATTGTGTCTTGTTGTTTTCGCTTCAAATCTGTACAATTTCTTAGTTATTTTACTAACGTTTCAAAAAGCGTTTATGAAACTAAGTAAATTCAGATCTTTAAATAATATATATCAGAAATAATCTTACCCAGGGATACAATGAATTCCTCAGTGATGCTCTTCTACCCTAAGCATTAAAGGCAACTCTTTTAGAGATCGAAAATTACATTTTACAAATCAACTCTAGACCAAAATTAAATTTAGAGCTATAGTGCAGTTATCTGTGACCCTTCAAATTTTGAGTGAAATTGTCCAAAAAGTAACGTATTTTATTTTTGATAGCTGTGTTTACGTGAAACAGTTGATTGGCATTGTGTAAAAAATTGATTCACACGTTAAGCTCTATATGGTAATTGTAAATTTCAATAGCAATATTTGTAACACGTGAAATTTTTTAGTAATTTATCAAAATTTAACTATTTATTTCCTTCTTTCATATTTTTCCCTTAATAAATTTGCTTATACAAAAATTTAATATAAATGATTAAGATGGCGTGGAGAAGAACTCTCTACCTATGGCAACACTTCGAATGCTTTCACCATTAGCGTGCGGAGAGTCATAGGAGAAGGAAGTATATTAGTTTCTGTCTTGATTTATAAATGAGAAAATTATCTAAAACTGAAAACTACATTGAACATAGTTATAAAATAAAACTTCGAGGAAATTTAAAAAAATATTTTTGACAAGTATTAAGAAAGGGGAAAATATCGTAGTACATTCTTATGCAACTGAGGAGAGAAGGAAAGGGAATAGGGGAGGGTCGAGACATGGAATCAGTCTTCTCCCCAGATGGCGTATTCGAATGTTCCATTAAGCATTAAAGGATGCTAAAATATTAATAATTTTTGGTATTAATTAAGAAGATATAAGTAAAATTAATATTGAAATTTATTAAATCAAACGTGATTACTTATTTTATTAGTGAAAGAAGAAAGTGTGAAAGAAGTGGCATTGTGAAAGAAGTGGCAGCAGCAATTTAAGAGGGTAACCCTTTTTTATGTTGCCATCGGAGAAAAAAGGAACTTCCTTTTCCTCTAGCTAATATCAATGAAGATCTTGAAATATTTATTTTTGTTGACATGAGAGACATTTGGAAAGGGAAATGTAAAAACCTAATGATAAGTTACAGACATCTGAAAAGCTTATTTAATGTTCCATTTTTGTAAAATAAGATTATCAGATTTAATTAATCATGTGATATCAGTTTAGGCTTGTATATTTTTTTATTATTCAATCCAATCTATGGGAAACATATTACACTACTGTTCAAATATAGTATCGTCAGTGTGTCACAACGTAAGATCTTCTCTTTCATTAACCAAATTTGCTCCCCTCAAAGCTTTTTAGGTTTCATTTTATAAACGAGAAAGTTACCAAAAATTCTTTTTTTCACATGTTATATTTCTATAAGTTATTCAAAAATAATAACTCAAACATATAACAAAATGTATGTTATTTACTAAGACTTAATAATGATGGTTTCTTGTGCTTATCTAAGCATTATTTACTACTTTTATCATTCATTAACTAGATTTTTTTCTACCATATGCGTTTTTACTAATTGATCATTTACCTTATATATATCTTCTTATGGAATTACTCTCAATTTTGATATAAATCGAGATTTCTAATGTTGGCTATGTACTTTGTGGGTATATTTCCGTATCGGTACAAGATTTAAAGAATTTTTGGGCACCTAAAGTATCATAACTAATGTCCAATATTTTTATTTAATTCAACTTGAAAGCAAAACATTTGGGGAATATTTCCATATCCTGATCTGTCGCTCCAACTACAATTGCCAAAGTGCCAAATAGATTTTAAACTTGCAAGTTTTTTTAATTGCCCAGAGGTGGCTACGAGTTATATCTTTTGAGTTTGTCCCTTTCTGTGGTGTTTTTTTTTTTTTTTAATTTCTCACCGGTTACGGCACGGAAATGTCCAAGACTTGGCGATTATTCTGTCATAGATCAAAGTACAAAAATCTCTCCAGCATTTGAACCCTACTATCTAATTCGCAATATGCTAGTTCTTAAAGATTGGTTCTGATAATTAAAAATCTTCTGTTTTTGAAGATAACTGGAAAGGACAATCTGTATCAAATGGCTGGGTCTCCATACACTTTTCTTTTAAATATTCTCTGAAATTTAAAACTTAACTTTATTTCCATTTATTTTTCTTTGTATGAATTTAATATGAGTTTTCAATAGTTCTAAACCTAGTATATATTTCGGACATATAGCAAAGAGACTGTGATTGTTAATATTCATCGGTGGAAGCCAAAAACCACCAATTTCGATCGTTCACAATAACAACTATATTAAATATTCTCACTTTCTTTGTGTGATTTTTGGTACATACTTTTATATTTTTATTTAAGTCTATTAGTGGGCGCTCTGTAAAACTCGGAAAGCAGAGATTCCTTCTCATTACATTTTTTGGAAATTTAGCGTTAAATTAAATTATCGTTATAATGGTCTGTCGTCCAAGCATATAATATAAAATGAGGTGATAAGCGCATAGAAAATATGAAAATATTTGCTTATAATTAATAAGTGCTGCACTAATTTAAACTCGTAACCCAGACTTCTGTTCCGTTTTTAGAAATGAATTACTAGCAGTGGATGCGGGACTTGAAGTCATTTTGAGGGAAAATGATTATGGAAATCTCTGGATTCTGACTGATAGCCGAAGTTCAATGGAACATCTTAACTATTGGATCTATATTGGTGATATGACAAGTATATATATCCTTCACAAGTCGAAGTGCATCTCACTTCAACATGATATTCATTTCCAGTGGATCTTTTTGGTCGAGAAGGCACACTGTCCAGCAAAGGACGGTTGCAGCCTGCTAATTTCTGCATCTGATGAACTTACCTACCTAGAACTTTTTTCTCAGATGAAAAACTTAAATAGGAGGATTTGGCTGGTGCCTCCAACTCATGATTGGTATCGGGCTAATAAGCGGGACAGCCGTTGATTCTTCCATACGACAGAAAAACCAATTCTTTCCTTTCATGCCTTTATAGTGGATATCTAAAATGTCTTACTTTTTCTCATGGTATAATATCCTACCCTCTTTGTTCAAAATGCCACCAACATGACACTTCAGCTGTTTAATTTAAGCTGCTTGGGACTTCTTTGGGAAGAAATTTACACTTCTCTCCTTGTTTCCCCCTTTTTACTCGTCAACTTGGAAATAAGTAACAAAAAAAAAACATGTTCCTACATAAGGGGGACATTTCCTTACCATTGTTTCAACAGCAATCGCCAAGGTGCTAAATAGATTTTAAACTTGCAAATTTGTTTTTAAAAAATATGTAGTGTTCAAGTTGGTCCCTTTCTGTGATTTTTATTTTTTCGTTTCTCGTGGAACACTGCCCAAAAGTTGCCAAGACTCTGCGATTATTCTGCCACAGATCACGGTACGGAAATCTCCCTGTCCGATCTTTAGTAGTTGTATTTTAAACGAGATCATTTATATCATAAAATTTAAAGTTATGCATTAAAATTGAAAAATATATTGAAAGAAGAAGCAGTCACATTTGCTAAGGGTTAGAAGCAGTTACATTTGCTAAATAAAATGTGTCTCGAGAATTGTTATGTATAAGCGAAAACTAAAATCAAGAATGATATCAATACCACATTGTGTTAACTTAACATTGTGTTAATTGTTATGTATAAGCGATAACTAAAATCAAGAATGATATCAATACCACATTGTGTTAACTTAACATTGTGTTAATTGTTATGTATAAGCGATAACTAAAATCAAGAATGATATCAATACCACATTGTGTTAACTTAAAATTAAACCACCCTATTGCATTTAAATTTCACAAAAAAGTGAATAAGATTTTTGAACCAATAACGCATGATTAATTATGGCGAAAAATAATAGTTTCTTTTGGCTTGATTTTTTAATCTACAATTCCGTATTAAAATATAAACACAAAGAGCCCTATTGTGAGACATTTCTCTTTCGGTTCATGTTAATGAAATCCTCAATAAGGATGACAAAGGATTATTTCAGGTATAAGCATTTATTTCGTCATCTCTGGATTAATTATGAGTAAAAAGTAAAATATGAGTATATACATAATCTACATGGCATTAAAGTTCGGAGCTCTCCTGCTCCCTTCCAGTTCATACCTTCGCTCTCCTAGTCCAGCTAATACTCAACTCCTCTACGTTCAAACTAATACTGATCTAAAAATCCTCCTTTTTACAAGAAAAAGTCTTTCGCTCCACCCCCAATGTAGGGGGACGACACTTCCTGTGTCCCTTTCCTTCTGACCCTCAGGTCAGGGGTCAATCAAATGCGTGGGAGAGGAATCAGGATCCTGACACCTATGAACCAAAATTTTTTTAAAAATCAAAAGTTGAACGAATGTATTAAAGTTTAAAAATGAAACAATTTAACTAAATGTTAATCTAAGCCTATTATTAAATAATTGAAATCGTCATTCACTTCAAAAATATATATAAATAGGAAATGTTTGAAGCGCTCAAAAATAGATGCCCATTTTCAAGACATGTCTACTGCTGTTATTTCCTATTTCTATATTTTTGAAGCAAATGAAGTTTTTAATCAGGCAATATCTTACCACTTAAATTTCTTGGAATTATTTATCTAAGCCCCTTATTATTTTTTTGCACTAAGCATTTTTGTTTTCTTTTGTAGCTTATAATATTATCCATGCACAAGTCTTGCCTTAACTTTGTAGAGAGCTGGTTCGGACGTGATCGCAAAACACTTCACAATGGCGCCAAAGGAGAAAAAAATATCTATCATGAAAAACAAGTTAAAGAGATGTGTGCTTTACATGCTCTAAATAATCTCTTTCAAGACAAGGAAGCTTTTAACAAGCAAACATTGGATAATATTTGCCACAGGTATTTTCTTTCCATTCACTGTTGAAATGAATGTTTACAGGACTTATATCCTGAAAATTACATTTCTGAAACAACATGTTCCAAAATATTCTTCACCTAAGCGGTTAGTTTCAGAAACCATTTTTAAATTCTTTTAGAATGTTATTTAATTTTAAAATTTTTTATGTTTTTTTTTCAAGATGTGATTAAGCTTTTTATGCAAAAATTTATTGATATGCACTATCGTTTTCTTTAGTGAAATTGTTTTGTTGCACATTAAAATTATTAAAAATCATAATAATTGTTACACACTCTCTTTTTCTCAGTGTGTACTTTAAATTTAAAAATATATGTATATATAATCATGAAATTTCTGTATTTTGAAATATAAACCATTCATTTTTCATAATTTATATTAATTGCTACACAGTAATAGTAATTGCAACACTCTTTTTCCCAGCACGTACTTAAATTGAAAATAATGTGTATATATAATGAAATTTATGTATTTTGTAATTTAATAATTCATAATAATTTCTACACTCTATCTTTTTCCCAGTATGCACTTCGAATTGAAAAAAAATTTTATATGCTGAAATTTATGTATTTTCTAATATAAAACATTCATTATTACAGTAGACTCTCTAAACTATGCCATACTGTAATATCTGCCATGATTTTCAAAAGTAAACAAACAACTGGCGATTGCGGTTAAACAAAAAAAAAATTCTTCTTTTTTGGTATTATAAAAAAGTCTCCAGTCTAAAACTCTGCAAGTAGTCTACTGTATTTGTTTTAACTTAAGACACCCAGAATGCTAAAATCAGGCAGATTTTATATTTTCGATAAAATTTATCAAAAACTGCGCACTGCATCCTTGAAATTAAGTTTTTTTTCTCCTTGCTCACCAAACAGACTGCTTGGATCTCTTATATCACACCCCATACAGAAAATAGATTTTTTATTCCAAAACAGGATAACTTATAAAACAAGTAGATTAACTAAAAACAAGATTAATAATATAAAATCAGAGCCTTAATTATAAGAAAAAAAATGGAAATCTTAGTGATTTCAAATTTGATGATACTGTAAAATCAATGAATATTCAAAAGAAAGGAGTTAAAAATTGTAATAAAATGAGCATAAATATTTTCCTTTTTTTTATCAAATTGGTTTTTGTACTCTATAATGCAATTGTTTTTACTCTTTTTATCTCTCTCTTCATCAAAAAAAGTCGCTGAGTATTTTCACTCCTGAAAAAAAGAAAAATCTTAATTATATCCCTGCACTGAGCTGGAGCACAGCTACAGTTGCTATGAAATTATAGGTATAGTTCGTTCACCAGGAGTTGGCACATGGCTCTGCCTTCATCACGTGGTATTAGACGATGTTATTCCAAACCTAGAGGGTGGTGGCTCAGGGGATAGATTGTTTTTGTAATCCCCTGAGCCACCACAGCTGTTGTTTTGTCTTCCAATGAAGTGACCCAGGTTCGAATCCCAGCAATGGCTGGTCAATTCTAATTCCGCACTGACCACAGTGCTGGAGTGAAATATCCTCTGTGGTAGATGGATCATAGGTCTGAGTCCTCATGCCGTCAGGCTAACAGTGGGAGGTTTTCGTGCTTTTCCTCTCCATTTAACGCAAATGCAGGTTAGTTCCATCGAAAATTCCTCCATAAAGCTAAATTTTTCCCAATACTTGATCCAGGAGTTTCCTTGTCTACTGGATTGGATTCAAAATTGCAGGGCTGCGAAGTTGAACATTAGTAGTCGTAAACCAAAAAAATTGTGTCGTCTGTTAAAACAACGCTTATAAAATATAATATAAAATAAAATTTTATAAACCACCTCCAATAATCCTTTAGAACAATCAATTCTAGTGTTTAAAACATACAAGTCCAGTGTCATTTCGGATTAGAAAGTATTGAAATTGCACAGGTTAGATTACAGGCTTTTTTTCTTTGTATTCCTTTCAAGAATACAACTTTTGTGTCAAAATTCCAAAATTTCGGCATAAAAATTTTACAGTTTTAATGGTAGTCGTGCCGTTTGTTTCATTTTTCTATCATCCTTTTTCTCCAAGATTTTTAATTGTGAAATCAGTCAGTCCTCTTGACACCCTGTATTTCCATGGTTGTGAACACTTGTTTCCTATTTACTTTTTTTTTACAAGTCTTCAGAGCTGTGCTCTAAATAATCGTGAATTCAATGGTCATAAAATAAACATGTTTTGCTATCATTTGAAAAAGTGAAGCGCCAGTGGCAAAATTGCGACGACATTGTCACAGAATATTACAGAGTTTTTGCAGAAAGATTTTTCATTCGGGAAAGGAAAAACTTTGGTTTTCCTTTTTGCATATTTTTTCAAAAAAAAATTTTTTTTTTTTTTTTTTAATTTTTTTTTTTTCAAAGATTTCTTTCTTGCGCACCTGAGGGGAAAGAAATAATAATGATTTTTCTATTCTCATTTAAAATTTAAAAAAAAATCAGTAAGAACTTGTTTCTGCTAGAATTTCAAATTAATAATATACAATAAAAAAATTCAGAGATTGCGAAAGTTTAAACGCTAGTTAGGTCTAGAAATGATGTTCTTTCTTTCATTTTTTTTTTTAAAGAACACCATATTTTACATACACTTATTTGAGTATCTCTTTTTTAAAGAGTCCTTTTCTAGTGATTCGTGATCTTCATTTTGGGAGTTCTGCATGGATTTTACAATTTTTAATTTATGTTTGAATTTATATTTATTATTGTTTTATTTATTTACGAATTTTAACTTGTATTATGATTTACACAATTCGAAATTGCATATTTCCGCCTCCAAAATACGAGAATATTGCCTATATTATTAGAATTTAAAAAATATTACTTTTACAATTTAAAATTTTTATGCATTTTTATTGTATACTTTCTTCTGTAAAAACAATGTTTCTGTTACTTTAAATTTGCAATTGTTATAATTAAAAGTATCTTAAAGCAAAATATTTGTGCCCGGGAAGTTTGTCCCAGAAAGCCTGAAAAAATTCTGCCATAGGGGTGAAGTGTGTAACAGATCAAAGTATAGAACAAAATTAACTATGAGAAAAACCTACTGTTAATGAAAAAATATTTAGTAAAAGATATTTAAATTATGTAGTACAGCATTTTTCTATTGAAATCAATTATTTTTTTGTTGGCTGAACACTAAGTTTATGTTTTAACTTTTGTTTCAGTCTTTCTCCAGATAACCTAGTAAATCCCCATAAAAGTGTTTTAGGCCTGGGCAACTACGATGTCAATGTATTGATGGCTGCTGTTCAACTTAAAGGCTATGAAGCTATCTGGTTTGACAAGCGGAGGTAAGGAGGAAAAATAAACATGGCTTTCTTAGTCATTTATGAACATTAATTTCATCTTTTATTCTTTTAATGATTGGTAAAAAAACCTGGTAAGCATAATAAACATCCTCAACTTTACAAATACATAACAAATATCCTCAACTTTATTAGGAGGGAAAAATTCTTTTGTCAACAACAGTAACTAATATAATTACCAAATCTGGCGATTATACATATATATACAGTGATACCTCGAGATCTGAGTGCCCTAACATACGAGTTATTTGAGATACGAGCTGTCGAGCGAGCGGAGTTTTGTTTTGAGATACGAGCAACATTTGAGATACGAGGAGCGACCATGCAAGCCCTTCTCATCCTCGATAATGCTCCTGCTCACCCACCGAACCTCGAACATGACATCCTCATAGAGTTCAAATTTATAAAAGTTCTCTATCTACCACCTAACACCACTTCTACCCTGCAGCCCATGGATCAGCAGGTGATTTCTAATTTTAAAAAGCTGTACACTAAGCACCTGTTCCGGCGCTGCTTTGAGGTGACAGAGAACACAAACCTCACCCTTCGAGAGTACTGGAAGGACCACTTTAACATTGTGATATGCCTCAGAATTATTGATCAGACCTGGCTGAGTGTTACAACGAGGACCTTGACCTCTTCATGGAAGAAGCTGTGGCCTGAGTGAATCTGTAGCCTAAAATTGTGCTGTGACCTGTCGGTAGCTTTGAAGGATTCAAACCCAAAGTGCCAGTGGAAGAGGAGATTGTGTCTCTGGGAAAATCCACGGACCTAGTGATGGGTGAGAGAGAGGTGAACAAGCTTTACATTCGCTTTTATTATGTTTTTATACAATATTTGTCATTTATAAATACATTTTTCTTATTCAAAAACACGTAACAAAAACAATTAGGGGTAGCATTTTTGGGGCTGGAATGGATTAATGGCATTTCAAAGGGGAAAATTGCTTTGAAATACGAGCAAATTGGCATACGAGCAAGGTTACGGAATGAATTAAACTCTTATCTCAAGGTATCACTGTATATCTATATAATGTTAGAAGAGAGTGAAATGATAACAAATAGCCAATCACAGAACAATTGCAGTTAGTAACGCACAAAACAGCCAATTAAAATTGAGAACGAATGTGTGTGAAAAGGTAATAATTTTTAATAATGCTGCTTGCTAAATATGTTACAACTAAACTTACCATCTAAAGCTAAGTGGATCCAGTTTTTCCTCATTCATTTCAATATTGTTTTGGTTGTCATCAGCATAAAATTAACATAAGTCGTAAAGGTATTATTCTCCTTTAAATATTTTTGTATCCCTAATTTAAAGTTATTTTCCAGTGCTGCTATTATTAGCGAAAATATTAAATTATGATTGTGAACTCATCAAATTTGTTTGCACAATATAATGTGATAAGAATATAAATGTTATTTTAAAAAATGATTACTTCGAAAAATCACTTCTGTTCACCAATTGTTTATAATACTAATAGATAGTAATATTTGGTAGAGGCACAAGCGTAAGCAAACAGAATTCCTTTTAGTATCTATATGTTAAGTGAATAATTTTAACTTTCGTAGAAAAACTGTTTTCTGCCAAGAAAAGACAATTATTGCCAAGCAATCATCAGAGTTGGTGAGCGGCAGCGAACAGGGGGCCTAGCCCCCTAGTATATATATATGTCTGTGTGTGTGGCAAATATTACACGTTTCCTATTATAAGTCAATAATTATTATATTTAATTCTTTGCTGAGGGTTTGTGTTAAACATTATCTTAGCAAATTTAAAAGAGTTGTATACAGAAAGAAGAAAAAAGAACTTAGGCTAAATTTGAAATATATATATATATATATATATATATATATATATATATATATATATATATATATATATATATATATATATATATATATATATATATATATATTGTCTATAGAAAGAACTCCCCTTGCCACAAAGTCTGAGATAGTTGGCATGGAAAGAAGAAACATCACATTTCATAGAGGGGAGTTTCTCTTTCCCCTGATTCCTTCTCTCTCTTTGACTCGAGCCAAAACCTGTCTTAAATATTTACCAAGCACCCCTACTTGAAATAGTTGAATGTCGTAACCATAGTTACCACCACTGTTCCAGACAAATGGTGAGGGGAGTTCTTTCCATAGACAGACTGTAGTATGAGGAAAAAAAGTTTCTCTCTTTATTCAAATACTTTCCCTAAAAAAATCCCTGTTGAAATGGAATTTTTGTACAGATTATTGCTTGAATATTTAACTAAGTATTATTAATACATAATGAAGTGAACCTCATTTATGGAAATCAGTTCAAAACTTTTTTTGTTCTAAAATGTTCAGTTTATTTTTATTCAAAACTCTCTTTTTAAATTAATTTTAAAAAAATCTTTTACCTATCTTTGATGAATTAAATGTCTATTAATATTTGAAATTATGAGTAAACTTAATGCATAACATTTCACATATGTTTAATGTCAATCATAACTAGAAAATAATTGAAATTTTTCTATTTTGATAACTAGAAAAATCTCTAAAATTCCGTTTTTGTAAAATATTTAGTACATTATATTATTTTGTAAAATCTACTGGATTTTTTCCTTTCAATGTTGGCGGCTATGTACTTAATATCAGAGAAACTTCTAATTAATATTCCTAGGCTGAATTACTGGTTTGAGGAATAGCTGTTTAGCAGATTGTAATACAATGAACTTCTATAATCTGAAGATTTCGATTATTCCTACCTGGTTTGGCCCCTTTCAGAAGTTCTGCTGTACTCATAACTAAATTTTTTAACATTACGATTTAACAGGGATTGCAAATTTTTTTTAACATTGTTAACAACCACCCCAAAATAAATAGGTTTCTTCCCACCCAAGTGGAAGAAATGAAAAAAATCTCTTTATCGACTAAAGATATCAAATATTAAAATAATTTTTTAAACAGTTTGCAATTGCAGCCTAGTTTAAATAATACTAGAATTAATTTCTGAGCTATTTAGTCTATCATTGAAAGCTGAAAAGCAAGAATTAGAAAGAAATATGACATTAATTTTTATGAAATTAAAATTACTGTAGTCCTTAAATATTTACAAAAATAAGTATAAGTAAATATACTAATCTCATTTTTTTTAATTGCTTAAAGAAATGTTAAAGTATTGTAGTTAAATTTTATGAATACTACTTAATTAAGAAATCGCATTCTAACCTTCTGCACTTTCTACAAATTGCATGTTAAATAACAATAGTTAAGTATTCAGACTGACTTTTAAATAATATGAGATATAGATTTTAAAATTATGTATAAAACTAAAATTAATAATAGGAAAATAGTTTTTTTTTTAAAGTGTTTATTTAATAAAATATTAATTTTCTGGTACTATTTAAAGTTAATTATTAAAATTTAAGCTATTATTATTATGTTTTTTGCTGAACAATTGTTTGGTCATTTTTAGCTTCTTACATTAGCTTCTTGGCCCTTGTGGCAGAATCGTAGCGACATGGTCGCAGATCGTTACAGAATTCTCACAGAAAGATTTTTCTTTTGGGAAATAAGAAATTTTGGGGTTTTTTTCTGCAAAAATTTTTGAAAGTTTTATCTTTGCTTCAGAATTAGATTCAAAAGATGTTTTTCTTACGCATTGGAGTGGAAAAAAATGCTTGTGATTTTTCTATTCACATTTTATAATGAAAAATGAAGAGTAAAAAAGTGATAAAAGTTTGTTTTCTTTTCTGCAGAAATTTTCGAATGATTTTATCCTGTCTTCAGAATTATATTCAAAAGATGTCTTTCTCACGCATCGGAGTAGGAAAAAAAAATGCCTGTGATTTTTCTATTCTCATTCGAAAATAATGAAAAATAAAGAATAAGTAAAAAAAATTGGTTTTCTTTTCTGCAGAAATTTTCGTTTTAATTTCCTTATGCAGTCATTACTATTGATTTTCACAGTTTTCAAAATCCCATATTTTTAATACGATATTTTTTATTACAACATGTGAATCTCGAAATGAAAACGTGCATTTAGTAACCCTTTCCATAATCTGATTCACGTGATTTCGTAGTCTATCTTCTTTTTTTTTGTGGTAGTTACTGCTACAGATTTCAAAAGTTTTTAATTGTTTTCTTTTAATGTGATGATAATTTACAAAATGCGAGAATATCACCCACAAAATTAGAATAAAAAAAATATTCAATAATTAATTAAAAAATTATTTTATTTTATTACTATTGTTTGTTTTTAATTTTTAAAGTTGACACTTCTGTTACTTCTATTTACTAACAAGTATATTTGTTATTTTTAAAAGTGTTTTCAGAAAGATATAAGTATTAGAGAGGTATGTCGCAGAAAGCCCGATAACTTTCTGCCACAGTTCCTGACAAAATGCCAATCCTATGATCAAAATGCTTTTTTAATTTATTTCTTTTTGTTTTTATTTAAACAATATAGTGCATTGCTCTTGATTAAATTGTATATTTCTGTTTCAGAGATCCAAGCAATATTGATTTCACAAAAATTTATGGCTTGATTTTAAATGTCCCCAGTGAAATGAAATTCCTTCCACTCCGCTTAAATAGGAAGCACTGGATCGCTGTGAAAGAAATTGAAGGCACTTTTTATAACCTTGACTCAAAATTGGATCGTCCTTCTGTCATAGGAAAGGTAAACATCAATAATTCTGTCCAATATTTATTTCATACCAATACTTATTGAATCAAATGAGTTAAAATACTGGTTCATATATCCCACAGTGTATCAGAGTTGGCCAAAAATGTAATCGATTACATTTTTTGATTACAGTAATCAATTACTTGTAATCATGATTACAATTTTCAAAAATTTTGATTACAGCTGTAATCATGATTACAATATTGATTACAGTAATCAACTACTTGTAATCGTGATTACAAAGTTTGATTACAGCTGTAATCATGATTACATAGTCGATTACAGTAATCAATTACTTGTAATCATGATTACAATTTTCGAAAAATTTTGATTACAGCTGTAATCATGATTACAATTTTGATTACAGTAATCAATTACTTGTAATCATGATTACAAGTAATTGCGATTACAAGTAATCACAACAAAAACGATTACAAGTAATTATGATTACAAGTAATCAAAATATATGATTACATGTAATTTGATTACATGTAATTTGATTACATGTAATTATGATTACATGTAATCTAATTACACGATTACAAGACTATTGTATTCTTATAAATGATTATATTTTACAGTAGATAGTAGAATGTATTTTATAATGATACATTTTGCACGTATTAACATGTACTGCATTTTGTACGTATTTGTATACGTACAAATGAATGTAACTGAAATGTATGTACATATGATTTTATCTAGTGCATATGTTCAGACATTTTAGTATCACACACATGTACATACACTTATATTGTAGGTATAAAATATATGTACGTATGTATATAGATAATAATTACGTATGTATGTGCAAACAATGTAGGCATGTACATTTATACGCAATGAATATATGCATTTTATGCAAATATTTGTTTATGTAAAATGTATATCTGTGTTCATGTACGCATGTATATACAAGTACTTGTGTTTGTATGAACATACATACATTGTCTGTACAATGTATGTCCCATGCATGTATGTTCAATTTATTTATGAACAGTACAATATATGTATGCATGTACAATATAGGTATATCTGTAGGATGTACAATATATGTATGCATACATGTACATGATATGCATGTCCAGTGTATTTATGTACATGTACATAATATGCTCATGCTCAATGTAAGTATCCAAATATGCATAATACATTTGTGAACTATTGTACGTACATTGGGCATATTTATATTTCACATGAATTCATACATGTATTCGACATGCATAATGTACGTACATACACACATTTGAGATGCAGATATTGTACAGATGTATATACATATAGCGTACAGATGTATATACATATAGCGTACAGATGTATATTCATATAATGTACATATGATGAAATGAACATATAATGTACATATGTGTGTACGTATACAGTACGTATGTGCATAAATATATTGGGCATAATTCTTTCGTACAAATTTTACATGTGTACATGCATGCTATCTCTATCTATGCATATGGTGCAATGTATATATGTACAATGAATGTATCCACACATGTACAATACACGTATGTTCCATGTATGCATATCCATATGTACTATATATACACGTACAATACATGAATGTATGTACATACATTGTACATGCGTACATACATTACACGTATACGTATGTACATTACATTTATGTCTAAATATGTTTACAATGCAATAAATAAAATGCATGTAAGTTAACTTTTAATGACTCAAGCAAGTTAAATGACAAAATCAAGCGATATTTAAATTTAGTTTTCAGCTTTAATTGTTCTATATCATTTTGAAATTCTCTGAATAAAAAATTATTTTCAGGTATTTTCATGAAATGTTTGACAATACAGATTTATTTTTTTATAACATAATGGATGATTCATAGAAATTTTTTAAATGGTAAGAAAAATGGTAAATTTTATGTGTGGAATTAATATTTAGAAATTCTAAATAAAATTATCGTTTGCTTTCTAAAAAATATGAGGTCGAGTTTCATATACCTTAGAATAATTTTAAAACAAATTTTAATAACTTTACTCATATAAATTTTTTTAATGTATGCACAATGTATATGTATATTGTAATTACATATATTTAAATGTACGCACGTATTTGTACATTACTTGTAATTATGTAGATGTATACGTTGTATGCACATGCATACATTGTGCATATAACTATTTTTTTGTACATCCATGCATTACATGCGCATAAGTATTAACAAAGTATGTAGTTGTACAAGTACATACGTAAGTTGTACATAAGTACATACTTTGCGTGCAAATATATCGATGTACATATAAATATGCAAACTTTACGCAACTATGTGCATATATTGTACCTTTAAATAACATTTTTACATATTGTACGCAAATACGTACAATTTTATATACAAACGTACATTGTATATATGTGCTATCATCGTAAATTTATACAATATATGCACTTAAGTACATAAAAGCATGCAAACGCATAAACATTATTTTCATATACGTTCATACATACATTGTCTGTGTATACAAAGATACAAAACATTGCCTTTTTGTACAAACTAACATACATGCGTACATGTATCATAAATGCATAATTATATGTACTAAGCATATGCGCATTGCATTAAGTATCTTACAATATAATTATGAATATTGTACGTACAAACAACGTTTGTGCATACATTGTATGTATAGGAATCGCAAATTGTACGTTCATGCGTGCGTACATTCTATGTACATAAAAATCTGTAAACACATGAATACTTACATAAAAAATTTGACTATAGTATACAATCGTAATAACTTGTAATCGTATAGTTTGATTACAAGTAATCACAATTACATGTAATCAAATTACATGTAATCATGATTACATGTAATCATGTATTTTGATTACTTGTAATCATAATTACTTGTAATCGTTTTTGTTGTGATTACTTGTAATCGCAATTACTTGTAATCATGATTACAAGTAATTGATTACTGTAATCAAAATTGTAATCATGATTACAGCTGTAATCAAAATTTTTTGAAAGTTGTAATCACGATTACAAGTAATTGATTACTTGTAATCGCGATTACAAGTAATTGATTACTGTAATCAAAAATGTAATCATGATTACAGCTGTAATCAACATTTTTTGAAAGTTGTAATCACGATTACAAGTAATTGATTACTTGTAATCGTGATTACAAGTAATTGATTACATAGCTGTAATTATCAGTAATCAATTACAGTTGTAATCGATTATTGTAATCAACGGCCAACTCTGCAGTGTATACATTAAGTAATGGTAATTAGACTGATTTTTATTATAAAAATCTTTTTATAAATATTTTTATTTAAAAATAATTACCATTTAATATCGTTTTTCCCAAAATTATTCCCTTGGGAAACTAAATTGCATCAGTGACAATTTTTCCACTGCTAAAAGCAGTGTCGGAATGCACACTGGAATAGCCTTTATCTGATTGGTTGCAGAATTTTAAGTATGTTTCAGTGTTTTAAAATGACGTCCCTCACAAGAATTTATAATCTCGAGAAAAGAAACAACTCAAATCAGGTGAGTAAATAGGTTAAGAAACCTCAGGAATTTGCTAAGTATCCCAAAGCACATTTATTGATATTACTGTGCGAAAAGACGCTTTGCTACTTTTGTTATTTGTTCTCCGTGGCATGTTTTTTTCGTTATTCAAAATCTGATAAATGCCAGTTGAATGTATACTCACTGTTCTCTGATCATTCTGACCATGAATCAACTATCGGAAAACTCAAGGTCCTGTCAACATTTCTATCAGTTTTTGCAGTTGAAGTCCTTTTGCCGATGAATTATCTTCCATTTACTCTATTCCATCTGAAACTGCCTCAAGAGAACACCATACCACGAGAATCTTTACATCACAAATTCTCTTTCACCTCTATAGGTAATTTAAAGTATATAAAAAGTGAGCAAACCTAGATACCATGATGTTTCAAATACTGAAAAGAAATTTTCAAAACATCAAGAAGAAAACTTAGGATTATGCATAATAATTTGTTTACCTTTAAATGTTATGAAAATTTCTTTTCAGAAAACAAAACTACATGGCTTACCCTAGGTTTGTCTGAACTCACTTTTTCTATACTTTAAATTAGTTATGGAGATGAAAGAGTATTTGGAATGAAAAGTTTCTCCCATGGTATAGCAGCATAAGGATGTCATGCCTAGAGAAAAAATTCAAACTGGCAAAATCAGTCCAAGTCTGAAACTTAAGGAGGGGGGGGGTTGCCGTTAAGAAGGGGATAATTGGTAGAGTGATATATGATAGAGGGCCAACTACACTGTGTCATCTTCACATAACATGTCATATAGTCTAGGGAAATCTGAACACTGTAAAGCAGTAGTTTTGAAGCAGCTAAGTATATGACGAAATATAGTCATAAAAATATAATTTTTAAAAGTGCAGGCAATTTATAAAGTCATAATACAGAATAATAATAAAATAAAAAAAAACGTTTTTTTTTTTCAAGTAGCTTTTTCAATCTTACATTACACCATCCATCTGCATGTTTTTTTTTTTTTTTAATAATGGTAGTTGTTTCTTGAAAAGTTTTATAATTTATTTCTATTGCTTTAGAATTTTTCTTAAGTTTATGTTGTAATTGCCTAAGGATTTTTCATTTTTAATATTTTAACACACATACGTGTAAGTGAATGTATATATGCCAGTAATGTATATATGCAAAGGAAAAAGAAAATCAAAAGACCAAAATCATTTTAATACAAATTTTACCTTTTTTTTCTGCTTCATATATTTCAGTTACTATTTCAATTATTAAATTTTATATTTGAGTATTATTTATTTTTATATTTTAGTATTTATTTGCATTTATTTATTTACTCTTCCTTTTCTAAAGGGGGGAATTCTCATCACATCTTCTATATAATTTTTTTTTAAAAGATGCAATTTAGATAAAATGTCTGTTAGTGACTTGTTTTATGACAGGCGGACTATCTTGTTGTTCTACCCTATCTACATTTTTAAAATTTTGTTTTGATATCATTTTGATTTTTCTACTTTTATTTTGATTATGTATCTTCGAACACACACCCATATAACACACCTTGAACAATGCTTTTCAATTATCTGTAAGCAAAATAGTAACTTTATAGTAGTAATAGTATTTATCTCTAGTGACACTGTGAAGGAAACAGTTTTTTGCAGTTAAACATGAAGCGTAACAGCTGCGAAATCGCAATACAATAAAAATAAATTGCTCCTGTTAAAATATATATGTAATAATTCTGTTTTATGGAAAATACATATGATGCTGAGAACTAGTGGAAATTGTCAAGTAGAAAATTAATATATAAATCAATTGACACTGTTGAGGGTAAATTTTTTTAAGAATATGCATGATGGGCTATTCTTTAAAATTTCGAGTGTGCGAGTACAATATGAAAATTTAAATTTATTGACACTGTCAAACACATGATGCTAAATAGTGTGGAAATTTGAAAATAAAACATGAATAATTAAAACAAACGATACAGTGAAAAATAATTTTCCTTTTCGAAATATGCATGATGCTGTACAGTTGTGAAAATAATAAAATATCTACAATTAACTATGTTAGCATTGTGAGGAAAATGAAACATAACGCATTACGATGAATAGTTGTGAAAATTTAAGAAACGTGAAAATATAAAATTAATATTTGAAACTAGTAATACTATATAAACAAGCTATAGGTCAGCATCTATGAGTAATTAGTGAAACCCTCTAGCACTAAAATATTTATTGAACACCAATTATTAGATTATTAAAAAGATTTAACCCACTTTTTACCTCTCCTAGTAGTCCTGCATACCAAAAATATGTTAGCAAAGTTTACCTACAAGATATTAAAAATTAGTGATGTCTGTTTTACATTTTAGGAATCTGATCTTATGTCTTACCTCCGAGAGCAGATAAGAGGGAAGGACCGAGAAATATTTTTAATTGTACCCCAAGAATTGGACAGAAAAAACTTGTGGAAAAAGGACCCTCGTTGGTGCTCTGAAACATACAGTATTCCTCGCTCGGCAAACCCAGACACGAACAGTACTGTGGCTGTGATTCACTTAAATTCAGAGAATCGATAAAGGATTATTTTATACCGAGTAAGCCGAGTGTCTTACAATGGAAGAGTTGCAACTATTTTTATGTACTTCAGATGTAATGAAAGATATATTATATTTAATTTTTATTTTTTTAGGTCTTTGAATTGTATATTTTTTATTTTAATCATGTTTATAGTTTTTCCTTTATTGATAGAAATTACTGTTTCATTGTTTAATAAAATTATTAACATTTTTCACAATTTTTCTTGACTTTTTCACTTAGTAAATTTAATTTACAGCAATAACCATGAAACCTTTTTGTTTTCTCTGTTATAGTTATTTTATTATCTGGGTCAGATTTCAAAGTAACATATTAAAAATTTTAATGGATTATACAGTACAAGGCAACAAAAAAAATTGAGACCTGACTTTTCGATGATTCTTGTTAATTCCTTTTGTATGTAAAATATATGAGGACACTAAACTATTGATCATGATTACTCAATACTCGTTACATATTAAAAATTGAAAAAATGTATTTAGATGTTTAAAGTATTGTAGTTTGGTCTTAAAAAATTAAATGGATTATACAGTACAAAGCAAGAAGAAAAAAAAATTTGAGACCTGCATTTTCGATGATTCTTGTAATTTCATTTTCTATATAAAATATATGAGGAAACTAAACTATTGATCATTATTACTCAATACAAATCATTTCATTTTAAAAATTTGATTTCAGTGAAGATCCAGGAAAGAAATAAACATGGGTACTCACGACGTCAGAAAACTGATGACTGGAAAGTACAGAGCTGCAGTTTTTTATATGAAAAAGCTTTCTAAAAAATAACAAAAGGGGCTTAAAGAAGACCAGGATCTGGAGTTTTAAGCAAATGATAAGCATAGAATATCATGCTTAGCATGAAAAAATAATAGAGTTCTGAACAATTAGTAAAATTTCCTTCCTACTTGGGAAACTATTTGCCCTGACGGCTTTCTGTTACAATAAAACAATGTCCTCGCACTTCAAGACAAACTATAATATGACTTCCTCCTCTGATTTCAGTCCCATAGCGAGTTTGGCTCTCTGATACAATAAAACTATGTCCTGACAACTATTTATATTATAATAAAACAATGTCCTGACACTTCAAGACAAATTATGATATGGCTTGATGATAATGGTACAAGTGGCCTGCTTCATCCTCTGATTCCAGTACCGCAGCAAGTAGAATAAAGTTAAAAAGGCAGGAAAGAAGACTAAAGAAAATTAAAGGAAGTTTTGGTAAAAATATGGGACAAAACAACTTTCGATACTCTGAAGTCTCTTGTTAAATCTGTGCCAAGATGGCTTCAAATGGTTATTAATGCTGATGGAGAAAGAATTTACTACTGATTTATCTGCATAATGTTGTGTAAATATAAGACATCTTAAAATGCATTTTAATTTTTTATTTCTATTTTTATTTACTTAAATAAAGTATTTTTGAAAAGTCTCAATTTTTTTGCTCTGTACTGTATTTATCAAGAAGAGTACATGAAATACTAAATGAATTTTTAAATTCTAGGAAATATTTTATGCCTAGACATGACAGATTATTTTAATTTTTTTTTCTAAAAATTATTATAGAACAATACAGTTAAGACTTTTTCCAAATTGGTCATTTATTCTTTGTTTTTATATCTTTTGAACCGGTTTCTAATCCCAAAGAGGACTGGTGGATATGAATTCCGCATCCCACTTGCATTAATCACAGTGGTGATGTAAAATATCTTCAGTGGTAGAGAGATCATGGGTTAGAGTCCCCTTGCCGTCAGGATAACGGGGAGATTTTCCTCTCCATGTAACACAAATGTGGGTTAGTTCCATCAAATAAAAAGTTCTCCACGAAGGAAAATTTTTCCCAATACTTGATCTAGGAGTTCCCTTGTCTTCTGGATTAGGTTCAAATTACAAGGCTACAGAGTTGAACATTATCATTCGTAAAACCTAACAAAAAGGTCGGAGGTTCAACGATGATTATAAAATAAACCATTTCTAGCAAGAGTATCTGCAATCTGTTTTTGAAGTGAATACATGTTATGCAATGTCGAGTACTGTTTTCTGGAATTTCCTTTAAGGAACATGGACATAGCACAGTACGCAAAACCAGATTTCTTACCTGGATACCAAAAACTCTTTTTCTGACTAACACAATACGAAAATGTGGCTTACCATTAGATTGCTCACCATCCACATATAATTGAAGGGCTTAGTGACATCATAGTAAGTTTGGAAACAGTAGTTTTAAAAAATGCCAGTAATGAGAGAACATTGTTTACAAAACACAATCTTTTATTAAAAGAAAAATTGTTTTATTTAATTAAAAATCATATATTACAACATATATTTCAATAATTTCGTTCCCCCCCCCCCATGGAACTCTTCATTATCACAAATAAAGTAAAAGCCTGCTATGGCGACAATTTACAATAACAAATGTGATTGCTGTTATAAGCAAATGCACATATTTAATGTTAAAAAAAGCAGCTTTTGAATTCATAAATAACATTGAATGTTTAGGCAAACTATCAAGAACGGATACTTGCGATCAACAAAAGGGTGGATTCTCTGGAAGTGTTCAACACTGTTCCTAAAATTAGCAGAACTTTTCTTTTGGAAGATTAACTGGCATGGTGATCGAACACAGGTTTGCTTTATAAACATTAAGGGTTAATGTTGTGGCAGAATGGATGCCTGTTTGTCACTTTTCTACATTGATACCAGAAAGAAATATGAAAGCTAATGTTTTACATTTTGTACAATTTTCCTAATTTAAACAGCAGAAAATTTCTTATTTAAGTAAAAGCAATTTGTTGGTATAGCCTAGTTATTTACTCAATATAAATATTGATACCAGAAAGAAATACCTTATATATGAAAGCAAATATTTTCCATTTTGCACTTTTTTCTATCGCATTCTTAATTTAAAACGAAGAAAGTTACTTAACAAAAAGCAATTTGTTGGTATAAGCCTAGATATTTACTCAACATAAACACATGTTTAATATTTATATACTGACGGTGACTTAGAAAAGTGCCGTAAAATGCTGTACTCATAACATAGCGCTTTTACTGTATTTCTAAAACAAGACGTATTTCATAGGAAGATAATTTAACTCTCAACATATAAAGAAAACAATTTAAACAATAAGGGAAAAACAGCGATGGGTGTAAATGACTAACAATTTATTTTTTCAATAAATATTTTCTCAGAAATTATGTCGAATGAAATAACGTTAAAGTCTTTTATACATATGAAGAAAAAAGTCCCGTCATCATAGTGTTCTCTAAAAATAAGGTCGGTTTGGGTATTTTACAGAGTCTTTAAAAAAATTGTGTCAATAATAATATCTACAATTAGTTCTGAAGTTAAGCATTGAGGACTTTTTTAACGGCCAGTATGATGTCTTGTGCCTGGGGTATTGCAAGAGGTTCAAGGCTCTTTGTATAAGGCATGGGTACATCTGCACCTGTTACTCTAACAACAGGGGCGTCTAAGTAGTCAAATGCAGGACCTGTAAGAGTTAAAACATTCTTTCAAAAAAATAAATAAATAAAATATTTAACTTCAATGTGGCAATTTTTCATTTGTTTTATTAAAAGTTGTTGGGTGAAAATATTGTGTTCTCTTCGGAGTAATGATAAATAGAATAAACATGTTTGTTACTTAACCTATGTTTGCCAAATTCTTAAAATTACTGGATAAAGTTACTAAAACAATTTTATGGTGCTTCTCAAATGTGAGAATATACAGAGGTGTCAGTAATCAGAAGTAATCATCAATATATACTTAAGTGTTTACATAAATCAAATATGAGTAATTTTAAGATGTATAAATAATATGTATGTATAAATATTATGTATATTTATAACATTATGCATAAATTTAAAATTAAATAAAAAGTATTAAGTTAAAAATTATACAACTCAAACTTCATTATTAAATTAATTTTATTACCAATCAATTTTGTAGTTTTTTTTTAAATTAAAACTTGCCTTTTTATCATTCCTTGTTTGTTATTTTAACCAATGAAAATTTTTGCTCACAGCATTTCAGATTTAAGTTAGTTCTTTTGTTCGTTTAATTTAAAAATAAAGGAAATATTAAGTTTCAGAATAGTTAGCTGGAAGAGGAAATGATGTTAGAAGAAGAAATTATGAGACTACTTTACTTTTATTTTATTTTGTTTTTCTATCAAATCGGGTTTTTGTTTCTTATATTTATTGCTTTTAGAAGTGTTTAAAAAGAAGAAAAAAATTTCGTAGATTAAATGCAAACAACAAAATTTTATAATTCTCGGTAAGAAATAGGGAGAGACTTATTCTACTGAAATTCGGTTCAATCGCACAAAATTTTTATTGCTGAAATGTAAGATCATTGTCTTGACAATATAAATGTAATGATTATGAGAAGCCAACTGCTCCGGGCGAGCCATAATTATTTAAAAAACGGTAAACAACTACAAACTAAAATTTGCAAATATTTGACTAATTTTGCTTACTTTTTAAACGATATAACAAGACTTAACTATTACAAAGTGGCGAATTATATAAGCTTTCGAATTATTTAGAAATAGTGGAGGATAAAAACCTAACAAATGGAATTTTTTAAACCAAGAATCACACATTAATAAACTACTACTCGAAAATATTTATTTGCTGTCTAGAGCAAGTTGGCATCTCTGATAATTAGAGATAAATTGTAATAGCTGGCACCTCTGTCTACACAATAAAATCTGTCATAACAACAATTCATTATAGAACATGAATTGTTGTTATAAGCAAATACACATATTTAATGTCAAAATAACAATATTAAATAGAAAATTTACCTTATTTTTCTTTTATTTTGAAGAACTATGTTGATTTATAAACACATATCTAGAGTAGACTGCTTTTGTTACAGATTGTAGACTGAATGACACAGTTCTGTATTTCATGAAGGACTGAAATGTTTGAACAGCAACCCCCCAAATTATTTTTTGCTAGAAAATGAAATGAAGGGCAGTACCTTTTGAGGTAACAGTAAATGCTGATTCTAATAGAAACTAGTCAAAAAGGGTATGATAGATATATAGCAGGACGTGTTTAAAATAGTAGAAGAACTTTCTTTTGTTAAAAACAAGATAACTTAACCAATGTTACACACACATTGCTTTATAATTGCACACTAAAAATATCATTTATCTAAAGCTTTTCCGTAAAACATTGCTCACTTAAACAGTAGAAGAAAGTATTTCAAAAAATTTTCTTTTTACAATATTGGAAGGCTATTAGAATTGTACGGTTTTAACTCTTTATAAACATGCAATTTTATATCTTTAATATTAGGATTTTGACAGTGACTATGAATATGCTACTCATTATATCAAGCTTTTACATTAATTATAAAATGCTGCTCCAAGCTAGAACCATTTTCTCTTTAGATGTTTGATGCAATTCAAAAGATTTCTGAAAAAAAATGGAGAAATCGATATATACTGCTAAACTGTGTAGAGTGGTCCATCTCTTAGCACTTTATTGACTGGCAATTTTACACAGAAATGTCGCATTACCAGAGCCTGACTAGGGCAGGGGAAGTTGCCCTGGGCCCCCGCATCAGAAGGGGGTTCCAAATAAAATAAAAAGTTTATTTCACATTTCTTTCATTATTGAACTTTTGTTAAACAAAATATCAATACAGTGTAAAATTCGTAAGCTTTATGTTAGCTTCTTCATTAATCTATCATTTGAAGACTAAAAATCTATATTTTGTAAATTCAGAGGGTGGAATTCAGCTAAATTTTAGCAATTATGATGGTGAAATTTGGCCAATGAAAAGCTGTATTTTTACATATCGCAAAACTTAAATACTTCCATAAATTTCGGTTCTTCGTTACTAAAATAGTAAAGCAGAGGGGGGCCCCAAAAGAAGTTTCTACCCCCGACCCCAATTGGGCTAAGTCGGGCACTGTCCATTACTGTCACATTAAAATGTCACAACAATTACTGTTTAATAATGAAATAGGAAAGCAAAACATTTTAAAGAATAAATTTTAATGAGACGGAATGAAATGAAAATAAACTTTGGAATATTCCTAAATTTAAATAGATAATGTAAGTCCAAAGACAAGTTAACTCGTTGCTGTTCAACGCTGTGTTACTATATTAGGTAATTGAACTTATCAAAAATACTATAAATAGTTGCATTCAATCAGCTGTTTACTCAATTACAGAATACATATTGTGAAACTGTTAATAAATATTTGGAAACAGGAAACTTATCCTGTTCGTAAAACAAAACCTTCCTAAAAGAAATTTCACAATGGAAGAATGAAATGACGGAATACTGCTGCTGTGCAGAGCTACTAAAATAATCTTCAATTAAAAATAAAAATACAACCAGAGCAGACTCACTTTCAATTATTCTAGCACAAATTTCTGATCCAATACCACATTGGGGCCAGCCTTGTTCGACGGTGATTAAATGATGAGTTTTCATAACAGAATTCAAAATACTTTGCTCGTCGAGAGGCCTCAAGGTGCGTAAATTAATGACCTGAAATAAAGTAAAAAACAATTTAGGTTTGAATGAAAACCAGTACTAATAATAAGACTACCACAATACATGATATCAAAATTAAGATGCATCTTCTTCCTGCATAACTCTGCAGATGAACAGGCAGAATTTAATGTGAAGCTTATACACGCTCAGAGAAGATAATTAAAGAGGTGGTCAGCTTATGCACGCATGATGATTCTTTTTTTGGAAGGTCAAGTACAAGACAATAAGTTTGTACTGGGAACCTTATTGTTGCACTTTAGCATTTCATCTTGATTTACTTCTGACCTATTCAAAAATATCAAACTGGTTTCCCCCTAATGAAGCTTTGCCTCTTTGTTTTAGCAATTGAATATTCTCAAGACAAAATATCAATGATTAACGAAGTACTATCTGGAAAAGGCGTGTCCTAACTCTCCATGTGGTCAGATACAGCAGAGCCACCCATTTACCCATCTCAAATGGTCTGAAACGCTTGAAAGAGTCACAATTAATTCAGCGAAAGATACACAAATGCACTTACAATATGTATTCTCGCTAGGAAAAGTACAGTTCTGCATTCATCTCTCGATATATTTTGAGAACTTTTAAAGCGAATTGAAACATTTTTGCAAGCACTTATAAAATTCGTTCATCAAAGATAATTCTAAGCAAAAAATAAATTTAGTTTACTTAATAATAGTGGAAAAAATTTGGAATTGTAAAGTATATAATTTTTTATATTATTTTAAAGTATGTAATTTTACATGGCAAAATACATAATTTGAGCAAAATAGGTTGAATACTTCCTGAGAAATAGAATTTTAAAGAAGTTATATTTTTAAAATTCAATTTTTCAATCTATTTCGCTCAAATTTTACAGTTTGCCACGTAAAATTACATATTTTAAAATGATGTAAAAAATTATATACCTTACAATTCGAAGTTTTTTCGAATATTATTAAATAAAATAATAAATGTATACTAAAATTTATATCTTGCACACGATTATCTTTGGATAAACGAATTTTATAAGTGTGTTCAGAAATTTTTCAATTCGCTTAAAACGTTCGAGATATGGCGAAATATGCAAAAAGTAAATTTAACATTAAGGGGTCTAAATTTTGAATCGCTCTCCTGAACAAACTATGGGGGCCATATTTCCCTGATTGCAGCTACCCCCCACATTTTAGGAGTCAGAAATTTAAATCCGTTGAACAAAGGTATGATTATTCCTAAAAATTACGTTTTTGTGTCCGATTTTGTAACTTAAAATATCATCTACACTAATTAATTAGTATATTTGAGGTCACCCCTTGCAACCATTAAGAATGAATCTTAGAACGTGGAGATCTGATCATTAGATTAAAAGTAATTTAGGGTGGTCCGTTTTGCTTTGGCTCATTGTACATTCACATAACTTATATTTGTAAGAATAGCATGATAAAAAAACTATGACTCACTCTTGTTATAATATTAACTTATTATAATATAATTATTTATTATTTAATATAATTAATATATTATTTAATATAAATAATTAATATATTATTTAATATAATCTAATTAATTTAATATATTTAATTGTGCCCAGTACACATTTTTTTTAAAGTGAAGCAGAATGACACGCTTTATTTTAGAAACAAACATTTTAGTTCAGCAGTGACTAGTCAATGCTAAAACATAACACAAACATTGCAAAGCAGAATATGTTTCAAAATTAGGAATGTTTACAACTTACTTCACAATCTATGCCAGAACTTGTTAATTCTTTTGCTGCTTCTAAGCAAGTTCCGACCGCCTTGGAATGTGCCACCAATGTTATGTGCTGACCTAAAATTCAAACTTTAAATTATTTGCAACTATTCCTCTTAAACATGCTTTATTTGGTTAATTTAAACATTCTCTTAAAATAAAGGGATTAGTAGAAAGTTTTTTCTTCAAAGTTAAGAGCACATTTCAAAGCAAGTTAATTATGCTATTAAAATCAGACATGGCAATACTTTTACTTCCATTTCTTGTAACAAAAGTAAAAGTATGTACTTTTACATGTACTTTGTTACTTTTTAAATTTAATAGTTTTACTTGTTTTTTCATAACTTTCTTCAGGAAAAAGTACAAGTATTTGTAACGAAAATGTCGAAGAAATCGTTACTTTTTCGGAATTTTTTTTTACAAATTTTCCTCAAAATTTTTTTTTTTTGTTTTAGAAATCTTTGAATGTTTTCATCAAGACAAATCTCTATTTTCTCCTCCAACACCCTATGCTAAACGTCAAGGCCACCAAATCAGGGGTCTTTCCAGGGTGAATTTACTACTATTTAGCAGTACTTTCACAAAATACTTTTAAAAAAGCAAGTTCTATGATTCTCCTCTCTGCCTCTTAAAATTTTGTTATTGTATCCCCCTAAAAAAAACCGGGTGAATTGTGCTGAGTTTTTAAAATGAAACAATGAGGCTCTCCCTCTATAAACTTTACAGGAAGTTGAAATTCAAACATTATTGTAAATTTGTTGCATTATTAAAAAATTGTAAAAAATAAACTGACCCTTATTTTTTTACGAAATTTTTTTTTCCCTATGAAGTTTTTTTTCTGTATGAGCTAGTTGAAAATGTTATAATGAAAATAGCTATTAGTGCTAGTGCTGTTAAATGCATGTTTTTATTAAATTCAAGTTTAAATTTAACAATAATTTTTATGGATTTTTAAATTTGGATAAAATTTTTAAGCTCAAAATTTTACAATAGCAAAATTGTTTCTGAATGTATGAGAAAAAATCTTACCAGTCATAAATGATTTTTATTTATAGTAACAATTTGAGAAAATATTTTCTTATTTTACCATATTTTTGTGTTGATTTTTTAATATAATTTTTAATTTTCACAAATTATGTCTAAATTTTCACAAAATAGACACCTTTCGAAAAAAGCTAGACAGACCCAAGCAAAGCTCTTTAGCTTTTCATTACAAGGCCTTTTAAAAGCAATAGAGTAAATGAGGGAGAGAACATGAAATCCCATAACTCAACTATTAACTATTTTGGAAGCAAATCAAACAAAAAAGTCGATTTTTATACAAAAAGTAGCATGTAAAAGCATTGTTTTAAAGTTGTATTCCAGATACACCATAATTCTTAAATGATTGGATATAAAAATAAGAAGTAATACCTTTCAGTCAGCTATTAACCTTATTTTTTATTACTAATAACAAATAATAAATGAAGTTAGAAAACTTACCACTTTTTTCAACTTTGGCTTTACCAATCGGCAAAACAAAATCTTTGGACATAGCTTCATCAGACATTTCAAAAGAAACACCATATAACAGCTCATTTTCAAGGAATACAACTGAAAGCAAAATTGAAATAAATAAACTTGCTTCTTAAAGCTAACACTCATCATTACATCTATTAATTGCAAACTTTTAAACTCAAAGAAAATATAGAATAGAAAAAAATATTGCGGGGCAACATTTACAGTAGCCAGTTGATCCAAGACAGGCTTTCTAATGGTTCAAAATTAGAATATGACATTTTTTATATGGCATTTCTACTAATGACATTTTCTACTAATGGCATTTCTACTAATGACGAGGTTGACTCGGCCTTTCATCCCTTCAGTGGGTCGATAAATGAGTACCAAGCATGCTTGGGAACTAAACACTGGGGGGTTTTGTGTTCGGCTGACCACCTAACAGGAACATCTGCTCCTGCACCCCACAGCCCAAGGTCAAGAAAACTGAGATGGGCAGTGTAGGTCTTGGCCCTCTATGGGCTGTTGCGTCACTGAGTTTAGTTAAAGATAGAATTTACAAATGATTCATTTTCAAATCTTGTTTCGAAATCTCATAAGTTATTTAATTTCTCTATGTAATAAAATATTTTAGAAAAAACATTCTAACCAAAGATATACAAAAAACTTGCGATAAACTTACAACAAAATATTAATAAGATTGGATAATAGATTTAAAACAAAATAATCTGTTGCAACAATTAGTTCTATTAATTATAGGCACAAAATATTTAAAGGATAAGTGTCTTTGCCTATGAATTTTATTCAAGCTCAGAATTGCTAAATAATTCTCCTTATCCTCACATATCAGAAAATTTATTTCAAAATTCTTTTTAATTGAAATAATCCTTATCTTAATCAATGGTATTCTAAAAAACTTATGCTAGATAGAGTGCTAATGAAATTATTGCACTGTGTTGAAAAAAAAGATTGCTATAACTAGACTATACATAAACTACACTTAATGTAAGTGTAGCTTATAAGATTGTTAAAATTTTAATGCTTATAAACTACACTTACTAATTAGTAATTAACTATAATTTGAAACAAATAGAATTATTGCTGAATTTCAATTTTTTCATTTTAATTTAAACAAATTTAAAACCTAAATCATTGAATGGTTTTCCAGATATCATTTACATGAATCTAGACTTTTCACAATAGAACTTATTTATTTCTTTTAAATAATTTTCATTAAAGAAAAATTTTCCTTTTTATATTAAGAATAGCTGTTTTGCACTATTTAAAAAATGAATTGACTTTTTAAAAAAATTTCAGGCATACTTTGAAATTCAGCGATTGTGTAGTTAGTGTTTCATTTAAAAATATGAAAATGTAATATGAAAGGAAGGTTTATTTCTTCAAAATTGTTTGCAGTTTTTTTTTTATCATTTTTTATAATGATTTATTATTACCCATTTATTCAACTTCCATTCCTTAATGTAACAAATAATTATATTAATATCATAATATCACTTATTTTAAGATATCACTAAACTTCGATTGATTTTTAATGCATGTGACTGACTTATAAAAAAAAGGTTTAAAAATAAAAAAATAAAAACTTTTTTGAGATGGTTGTTTAAGAGGAAAATTTGATTCAACAATAATGTGTTTCACAGAGGAATATTTTTTTTTCTTTTTGAGGAATAGGCAACATAAAGAGGAGAGTTTCATTTTCACACACCTTTTTAATTAATACATGTTTCAGATTTCCTTGTGCAAAAAAAAATACTGGTTTTGACATTGATAGGTCTAACTTTTCTTATTTCTTTCCTAGTAAAAGAAACAAACAAAAAATCCAAATAATATTTTTAAAATCAAATGTTAACTTAAATGTTAAATTTTGAATGGAAAAAAATAGCAGGAATATCAGCACAACTACGAACCCTGTCCAAGACCACTTAAATTGGACTAGGACCACCATAAAATAATTATACGTGGTTACCTGGAATATCAATTATGTAAAGTGATTGAATGCTTTTTGATATTTGGTTTCATAATATGGTCTGTGTTTCTGTAACAAAATAGCTTATTTCATTCTAATTGTGACATTTTTCATATGGTTTAAACACACTCTATTAAATATTTTTCTTTTTCAAAAAATAATAATAATAATAATACAGACACCTATAAACGAATCAGTAAAAATGTATACTGACTAGAAATATCTGTTAGTTACTGGTCCTTAAACCATTGGCAAAATTATTTTAATTTTTATTCCTACTTTATGGGACAATTTCATCATTTTTTTTTTAATTCATAAAATTAAAAACAAGATGTATAAATATAAACAACTCCATTATCTCTTTATACAAAACATTATATAATTTATGTCCATAGCTATAGAAAAGACCAGCTGTATTTTGCCTCATATGGTTTGGTTATATCACCGATAGTAGAATAAAGAGTATACTTTATAGAACATCTACAGTATTATCTTCATAAATCCATATTTGTCTACAAGCACTAGCCAAATAGAGATTATTACTGTAAAAATTTAGTTTAATATAACAAACATGTAGCAAAATTCGCTGTTGACTAAAAGTGAACCAAGAACAAAGTAGCATTTGTTATCGAGTTGCAAAACACCATCAATTGAAAACACAAAAAGCACCATCAATAAATAGAAAAACATTAATAGCATCATTTAATACAACATTCCTCTCCTGCAAAAAGGGTTTACTATCCGGAAAACAATAATATATATCAAAATATTAAAAAAAAAATATTTAATAAGCAAATTAAATTAATTTTAAAATAAGCATATTTTTTTCAAAGAAAATTTCAATTTATCAAATGTAACAACTTCTGTTAAAAGATCAGAAATAATAATATTAGTATTTTAATACACTGTCTTTAAAAATTTTATCATCACTCATATCTGTAAGAAAATCAATTTTCACATTTATATGTCTAATTTTATTTGATGATTTACCATTATTTAATCTCTGATACCACCCTAAACAAGTTGGAAAGCGTACAAGCAAGAGCAGCAAAGATAATAACCGGTGCAGTGTCTTCCACCAACAATGGCAAGATAATCAGAGAGTGTGGTCTAGAAAGTCTTCAAAAGAGAAGAAGCATAAATATGATAAAGTTCACCAACAAAGCGCGAAGTCGCGTACCTGAACATATTTCGCACATTACCTTCGAAGAATGAAATGCCAAGATAAGACTGAAAAAATTTTCACCCATGCAATATGGTAGAGATATCAGAGCAAGCGTAGGCCTTGAGCACAACAAATATGTCATTCTACAAGAACCAATCTTCCACAAAAGGCTTCAACTGAACACAAATATCCACACTGACCTCTTGCAGCCAGGCAATAAAAATGAAAACAATGATATCATTAAAGAAAAAGGACTCAAGACAATTGAACAGATTCCAAAAGAGAACTTTGTACATGCATATACAGATGGTTCCTCTGATAAAACTATCACAAATGGAGGCTCCGAGGTGTTTTTAACTACTTTAAGTAATTCCCCTAAACAAGGTAAATTTGGAGTAGGCGCTATAGCCTCTAACTTCGCCTGCTAGCTACGGGCAATTTGGAGGCCCTTAATATGTATGAAGCCCTTCCCACCTCTGAGCAAGCAAAGGGCCTTGTTATCTTCTGCGATTCGAAGGCTGCCCTCCAAGCAATTTTAAAATGGGACTCTTCTATCACCCAAGAAATCATTTCAAATCTTCATGATCTTCAGGACTTAAACAGAACCTGTACTCTTCAGTGGATACCAGCACACGTTGATATTGCAGGCAATGAAAATGCATATAAATTAGCCAAGGATGCCAGAAATCTCAACATTAATGACTGTAACGTCCTCATCCAAGATGCAAATGCAATTGCTAAATCTAAACTGAGAGAAAAACCAATTCCAACTAAAGACATGATTTGTAATATAAATGCAGATAGATCCACAACAAAAACTATAGCCAGGCTGAGAACCAATCACCACAGGGGCATAAAGATCGACAGAGAGGGCAGGAAAGTATACAGGAATTGTGAAAACTGCCCAGATACGCACCTGACGCCATGCCACATCTTTGAGTGTCCAGCAATGAGTGCTTATCTGAGAGAAAAAGGAGTCTTGCCGTCATTGATAGACCTTTATGACGATAATATCAAGCAAATCTCAGAAGCAGTAATCAAGACGCATGGAAACATTTGATTCGGCTATGTCATAGACACAACATTATTTAATCAGTCAATGGATGCTTGATTAACAGAAATTTTTTTAGTTTGAGCATTTATAAAATGTTTACAATTAATTTTACTTATAATCCATTTTAATACTCTTTCTGTTTCAGCAACAGCAAATAGTTCAGCTTTACATGTTGTGTGTTGTGTTGTTTGATTTTTCACAAGGTCACAGAATTACCTAATATATTTACACACCGGGAAAAGGATTTACCTCCTCCAACATTTCCCTAGCTTGCATCTGCAAAATTCTTCAACAAAGAAAAAAAAATCACAATTCTTAATCATAAAGCAAAACTTCATCTTTCTAACAACAGAATATAATTTTAATAGAATATTTCAAAACCTTTTCAGCCAAAATGTAATGCCTTTTCTCAGGACATTTATTAAATTGCAATAAAAAACTGCTTACAAAAGAAAGATAGCAACATACTCTGTTTGTCAATTATGAAAGTTAATCAATAATTTCTGATAATCCGTCTGATTGACTAAATTATCTGTTGGATTAAAACATCTACCTTCACCTTTTAAGTAGAGAAAGATTAGTTTTCATATATTATTTAGGTCATATATTGGTAATTAATAATTAAATATCCTAAGTTTAAGATAAACTAATTCCGTTTTCATCCTTCAAAATTTCCATACCAAAAAACTTAGAATTTTCAGTAGAGCAAAAAATTATTCAAAAAAATTCAAAGAAAATTCAAAGCAAGCAACAATATGGTATTTTTAGAATTAAGTACGGAGAAAAAGATGATCTCAAAAAAGAAATACATAATGTAAAAGAAAAAAATATGTTTAAAAATAAAATCTTTTTTGCTATAAAAAAATGTACGGTCAGAATAATAATCTTAAATTTGATAAAAATACAGGTATAGTAAGACCCCGCTTAACGCTGTTTCATTTAGCGCTGTTTCGGTTTAGCGCTCTTTTATTTCAACCCGGGGATTCCCCGTATATGTATATAACATATCCGAAACAGTGTAGTTGTGTTTCTTGTTTGGTACGGTGCTGTACGGAAGCACTTTTATCATTCGAAACATTTGTTGACATTATTGTAAGTACATATAAATTTATATAATACTATAACGATTGATACAGTGACAAATATTATGATCTTTAGTTTTTATCATGGGTGATAATGAAAAACAAGAAAAGAAAGCAACCAGAAAAAGCATTTCACTGGAAACTAAAATGCAAGTGATTAGAAGATTAGATTCTGGTGAATGTCAATCTCAAATTAGTGCTGCATTGAATTTGTCAACTTCAACAATAAGGACAATAATTAAGAATAAAGAAAAGATACTGTCATCGGCAACTGCAACTACGTCGAGCTCTGCAACTAGAATTACCCGTTCTAGAAATAACATTATAGAGGAAATGGAAAAACGACTGTCTATATGGATTGACCACGAAATTGAACGCAATATGCCATTAAGCCAATCTATCATAATGGAAAAAGCTAGAAGAATTCTTAATTACATTCAAGTTGAGGCAAGTGACATTAGTGAAACTTTCGTTGCTAGTCGAGGATGGTTTAATAGATTTAAACATCGAAATAATCTTCACAACATAAAGATTACAGGAGAAACAGCAAGTGGCGATACGAAAGTGGCGGCTGAATTCCCAGCTACATTAAAAACAATAATTTAACAAGGAATTGAAAAAGAATGCCAAAAGAACATTTCTATCCCGTGAAGAGAAGCGAGCACCAGGATTTAAAGCCGCAAAAAATCGCTTAGCACTTCTACTGGGTGGTAATGCAAGCGAAGATTTCAAATTAAAAAACCACTACTAGTTTACCACTCCAAAAACCCAAGAGCAATGAAAGGCATATCCAAATCAATTTTACCTTTAATTTGGGAGTCTAATAAAAAATCATGGATAACTATGAAAATGTTCCAGAATTCCTTTACTGAACATTTCTGCCCGTCTGTTAAACGTTACTGCGAAATTAAAAAACTTGAACAAAGAGCACTACTATTAATTGATAATGCTCCAAGCCACCCAACAAATTTATCAGACTTAACAACATGCATTCCAGTCGAAGTAGTTTTTTGCCACCTAACACAACTGCCTTAATCCAACCAATGGACCAAGGCGTTATATCCAATTTTTAGGCTTATTACTTGCGGCGAACTTTGAAGCAGATGTTTGACAAAATAGACGGAGAAGAGAAGCAATCAATAAGAGAATTTTGTAAAAACTACAATATCATGAATGCTTCAGAAAACATAAACCTTTCTTGGAATGAGATAACAGAAAAATCTTTGAAAGGAGTATGGAAGAATATTTGGCCAGATTTAAGTAAGATCGAAGACATTGGACACTCTGTTGATATAGATGAAATAGTGGAATTAGCAAAACAAACCGGTTTAGATGAGGTAAATGTGGAAGACGTAGAAGAAATAGTTCAAGAAACAGCAGCTAGTCTTTCTAATGATGAGCTCAAGGAATTAACTGCACAAGAAGAAAACAAAAATATTGATTGTAGTGATTTCGAAGAAGATCAAAAAGAACTTTCGATGGCGTTTGTAAAAAGGAGTTTGATCACTACAACTTAAATTATGGACCAATTTGTTGAAAATGATCCAAAATCTACTTATCAACAACTTCTAACAGAACCCAAAAGGAAAACACAAACTACATTAGATGCCTTCTTGAAAAAAAGGCAGAAAATTGGAAACACAAAATAGACTGAATGATCTGAGGTTTTATTTTTATTAAAAAAAACATAAGTATTAAATTTAATACCTAACCAATTTTCTATCCATCTTCCCCAAACCCCATTATTTACATGTTAAGATAGCCTCGTTTAGCGCTGTTTCGCATTACGCTCTACTTTGATGGAACGTATCCTATGCGTTAAGCGGGGTCTTACTGTAGATGAATTTAATATATATTAACTAATAAAAATAAAAATGTAACTCAACATTAATTTTGGCAGATCATTTTAAACATTAAAAAATATATATATAAATGAAATCATTCTGAAGAAAAGTGAGCTAACTCTTATAACGCTGCACCACTCAAATCTGGAAAAAACCTGTGTTTTTCCTGTACATATTATCTGCAATAGATTAAGAGTAAACAAACAATCACTGTGCTTTCCAGTGATTAATTTTAGTCTAGCTATGCTCGTTTTAATAGGTGGAAAAACTTAAATAAGGAACAGCTTAACATACTTAAAATAAATAATGCTATAGTACCTAAATGAAATAGTTTAATATAGCTGAAATATCATCCTCAAATATTCCATATCCACTTTTAAAAGAAGAAAATAGGGAATAAAATTCCCTGCATTTTCCCAGTTCGTAAAGAAAAACTGAAAATTCCCTGCATTATCCCTGTTATTATAGATGATTTTTAAATTCCCCATATTCTCCAGGTTTTCCTGTTCTCCCTGTGGAGTGGCAACACTGTGTATGCGCTAACAAGGAAATGCTGAGAAGGTACTTGCAACATGCGTTTTCATATTTCTTAATGCGTTCGAGATAAAGGGCCCCGGATTGTAACCATAGTTGAACAGCCGACCCAATTTTCGGGTTTACGACTACTAATGATCAACTTTGTAGCCTTGTCTTTCTGAGCCCAATCCAGAACACAACGAAACTCCTGGCTCGTATATAAGGAGAAATTTGCCTTCGTGGAGGACTTTTTGACGGAACCAACCTGCATTTGCGTTACATGGAGAGGAAGACCACGAAAACCTCACATGGTTAGCCTGATGGGAAGGGGACTTTAAGCTATGATCCACTGAGGATATTCCACGTCAGCACTGTGGTCCGTGCAAGCCGGATGCAGAATTCGTATCGATCAGCCATCTCTGGGATCGAACCCGGTTCACCTCATTGGAAGACAAATGCTCTATCCCCTGAGCCATGGCCGCTGTCCCTTTAATGGATTTTTAAAAAAAATCACAGAATTTATAAAAGTAAATTTCTTAAAGACTTCATACCTGGGTCGGGATCTCTTATAGCACTTTTGAGCAATCCTTTACAGTCTTCAGAACTGTAGGGTGATATTACTTTCAGACCAGGACAATTGGAATACCATGCAGCAAAACATTGTGAATGTTGGGCAGCAACACCTTGGGCAGCTCCATTAGGACCACGGAAAACTATTGGTACATTAATCTAAAAAAAAATTCAATTCCCTTACTACTTAGTTTTTTTTTTCCAAAAAAATCAATGCAAATCTTGTTTAAAACAAATAATCCACAATCAATATTTTTCTTAAAACCATTCTTTCTTCGTTATTACGTTTATCATTGTTATCTACCCCATGGCAGAATCGTGGTGACACGGCGACATTATCGCAGAATGTTAAAGAGTTCTAACAAAAAGATTTTTCCTTCGGGAAGTAAAAAATTTGTTTCTTTCCTGCAGAAATTTTTGAAAGATTTTATCGTTTCTTCATAATTACATTCAAAAGATGCCTTTCTCCTGCATCCGATGACTAAAAAAAATGCTAGTGATTTTTTTGTTCTCATTTGAGAATAATAAAAAAAATAAAGAATAATGAAGTAAAAAATTTTATTTTATTTTCTGCAGAAATTTTCGTTTTATTTTTTTTATGCAGTTATTACTATTGATTTCCACATAGGTTTTAAAATCCGATATTTTAAATACGATATCATTTATTACAAAAGCATTTAGTAACCTCTTTTGAATAGTCTGATTTGCCCGATTTTGCCATCAATTCGACATCGATTCATGCCGATTTTCGGTAGTTACTGCTAAAAGGATTTCACGATTTATTTTTTATGTTATAATTTACAAAATGCAAAAACGAAAATAATTACTGTGTTTTCCCCCCCCCCACAAAATGTGAGAATATTGCCCATAATATTAGAATAAAAAAAAGTATTACAAATTAAATTTTAAAAAATTGATTTGATCTGAATTTTTTTTTTTAAATTGATGCTTCTGCTACTTTAAATTAGTAACATGTATATTTGTTGTTTTTAAAAGTATTTCGCAGTATTAGAGAGATATGTCGCAGAAAGCCCATAAAAATTCTGCAACAGGGGTTATGTATAGAGGCTGATTATCCTACACTCCTCCAGAGAGTCATTTCACTCTTTAACTAGTTTTAGAGTGAAGACATTTAAAATCAAAGAGTTAACTCCTAAGAAGAGATTAAATTTCTTAATTACTATCACCATATATCACAGATTATATAACATATTAGTTACACAAGATAAAAATTTTAATACAATTGATTAATTGAGCCAAAACACATTGCTAAACACATAACTTCTAACTTTTTTCTGACAAATTTAGAGCCTAATTATTTTTTTAAAAAAAAGTATTAAAGTAATTCATTAAAAAAAATAATAAAGTAATTCATTTATTCAATATTTTTATTTCCACAATTTTTCAGCATTTCTAAAATTCATATCACAATTGGTATTGAGATTAAAATGGAGTTCTTTGAAAAACAAAATGGATCAAATGCTCATCCCCAAACAAAGCTCGCTTTATTTCACAAGCAGCCACATTTATTATCAGTGTTAGAACAATAGTAATTAATTTCCTTTAACCCTCAAATAGCTGAGGCCTGGGGGTAAAAGTACCAAAATTACCCAGCCACACACTACTCTCCCATTGAATAACATTGGGGAAACCGGTGTTTTTGACGAAGGAAAGCTTGCAGCAATAAATTCTGAAAAGAAAAAAAAACGGGACTAATGCTTAAAAGGGTAGATTCAGGATGCATGGTCACCATACATGGGAACACTATTTTTAAAAACTACTAGCAAAAGTACAAGTACTTTAGGCAAAAGTAATGGGGAAAATAGTAAAAAGTTTTGATTTAAAAAGGTAACGAGTACGAAGTACAAGTACAAAACAAAAAAAGTAATAATTTTAAAGTACATTTCAAAGAAATGGCAAAGTCAAAGTAACCTAAAATGTCATTAAAAAAATGTAAGAAAAAAATATAATTTTAATTTAAAATGTATTAAATTTTAATTAAAACAAATTTTGAGTCAAATTAAATGATTAAATCACCAACATTCATGATGAACTAGTAATGAAGATATCCATAGAAATATTTTCAGAGAGAGATTGCAAACAGAGAAAAATTCATCAAAATATTTCAAAAATCATTTATATATATTTTTTTTTTTTTTTTAATTTTAAAAAATACTTTTATTTTTGTTATCCTAAATGTTCAAATACAATTTCATTAATTTGTTCAAATCTATTAAACCAAAGGTTGTTAGTATAAAGTTCAGTTTTTTAATGTTATTTTTACTTATAGTAAAAAAAAAAAATTTATACTCTAAACTAAATACAGTATAAGCAAATAAAAAAAATTGTTTTACAGTTGCATTGGTATTTCACAAAATGCACATCCATAAATTGTTTACAGCATTAAATTTAAAATAAAATTAAAAAATTTTGTTATAAATTAATTTCTAAAAATTACTATCACAAAAAATTTTTACCAATGAATATTTAAAAAAAATTACAAAATATAATTTTTAATTCATTTGATTTTAAGGGAGGGGGAAGCGAATGATTCTTTTTTTTTTTTTTTTTGTTCTTTCTATTGAAGCAAATTTTAACATATCTGACAGATAGAAACACATTGGGTAAGACTTAATTCAACAAAATATATTTAAATAATTTAATAAAGATATATCTGCAGTCATCGTTGCTTTTTAGGATCAAATAGAGAAAAAAATTCTTTTTTCTAAATTTAAAATGTAAAGACAGGAGCTGCATACATCTTTTAAACATGCAACTTTTATCTGTTATTAATTTTCAGTATATCTGCCACTACAGTAATACAATTCCGATTCCCAAGTATATAAGACATGTTAGCTCGATTCTATGTTGGAGTACCTTTTCTTAGATGGATGCTGACGTTATCAATAATTACTGTCCCCACATTGGTGACCCGGACGTCATGTGAACATGCCTACCTCGCCACTACGATTTGAACATGTTTACTTTGATGGATGGTTCATATGGAACAGTTGACTTGCTATTTGCGACAGCGATATTGTCCTCATGCTGTTGCTTCTCAGTCTCAACCACACACAACGTATATACTCGAGTGCTAAAGGCATCACAAGAGCAACCACAACCCTGAACTTAATACAGCTCTCACAATCAGCACTCAAAAAGTACGGTGATCTTAATACTGCTTTTTCAGCTTCTCACAAAACTGCAATGAATCAACTAGTGGTATCCTTTCATCGAATTCTATCACAGATATAATTCTGGTGGGGGAGTACTGTAGTGTATCGACCACTATAATAATATAATTCAATTCACTAGTATATAAGACATGTTAACTCACTTTTATGTTGGAGTACCTTTTCATAGATGAAGGTTTACATTATCATAACAAATGCTTGGACTTTTTCTCCCAAAAAGTATGGAAAAACAAGTGAAAGTACTAAATTTAAAAAGTAACTAAGTACATAGTTTTTACTTTTACTTTTGTTACAAGTAACGGAAGTAAAAGGATTGTCATATATAACGGTCGTCTTTCATACACTCACTCATATATTTACAGAAGTTTATCATCTCCATGTATGGAGGAAGAAAAAAAAAACTAAAAAATTTGCCAAAAAAATTTTTTAAGAGGAATATTTAAGGTATGAAACTCAAAATCAACACTCAAATATGCATCCAAGTACAAATTGGCAAACTGTGCAATCAAGTATGCAACATCTGAAAACCTGCCAGACAAGTCACCAAACAAATCTGAGAATGTTGCTCATGACTTTATTCAAATTTTTGTTTCAATCAAAATTTTATAATCTTCAATATTATTAATCATGTCATCAAATCAAAAGATAAAATAAGGAAAAACTACTTAAAAGTTAAAAACTTTTGCTAGTTTAAATCTATCTGACTTACCATACCAGCAGACATAGAAAATGTTTTAGCTGCAGAATTTATAATATGGTCTATAGCTTGCATTGAAAAATTGAAAGTCATAAATTCACAAATGGGTCGCAAGCCTGCCTGAAAAAATACAAAGCATAGTGAATTATCAATTCAAATATTAATGTAAGAATTATCAAATATTATCAATTATCAAATATTAATGTAAGAATTTAAAATTCATAATCCAATTTCATAAATTTCAATGTCTTTTTTTTTCTTTCAAATATACCATATAATATTATTGCGCATTATTACATTAACATTAATAAAATTATTTTACTTCTACTTATGTAATGCTTTCAATGTCAGAGTTCTCTTTGAATTAGATCTGTTAAAATTACAATATATTAACTAAACTATTGTAACATATCAGTGAACTAATGAATGAGACAATAAAATGTCTTTCAGTATTTATTTTAATCACGAATAAATTTTTGTGTAATTGATGTCACATCGAAATAGAAAAAATTTTATTTAATGCAAGAAAAAATCAAATTTAGAAAAAGCAGAGATTATTGAAATAAAGAGCCAAAGTATAAAAAGACTAAATAGTAAGCTATAAATATAGAACAGGGGTCTCCAAGCACACCCCGAGAGCCAAATCAGGCCAGTAAATGTCACCAGTCTAGTCTGTGACAGATAATAGCCTGTTATTATTGTTGTTGTGATAAGTTGAGTTTAAAAAAAAAAAACAGAATAATGCTAATCCAGTTTTATTAACTTGCAAGGTAAAGCTTAATGATAAATGATCACTTGTAAAACACACCAACGAGATTTATGTAATTGCAATTTTCCACTGACAATACCTTGCAGTTGTAAAAAAAAAATTTCTAACATCATTTATAAAACAAATTTAAGATGTTCATCACTTAGCATTCCTTGTGTCTGTCTATTCTATTCTGGAGAATATGAATGTTTTCTCCCACAACAAAGTAGTACCAAAGACGGAAAACAGCTCATGGGCAAATTTATGCCAATTATAAAATTGTACCAGAGGAAGACTCTTACAAAATTCAAACAAAGAGGAGTCTTGATATTTGTTGTGTATGTATTGCTTCATAATGACATGTATTGCTTCATAATGAGAGTCCATGTTTTATTCATTGAGAACAGCCATGATTTCATTACAAATCAAACATAGCACCTTATTAATGGACTGAATAATGAAATTTTAAAAGTTTCATAGATCTTTCAATGTTTTGCTGAACAAACATTCATGCCCAACATTCCCCTGACCATACATGCGAGAAAATAAATTATGCAGTATGATGGATCGAGGTTCCACTGTATTATCAATTCAACTGTAGAAAAAAAATATCACTCCATCTAAAAAGTTATTTCATACATCTATCACTTTTAAGAACCAAGCAGTGGCAGGAAAAATATAATATTAAAAGTGAATGAAAAAAGTAAAAATTTTAGGTTCACCTTAGCACATATCACATTTTAATTATTAGAGAAAATATATTCACACACTCACCAGAGAAGCTCCAACTGCAATACCAGCAAATCCTATCTGCAAAATAATAATTTAGAAAAAAAATTAGGAAAAGGTAGAATAGACATTTTTGCATACTTACATCAATACAAACTAAAACATTAACCACATTTAAACAATCATATCACCATTTCACTTATTAATATAACATTCTTCATAATAAATTAGGTACATAAAAAAACTTAAGATATTTCTAATGGCTGAACATTTAAGTACCTGAAAAACAATATGCAGCATAATGTTGGTAAATAACAATGCCGATTTAAATTATCCTTATGGTCTCTATAATTTTTTCACGTTCAAAATTTCCGATAATTAAGTTAAAGCTACATAAGAGTTAATCAGATTAAGTGAAAAAAAATTTGATTTGAAAACAAATCATGAATAAATTTGGATAAAGACTACATCTTACAAAGCATATTTTCCAAAAAATACTGAATGTCTATTTATTCTTAAAATTAAAATGGTTAGATGCTGATGAACCATTTCTATTTTATTATAAAAATGTATGATCAAATAAGTAAACATTTTAAGATATAACAAAATATTTCCTAAGAATGTAGAAAGATTTATCATCTTAAATATTTTCCTTTATTATGAGAGCTTCTAAATGACCTAATGTAAGAAAATTAGAAAATATATTTAGAGTAATAAATAAACTTATTATAATAACAAAATAATTGTAAAAATTACAAAATATTTTTTTTCAAATCTTCCCCAGTCTTTTGAATGCTTATGCTATAAAAAATCTGGTAATGAGCGAAAATCTGAAAGCTTTCTTTAATAAATGTAAGCACTAACTAAATTCAAAATTTTCTTTTTTTATAATGAAGAAAGACAAATATACACTTCAAAAAATTAAAAACCTCATTCAATAAAAAAACATACTAATTTGTATTATTTCTTCTTAATTTAATACATTCACCTTAAGCATTAAAAGTATATTGCAAAAGAAAGCTTGCTTAAGCATATTACAAAAGAATTGCAACTGAAGAAACATATTACAGAAAAAGATTGCTTAGATGTTAATCTCTTAAAACATTTTTTAAAATCACTCTAAACTTATTTAAAATCACACTAATTTAATTTACTTTCAAGTTTAATTATGACATGATCAAACTTTTTTTTAGTTACAGCTAAAAGACTTAAAAAAGAAATTTATAATTTTAAATCAAGCATAAAGAACTTATCAATCAAATAACATTGCAGCTGGTTCTGGGGATCTAATCTGGCCATAAATAAATCTAATAAGAGAAGAAAAAAATTCTAAAAAATTTAAATTGTGATTTTTTTTTTATTAACTTACTTCTGTTATAGGGGTATCTATCACTCTTTTATCTCCATATTTTTTCCATAAACCACGACTGACCTGGAAAAAAAGTAATAAAAATAATTATTGCTTATTTAATGCTAATTAAATACAATAATCAATTGAATTTAAAGTAGCTACTATTTATTATCTTTCCTCATTATTCAAATCATGGCATATTAAATTAAAAATATTACTGAAGTTCTGAGATAAATTCAAATGAAATGGCCGATTTGACATCGGCAGAATTTACAAGGGATTTAGACAATAAAAAATGCAGATTAACACAATAACTGAATAAAGCACCACATAATAATCACAATGTTATGAATTTAATAATTTTGCAAAACATTAAGTTTTATTACTACTGTACATACAACCATACTAAAAATAGAAATTAATTATGTCCATTATTTTTGCTTTATATTGTATAACTTGATAAACTAAGAATTTATTGGTCTGTGGTAGCTCAGTGGTTAAAATATCAGCCTTTGGTCCTGAGTTTGAACCTCAAAAGTGCAAAGACCCACTGACTACATGCGATATACATTCACCTAAAATCTGTGGAATTGAAAGTCTTACAGTCTACAGCTCAACAGTACCATAGATCTATCAAAACATTTTCTTCAAAATTTGTAACAATATTAAAAGTTCTTAAAGCCTTAATATCCTAAGAATATATTTTTATGTTTTCAAAACAAATGCCATAATAAAAAAAAATTAAAGCATATTTGATAAAATAAGCATGAGGCATTCTTGTATTAAAAAAAAAAAGTTCGAAACCAAAAATTAAATAAAAAATTTATTAAACCTATGTAAGGATTAAAATATTGATAATTAAAATTGTTTTAAGGCACATAAAGTTTCATCACAGAGTTCTGTAAATGTGGTCAGAATGCATCAGTCTCTCAAAAACATGTATTTAACTTCTTTTTAAAATTAAAATGACATAGATCAAAAGATGAGCAAAAAAATAACTCATGACTTTAAAATCATACCTTATAAGCACCATCGTACATAGCAACTTCTTCTCCCAGCAAGAACACCCTTTCATCTTTCTCCATTTCTTCATCCATGGCTGCATTGAGAGCATCTCTCACTGTCACCTTTTAACACATGAACATACATAAGAATCATAAATTAATTTGGGCTTAATCACTAGCAAATAAAGTTAAACAATGTGAAAAGACTTATGAAGTGCATTATCATCAAGAATTGGAAAAATGCTTGTAACCAACAAAAGTAGTCAAAATACTCAGTAAAAATATTTGTAGCTCTCCTTCCTAATTTTTTCGTTTCCAAATTTGAAATTTTTTCAATACATCTGTACAAAAAAAATCCAATATTTACAATTGGAAAACTTATCACAAAATGTATGTTACCTTAATAAAATAAAAAATTTTGAAAGAACTATCACAATAAAAATTCTACAGAATGAATATCTACGTTAATTTCAAAGTATGTTGTAATTAAATAACTACTTGAAATTACAAATAATCCTGTGAAATACTGAGTAGGAGAAATGACTAGCCAAAATAAGGGAAAAAGTTCGATAACATAGGTAATCAGATAGGGGATATCATTTGAGCTCAATTCCCAGATGAATTTTTCCTTCCAAATATTAAAGTCAAAATTAAAAAGCTAAAAATATAGTAGCTGGTAGACCAATGGCAACATTAATAATGATTCTTGTTGTAGCTTATTTACGTCACACTAGAGCTGCACAATGGGCTATTGGCGACGGTCCGAGAAACATCCTTGAGGATGATCCAAAGACATGCCATCACAATTTTGATCCTCTACAGAGAGAATGACACCCCCACTTTGGTAGCCTGACGACCTGAGCGGGAAGTTGAGCATTTTACGGTAAAAAAGTTAAATGTGGACCAATACCGCATACCCTCGAACCCTTCGCAGGCTGATCAAAGTGGTCACCCACACACTGACCACAGCCAGTGATGCTTGGCTTCAGTGATCTGCAGGGAATTATAATTAATAATGAAGTACCTTTTTCAGGATAAGAACACAGAGTGAAAGAAGGAAACAAAGAAATGCAAAGATTGGCGTAAGGGTGATAACTATAGGTATTGAAACATGTAAAATTTCCATAACATTTAGAGCAAATTGAATGCTAGAAAAGTCATTAACTAAATTATTATAATTTCACAAAATGAAATGATTTCCAGAAATCTAGATCAGTGGCTTAGGAGCATTGTTGACGATAAAAAATAAAAAATTCAAAGAACTCTGGAAAATATTTTACTGCATTGCTGTCAGGAATAGGAACTTCGAGGATGGTGAAATTAAATTTATTAACCATTTGAGCTGATAAGTAAGTCACAGGTAGACTTAAAAAAACAGTCGACTTAAGCCTCACAGCAATGCATTAAGTGTTTGATACTTAATGCATAATTTATATTCAATGCATAGATTTATAACAATCTTTTCCACTTCTGTGATGCAAACCATAAATATCTTTTTTATTTCTGTGAAAATTGTCGATTAAATCACATAATGATTTCATAGCAGATCCCTTCAATGCAAGTAGTTATAAGAAATGCAAATATTTTCAAAATCACATTTATTTCAGCAGTTTATGATATTGATGCTAGGATAGTAATATCCCAGAATCAGCCCCTAAATTGATATAATTTAATAACTCAAAAAGATCCTAAAGCAGAAAGCTGATTGATAAAGTCCACCACCTCTAATAAAATTGAAATACCTTATGCCAATGCCATGTACTCAAACTTGATTTAATCAACTTTTTTCTAGAAATACACAAATATAAGTAAGAAAAAAATTAGACACATTTTGGCAGAAAACAATGCTTCAGCAGTCACTAATCTATGATTCCTTAGACTAAATAGATATTTAAAGTCAAACTCTCAAAATAACAATCAATAAATATATAATTAATTCTGAACCAAATGGAAACAGACAACTATTAAAATATTTTAATATATAAAAGAAGTAAAACTTTTTAATACAATACACACACTCTTGGAATTATTTTTCTATTCTAAATTTATGATTTTGATAATATTGATCTGTGCATGATAATAATATAATTACTAACAATATGTGATATTAAAGTAATTTTTACCTGAGCATTTCTATGGCTACTAGTAGAAAATTGTGAAACTCGATGAATCTAAAAAGTTGGAAAGTAGTTCATATTAGTTTAAATGGCAGGATCAAACTACAGTTAAAATTATATTTTTCAGAAAAAAATTATATTATTCTAAAATTAAAATAATTTATTTGTTCAAACATGTTTTTAAAAAAAGTTGAATAAAAAATCCCTGTTTTCAGAAATAAAAGTTCTTTAATAATTTCTTAAAAGCATACAAATATAGACTAATATATTTATACATAGTTTTAAATTTGGTTTAAAATAATTAACAAAAAACACAACCAAGACCTTTATTCACGCAAAATTTATTTGGAACTAAATTTATTCATAACAGCAAAAATGTTATTCCTTTACAAAAACAATTTGAATCTAAATACCTAAAGATTTTTTATGCGCATTATACCTGGACAGAACTCTTTACAGTGCATATTTAAATAATACATAATCACTAGTCTTTAAAAATTAATACTTTTTATGCAGACCTTTTCTATTAACATGCTTTAAAAGTATGCCTAGAAGAGAATAAAAAAATTTCTAGTAAACATACAGTATGTAGATACTTAATTTGCGTCAAACTAGAGTAGCACAATGAGTGCTGGAATCTGGGAAATATCCCAGAAGATGATCCGAAGACATGCTATCACAATTTTGATTGCTTTCCTTTTAATTAATATAAAATAATCTTAACTTGTTAGATTAGTTTTTTTACTCATTTATTATTTTTTTTGCGAATAAAAATATTTCAGATTTAAATTAAAATTCATTAGTTAATTATTCCTTAATTTCGTAATTTTATCCACTGAATTCGTTAAAATAGACTTTAAAAAAATAATATATATTGCCCTATCATTACTTTAATGTTGATTTTTAGATTTTAAAATCTTATGTGTTTATATATTTTAGTTACTTAATTTTCCTTGCCAATAATTTTCTCAAAATTAAATTTAAATTAATGTCAAATTTAAACAAAATTGAAAATTGTAATATTGTTTGTTGCCCCTTCTCTCTGTAAATCATAATCTTAAGTATATGATATTTTTAAAAAGAAGTTTAGAAATCTGCCTTTTTTTTCCCTTGTTTTAAATTTAGTGATTACATTTATAATTTAGTTACTAACTAGTTTGTTTTGCTTTCTTCTTGCTATTCATTGAAAAGTACCTAATTATTTTTAAATTTCTTAAATGTTAAAAAATTATATCCCTTTTTTTTAGATTATTAGTATTTTAGTTTAGTTTTAGCACTTAGCTTTCTTTTCTTCCTAATATTAGATATAAATTTTGAAATATTTTTAAAGCATCAAATTTTTATTTTAGTTATAAGCATTAAGTTTACATTAATTTTTAATTTTCAAATTTTAGTGATTAATTGAAACTTTTTTTTAATACATTAGATGAACATGCAAGTCATTTAATTTTTGTTACATCCAACGATAAAACATATTTTAACAAGTTTTTTGTTTTAATCAATGACTTAAATATATACAGTATCAGAAACTTTTGTAAATCTAGCCTGCAAAATTTAAATACCGGATTGATAAACATGAATTGTAGCTATTAGCAAATATCAGAAGCAGGCATTTCGAAAATGTAATCATTTAGTAATAATAGAATTATAAAAATTACAGAATATAAATTTATATTAAATTGAAAGAATATTATTGTGTAATTAATTGCAAATTGAAAAAATAACAAATGCCGTCCCATATTTTTTTTCGCATGCTATGGCCCCGGTACAAATAAAAGGATTGAAAAGAATGATGTATTTACAATAAAGATAATGTGAAGCATTCCTTTCTAAATAAATATTAGAAAACAATAATGAAATATAAACTTTAAAAATATTTAAGTAAAATGTCAATAAAGTACACAAAATGTAAAATTTTTAAATGCTCTGTAATAGCTCAGCTTTTGTAATAGCAGGTAGATTACCTTCACAACTTGTGTACCTTTTATTGAATTTTTAATTAGATCACTAAATAATTTATTAAATAAACCCATGGTGACAGAAAAATTTACAGTTCAAATGATATTTCTGCTGCTGATGTTTCTCTTTCGATAACCTCTAAAAGTATTGCCATCTTTTTAAAAGTTAGAGACAAATTAATACGAAACATCGTCTGCTGTTTGAATGTTGAGAAAAATCACTTAAATTGAAATAATAAAATGGTTGAATTATTATTCAGTTCCTAAACATGAAATGATATAATGATGTTTATTAAATTCTGGGTTATTAGTAATTTTTTTTCAATTAAATATTATGAAATGCATCAAAAAATTAAGGATGGTTGACCGTGTAAAGCTAAGCACAGATAGCGCTAGGTGTAATTCGCGATCGCAACACTCGAATACGCCATCTGGGGAGAGACCGGTTTCATGCCTTTAGCCCTTCTCCCGTCCCTCTCCTCCTCTTTTCAGTTATATAGGAATGTACTACGATATTTTCCCTTTTCTTATTATTTTTCCTTTTCACTTAATAAAAATATTTTCTAAAATTTCCATGATACTTTTCTTTTGAACTATGTTTAATGTAGTTTTCAGTTCCATGTAGTTTTTCAAGTTAAAAGATTTTAATCTATTTGAAAATCAAGAGAGAAACTAACGTACTTCCTTCCTCTATGACTTTCCACACGCTAATGGGGAAAGCATGTGAAGTGTTGCCATAGGAAAAGAGTTCTGCTCTACGCCACCTGCAGCCCATTTCGATCGCCAATATTCGTCGCAAGACTTCCGGGTGTTGCTACTTCCGATTCATTTTTTACGCTCAAGTTTGAAAAAACCTTGGCCAAAGGATGCTCTTTGTTTGCCAAGGAAATAAAGCACCGGCAGGTTTTAATATACTTGTAGTATTTCCAATTCAACGCATTATTTTATTTTACCTTTAGCTTAAGCCATCTAAATTTAGCAGAAAATGAATTTGATCAAGCCCACAAGTATGCTGTGAATGCTGCCCAAAAAATAACAAATGGCAAGATTTTTCACAGATGTAGCGAAATGAGGTATAGCACAAAAAAACATGCAATTCATGATGATCCTGTGTATTCATGTATGGGCGCAAGTGACGTAGTGAGTCACAAACAGGGGAAATAAAAGAATAGAGAAATGGAGTTATTATCGGTTGGTAGAGAACAGTGGAAGTCGAGCCACCGTTCTACGATGCATCTCAGTGCTGACGTCTACGATGGGTGACTTAACGTATGCCAAAAAAGCAGACAGGCATTGCATGTACTAATGGGGATAAGATAGTTATCTTCCATGCCAACCTTCATCTATCAAAAGGTACCCCAAGACTGAATCAAGTTAGCATACCTTATATATTGGTGAATTGATGGTTAATAATAGCAATAGTAAATACACTATAATACTCTCCCACATTAATTTTATCAGGGATAGAATTCGATAAATGGATACCACTAGTTGCCGTATTTGCGAAAGACCGGGAGAGCTGTATTAAGTTCACCGGATTTAGAGCGCTTGTGGTGAGAGCTGTATTAAGTTAACGGTTGTGTGTGTGTGTCTCCTCCTGCTTTGCTATTAGCAGTCAAGTGTGTGTAGGATCCTGTTGTGTACAAATAAGATTGAGAAGCAATAGCTGGAGGAGAATCTTGACGCAGTCAACTGTTCAACGTGAACCATCCATCAAAGTAGGCGTGATCATATCACGGCCAAAGGTCACCAATATAGGGATAAGAGTTATCGACCATGCCAACCTTTATCTATCAAAAGATATCCCAAGATCCAATTGAGTTAGCATATCTTATATATTAGTGAATTGATGCTTAATAATTATAGTGGTAGTTACACCACATACGGCAGTACAAATGGTAACGTCAGAGCTGCGCTATAAATGTATCACGAGCAGTTTCCTTTACGAGGGATTGCCCCCGAAATTCTAATGAATTAATTAATGAAAAACTTTTTCATTTTCAATGAAAACTATCCTTTTTTTATGTTCCATTTATGTGTTTGTGTTAATTATTATGTAACAATCCATTATGATAATAACGTTTGATAAACAAATAAATAAGGATTTCTATGCTAACAGCCTCCACGATGTGCGCTCTGGAAACTTGACAAAAAGAAAACGTTTAACAAGAGGATTGTTAACAGCCAAAAATTAAAAAAGTAGAAATAAGGATCATTAAAATTACATTGCAATGTTTTGCATATTTGGAAAAAAATTTCTTTAAATTTCCATATCTGTAAGAGAAAAACAGAAATTGCATGAGAAGGGGCCGAAATTAACGAAACTGTTTCAGCATTGATCTATCAAGATCACCTCTAGTTAGTGTAGTAGCTTCTTGATCGGGTATGGGATACGCTTTATAAAGTAATTTAAACTAAGATGTAATTTTTTTTTTTTTTTTTTTGGTCATTCGAAGATCGAGGTGTGAAGTCGATACGCTCATATAGCTCATTATAGCGATGCAATCTTCCACCTCTACGCGTCTTCGGTCCTTTCCGAGTCGCACAACACTCACAAGATTGACACCACTTTTCTACATCGTCTTTTGACTTGATCCGAAAGAAGTAGAAGTGCTCATGAATTTTCCTTAGAGTCCCCATTAATCCAAAATGTTTGGAAGGATGAGCTGCCTTTTAAATTTGCGTCCGATATCATATTCTCATTCTCTATATAATAAGCCATTTCCAATAAAAAGCGAGTCCCTTAGTGCAGAATACTGTTTAGAAGCAGAGGGCTGTAGTTGGAAATATCTTGCCGACTTGATGTCACATATGAAGATACCTTCATTTCAAAAATAGGTCTTATATCAGAATACCATTCGGAATTGGCGTTTTTTACGTTTATCACTTCATGGGTGTGGTTTCAATGTCGTTGAAACCGCAACTAGGCTTAATACAAGATTTGTTGTTCGCGTGCAGGTCGTTGTGCTACCGAAGCGGGGGTGCCATCCCCTCTGCAGAGGGTCAAAATTGTGATGGCATGTCTTCGGACCATCCTCAGAGATGTTTCCCAGACCGTCGCCAATAGCCCATTGTGCAGCTCTAGTGCGACGTAAATGAACAACAACAAGATTTGTTGCTTGATATTTCTTCTCTATTCTGGAACAATATCGACAGATTTCATTGCGGGCTAAATGCATTGGCATTTCCACATGAAGTACCCTTGTATCTACCTGATCATCAGGATTCTTAAAATTTAAAAGTCAGACTGAAGAGGCATAATCAGTCCGGAGCAAGAACAATTGTCTTCCATAAAGATAATGATGGAAATGTTCTACAGGCTTTAACAATAGCGAGCTGTTCTTTTCTGGTTGTATAATATTTACATTAAATAAGTACAATTTCCGTATTTATTTCCCTAAGGTTCTTGTGTTCTGAATAGGATATATTTATTTTGAAATTTAAGCAAATTCTTACATACTACATTTTGCCAGTAAAAATAGTATTACCTTGTTGCAATTCTAATTTTATTCTTCTATCCCCCCCCCCACAAAAAAACTCTACTTTTTGTCCGTTTCATCGCACAGGCTCAGGCTGGAGCCCTAATGTAAAAAAATAAGGTGCAATAAATTCCCAAAACTTCATTGTTATAAATAGAGCGTTTTACAAGTGTGTGGGAAGTATCATTTAATAAATAACTAAATGAGTAATCAGGCAGATGCGTAACTACTTTTCTAACAATATTTATTTTTTATAAAGTATTGTGGTTTTGTTACAATATTACAAACAGCAAAATCATTAAAATTCGTTCTTTTCTGGAATTGGAGAAAATTTGTATTATAGCAAGCTTTGAAGAATTTAAATCTGTTTTAAACTAGCTCATCCTTTGCACTATTTTACTGTCCCCGACTCCCACAGAGACTTCTGAAATACTTCTCTATCATTCCTTACAAGTTTCTTGTATATTTCAAAGAAATCGTGATAACCAGTGTCATGGTGTCAGGTTAAAAAAAAAAAAAGTTGGTTTTAAAGAAGCAAGAATTAAAGATAAGCGATAATATTATATTATGGGTTTTGTGCAAGTTTTTGCATCACAAAAGTGTTTGAAAAAGAATTTTTTGAGATAAAATTTGTTTAACAAATGACACATACTTGCCTTACAATTAATGCAGAGTGCAACTTAGATTTCAAAAGTCAGTGACCTCACAGAAATACCAGATATTCCGACCTATTGCTGGGTTGTTGTTTTAGTTCATTTACGTAGCACTAGAGCTGCACAATGGGCTATTGGCGATTATCCCTGAGGATGATCCGAAGACATGCCCTTACAATTTTGATCCTCTGCAGAGCGGATGGCATCCCCGCTTCGGTAGCCCGACTACCTGCACGCGAAGTCGAGTATTTTACGGCAGAACAGTTTAACGAGGACCAATACCGCCCACCCTCGGTCCCTACGCGGACTGATCCAAGTGGTCACCCATCCGTACACTAACAGCAGCCAGTGATGAGTAATACTTGACTTCGGTGATCTGCTGGAAATCGTGTCTTAACGATCAGTCCACTGCGGGATACCTATTGCTGAAGGTTGACTTAAAATTAATATGATTTGCTAATATATATATATATATATATATATATATATATACTGGCTATTACTCATCCCTTGTTTCAACGCATGTGACGGAGATAACCTGTTAGATTTTCCCTTTAAAACCTAAACGGTTAAGCCGATACGCGTCTTTTTCAATTAGATTCCGATGCTTTGTGCCTACTATTAAAAATGATTAAGTAATAGACTTCTTTTTTTTTTGCCCACAATGTTTGTATTTATAGCTAGCTTGGCCAGACTGGAATAACAAACATCTCACACGCACATATATATATATATATATATATATATATATATATATATATATATATATATATATATATATATATATATATATATATATATATATATATATATATATATATATATATATATATATATATATATATATATATATATATATATATATATATATATAGACGCCCGGTGGCTGAGCGGTAGCGCTTCGCGCTGTCGTGCCACAGGTCCTTGGTTCGATCCTTGGGCCGGGCAAGGCCGACTCAGCCTTTCATCCCTTCAGTGGGTCGATAAAATGAGTACCAAGCATGCTTGGGAACTAACACTGGGGGTTCCGCGTTCGGCTGACCACCTGACCGGAACATATGCTCCTGCACCCCAGAGCCCAAGGTCAAGAAAACTGAGATGGGCACAGTCGGCCTTGGCCCTCTTAATGGGCTGTCGCGCCACTGAGTTAGTTATATATATATATATATATATATATATATATATATATATATATATATATATATATATATATATATATATATATATATATATATATATATATATATATATATATATATATGCAAAAAAACACGTAGAAAGTTAAGAAAAACAATAAGTTTCATTTATTGCGCATAAGTTGCAAGTAAACAGAACTCATTAGATAAGTTCGAAATGAAGATAAAACAAGGAAAAATTATAGCTACGTGTTTAACTTTCAATTATAATGTTTCTACGTGTTTAACGTGTTTCTTTAATAGCTTAACTTTCTACGTGTTTTTTTGCATATATATATATATACATATATATATATATATATATATATATATATATATATATATATATATATATATATATATATATATATATATATATATATATATATATATATATATATATATATATATATATATATATATATATATATATATATATATATATATATATATATATATATATATATATATATATATGTGCGTGTGAGATGTTTGTTATTCCAGTCTGGCCAAGCTAGCTATAAATACAAACATTGTGGGCAAAAAAAAAAGAAGTCTATTACTTAATCATTTTTAATAGTAGGCACAAAGCATCGGAATCTAATTGAAAAAGACGCGTATCGGCTTAACCGTTTAGGTTTTAAAGGGAAAATCTAACAGGTTATCTCCGTCACATGCGTTGAAACAAGGGATAATTCATTTCAGTACGGGAGTAAGAGAAGAAACATCTCCGCACTTGAAAATGAGACAACTCTTGATGCGCGCCAAACGCAAACAGTATATTTTTTTCAGTCACTTACTTCGCTTTATGCTTTGCTATTACTCCTTCCGTTACTCGAGCTAATTAAATATATTTTAAATTTAAAAACTGTTGTTTTCCCTGCAAAATGTCTCAAAAATGTCAAAAGAAATATCATCCAATTTATAAAATATTTAATGTTTAAAAAATACACCCAAAGATTGCAAACTAAATTTTTTTCTCATACGATCACCAAATAGCAACCTTCCTCAGGATTGTTCGCATCCTTCTCCTAAAAATAGCGAAATAATATCGTCGGATACCACGTGATGAAGGCTGAGCCAAGTGCCAACTCCAGGTGAACGAACTATACCTTTTATATTAAAAATACAGTCGCTTCAAATTAACGCTACGTTTTGTTTTACTGCGCAATAACTAGAAAAAATTGATTAGATTCGAAATTACGAAGGTGTGTCGAAAAATGTACAAGAAGTACAATGCAATAAAAGAAAATTAAGATTCAGTTAATAGTTCGATAATTATCAATCATTACATTTGTGGCAACAAAAAAAAAAAAAAAAAAAAAAAAAAACTTTAGAATCGTCTGCAAGTACACAATTGAAATTTGAGGCTCTGAAAGGTTTACTTTAATTTTTGTATTAAATGCGATTCTTCCCCCCCCCCCCCTCAAAATTCCGTTTTATTTTAAAGTAATTTCTCCAAAGTACTTTTCTTCGCAATACATAATGTTTACGTATTTACTTTACTTTTACGTGTTGTTAAAGAAAAATTTATTTCTCTCTCTTAAAATTTTCGTTTCATAAGCTTGACTTGATGTCAAAAATAACAACAAAAAAAATTAAATAAATAAGAGTAATAAAGTTTCGATGCTGTTGGATCTAAACATTTATATCGAAATTTCTAAAAAGACTCAAGAGAGATAAAAATCGCTTTCAATTTGAACTGTTATCGCCTGGGCCTAATAGGTACGGGCCTATGTGCCCACACTTTCTGGGGGCTCTCAAAAATTATCAAAAAGTCCACAATAATACTATTTTTTTTAAATACTGAAAAAAAAAACAGTTTTTCTCAAAAAAATGCATTTTTTTATTTCAAATTTTCTTTATATTGTGATAAACCAAACTCGTGTAAACATTGCACGAATCAAATTCGAAAGTACAGCTGAATTAGAATTGGTGCAATTTTTACGTCAACGGCTTAAGTGAATATGAATTTTAATTTTTTTTTAAGTGTTATATTTAAATAAATTATTATTTAAATGCGTTTATAATTTTCTATGAGTAGCTATAATTTTGACCCTTTTGGATATTTTCTGCGTGTATATTTTAATAAAAATTATAATTAATAACCTTAATATCTTAGCATATATGTTGAACTTATCCTTAAATCTAATGAAAAGTCGGCTAGCTTTGTGTAGGTTTAAGTACTAAAAAAATGACTACAGCTTGCAATAAAAAATAATTCAGCTAGTCAGTGATTTTTAGCAATGATCACTGATTTCAAATGTTTGTGGTCACCAAACTATTTTTATTTTGACACAACATTGTTTTATATTTTGCTTTAATATATAGATGCGTAAACTTTATCTTAGAAAAATAATCTTCAATTGTCTGTTTTCAAAATTTCTTAGAATGTTTATCTTGAATCATGCAGTTCAATCGATTCTTTTTTATTGTTAGGACTATTCTTCAGAAATTTAATTTCAAAATATTTTGTAAGGAGCCCGGAAAATTTGGTGGGCCTAGGGCCTGAATTTGTCTTGATCGGTTCCTGGTAATCATCCACTTGCTGCGATTAATATATATTAACAAAATGTTCCTTCATTAAATTACAGCTCTTCATTAAATTACAAATGTTATACAAAAAAAAGAAGATATTTTTAAAAATGTCGACTTCAAAAATAATGAAAAACTTAGATGAATGAGAGGCAGTTAATTGCAGTGAATGGAGTAAAGAGGAGACAGAAGCCCCCTAGTAAATAAAAATAATGTTGAAAGCTTCTGACGTAAAATGTTGATAAATAATCATTATAATTACAAAGCAATTAAATGTGCATCAACTAAATTAAATAACTACAATTATAATCTAAAAAGATAACACTTGCATTTTGTTTCATCGAGTTTAAATTGTAACAAATTCAGAAAAAAAGTCATTAAATGTCTTTTTTTTTTTTTTTTTTTTTTTAAGATACCATTTACATAAAAGTGATAATCGTAATATTTTGTAAAATTATTTATAAACTATATGAATTTTTTAAAGCTTTTATATTTTTAAATTGGATAAGACTTTGTTCTTTCTTTTAAAATAAAAATAGCTTTAAAAGTTTTTGGGTTTAAAAAAGAAGTAACTTTAAAAAAAATTCTTAAATTCAAAAATTAAGTTGTGCCAACAGATTTGCCATGCAAAATATTTTTAAACATTTCTTGTGAAAAGAAATATTGTTTACATAGAATTAGTATGGGATTGTTTCTATAATTTTGCCTCACCTATAATTTGTATACGTTATTGATCAAAAAAGTCAAACACCAATGATTGGTACTATCATACCAATCATTCGAGATGACACCATAGTACCATTTATGCTTAAAATTAACTTAAATAGCTTCATAAATAAGATTTTATTTCTATAAAAATGCTTAATTATTCCAAATAAATACTTAACGTAAAACTAACTTTTCAACACTGCTTAAATTATTACTTACGATAACCTAGCAAAAAGAATTTTTAATAAACACTTAACGTATAACTAATTTTTAAAACAGTACTTAAATTATTACTTATGACAACCTAAAAAATGAATAGAAGCTATGTTGTTGTTTTTAATGCCATTGTCAATACCAGCAAGCCTAATTTGTGAAACCAAGTGAATTTAAGGCAGCGGATGCATTTCTTGTTTTCCACCTATGGCCAAGAATACGACTTCAGTGACACATACGTCACAGCCCGTTTATAGACGGATCAATTTATACTATTCATTCATCCAGAGAACATATTTATGACGTGAATCAGAGAACGATCAATCTCCAATTCAGTACCTCCAAAGTTATGAACATGGGGGGGGGGAGGACTTTGTGACCTTTTAACATGTACCAGTCACGATTTACTTCGGTTGGCTGGGATCGAACATGGGCCCAACTAGGCTATAAACTTGTACACAAATCGGAATCTAAATTTTGAATTCAAAACATGTTCCAAGACCCTCATACAATTTGAACATTATGAAACAAAAATAAATTAAAACCATACAAAAAAAGAGGGGAAAACTTGTGACAGAAAGAAAATGCAGATTGAAAATTAAACACCACGTTGAAAAAAAATTATACTTCAGAAAATTCATATTGTTCCATTAACTACATTAAATAACTATAATTATAAGCTAGTAATAGTATTTAAATTATGTCCGAATCGTCCCATTGCTTTTTTTTTTTTTAATTTTAAATAAGTGGTTTTCGAAATATCATTTATGTATAAGTAATAATCATGATATTATTTGTAACATTATGCCTTAAAAATTTTTAGTTTTACATTTTCAATAATAAAATTAACTTTTTGGAAGCTTAAAAAGAAATAAAAAAAAATATTGTAGGAGGAAGTGTGTTTCTTCTTTATTCTTTTATATATAAGATTATTCTTATACATACAATAGTTATTATTTAACGAGTAAGAACATTTTCGAATTTTTGATAAAATAATTTCTTAAAAAAACATTAAAATTGCAATTTAACTTAAAAAATATTTCGAAAGTGGTTTAATCACTCCACGATCATGTGTATTTACATTTAAAAAAAAAATATTTGTTTCTTTTCTAGTTAGGAGGTGCCTTAATATTTTAAAATGAAATACCTAAAGGCTTATAAAAATGAACAGAAAGGGCAACATTTATTTATTTTAATTTTGGATTGGCTGCATTTTTTGAGTCGAACCACCTATTGATTTCAAATTTAAATTGTATATTTAATATAACACTCTTTGGGGGTAATTTTGAATTAAAAAATTTAAAAAAATATAAGAAAGCGACTTTTGCGAAAATAGGCGAAAGAAATTATACATGCAATTTAAAATTTGAACAAAAAATATCATGAACAAAAAATAACACATTAATGAAAATAAAATTATAAAAATTCAAAAAAAAAAATCCCCCGTACTTTTTGTAGCCTTCAAAAATAAAATTACAAAAAAAAAAAAAAAAAACTTCATCCGGAAAAAAAAAGTTGTACAGTCATAGAGTAGTTTTGAAAATTTAGTCATTAGGGCAATTAGTTTTTTTAATTCACTAGTTCAATCGTAAAGGACATTTTTCAAAATTTTAATGACTATTTAGATAGATTTCCGTAGATTTTTGTTGCTAGAGAGTGGCCATACTCCCTCATATTATCGTTTTTTTATTATTTATTAATTAATAAATAATAAAAAAGAATTTAATCCAGAGATGGGTAACAACAGGTACCAGTTCTTGTAATGAAAATAGTAAAAAATGTATTTAAAAAGTATATCTTAATCCCGGTCAGGAAAACAATTTTTAATTCCTAGTTTTTATTCCTAATATTTCTTCCCTATTTATAAAGATTAATATTTTTTTTTTCTAATAAATTTTGAAAATTGCTTACTCGGCCCTTGAATGATTTGGAGTTCGCTATCATTGATTAAATCGTAACCTCGGAGATAATAACAAAAAAAAAAAAAACTTTATTTTTCTCGTATTAAACAAAAATGAGGAACTATCATTGTAGAGACGCCCATGATTCAAAATGTGTTACACAAACTTTTACTGCGACTGTAGCGGCCCCTATCTTAATCTTAATTGAAGCTAACTTCAAATTATAAATTAATGTCATTATCTTTTATTAGTCCACCGATAATTCAACTTATTAATAAAACCTAGTAGTATTAATATTATTGAATAAATAGTGTTTTAGTTTCTCTTTCAAGTTCATCTACTGTTTTTACCAATAGCATAAATTAGTGTGACTGTAGTATGAATATATAATTCATGGTAGTTAATCTCTATTTCTTATTAAAGAAAATTACGAAAATTTTTTGCTCTTATATGAGTGTTTCAACTTTTCCTTTCGATTCAGTTAGGTGAAAACGATTTGTTTATTTGATTATAACTATGATACTAACTTAAATCTATGGAACAAAGTATGGAACTCTGAACTTAAAACGGATGTCTTGTATTTTTGAATTTATACGTTTCAAATTATTCAAAGTTACGTATGTTGATTCAAAGTATTCAAATTACCAGTGGTCAGAAACTTTAACCTGTCAACGGCTTGGTGTTAGACAGATTTGAGGACGAGGTTATCCATATATCTGATTATCCGGGTCGAACTCGGTTCTTAAGTATTTCATTGGCTGTATAGTCGGGTCTGTCACGTGGCATGCTGTGAAACCTTCTATTCGTTTGTTGTAACCATTATAACTGAAAGGTGGAAAAAAAAAATCTTCTATGGTCACGTGACTCAAGATCGCCATGTTGGTAAGGACGACGAAGAGTTTGTGTTAGTCTCCGAAAATTTAAATATGAATTTGCCGGTATTTGGTGGCACTTTCAAATCTTTATTTATATTTGTGCAATACCTGTAGGATTGATTTTGAAGGTAAGAGTTCATTGACATGTAGTATTTGATAGATTTTTAATGAAGTGAAAACTGTTGTCATCGAATGGGTACACACATAACTTCTCCCGCGCAGTTTCTACCGTGTACCGTCTGTACCGCTCCGTGGAAGTAGCTCAGGAGGGTACACCATTCTGATTATGTAGAACTTTGAATCACGCCCTACGTTCGCTGACCTATATGAAACTGTAAAATTTATATTATTATGCTAATTAAAATTGATTTATAAAATTGTGAAAATTATTATTATTTTTTAAATTTATGTGTGGTACAACTATTTTAGTTAAATATCTTAAGCCTAACTCGCTTAGCAGGTACACAAAGTTTTAAAATTATTAATCACTATAATTTTTTTAAATGTCTATGGTATATATTAACTTCTATGATTTGTTAAAATTTTTTCAACGCTTGCTTGTACTTTATTTTTAGTGTTTAGTTTTTTAATGTTCATATTTTCATTTAAATATTTTTAGAATAGATTTTAAGTTTTGAAAAAAATGTCATTAACTATTCGATTTCTTATAAACTCAACAACTTCATTGTTTATGTTAGCCATATAATCTTAACTATTGTCTTTTTTCCTCTCTTGAAAATTTTTAATTATTCATGTGTAAATTTCGAACACATGTGTTTTCTGCCTGTTAGGTTATTTTAATTCACAAGTTGGTAAAGTGTTAGGAAATTGAAGTGTGTTTAAAGTATGTTAAAATTATTTTAATGTGTGGTAAAGTTATTGGTTAATCCTCTATTCATTACTGTACTATTCTACATTATAGTACAATAATGTTCAATAATGTTATAAAATTTAGTCACAAAGAAATTTTTTTGTTTTATCAAAAGCATATAACAGTTGCAGTATTAAAGATATACCCAATATCTGCAACACAATACAATAAATTAAATATTTATCTGTTGAGAACATTCATCGATGAATGTAAAGAGGGGTTTGCTTCTAAGCCCCTTTTCCATTAGGGTACACATCTTTCAATAATTATGAAGGTAAAACCCATTATTTTTGAAAAAATTTGTTGTTTTATTTTCTAAAAATTTATATTGTAACGAGATCAAAGGAAAAAACGAGCCTATCAAAAAGTGTTTACAAAAATTCAATAATTGCTTTTCTGGCCTTAAATAGGCACTCAAGGAGGTACTGGCCTTTCAAAAGAGCAATTAACTCTTTTCCCTACTGAAAATTGATTCTATAACATGCTTCAAATCTCAAGAAGTAATTTGATCCCCTAAGATGCCACTCTTGGAAATCTGATTACCATTTTTGAGTTACATTTTCTTAGACTTTTAGTGGGACACTTATTTTAAAGGTGCTTTCATGATTCTAAGCATTTTTTTTTGTTTATTTAATTTCAACTTTTAAATATGCTGTTTATTTCAAAATTTTAATTTCGTAAATACTCTATTTTTGATTTTATTTTAAGTGTTTAATGATCATTTAAATTGAAATTGTAAATTGCTTTATTATCTGTTATTTGTTTCATCATCCTCTAAATAGATTTTTATAGTCGAAATGTTCATTAAATTATTACAAAGCCTCCTAATTTATCAAGAACTAAGCAAATATTTATAATAAATCAATAATTCTTAATTGATATACACTATACAGGTTTTGGATAGTAAAATTATATTTCAGACGTAAAGGTTATTTATTTAGCAAATTCAATTTGGTTTTATTCTTATTATGTTAATTTTTAACTCATTTTTTTCTATATTGTATTTTCAATATTTAAAAGACTTTTAAAGCAAAATTTTGCAACTGTTTAGAAAACATAAACAGCATTTTTCTTTGCGAAATAAAACTTTTATATTACATTTAATGAAGGTTGGATTTTTTAAAATGTCAAAACGAATGATGTTTTAGTGGAAATTCAGACCGTCATGAAGAAATTTTTGCCTTAAAAAAAAATTGCTAGGATATTTTTTATTGGTAAAAATGTGTTGCTTTGGGAAATTTCTCCTCATTAAAAGTATTATATATTACCTAATTTGTGTATTTATTAGCTATAATTCCTTAAGTTATTAAATTATTTTCAACATATTTAGAATTCCATTATTTTTAACTTATATGTTTGTTTAATCAAGAATTGCGTAAAATCTAATAATTTTTTAAATTTTTTATTATTAAAATTTTTGTAAAACTATATAAACTTTTTGTTCCAAAATTATTTTGATAAAGTTAATACACTAAAGAAAATTGGGATGAAATTTTGATCCAAAATAAAACTTTGTTTTTAGGAACTATTAGGCTCTGAGAATTTCTGCAATCCTGCCCCTATGTACATGAATAGTTCCAATAAATCATAGTTCCAATAAATCATAGCTATAATATAATTCCCCAATAAGTAAGCTATTATGATTTATAAAAAATATAAATGTTTGTTAGAATGAGTTAGTAATTTTTTCAATCAGTTAATTCAGGGTTTAATTAAGTTACTTGCAATATTTAGTAATGTCAGTAGTACTGAAATGATCACCTGGCGAGTCAACAAAAAAAAAAAATGGCTATTTAAATAAACAGCCAGTAATTTAAAAAAAAAAAAAAGTATTTTATGATTGCATTTAATGCAGAAAGAGATTCGAGAAAACTGAATTTTCATTAAAATGCTCAATGTCTCCTTTCAAAATTTAAGTCCTTCAAAATCCATCAGTGTGTGATGGAGAGATTCACATGTGTAAGGCGAGTTTAACAATTCACACGTTTCATTTGCGTGTTTTACCTCAAATATTTTTTTTAAAAAGTTCTTTTCGATCAGTATGTTAAAGTAAATTTTTTCATATATTTATATTATTTTTATTGCTGAATTAACTTTTATACGCAGTAGATTATTTCTAATATCAGTTATTTTATATATTTTTTTAAAATTCCAAGCTAAAAAAAATGAATAAGAAATAGTGGCTATTAAATGAAAAGGACCTACATATTGAAAATCTGTCACCAATTCATTAGGTTTGAGGAAAAAGTGGTTACTAAATTATTGTCTACCTGCCATTGGCTACTAGCTGAAAATTTAAATTTTCAGGTCTAGTTAGTGGAATAAATTTCGTAATTACAGTAAGACCTCGATTATCTGAGCTAATTGGGACCGCTAGTACCTCGGACATCGGAAATCTCGGTTAATATAAACCATGTATAAAAATCTTCCGTGCTTGTGAATTTAACTACTCCTTTAAAGTAAAAAACAATGGAACGTTTTTTAAATGATAAAAATAAACATATAGGAATATACATGATGTTTCCCAGTTAAAAAGATTTAAAAAGGAAATCAACTCTTGTAGTAAATTTTAGAAAGTAAAATGGAATTTTTTTTAACTATACTTAGTTAAATATCGAAATACACATTTTAAAAAATAACACTAATCTCAAGAAAATACAATGACACGGACAACGATCTAAAATGTGTATAATTTTTTCAAAGCTCATTTTGGAAAGGAGAAAAAAAATATTAGACTTTGTAATATTATAGACTATTGCTAATAATATTAATACTATTGCTAATATTGCTATAGACTATATAAAAAATAATATTAGACTATTGCCTCAGTTAATCGAGGTTCTACTGTACATGTATTATATTATAATAGTTTTAGTTTATGCTGCCAGAGTTGGCATGGTATTTATCAGGGTTGGCAGGTTTTTGACATGTGACAGTTTAAACCATGGTTTAAACCGTCACGTCAAAAACCTCACTGTCGAAAATGTCAAAAACCTATATTCATATGTGAAATTTAATTAATACATAAAATTTATATATTTTTTATAAAGGATAGTGTTTCTAAATATGTTCTAGAAAAAATAAATTTAAAATTTTGAAGAAACACTTATATTTTGAATAGTAACCAAAATCTTGTACTTTTGAAAGCTCACATCTTTTGTAATATTATGTATTCATTTTCATGTGTTATTGAAAATCTGCAGTGATATTATTAAGAAATTTGTTTATAACCAAATTTAGTGTATAGTATAGATTATACTAAAAATTAGACATTTTTAAAGATAAACATTAGCAGTTTTGTACATTAGACATCTTTTAAAGAAAAATCTTTTTAATATTCTTTTAAATCTTCTTAATAATCTTTTTAACATAAGACAATACAAATTTAAGTGCTTTCTGTTAAATACACAGAGTAATTAGTGTCGGTTTACAGTATATTCAGCCTATTCATTTACTATGCTGAAAATTTAGTTTATCCAAATACTTGTGAATTTCATTTTGCTGAATACTATATACATAGTTTTGTTGAATATCTAAATATTCAGCTGTTGAATAATTACTTCTTGCTTTCAAGATATGCATTATTTGTATTCTTAATACAAGTGGGGGGAAAAAATTAAGAGGTAAAAATTGTTTTAAAATGATAAGTGTAATAATTATAAATAAATATAATAAACAATATGAATTATATTTATCATTATTCACAAATATAACTACTTTTAAATTCAAATTAACATACTGGATAATAAAGATATTCGGTATAACATTAAAATTTTTTTTCATACACTTGTATCAAGTTTGTATTTATACAACATAACTTGTAAGTTCCTTATAAATATTAGTTATATGTTCCTTATATGTCAAAAATGCATAGTAATAAACTTTTAATTTTCTTAAGTATCAAAAAAAAATTTTTTTTTTTTCAAAATATAAATATTTAAAAAAATTTTGTGCAAGATTTTTCTGCACATGCATTTGAATATAAATTTCTGAGATTTTAAATCTGTTATTTTACCTTAATTTTAATTAAAAAATATTTTAAAACCTGCTGATTACCTATAGTATAATTAAATTTCAATATAATGCATGGCAACTGTTGGTAGTTTTGAAGTTTATATATTTTTTTGGCAAACTTTAGTTTTTGACATTTTTGACGGTTTAAACCAGTATTATACCCTTGTCATGTCAAAAACCACTTTTTGACGTCAAAAACCCAACCCTGGTATTTATCATAGTTATAACTTTAACTGTTCTGGGAAAAACCTGTTTTTACTGTCTGTAAAAAAAAAATTTCCCAATTGTTATAAGAAAAACATTTTCTTATCAAACTTCGTATTGTTTCAGCTCTTTCTGTGAACATCTTAAAAGCATGCATTAAGACAGTATTGAAACAAGAATTTGGAACATTGATTATGATCATTTTAAAGACTAATGTTACACTTAATTTTTGCAAAGGTTTCACCTTTTTTTCTTAAATTTTTTTTCTGTTTTAGAGGATTATTATGATTTTTCTGTAATGTTCAATACATTAAGTACTTCATATTATGAGATCCCATTCAAAATGCAAATATTAAATATACAGAAAATGTTTGATTGTAACAAGTTAAAAATTACTGCCCTTCCCCTATTGCAACAATTTTTAACAATATAGAAAGGTGAAAAACAAATATTTCACACTGTTTTCTTCTTACAATCTTAACTTGAAATGTTTATGTTGCAAACATACATAAGCTATAGCGAAGTTGTCTAGTAAGAAAATACTTCTGCTATTTTTGGCAATTCTGCTGCATATTTTCCATTTTATAGCTAACTATTGAGATCAACATTCAGTTTTATCGAAGAAGTGGAAAGCTATTGCAAATCATATAATTTTTCCCTTGCATGTTGCAAAAGATTTTTATGTTTTGGCAATTTGTTGAGTTTGAGTTTTAATGTTAGTTAAAGTCTGTGGGGAGAGATGTTATTGACAATGTCAACCTTCATCTATAAAAAGGTACCCAAACATAGAATTTAGTTAACATGTTTTATATACTAGTGAATTGGAATTGTATTTTTGTAGTGGTAGGTACACTACAGTGCTCCCCCACCGGAATTTTATCTGTGATAGAATTCGATGAACGGGATACCACTTGTTGAATCATTGCTGTTTTGTGAGGAGCCGGGAGAGCTGTATTAAGATCACCATACTTCTGAGTGCTGATCGTGAGAGCTTTATTAAGTTCACGGTTGTGGTCGCTCCTGTGTTGCCATTAGCAGTTCGAGTGTATACAGGCTGACATTGTGTGTGATAGAGACTGGGTAGTGCATGGAAAGATAATGTCACAGTCACAAGTCAGTTGTTCAATGGGGACTATCCAAAGAAGTAGGCATGTTCACATTACTTCGGAAGGTCACCAATGCGGGAGAGGAGATATCAACAATGTCAACCTTCATCTATGAAAAGGTACCCCAACATAGAATTTATTTAACATGTCTTGTATACTAGTGAATTGGAAATGTATTTTTGTAGTGGTAGATACACTACAAGTCTAGTATGTGGAAGAGAATATAGTATTAAAGGTGAACAATAATATTTAGCATTAGAACTAATGTTCAAATTATTCTTTTAGTAAAAAATACAAAACAATAAGTATTAATCTTTTAATACTTTTTTTATAATATTCCAAATTCTTTCTGGTTATTGGGTTATTTTCTGTATATAAATGCAACTGTTATTTAATTAATGATAATCAGCTCATATTGAAAATCGAATGCATTTATTAGTTTTCTAAGTGTTTAATAGTGAGATGATTTGCTTCAACTGGCTATGTGAAAAATTAGTTTTACAATTGCAATTTAGGAAAAAGCTGACATTGTATTCAAAAACATAATTGATTGATCACTTGTAATTTAATATGTATGTTCATTTATAAATAGTTCATATTTATAGTAGCTAATAATGATTCTTACACAATTAATATTAATATTATAATTTTTTTTTTTTTTAATTGATGATTAAAACCAGATAAAACAGTTTATTGTCAATAACTTGCAAACTTTGCTTTTAATTCAACAAAAAATTCTAAACTAAGTTTTGCTGTCTATGATGGAAATGTGTACTCATTTAACCTTATAGCATGCACATTGTATTTTTATGTTAACTGTTATTTTACTGTTTTGTCACAAAAAACGACTTAATTGAAAGAATATTAATAAAAAATTTGTCAAGAAATCTTATCGTGTTTAAAAATCCAAAGTATGCCATCATTTCCATTGTTAGGTAACAGTACTGTCTGTATCTCTTGAGTATCCCTTTTAGCAAACTTTTATATTTATTTGTGCTCTCCAAAATTTCATCAACCATATTTATGTCAATTATTTTTAGCAGTAATCATATTTCATTCTCTATTTCCAGGGTTGGCAAAGTTTAGGACAGAAAGGATTAATCCACGTCCTGTCCAAACCGTATAAACCGTCCTGTCCAAAACCCCTTTGTCCAAAACTGTCCAAAACCCTTTTACGCAAATTATGTCACAATTTTATCTGAACAATATTTAAGAGGTAAAAAACAAACATAGAACTAATAACATGTTAATAATTAAATATACTAGAGAATATTTGTTTTTAAAAGTATAATGTTTTATTAATATTGTTTGACTCTTCAATTTAAACAAAGGAAGATTAATCAGTAATCAAGTTCAATTGGTCCTCTCATTCAATAGTACATAACTGCAGTTTGGCCTTGCCATACAGGTTAAAATATTAGGGACTAAGTGCTTGGTTCGTCATAAACAGGTTTATTTATTTATAGTACTATCAAGAAGACTTTTATTTCATTCATGTTCAATTCTTTTAGCATAGTGGTGATACATCACCAGTGTTAGTAACTGAAACTGATGTTATGCCCTTCAAAACTATACATTTTTCAGTTATTTTGTATTTTCAATTTAAACTAATATATTTATATTTAAAAAAAAAATTTTTTTTTAAATATGTCTTTTGTCATCCTGTGATGCAGAGAAATTATAACATTTTTTAAAAAAAATATTGTGAAAAATAAAAGGTTAATTTTTGAACAAATTTAGTATTTTTTTTAAAGAAAAATTATTATTTTTTGCAAAAATATTATTTATCAGTATTAAAAACATATTTATATTTAAAGGATTAGGTATTCACTTTTGTTGTTCAATGAATTTTGGAGCTACAAAAATTATAAACCTTTTCCTATTATATTATATTTTCTTTTAATAAGTTATAGTAAATAGTATAAAAAATATCAAATATTTATTGATACATGTAATTATTATGTGTACAATGGTTACACCTATAGAATTGTTACCTTTTACCAAAGTTCAAGGTTTTGGACAGTTTAGGACAGTTTTACCCAGTTTAAGACAGTAAACCCCACGTGTCTTGTCCAAAGCCAGTTTAGGACGTCCAAAATCCCAACCCTGTCTATATCCTTAGCATGGTGCTTTAGACCAGGAGACAGTTATACAATATTCCTCGTTTTCATTTTTGAGCAGTTTGCATCAGGGCAGAAAAACACAACCTGGGTGGGTTTTATTGGGCTTTTCTGGGTTTTTCATGTTTTTTTTTTTTTTTTCCCTTTCAAAAGAGAGTGCAAGATTGAGTACCTTATTTTAAAAACGCTTATTTTAATATTTATTATTAAGTTTAATTTTATGAATTGACTTAATATGTGGGTAATTAAAGTGTAATTTTTAATTAATACAAATAAATTTGTGCAAAAGCCTGAATAAAGTTTCTTTTGACATCACGATACAAAATGTTATATGTACCCACGTACATCACACATTTGAAACTTATTTTAACATAGGGTTACTTTTTATTTGTATTTTAATCTTAAAAAATAGTTGAGGAATTTTTTTTTTTTGTTGCTTAGAAAGTGAATTAAAGGCACTGTCTAATCAATGGCCATACAGTCAAATTTGCCAGCAGGGGGTGACTCTCCAGTCTCCAAACACAGTTTTTTCACCATGGGTTCATTTTTTTGGGCTAGACTACATATATATTTCAATAGAATAGCTCTTTAATATAACAGAGGATAAAAAAGAAATCAGTTTTAGTATAACCCACTTTAGGGTGGGTTTTTCAGAGAAAGACTACTGGGTAGGTGGTTTTTTTTTTAACCCTGATTTGCATATTTTACTTTTCACCACTTAGAAGATTTATCCTTGCCAACATGGAGCATGTCTTAATTTCTTTCCCCTGAATTATTATCATAATTATCTGAAATATATTGTTCAGATCGCTATCAATCTCAAATCCAAATCTTTCATTCCAGTCTTTCTCTTTGTCAGATATATCTTGAAGAAAGCTGGGGAAAGTCATCTGAGTGAATTTTTTTTTTTATGAATACAGTTTAAAAAATTATAGATTCAATTTATATAAATAAAAATAATGCACGCCAATTATTAGCTCAAAATTACAAACCACTTGAAAGAGAAATATTTTTTTAATTTTAACTCACGACCATTCACGTTTTGTAAATTAAAAAAATTTTTTTTTAGTAAAACCCACATAGCACAAAACTTCGATTAAAGATAAGAATTGTCACACTCCATGATTTGGGGAAGGATTGGTTTTTACTAGGGAAAAACCAGTTAACCAGTTCAAACCTGGTAAACTCTATTAAGCCATGTTTATTTATTTACAGATATAATGGTTTGTTATTTATAACTGATAGCAATATATATCATTTTCGTATTATAGATAATACTAGTAATTAGTTAATATTAATTTATTATTAAATATATATTTATATATTATATGTATATGAGCAAGTTAACAATTGAATAAAGTGATATGATCTAAATTGCAATTGTAAAACTAATTTTTCAAATTATCAGTTGAGGCAAATCTTCTCACGATTCAAAACTTAGAAAGCTGATAAATGTATTAGATTTTCATTATGAGCCAAACCATTAATTAAATATTAAAATCATGGTTATAAATTACATCATTGTATTAGATCATTGTACGCCATAACTTTATTACAGCTGCATTTCTATTCTGAAACTAATCAAACAGAATTGTGGAATTTTATTAAAAAATAATTCAACATTATTAATCATGATCTTTTTTTCTCTTTTTTTTATTTACAAAAAGAACAATTCGAACCATAACAATTTATGTAGTAGTAATAAAGGTACTGCAAAATAAGAATTCATCTTACTCATACTTTTGTCATTTGATTTTATAAATTTAGAATAGGAAAAAAAATTATTTTACTTATTTCAGTTCGTATGTGCACTTTTTTAAAGATCAAAATTTTCCAAAATAATAATTTGTTCAAATGAATTTTAATAAAAAATATGTATGAAGATTTCAAAAATCAGAGGAGCAGTAAAAATGAATATCAATGATACGTACATAGATTTTAGAATAACTATGTTATTATCAAGACCACCTACAATTTAATAAATACACGAAGGCTTTAATTTGGCCAGGCATTAGATTACTTTAAAAATCAATATATAATAAATATTAAAAAATGTCTATGGGAAACACAGACTTTATATTGTTTTCAACATCAAATCAGGAAGAAATAATACAAAAAAAAAAAAAAATTTAGCTTAGAATGTTCTTTAAAAAAAATAGAGCAAGAAAAAGAAACAACTAAGAAGTTATAATTTATTGAACTAAGCATCTATCTAAAAGTTTTTATTAGCTTAATGAAATATTTTTTTTCCAACTTTATCAAAACTGATAAAACTAAAATTTATTTAAAAAATTTAATGAACTTTATTTTAGAATGACTATAATTAAAAGAAGAAAAAAATGTATGTTAGTTCCTATCATATTTTAATATTTAGAGTACTGAAAAACTTAATTATTTTGTTGTCACCAAACTTAAAATAATTATAATAATAGACTAACATTAAAACTCAAACAAGGTAATTACTAACAACAAATTGCTAAAGCACAAAAAGTATTTGCAAGATGCAAGGAAAAAATAAAATGAAGTGCAATGGCTTTTAACTTCATTGATGACACTGAATGTTGATCTCAATAGTTAGCTATAAGGTGGAAAATAGGCGACCTGATAGTGATCAACAAAAGTAAAGGTGCATTCTTTTGCTGTTTGCCTCAGAATTTCCAAATATAGCTGAGATACTCTTATATTCCTTTTAGGAATTAATAATTAAATTGAAAGTTAAAATTATGAATTAAATGAGTATTTTCCATTTCATATCAACATGACTAGAAATTAATGATGTTTGTCACAAAAATTTGACTTTGAACACAAAAAATTACTGGTAGACCCTCAGACCAACGAGTATCCTGTTTTTATTCTTGGTTTCTTATTGTGCTTTTGTGACAAAAAAATAAATAAAAAAATGCTGGTATAAAATATTTGTCATATTTCAAGTTGCAATCTGGAAAATAAAAGTTGTTAAGTAAAAAAAACAACTTCATTCATTTTATTTCAATGTTCTGTTGAATATTAATTTATTCTTTATAAGCTTGGTATGAAACTTAACTATTGAAACTAATTAAGTTAATATTCATACAATTGGTATTTATTCATAAATTACATGTAATTTCTGAGAAGTTAACGCATCTTTAAAAATATGTTAAATCATAAATTTAGCATGATTTGTTAAATTTAATTACTATTTGTGTTATTTGTATAATAGATCAACAAGCTCAACTAGATTCCTGTAAACAATACAGTAACCATATCACAGAATTTTTAAATGATTAGTTGAGATGTCACCCATTAAATTTTTTTTGTACAATGTTAGGGTATTCACTTTGTTTTATTTCAAGATTATTAAACTCCTATTTTTTAATTGTTTGATTGAGGAAGTCTTGAACTCGGTTATAAAAATTACATATTGGTGTGAGACAATGTTTACTAATCGCTAGTTTTGTTCATTGCACTAGTATTATCAAACATTTTTAACAATCAATTCTGACAGTAAAGGGCAAGATTAGCGCTCGCCACGTGACGACTAAATATAGTTAAAATGGCGTCTAAAAAGTTATCATTCGCCATCCCCACTCTATGTCATTTGACACCTCATCCTCTCCAATCCATAGCTCCTGGAAATGCGTCCGCATAATGTGCATAATTTATTTTTAATAACTTCCGTTTATTTTTACATTAGATGTTTGACAAGTTGTGCGATAATGAATTTTCTATAAAGAGTCTTAAGGCTAAATTTCAACGCAATAAAATTCACTTTTCTTTTTCAATTTATTTTAATAAAAAGATTTTATTTCTTCACTATTGTGCGATATGATATTCCTTAATGACTTTTTATGCAAATTGAAAACTTTTGGCACACAATTATAAAATTTGCTTATTCAAAGAGAAATCCATGCAAAAAAAAAAAAACTTTTAGTGAATATTTATTTTTTATCTCTTAATATTCGAAAAAATTATGATTTGTAACATATACAGTTTTTTACATCGTATAAACATGTTTGGGTGGGTGACCACTTGGATCAGTCTGCGTAGGAACCGAGAGTGGGCGGTATGGATCCTCGTTAAACTGTTCTGCCGTAAAGTGCTCTACTTCGCAACCGACGACGTGGGGGGGGGGCGTTGATTGTTTATATTTTAGATTATTTTGATTTATTAATTTTAATGTAATTGTATTTGAACATGCCGTCAAAATAAAATACAGAACCCTGAATCAATGAGAACCCTGAGCTTGTTTCTTTATGTCACTACCTTCGGGGGAAACTTTTTTTTAAATAAATAAAATTTTAATGGAACATGGATATTTTTAATTTGGGTTATAAACCTAGGGATTTAAATTCAGTTTCAATGAAATGGGCAGCCCAGTACCATTTGATCCGCGGACCGTTTTTGGGGAACGCTGGTCTATGGCAGTGTTTCCCAAAGTGTGGTACGCGTACCCCCAGGGGTACAGGAGCAGTTTTGCGGGGGTACGCGTTCTTATGCGAAACATCTTGCAACAAACGAAATTTTATCAAATTTTTTTTATTTAAAAACAAAGCTAGCCATGAAAATTTACGATTACATATTTTTCCATACGCTATTTTTTGCAGAGTTAACAGTTAATAATTAGTGGTGTCAACAGCCAGTTATGATTTTTAACTTTAGTGCAATTTTTTATAGTAAGAAATACATTCATTTTTTATTAGTGGACACAGCGTTACGAAAAATTTAGAAAGGGTACACACAAGTCATAAGTTTCGGAAACACTGGTCTATGGTATCGCCTTGGTTTCATATTTTTTTACAGCACTTATTTTAAAAATTTGTTTCTTGTGCAGGGTTGGCTTTTTGACGTTATAAACTAGTTTTAGACATGTTATAAAACTTGGAACTACGCTATTCTTATTCACGCCAATCATCGATTTTTATTTACCTGGTTTATAAGTTAAGCTTTGCGATTCGTACTCACGCGATATACAAATCGTACATCGCTATTGATATCACGCAGTTTTAAAATACGTAATAGCGATTTATAAAACCTTAAGCTGCTAATCTTATTCTAGCGGTTATAATATTAAACATCGATTTTCGCATCAGTATTTATGCGTGATTTAAGAACTACGCAATGCGATTCATATTACGCGATCTGAAGATAATGCATCGTGATTCGTATTAACGCGATTTAAAAATTCTATATCGCAATTTATATTTTCGTGTTTTTAAAATCCAATATTTCTATTCCTGAAAGAATTTTTTTTTTTTATTCTTTAGTAAGTAAATTAATTAAATAAGTTAGTTCAAAAAATTATGTTAAATATGAAACATATCGTTTGTAAATTGATATCGATTTTTTGCTCGTAAAATTTTCAGGGATTTTAAAAAGTCAGATACTTAATTCGGATTTCTCAAACTATTCGACTGATTTTGATCAAATTTTGAATTTTGCCATGTAAAGTTGCATTCTTTAAAATTATGCAAAAATTAGGATTCTTACTCCTAACTCATGTAACTCTACTGCATATTACGAGATTCCAAATTCAAGGCTTATTCTACCGTCCTCTGAAATCGAACCGGAAATGTTGATTTTTTCTGATCACGGGGACCAACTAAACATTGCCAAAATTTTCCCCATGAGAAACATTTTTTTTTGTGTGTGAATTTCTTAGCTGGTGAAACACCATCGCCTTGATCACTAGCAAGCGGATGCCGTTCTCGCACTGTTCTATTTATAGATCAGTACCTCATACCACTATTCTTGAACTTGACTTAAGGATTTACTAATTACACATATTTATGTGGGTCCATAGTAGTTAACAATTACAAAGCATCATCAGCTCAATATTCTCGTTACCCCTTTTATATATTCGATTAATAAAAAGTAGACTTAATTGAGAATTCTTTAATTGTGGGGTTATTGTCTGAGGGACCGTCCTCTAATTGTATGAAATATTTTGAACTTTTTATAATGTAGTAGTCTTATTTTACTGCTTTTGTTATTTAAATTTTCAGTGCTCTTGATTTTAGTTATTTAATGAAAAAAAAGACAGTAATTTTTAGTGGCAAGATTTTAAAAAAAAAAGTTTAAAGTGAGGTTCCCCCCCACCCTCACTATTTTAACATTTTACTAACAAATGCAGTAAAAGATCTCATGTTATTCAAGTCGTTTCAAAACTTTAACATATCACTTTATTATTTGATTTAAAAACAATTAAAATTATTAACTTAATCTCGGATTTTGTAAATATCATGAATATAAGGACCATATAATAATTTTCTTTTGTCAAAATGCTTAGCTTAAATCCATATTGCATTTACAATTCAAAATTATGGAAAAATTTTAATCTCATAAAGGGACCATTCACTAATTTGCATATGTATTATGAATTTATTAAGAGTTGAGTTCTCTATGAGTTTATTAAGAGCTGAGTTCTTTATGCATCTTTGTCAATTCAGTATGATTAATAATATTTATCTTTGAAATGTTTTTGAGAAATATAAATGAAAAATTTTTTTTTTGGCATAATTGGAAAATGCATTAATTTAAAAAGTAGAACGATCGACTCATTACAGAATAAGTGTAAAATTGTGCTTAAAATGGTAGTTCTTTGTCAGATATGTTATTTGATCATGATTTTGTAAATTTAGAATGTAAACACATAAATTTCACAAAAGCAAATATCTTTGTATTTTGTGAATTTTATATATATGTATGAAGAACTTATGTGAGTGCTTAAAAGATGCATATTTTTTGTTTTAAAATTTGGCAAGCACACTGTTAATTTATTACATTGTGTAAAGGCATGCGAGCATCTTTTCAGGATTATTTACTTTAACTTGTAATTTTAAAATACCTTTAAAATACCAATGAAAGTGAAACATAATTTTATTATGAAAAAAGTTTCCTACAGTATAGCATCCTCTTAAGTTTTTTTTCTTCTTTTAAAATTCCATCTTTGCAATCATAGTTGCTTTACTACTAAGTCCTAGTACTGATATTACAGTTTTCTTTTTACACAAATTGCTACTGTGGTGAATAGGCTCTTCTACTTAAAGTATTTCCAGTGAGCAAATGGTATTTTATTCTGAAATTCATGTTTTTAATTTTCAGATCAGTTATCCTTTCTGTCTTGTAGCAATGCTTTCCAGTTGGATTTCTTTTACTTCAAACCTTTTGCAGTTAGTTAAAGTGGCAAAAATAAATTATTAAAAAGTTGTTGCTCTTTTTGCAAATCTAAATTAAAGATAACTGCAGGCACAAATATGATGACCATCGTGCATGCACAAATAAGCAGTGCATCTGCTTCTATTTACTTAATTTAGAGTTTTAAGTAATGTTTTTAGCTCAGCATTAATAATTTTAGTTTAGTTTATTCTAACCTTTCAAAGCAATAAATTTTGATGAAACATTTTTATAACAATTGTAATGTAACTTTCTTGAAGATATGAGAAATATTGTTATTTTAGTTTGGTGTTTCTATTAAAACTGAGAGGTTGAATGTGAACTTCACAAAATTGCTGTTTAAATAGAAAGTTTACCTTAAAATTAAGTATTTTGCATGCAAATACTTAGCTGATTAATTTGCAAAAAAAAAAGAAAAAGTCTTATAAAAACATTTTCAGTTTATTTTTCCTTTTAATTTCCTATTTAAAAATGATCTTTGACACAGGTCTCCTACTAGGAATAAAAGTATCCTTCAAATTAGTTGTTAAGATTACAATAGACTCTCGATACCTCAAACTTCAATGTCTCTGAAACCTTGTTATGTCCAAAAAATATTTTTCTCCTTGGTATTATATATCCACCTAATGTTAATTTAAATTCCGATGTCGAAGAGTTTCTTCTTAAAACCTTATTCTGTAGAATTTTTTCAGAAATAGAAATTTTGTGGAAAAATCTCGAAATAAGTTTATTGTAAACCAATTCTTTTCTATTTAAGGCATAATTATTTTTGTCTTACTTTTAAAAATAAAATTATCATTGCTGTATTTAGACTTATAGTCAACTGTCATTACAATATATATATTTAATAGTTGATATTCAAACTTTTCATAACTCTACGTTTTAGTGTAATATTTTGGAATATATTTTTATACTTTTTAGAACATATTTAGTTCTAAACTTGTTATTTTGAAAACTCACTATCTTGTACTTTTTTTTAGCATACCTTCAGCTTTGAGATATTGAGAATATATTGTATAAATATTTGAATTTGTCCATTGTTTTTTTCTAAAAGTAGCTAATTTCTTAAAGTTTGTTATTGAATAATTCCAAACCTAAAAGTATTCTAAATTTATTTTTTATAGTGTAACATATGGCCATGAGTGTAACTGAAGCCAATGCTAAGGCATGTAAACTAAAGAATGAAGAAAGTGATGTTACCAGCAAACCTTGCATTGATTTTCAACCTGGTGAAAGATGGCAAATTCAAGATGAGCCTCAAGCAGAACAAGGAAATGTTTCAAACGTGAAATCTAATGATCTGAATCACACAAATGGTCAACGTTCCAGAAGACTCCGCAACTCCAAATCGTGCGATTCACCTGTTGTAAATGGTGAATCAAATGACTGTTTATCCGACGAAGAAATGAAAGTCAAGCCTGATGATAATGTAAATGAATGTGATATAAATGATTCTGAATTAAATCAAGAGAATTCTAGTTGCAAAAGGCCTCTTGAAGATTCAGATTTGGATGACACTAGCGAAGTTGAAAAAAAGAAAATAAAAACTGGTAATGAACAAAGTATTTCCCCAAATAGAAGCATTGATAGTGAAGATGTTGAAGAATCTAATGATGCTTCTAGTATAAATAGTGATTTGCAATCTGTAGTTGAGACAAAAACCGACAATGGCATAAATAAAGACTCTGCAGATTCCAGTGATCCAGTAGAGGTGATAAAAAGTGATAAATCAGAATCAAATGAAGCTAAAACGAATGGAATTGAAAACAAAGATTTGAGTATTGAAGAAATAAAAGAAACAGAAAAAGATACTCTAAATGATGATGATATTGAAGTGATTAATATAAATGATGATGGAAAGAAATCGGATGAGGAAAGTGATTCTGAGATACAAATAATAAATATTGATGCGCCTACTCCAACTAAAATAGAATTTCCTGTACCTTCCTCAAGTGACATCACTACCTCTGCTGGGTTCCCTTATTACAATTCATTGAAGGAAGCAATACCCGCATTTAAAGCTGGTGAATATAAACCTGTAAAATTTCCCCATACAGGTACTCTTTTGTTGGGTGATAATGAAGTCATTATTGAAAGCCCTTCGTTACTTGTACCTCTTCTCATTAAAGAAGCAGATCAATTTCCTAAACTCGAGGGTGAAGAGAAAAAGATAAATGGAGAAAGTATGAGCAGGCAAAATATGGTATCCAAAAGGAATTTTTTCCAAAGTTCTGTTGGGCAATTTCTTATTAACTTAGGTACAAGCCGCGTCCAAGAGTGGTATCAAAGAGATATGAAGCGCTCAAAACTTAGGCAATTGAAATCGAAAAAGCCGACCGAAGAGGATCTCGAAAAAGCCATTTCAGAGCATGACAAGAAGCATAATAAATTAAAAGAAATAAATGCTATTTTTAATTTTAGAATGAAACAGTGCAAGTTTTGCGGCTTTAAATCTGAATCTGCAATTGTCATGGAAGGACATTACCTTATTCCTCACCTAAGTCCCAGAAGGGAATTCAAATGTAACTTTTGTATGTATTTATCTAGAACTATCGATTCAATCGTTTTTCATTATGAAGCTCTTCATCAAAAGAAAGCTGTCATTGAATCTAGTATACCTTTTCATGAGTGTATATTTTGCTCTTTTCAGAGCCATTTAAAGACTAAAGTTACTGCACATATGAACAGATGCAGAAAACATTTCTTCCCCTCTCAAAATTTAGCACCCCCCTTCGATTTTGAATTTCCCGGTGTAACAACTAAACCAGTAACTATAGCAGATGTTATTGGTCATAGAAGATTATTGTTAAGCTCTGCTAAGAATAGATTACCCACACCTGAAGATAATCCAAATAGTGCCTATGCAAGGAAAAAACTCGCCTCAGTCTTGAGTAAAATTTCCAATCAAAGCACATATCCAGATATGAAAAATCAAAGCATTGTGAGGCAATTAATGTCACCTCAATCTAATTTACCTCCTTTGTCCAGCTCTAGCAGTATACAGTTACCACCTGGAATCGTTATAACAAAGCCAACTGGACAACCTATTCAACAAATTCGCCCCATAGGAAGATATCCACCACCAAGACCTCTAACAAATATACGGGCTGGCCCCATTCCAAGGCGACCATACTCCCCAAATCTTACCACTACTGCCTCTCATTTAGCTTCTTCTGGTATTTCCATAACTCCTGTTACACGACCTGGAGCTGTAACACCTCGTCCCACATTGCCTACTGTTAAAAATGTAACACTAACTCCTATTGGTGTTGCTTCAAATAGGAATGTTACTCAAAGACCGGGTGCACCTCAGCCTTTGGCACTGTTTACAAATGTTGCAGGTTCAAGTGGCATAATGGGACAACCTCAAGCTAAGTTCCCTGCCAACTTAAATGTTAGGCCTCTTAGACCTGCAGTACCGTTTCAGAGGCTGAGCACACCTCCATCACAGGTAGTGAAAGGTAGTTCTGGTAACACGTTTGTGGTGTGTGAGATTTGTGATTCATATGTTAAAGACTTGGAAGAACTTCGTACTCACATGAACTGGGTTCATAAAGTCAAAATTCATCCAAAAATGCTGGTCAGCAGACCTCCCCTGAACTGTCAAAAATGCCAGTGGCGATTTTTCACTGATCAAGGCCTGGAAAGACATTTGCTTGGAGCTCATGGATTAGTTACCACTAACATGCAAGAGCTAGCCAACAAAAATCAAGATGGTGGAAGATGTATTATTTGTGCTGCTGTTTTCACTTACAAGCTTGTATCTCATATGACTCAGGTTCATAAAGTGACTTTAAAACCAGCTCATCTTTCTTATAAGTGTACTGTGTGTACTGCTACATTTACACTTTATAGATTATTCGAAAGCCATGTATATAATGTACATAGTGGATCAGCAAAACGTTCTGCAGAAGAACCGCCTGCAGAACCACCTCCACCCAAAAGACCTTATGAAGGCCCAAGGAAGTGTAAAGAGTGTGGTTATGTTACAGAAAATTTACAGGATCATATTATTAATAAGCACATGAAAAAGTGTAAGGTTAAACTATGCAGGATTGAAAAGTGCAAGAAGTGTCTTTATTCGTCTGATGAGATGATTATAATCAGAATGTCAGATTTTGGTCTGGATAGTGATATGGAAGATAGTGACGATGAAGATGATTCATCAGAAGAGTCTTCTGAGGGTACTAAGGCCAACGAAGAAGACGAAAAGGATATAGGTATGCTTTATTACTTATTTTAAGTCAAAATTTATTTTATCTCCTTTAAAAGTACTCTTCTGCCAACAGATATAATAACTAAGGCTTATTAACAATGAAAATTTAGTGATTCAATAAGATAATATAGGTATTCATTTAGTTTTCCAAAAACTTTATAGACTTTACAAAGGGATACGTGCAAATGACATAGTGTGAGTATCGTGATCCTGTTTGGTTGTTGAAACGTAGCATTTGTTTGCGTTAACAACTGCTCTTTCCATTCTATTTCGAGCAAGCAAAGCCTGTCGAGCATCAATTTTCTTAAGTGACACATTCTATATTCTTTCACAAAGATTTCAATTCTTTCACTATATATTTCTTACTAATCACAAAGAGAGACTCGAAAGTCATGTAGAACATAAACTAATTATGCAACGAAGTTGCCGGGTACACAAAACAAAAATATATATCACAGTCACCATAGTTAGATAATATAGGCACACGTTGTGCCCGAATACATTGTCAGAGATTCTCCAATTTTATGGATACTATTTTTTTAAATTTTTTGTAGCATTAAAACCAGTGTCCTCAAAAAGGAGAAGAAGTGAAATAGACAGATGACTACATAATCATAATTTATGCAAGGCTTATTTGGCCAAAAAAAAGCTAGTGATCCCATCGTTAGCGGGTGAGCAAACAAATGGACACAACTACAATGAATGAAAATAAACAATTACAGTGACAGTTAGAAATCTGTAGGGGTGCACAACCTGCTGCCTACCGACCGTTGATATGCGACCTGTGGGAGCTTCTGAACGCTCTGAATTTTTTTCCTAGAAAAATTAATAGATATCAAAGGCAGTTATTGCTACGCTTGACCACATGATTTTGCAAATCCAGTATTTTTATGGCGATATTCAAACGGCCTGCTAGTTTCAAATCACACGTTTAAATCACTTTTCGACGCGCTTCGGTTTTGCCTTTTTCGTCATAAATCCAAGTGATGTTTAGATCATTTTTTAGCATGCTTTATTTGTGCCAATTTCATCTTTTTTTCTTCTTTTTTTTTGAAGGAAGTTATTGGTACGTTTTTCCATGTGATTTTGAAAAACTGAGGGTGATTCCTCGTGATTTTTTGGTCTTAATTAATGCAGCTTAAAAAAAGCATTACATAACATTCAATATATCTCTTATCCATAGTGTAATATCAAACACATTGGTAGGTTTAAGTACAAAACTGAACTTTTTATGCATATAAGCATTAGAAACTTTTGAACAATTTCGTTTTATTTTATTTTATTCGACCTTAAAAAAATGCAGAAAATACCTCTTTTTATTGATCGTTATTTCAGATGTGTAAATATATATAATCAGAAATTGTGCTTTTTCATACTTAATGCTTACTGAATTTCTTATAACTTCTGAACTGTGATTCTTTATTGACTTGATTTTGTTGTCATTTAATTCAGTATAAATGAAATTACGCATTGAACAATAACTCACTTATCTAGATGATCTTCCCCCTTTATTAATTTAAATCCGCTGATAATTTTTTGATAGAAATCATTGATTCATGTTAAAAATATTTTTTTATATAACTTATAAACTTATTCACAAGGTTTTTATTTTTATTTAAGTGTAATTCATGGGTGTCACAGAGGAAAAGGGGCAAAATTAAAATACAGTTTTAATAGTTACTCTAAATTCCACACATAAAAAAAAATTGATAAATATATGATAACAAATAAGACAAAAATAATTTCTTTTATTAATACTTAAAATGTAAAAAAATGATTTATAAAAATTTTCCTTGCTTGTCTGAAATATTGACGTGGATTTATAGAGATTGATGGGGACATGTTTCACTGTTTGCCCACCTACTGGTTACGACGCCTGCAGTCTGATTTCATTGATGTTAGATGTTTTATTTAGAGAAATAATGAGAGGGGAATTGCGTTTATATTTTATTTAAACTATTTTAAATACCTTTGACTACACATGAGTGGAACTTATTATTTTTAAGAATGGTTTTAAAGTCTTTGTATAAATATTTATCAGCTGAATTTAAAATTAGAGAATCAGCATCTTTTGAAGGTTTATAAAAGTTTTTATAACTATCATGTACTACCTTAAGTGACTAAGTCTACATCTCAAATTTATATTTGATATACATAGTCATGTTTCAAGCTAACAAATTTTACTCAATATGATCATCATCTTTCAACTACAATCAACATAAGTTGATTGTATTGTTCAACTACAATCAACATGAGTTGAATCTTCATAGTTCATTCATCAACTTTCATAGTTGAATCATAATAAAACAGGTACTAGATTATAAATGTTCAGTGCTATTCTAGCTCCTCGTTTTTGTTTTAGCTAGATAAAATAACTCACAGAAAATAACTCATTGAATACTAAAGATATTCAGTCAATTGTTAAGCATTCTAATTATTTTTCAACTCGACTGTAGTTTCTTCATTCTTACTTAATTGTGCAGGTTAATGAATATGATGATGAGGCATTTAATTACTTCTCATTAGCAGTTTTCATTTGGATTCTTTTACACTTCTTCATACAGTGTCATTCTTACTAACTCTGACCCTTCCCCAACAATTGTAATATAGACCTGTATCTTTCTTAAGTGGGTGGCAGTCTTTCTTCTATATACAAAGTATCAACACCCCTGGAAAGTCATGAAAAATCATGGAAAGTCATTGATTTCAGTATTGAACAAAATTTGTCATGATTTTAACTATTTTTAAAATAAAACTCATGGAAAGTCATGGGTTTAGGTTGCTGAAAAATCAAATTTTTATAATGGAATTTACCCCCACCCCTCCCAATTTCACAGTGTTCCCATGTTCCAAATATCTAAATTTATAGCAAAATCCCCCCTCATAGTCATATTCTATTAAAATAGAAAATGTTCTTATCCTGTTCTTTAAAAATTAGGGTCATCATTTCTAGAGCGAATCATCTTTTAAACTGCTGTGATTTTCAGAATTTTTTTATTGATTTATTATTTTTATTTTATCAATTTAAAATTCTAATTTAGGCTTTTTATATTACACTTTCTTAAAAAAAGAAATAAAACAGCTTTAAATAACTACATAAATCTGATAGTATTTAGTTATGTCCTTTTGTATTTTTTTTCCAGTTATTTTATTGCTTTAACTCTTTCTTTACTCTGTTTTTTAAATTTAAATATGAAGATGCTATAACAGTTTTGGTTATACCTTTCATTTCATGTTATTATAATGCTGTTTTAAATTTAATGTTGTTTTTTTGTGGAGAACATAGTAACTTCGGTAAGTCATGAAAAATTCTTGGAATTATGCATGGAAAGTCATGCATTTAAAATTATAAAATGTAGCAGATACCCTGTATTTATCATCAACATTTAGAAGGAAAGAGATTTTTAATATTCATTCAAGAAAAGTGCCTTTTACCTCCTGTTTAAAACATATGCCCAGCAAAAACTTGGTTTTGCTTGAATTTAGAATAATTCTATTTTTGTAGATTTGATTTTTAAAAAAAAACATGTTTATTTTTATTCGTGATGGTCACTTTATCCATGTCAGGCTTCATCAGGACTTTTAAAACAATTTTTAGTTTTCTCCCCAATTATTTACATATTCAACTACTTCAGGCTTGGCCTAGATTTAGCTATGACCATATTTCTTTGCAGTTACTGAAATGCGAAACATGCCTTTAGCACCAACATCTATTCAGTGTTGATACCTGACAAGTATTAAGTGAATTAATGAACTGACAAGTTAAATTATAGTGAACATGAAATACTAGACAACTTAAAAAGCCCTACAAATGCACACCTGTTACTCATACAACAATGCTATGGCCACCTGCATATTTGCATACTGCCATCTACATTTTGACTTTGTGTATTATGTTAGCTATTGAGAACCATTGATAATTTGTGCTTTTTTTGTACTTCCTTATAAAATATACTAAAAAAAAATTTTTTTTTTTTAAAAAAAAAGACTAGTTTGACAATGTTCAATCTTATTTTTCAGGTTGAGAGAAGATCTGAGTTACAATTTTCGTCTTTTCTATTAAAAATAAAAATTAAAAAAAACTGCTGCAGTATAGTGTAATTGCTCAGGGTATTTTTTCAGAGCTGTGTCCTGCAAAAAAAAGTTATCCACTTCCTTGCCAATACATTCTTTCAAGCAAATGGACTCAATCGCTAGAGTGAGATTTGACTCTATATAGAAATTTTGTGTGTGTGTTCAACAAAAGAGAAAAAAGAAGGAAATTTATAACTTATTTAACTTATCAGCAAAAGTTATGCTGTTTTGACTTAAATAAATTCCAGTTGATCTTTCTTATTAAATCTGTATATATTATTATACCTCATTAGATGGTTAAAATGGTAAATGGAAATGTTTGGTGTAAAAAAAAAATCAATATATTATTTTCGAATTGTTGGTTCTTTTTGTATACAATTATGAAATGCAAGTCTAACTCATTTCAGGTGTTTGTCATGGTGCCTTTATTCTAAATTTTAATACTACTAAAATTCATACAGGCTGCTTGGCAGCTCTCATCTGTTTAACTTCACCATCTCACTTGTATTTCTTTTTAAATATTTATTTAATTTAAAACTTAAAAAAAGTGTAGCTTTTATCTTCTTTACGTAATTATTTTTACCTAGTTCAAATTGTTTTTTTTTTTTTTTTTTCTGAACCTATTGTGTTGTGACATGATCTGCACCTTTTTTTTTTTTTCTTTTTAAGAAAAAAGTTATACAGTTTTAAAGCTGTAAGAAAATATTATGTTTTATAGGAGAAAAATGAAATTTATGATTTTAAAAATAAATTGTTAATTTATTGTATGAATTGTGTGTCTGTATTTTAAAATTGTTTTATGACTTTGTTTATCTGATGTGTGCAATGGATTACGAAAAGAAAAATATGAACCAACGTCATTAAAATTTGATCTAGTTATCACATTTTTATCAGAGATTTTCTTATTAAATTTGTGCTATTTATAAGGTTGGTTTGGTGTTTGAAGTAACAAGTTCGTTTGGAATGCAACACATGGAATTTGTTGCCCAAAAATTACTTTAAGTGTGCTAAATAAGTACTTTTATTGTTAATACATTTCGATCTCTAAAAGTAACCAGAAACACTATGAAAACAAATATGACTTAAAGGGATCACTCTGGCGGTTTTTAACTTTAGTAAAATAAAATATTTTCTGGACTTAATTGAGGACTGACAATTTTTAAATATATATTTTCATTGCTTTTCTTTACAGTTAAAATTCAAAAACCTGATATTGTAGACCTGCTACTACAGGACCAAATGTTTTTTATTGAAAAGTACCTATAGACTATATAATCTCTGCAGAATGTTACCTTTGACTTTAGTAAATTAATAAAAAAGTAAACTTGAGAACACGTAGAAGTATTTAATGAATTATATTTACACTAGGTTGCTTTAAGTTATAAAGCTTTATAAGATTCTCGTTATAAAGCTTTAGGAGATAATAATTAGTAAAATGAGGGAGCATAAAATGAAGTTACTTATTATAATTATACCATTTAGGAAATCTGCAATAAGGAGTTTTCCTGATCCTTTTTTCCACAAAAATGTTCTCTCTAAAACTGATGAGTAACTCAAATTTCATAGTTGTCTTGATTTTCGCTTTAAAAATACATATTTTGTCTTGGTATTCCTGAGTTTTCATAGTTGATCAGAACGTCCCATTTTCAAGAATACAATTATGGATTTTTAAAATATAGATTCGAATTATCGAAAAGTTAGCATTTTTGATCCAACCTATTTTTATTTTGACTAATTATATATATACATGGTTCAGACATACAGCCCTACCCACAGAATTCATTTTTAAACCTTTTTGGAATTAAATTATTCTTAAAAAAAAATTAAAAAAACTGAATGGGATACATGCAAGGGACAAAGTATGAGTACCTCGTTCCTGATTGGTTGTTTGAGCGTGGCATTTGTTTACGTTAGAACTGCTCTTTCCATTCTATTTCGAGTAAGCCAAACCTGTCAAGTATCAATTCTCTTAAGTGACACATTCTAAATTCTTTCACTATATATTTACACAGAGACTTAACACAAAGACAGGTATGAAGCTATATGGATCATAATTATTCATCGAAATTGCGAGGTACGCAAAACAAAAATATATCATGGTTGCAATAAAATTCATAAACAAATAATTAATCTAAGTTAAGTAAAAGAAGTAGACGAGAAAAAATTATATTTCAACTAATTCGATGTGCGATATGGCTTTGTATTTAATTAACTTATCCATAATTAACATTCTAACTTAGGCAGAGAAACTTAGCTGAACTTAACTATGTCATTTTTCTGATAAAGATTAGCTGACGTCATAGGTCACATGTGTGCGCGTGGGAGGTCTTGAAGTGCAAGTATTCAATTAACAAACCTGTATTTATTTATTATTATAAGCAAAACAATAGCAAATTTTGAAGAAATTATTTTTATTTTCGCAAATTATTACTTAGCCGCTTTCATATGGTTTTAAAAATAATAGAATTCAAAAATACAGTAATCATATTACAGTATTTTTAAATGTTGAATTGGATCAGCCATTAAAATTATATTCCCTTTATTTTTGTTTCAAAATTATTAAAGCCCTACTTTGAAAATATTTGATTTAAGGAAATCTTGAACCCAATTACAAATTTTTATTATTTATCAGAATGAGAGAATATTAACTAATTGATATCTGTTGTTATTTTTACTGCAACAGTGCTATCTTTGATTTGAAGATATTATTTGTTCTGTATTGATAAAATTATACTGGAAATTATTTGAATTATTTTGTGATAAAATTAGCTTTTATTATTCTTAAGTAGAGCAAACTATGCTTTTCTTGAGTCAAGCGAATTATGCTTTTTTTATAGTTTAAGGCAATTTGGTATATCATGTTACTGTGAATGTTGATAATCACATAGTCGCTTTAGTAAATGTCCGAAATATATACTAGGTCTAGTTAAGTGCCACTGTCCGGTATACATTTGCTTGGTACCCTACAATGTTTTTTTTCTTTTTAAGCCGAGTGCTATTGCCCGGTATTCCGAACACTGATGCTTCTCCTAATCTATCCTCAGTAGATCTTACAATTATCGGATGAATATAATAATATCAACGAATATATTATCAAATCGGATGTAACAAATATCTCTCACCTTCACCAAAGTGACTTTGTGAATGCTGACATTCACTGTTGAAAGTCGACATTCTCTTGATTTCGCCATTCACAGTAACATCTATAAAGTTCAAAAAGTACTAAGTTTTTTTTTTTTTTTTTTTAAATAAAATATTGTTCTGACTTTTTCTTTTGCCCGCGAAGCCTGGTAACTGCTCAAGCGGTTTCTCAGAGAATGAATGAAGTAGGCACGATTTAAATGAAACAATTTCTAGTATAAAAGCTTTAAAACTTCATAATTCATTGCATTTTTTAGTCTATATTAAAAATTCATATTTAAAGACAATAAATTACATTGGCACTCAAAAATAAAAATTTGGTTGTCTCTCTCCAGAGATACTGGGCACATTTTAATGAAATTTGGTTTGAAGAGAGACACAAGGAGGGAGGAAGAAGAAACCAACTCTACTTTCGCAGTTTTATTATTTTATTGCACTATATGAGAAATAATACCAAAAAAAAAAAATTCTAGTTTATTAATATAAAAGTTTTAACATAAAATATTTGGGTAGATTTCCGCATCGTGAACTGTAGCAGTTAATTCGTGTTGGCAACTTCCGGGCAGCGACCCCTCGAGAAACTAAAAAAAAAAATCATCACAGAAAGGGACCAACTTAAAAGGTATAACTCGTAGCCACCCCCGGGCAAAAATCTACGTGTTTTTTTTTTTTAATGCAAATTTAAAACCTATTTGGCACCTTGACGAGTGTAATAGTTAGCGCGATAGATCACGATACGGAATATACCCAATTATTTTTGCATTCACATAAGACTAATAACTTATAGTATTATTTACTAATTTTTGTTTATATATTTAAACACTGTTCCAAATAAAAATAATAAAGTAGAAGTATTTTTAATAAATAGTCTTGATTCACCTTCTAAATTGAAATACTTATACTTATGTTCTGTATAAGTCGAATAGTGTATTGATTCGCTTTTTTTTTTTCTTCTTCAAAATTGTGAAAACTGTATTGCACAATTAACACACCGTTTTATCCTTCATTTCACAGAAGTAAAATAATCTATTCAACTTAGAATTAAATGTTTTCTTCTCTTAAAATTCGAGAGAAAAAACGAATGTCAAATACCGACAATACCAACCTTCATCTATTCTTAGGTACCTTAACATAGAATTGAGTTAACATGTCTTATACAGTAGTGAATTGTATTTTTGTAGTGGTAAACACACTACAAGTATCTTTAATAAAGCCTTACTTATTAAAAATACAATAAAACCGTATATTAGCGAAATACAAGAATTAGTAAAACAGTTTTAACCATATAGCACAGCGGTTCCGTAAAAAGATGAAAAGGGTGACAAGTTAAACTTTTTAATATTGTGATTGACTTTATGAAATGCCGATGATAAGGGAATGGTCGAATTTTATAAAATATATATATATATGTGTATATAATTTTTCCAACAACATCTTGAATAAGTTATGGAAAGCACATGTTTTTATAAAAAAAAATTGCATTAGTATTTTCTCAAATTGAAATTAAATAGTTAAATTCCTTAATAAAGAAATTTATTTTTCTGGTAACCATTTTCAACTTTGTCATTATATGTAAAGTCTGGTTTCTGTCAAAAGAAGGTAAATTATTTAGGGTTCCATTGCCGGTAAAATTGGGAACCTTTGCTACAAGTATGCAGATAACTTCATATCACCTGCTCCGACTATGAGAAAAAAAAGTAGGTACTGTTTGGCTCACGAAACAACCACCGTCACGGCGTCTGGTGGATTGCAATTGCTATAGGGTTAGTGTATTTCAAGTGGAGGTGAGACCATGGTCAAAAATAAGGACAGAACAGAAGAATTTCTATTATTGGTCGTTGACAAACAGAAAAATGCACCAAAAAGGCAATTTTTGACGAAAGACTGTTAAAACTGCAGCATTCCAATTCATGTTATGCTCATTGGATAGTAGTACTTTATTTAATTCTATTTTTCAAATTTAGCCATGATAATTTTTTAGGTTACGAAAACGAGATGCGTTACTCTCCCACCCCAACAGTTAGCAGGGAATTTAATCTGGTTTCTTATTTTCATCTTTTAATAAAGCGTAATCCATGAGCTATTTAAGGATGATATTTCAGCTATTGAACTATTTAATTTTTTATAGCATTATTTAAGTATGTTCAGCTGTACCTTTTTTTTCTCTCTTAAGTTTTTCCAGCAATTGAAACTAATAAATATAGTTAGCCCAGTATAGCTCGCACAATAGCACAGTAATTGTTGTGTTTCCTCTTAATATATTATTATACAGGGATTTTTTTTCCTCCAGATTTGAGTGGCACTCATTGCTTGATAAATTGTTTATTTCTTAAATTATGTATAAATCTGAAAAAGTAGCCCTAAAGAAACTTACATTAAATAAAAATTTAAAGTTTTTTTTTAATTTTTGGAAAACATGCGGGCAGTTTCGTTTATTTAAATTTTATTTGCGCAAATAAAAATGCAAAAGTCTCACAAGGATGACGAATTATAAGCAAAATAATCTTAATTCAAAACTTTGAAGATATTTGTTTTAAAAATTAAATTACGTAAATAATGTTTCCAGAAATGTTAACTCTCTCTCTTCTATTACTGACTCATTCAAGTTTTTCCTTAAACTAATTTCTTAAAAAAAATGGAATAAGTAGTTTTTTTTCCTTAATAATTAAGAGATTTCCAATATTTTCTCAAAGCAAACTTCAGCTGCATTACCCTCTGTTTCAATTTTCAAAAATAAAATATTCTTCACTAACGAATTTTAATTGTTTTTTTTTTTTTAACTCCTTTTCAATGGGTCGAACAGTACAGGTATTATTACACCTTTTTTTGAATGAATTGTTTAATTTAAAATTCATTTTACAAAAAAAAGTTTTTGTTTGATTTCTGAGTTAACTTCTTTTTATTTTTTTTTAATATGTGTTATACAAACGTGAAAGATTTAAAATAAAATAAAAGACTATTCTTTTGCACTATTTTTTTTATGTTGCCAACGCGGCAGTGTCGGGGTACGGTGCACTGTACTTAGGTCGCAACTTGGTGAATCTTTCATTATTTTTAAATCAAAACGCGTAACGTCATCGCGGGTAATATAAAATGGCGGCTCCAATGTAGAGGTAGTATGCTGTTCCGTAGCTTATGATATGGTACTACTTCATCGATTTTGGAATTGTATAAGTGCATTGCTCCAAAATATTGTAAAAATTCTGACTAGTCTTTAGAAAAGTAATATGTCATTGATCAATGAAAACGAAACAAGTTAGGTGGCTATCCTAAATTTTTTTAATGCTGTTTTGCAAATTAATTTAAGTGACTTTATTCTTCTTTTTTTTTTTTGAATTAATTAAAATATATAACTGCCTTTTAAATGAAGTTTTACATTTTTAGTAGCTATAATTAAAGTGTTATATATTTTTAAAAAAATAAATTTTTGCATTCCAGAGTAAAAAGTTCAATGTCTTATTTTGTTCGAAAAGAGATGAAAATTTTCTATAAAATCATAAATAATGTACAGTGCTCAAAATAAAAAACGGACCACCCAGAATAACTTTTGATCTGCTGATCGGATTTTCAAATTTTAGGATGCACTAGTTTACGTTCGTGTATCAATAGGATAAATTGGACGATATATTATATAAATATAGAATATTTGTAATATCAAGCATTATATTAGTATATTATAATAATTAGATCAAATTATTAGACGCACTGTAGCTTTTTAATAATGACATGTTTTGCATGAGTTTATATGCAATACTTTTATATTTAAACACACATGTAATGGGTTTTTACTCAGGAGATTTTTTATATACTTCCTATTTGTGTTTATTTTCAACGTATTGCATCAGGAACGTAAACGAGTACAAACCGGTTTTCATCGGAGTAAAAACAACACAGCTGTATAGTATCACCTGATAATTATAATTTTACATAGAATCTTATAGTGCGTCTGATAAAATGGCCAAAGACTATATATTATTATTATAAAATTGTATTTATTAAAAAAGAAATTCTTTCTTTCTTTTTCAATAGCATTTTACTTTAAATAATTTCATAACCGAAATATGAAGTTAATAATGTATTATTGATTGGCTCTACCTATAATTAAAGGTTTCAAGGATGACTTAAAACAAACTCTCGGAACCCCTTTAACTGTTTCACGAAACTCAAAGACTTCCCGAAAAGTGTTTTGCGGAACCCTAGGTTTCCGCAGGGACTGACCAAGACAAATTCAGGCCCACCTAATTTTCTGGGCCCCTTATAAATATTTTGAAATTAAATTACTGAAGTGTAGTCCTAATAATGAAAAAGAATCTATTGAACTGCATGAGAAATTTTGAAAGCAGACGATTGAAGATATTTTTCTAAGATGAAGTTTACGTATCTATAAATTAAAGCAAAATATAAAACAACCAAACAATGTTATGTCAAAATAAAAATAGTTTGGTGACCACAAACATTTGAAATCAGTGATCATTGCTAAAAGTCACTGATTAGCTGGATTTTTTTTGAAGTTATACTTCTTATGCGACTTCCAACAAGGTTGCGTTAAACGTTTAACGCTACATTTTTATTGGTCGGGAAATCACGTGGTAGGTTCCAGTTTTCCCTCATTCATTTCCATATTGTTTTGGTTCTCACTAGCATAAAAATAATAAAAGTATTGTTTTTCTTTAAATATTTTTTTAGTTTGATTTGATACACATATAATTTAATAGGATAACAATTGTAAAAAATGAGTGAAAACAATCCCACGGACAATGCGACGGATTTAAGATTATGTCAAGGTACGTCTCTTGTGAATATCAAGTGATTGTTAGGTTTTCTCTCTTGAAATTACATTATGTCGCATTCACATACATTATTAATACAAATACATTTTCCATGGCGAGACGATGAGGCAACCACAAGCACTTCCACTGGTTCACGAGGGAAAAATGCACAATATTACCATTATTACAGAGCACTGAATCGAGCGGAGCAGGAAAAAGAGTCGTTGAATAGAACTAGTGATCCTTCTACGACTACTGATTCTTCTACAATTAACATCGCAGGTTACGAAGTTTAACTTCTTCCGCGCGGAGGGACTCCACGCACTATTTTTTTTCATTTTTATTTGATTTAATATTCTCTCTCTCTCTCATACAAAAAAAAAATGTTTTTTTTTTTTATTGTAAGCTGGAGTTATTTTTTATTTAGTACTTAAACCAACGCATAGCTAGCCCACCTTTCATTAGACGTTTTATTAATTTTTGAGGCCCCTCAGAAATAGCGGGCCCATGCCTATTGGACCTAGGCTGTAATCAGGCCCTGGGTTTCCGTCGAAGGGCCAAAAGAGTTCCGAGAGCTAGATCTTTTTTTTTTAAAAAAAAAGTAGGAACAGCAAGGATTTTTTAAACCTGCATTTATATTTTTTATTAAATTAACCATCTAAATATTTATTAAAAGTTTCATTTTTCCTTAGATGAAATTATTTAAGCAAAGTCTCAGTGGAAAAAAAAGTATTGAAATTTTGTTTTTGTTTTTGATAGCTTTACATTGAAAAAATAAGCATTTATTTAAAAAAATGCACTTGTATTTCTTATCAAATCTTTCAATCAAAAAAAAAAAAAAAAAATTCAACAAAAAAAGAACTGTTTTTCTCTGAATGTTTATAACAGTTCGTTTTTATTACTCCGAACAACAGTTGAGCTTATTTTACTCATTTTCAGCTTATGCACCCACCTCAATCTGGGCGGGGGGGGGGGATGTAATCCGTGCTTTTGATTTTTCTATCTGTTTAGGAATAAAAATATTGAATGTTCTAAAAATAAAATTTTAAAAACTTAGGGTTGTGCCGTGGTGGATCAGGGGATAGAGCGGGTTCGAATCCCGCACTCGACTTTCACGGAACACAGTGCTGACGTTAAAATATCCTCAGTGGTAGACGGATAGTGGGTCAGTGTCCCCTTGCCGTAAGGCTAACCGTGGAAGTTTTCGTGGTTTTCCTCTCCATGTAACGCAAATGCACGTTGTTTCCATCAGAAAGTCCACCACAAAGGCAAATTTCTCTCAATTCTTGATCCAGGAGTTCCCTTATCTTCTGGATTGGGTTCAAAATTACAAGGCAACGGAGTTGAACATTAGTAGCCGTATACCCGAAATTGGGTCGGCTGTTCAACGACAGTTATATATATAAAAAAAACAGCTCTTTGCAAAGAATATAGTAAAGCAGAGTTCAAGATAGTTTGATCAGAAGCTAATTTTAACATTTCTTTTTTTCAACAGAAAATGGGTTAAAAAAAGTTTTTTTGCAATGTAATGAAATGATGATAATGTAATTGCATGGGAATAACAACCTTAATTTTACAGGACGTTTGTGATATTCATATTTTGCTGACTAGGGAGGAAAAGGGTTAATGAAAACAATGCTTACGTAAGATCCTAAAATCCCTTTATTTTATTATTATTTTTTTGAAAATTGTAACTAAGGTATTTTGGAAAAAAAAAAATCAAATTTGAAAAAACAGTTAAAAAAATTGTTCAAGGAGTTTCAAAAAGTCATAAAATAAATTGAAACGTAAATTTTATTTCTTTTCACCAAAAGAAAATTGTAACAAAGGTATTTGGGGGAGAAAAAAAAAATTCAAATTTAAAGCAGTTAAATTGGAAAGGGGGAGATATTGGGAAAAAAATTGTTCGAGGAGTTTCAAAGTTATAAAATAAATTTGATTTTATGCAACTTAACATTTTTTATTGTAATTTAATTCTTAAAATTTAACTTGTACAGTGATACAGTCAAAGTTAAATCAAAAAATGAAGGCGAGAATAGTTGCGACTTTTTATGTAAGCGTACGTGTAGTTTATTTTAGCTGAGAGTGGGGTAGCTGGATCCAAAATTCTAAAAACCATGCTTACGTATAATATTTGTATGTCCTACGGTTAAATAAGGATAACGCAAAAATTAAGACATGTTTGTGTGATTTATAGAACGTGCTCTTTCATCGCGTCTGGTAATATAAAGCGAAGAGAGTACCGCTACGACGCCATGTCTCCGGAAACTACCATAGTTAAAATAATTCTCGTGTACCCACAAGTGTACCCCCGCTTCTTCCGCTTCATCGAGAGCAAGTTTACCGCCTCTTCGATCAATAAACTCTCTCTAGCAGCGCCCGAACCCGCTCTCGGCTCGCTGACTGGGGAAGGGAAGGGAGGGTAAGGACTTAAATTTTAAACGCTGCTAGTGTGACGGTTGCATAAAAATCGATAACTCTCTCTCATACATACGGCCATACATTAAAAATCAGTGTTTACATAAATTTCCATTCTCTCTCATTCGACTAAAAAGAAATAATTATAAAATAACACCCATAGGGTCGACCTTTTGTGACAAGGGTTGGAACAACCAGTTAGTGACCATATTAATTTTATATAGAGTCGTTGGGAGAAGAAAACTTTCTCTCTATTTTGAAGTCAGTTTTTAGCCCAACATTATTATTTTTTTGAAGCGCAAGATTTACAGCATTGAAGTTTTACCGCCAGTCTTACAAAAAAAGTTTTACGCCAGATTTTTTGAGAAATAGTTCCTTGTTAGAACCTCGCGTTCTGAGACTATGCATAAAATATGTTCAAAGAATAATAAACATAAAATTAATTGTTTCATTTATTTAGTGCCTGATTGCCGCAAAGGCTGACTGGGGCCCCTACGGCTGTAGCTCCCAATTTCCTTTAGGCTTTCTTCAGAAATTGCTTGTAAAATGAAAAAGATTTTTTATGTTTTACACCTTCAAGACTTCTCAGTTAATTTTTTTTTTCGTTTTAAGAATTATAGACTTTGATGGGAACATTATAAAGTAATTTTTTTTTTAATGTTTTCGACAAAATCATATTACACATTACGTTGTTTTCATTAAAAGTTAGTTAAAAATATACTCTTTCTATAAAATCTTTGTTATTGTATTTATTTATTTATCAATTAAAAAAAAAAAAAAAACGGTTTTAAAACTTGCTTTTTTTAAATTTTTTTTTCTTACTTAATGACATCTATTATTTTTGAATTTTGTTAGTGCTAAAGAAAGAAAGAAAAAAAAAATATATTAACAGTGCAGAATGATTCTGTATATTTATAATTTATGTAAAATTTAACGATTCACAAAATTGTGCTTATTTGATATTGATATTCCACCCATCTTTGTCACTGAAAGCGAAGGAGTTGTTGATTAAAAAAAAAAAAAAGAAAAAAAAAAACAGTATGACGATATATTTTATAGGAAAATTAAAGAAAACCAGTTATTCGATTAAACTGCAGAAGTGTTTGGTTCGAAACGCTCTGCGAGACATCAGAAAACGTTAGACCATTTTGCATTTTTTTTTTTTTAAGGAAATAATCCGTGACATAATCATAGATGGAGAAGAGGGGGCAGCTTCTGTTGTCACAAAGAAGTGACAGGAACACCAAAAGGTCTGCGGACCTTCAGGCCACCTCTGACCATATACTGAATAGTCTGGGGCTTTCCAGACAACAGATCCTTTCTTTCACAAACCCAATTCTAGTATTAAACTTTCTTAAAGTGACAGATTTCATAGACATGAGATAGCGTTGCTAAACAACGGAGATATGCAACAATAAACAAACAACACGAAAGAAATAAGTCTTTGGTTCAATGAAGCAATTTATTTAAACAAAACAAAATGAGTTCGAACAGTTTAGAAAGAACATTATTCATATAATAATGTTCAGAGAAATTACATTTATAAATTTAGTTAAATTTAAAAGTTAAACCGGTAATTTTAATTTAAAAAAATGATTTTCTAAATTATTTTTAAAAATTGTTTTGCTCCTGCTCCACAATTTCTAAATCTAATTGCTTGAATCAAACGGCGTTAAGAATAATGCAACAATTAGCACTTTTAAAGTTTGTAACTATACTTAAGATTTTGAGGGTGATTTAAAGGTGTTTTGAGCTACCATGGAGCTCATTGGTAGCTCAAAACTGTACCGATCAAAGTTCGCATTTTTTTAAAAATTTTTCAAAATGTCGATAATTTGGTTTTATACGGCATACGGAAAACAAATACACTTTTTTTGGAAAAAGTTATATTTTTGATAATTTAAAAAAAAAAATTGTTTTCACAGAATTTTAAAAATAGCTTTTTTTTTTATTGTAATAAACATTAAATTTGAGCTTATCAATTTAGAAATTTTCTCCGATTTTTATACAAAGGTATATTTAATGGTTTTGATTTCTATTTAATATAATTCAATAACATTTTACGGTGATTTTCAGGCATGATAATGGATTAAATGGCGGATCTACTAACGAAAATAAGGCCCGATATTTTGCTGAATTTCAAACAAACCGTTGCTTATGTACCGGGCGATTTAAAAGGACGTTTGCAAATGACATGACAAATCAAATTTACTAGATCAACAACAAAATAAAATATTTCAATATTGGGTCGCAATTGCAATCCGGAACCATGCGTCCCGGTGGCGACTTTACACATTGTCGACTCCCGGGCACCTCCACTCGCCGCGGTTTTATTTGTCAACTGTTTCACCGCCTTATCTAGTAACCCTCACTCAGAGGCAACCCTACGCTCGCCTCAATACAGCACTCGCAAAAGTCATAAATGAATCTTCGCGCTCATGGATATTTTTAAAAGTTGCTTGTTGAATTAAGTTAAAATTTTATCCTCGTTTAAGACTAGAAAAATTCAAATAACGAGAACAAAATACTTCGTTCTTCTTAAAAGAAAGAGGAAGAAAAATTTACATACACACAATTATTTCAGTTAATTATTTCGATTAAAAAATTCATATTCATTCACAAATTCATAAACATATTTCGATTAAAAAAAATTTCAAATAGAAACCATTCTTGTAAATTAAATAAAAATCTGGTGTAATAAAATAGTCAATTATTCAGAATAATCAATTTCTTTTGAATATCTTACTTAATAAACAAAGTTTAAAAAAATAATTCCCTATATAAATCATCACATTATTAAGTGTACATATTTTTAAAGATAAAAGTATTAAAAAAAATTTTACTCAGTTTGAAAAATAATTATTTTCATTTCCTTCATTTTTACCAGGTTTTATCAATTATTTCTATTTTGGAAAAAATATGTATTCTTCAAAATGCTTACAATATCTTAAAAAAATTGCATATATTTTATACTGAACAACTTTTGATTGACAGTATTTTCTTCATAAGAGAGTCTTTAAAAAAAATTGAAAATATTTTCATTAAATTTGTTCAAATATTTTCTGTAAAATGCGTGCTATTAGGAAAACAAGGAGAAAAAATATTTTTAGTGAAGCCATGACATAAAGAAACAAATCTATGACATATTCACTACTATTTTCGTATGGTTAATTTATTTTTTATAACATCAAATCATATTTATTGAAACTTAAAGTTGTGGCTGCTTAACCTTTTTTAATGTTTCTTAAATTCGTCAGGGAAAATTCCGATATTTTCCATTTTTCTTGCTTCTATCACTATTATTTGTATATATCTGAAATTACTCACCTTCGTTTTAATTGTTTCCTAATTAATTTTATCATATATTTTGCTATATATATTTATCCTTTCATTCTATGCTTCATTAATTTCATAACATATCCATCTTGTAACTTTTTATTCATAATTTTATAACAACTTCAGCTTATTAGATTCTATAACTCAACAATTGGTCTATATATTTTATAATTTTTTTTATTCAATTTTTGGGCTTCTAAATAAGATATGGAAAAAATACTATGAAAATTATTACATTTATTATCAATCTAAAATTCGGCCTTTTTTCCTCCTAAGTGCGAAAACACATTTACTAACTTAAGGTAACGTAATTTAACACGATTCATCTATTTTAATAAGAAAGATTCAGAGAAAAGCAGGATCAGAAAAAGTGAGATGTGTATTTTAATTTATATTCTGCTTCAAAAATGAGACAAAAAAGACACAGAAAACTTTTCTGTTATTATTTAATAGTCTTCATTAGTCTTTAAAATTCCGAAAGAATTTTTCAGTTGCTGGAATCATATAATAGTCTCATTTGTAACAAATTGTTTTTGAATTTTTTTTACACAATAGCTTTTATTGTATGCAATTTGCTTTAAAAGTTCAAATATTTATTCTTGGATTGTCATGCAGTCTGTGTGTCTGAAAACTGTATGACCTATTTTATTTTATTTGTTCCTTGCAGAATGGTAATAATTGTTTCTTATTTGATAATAAAAATCTTACTTTTGCTGAGATAACTGATCGCAGGAGTTTTGTTTTATTATCATAACATCGATTAATTTTTTTGAGAAAAGTGTAAGTCCTCAGCCTTTCAACCCAATTGCTTTAAAACTACTTTCTTTATTTAAAGAAAATTATTAAATTTAAAAATTGTTAAGATTCTCTTATTTGACTCAATATCTTGTCTTTAATGAATCAGAAATAAATAAACAGATTGTCCTTATATTGTTATACAGTTATGATATGAGAATGTCAAAGTTGATACTTACTGTTTACGTTATATTTTTATTTTACAAATCATAAAAAGTTTTCTTTAATCAAAATTGTGTTCACCTCATAAATATACTTTAACTGCTACAAATTTTTCAGTCTTTGCTACCAAAGCTGTGGAGTTGGCTAATACGTATGAAGGAATTTATCGTTTGGGACATAACATTTACAAAAAAGTGTCAAATCTAAGTACAATTGTTTGGACGCAAATATTGTTGGCACTGCAAATGGGAATCATTACATCAAATTTAATCATAGATATCAATGTCAGAAAAGTAAAAAAGAATAAATTCATGTATAAAGCTGACAGCAACAATCTCCTCATCATTACGCGTATATAAAAAGAAAATGCTTAAAACTCATAAATTGTGTAGTTACTTAAATTAAAGGTTCTAAAAACTAAACAATAAGGTACAAAACCCTGCTGCATTATAGAATATTGTGTCCACATACTTGGTAAAGACACAATAAATTATTTGCTATAATTTTATAAAAATAATTAAAAAGCTATACCCTACTCATATATCCTACACCCACAACAAAACTTTATCCTAAAAAGGAAATAAAAAAGTAAGAAATAAATATGTGTTTCAGGAAGTCCGAATAAAAAGAGAATGATAATACACAAAATTTTTTAAAGCAGCTAAATTTATTCACACCTCATGTTCACTCATGCGTTTCTTAAATCGTATGTCGCTAGTGAAACATGCGCGAATTAATATTCGAAGATTTTCGCGAGAAAATTTGAAACCCGACTTGGCGAATGTAAGATTGGCGAATTTCAAAATACGGTGCCAAAGAAGTGCCCGGGAGTCGACAATGTGTAAAGTCGCGTCCCGGTGACGCTCCCACCGCTGGTGGATGGCTGGGGGTCGTGAGTCGGCAAACGACAAAACAACCGGCGTGTATACGCAGGAAGGTGTACGTTAAAATGTGTCGTGGCTGTAAGTCAATGGTCGTGGTATGAAAACTTGGAGGGAGAGATACAAGTTCATGTGCTATCCATGTCGTCTAACTAAGATCAAAATAACAAGGCTATGGCAGTTAAAAAAGAACCTTAAAAACGGGGTTAGATGCTTGGTCATAGTTGGGTGCTTTCCGGAGCGACAAGAGGGCGTTAAAAATTATATGACATACAAAGACAAAACCAGAGTATTATATTTATACTGTCGAACTGTCTATAGTGAACTGTCTGCGGACACAGCAATTCACTATACATCCAAATTCTTTGAAAATTTTCGATTTCAATTCTTTTAGCTTATAGCGTTTTACGAATATTTTTAGCTTATGACAATAGTATTGTTGGGAAATAGTGAATATAATAGTACATAATTTGTTTAAAAAATATTAATTGATTAAATATATAAATAAATCACGTGTTAAAAAGAAAACTAATAAATAAATTTTTACATTCTAGGGAAGAAATTAGTACTTATCAATTGACTACAATTCGATTTTAAGTTTACCAATTTTCGTATCAAGAATTAGTATAGAATCCAGCATTTTCTAATCCACATTTTTCCAAAAGGAAAAAAAAATTACCCTTTAATGACAATTTCTGGTCCGAGACAAAAAATGCCGAAATTTCTCGTCCTTCAACATAGGGGATGAACACCTGGGATGGTGTAAGAGAGAGGTGTACTGCTTTTAGATCAAGTATTCAAGATTAAGATTTAACATGATGTAAATAATGCATTAAAAAAAATAATAAAAATGCAATAAGAAATGCAAAAAAAAAAAAAAAAAAACTAAATTTGCCATAAATTTCCTGGAAATAAAGTACTGGAATAAGAGAAGTGAAAATACAGTGGATCCTTCATATTCAAATGAATAATGCACTAAAAATGACTGGTAAAATTAAAACCCAAAATTTTTTTTCAAAATATTCCCCTTCCAAAATAAATAAAAATACCTATGTCAGTCGGATATCTTATTGATTTTATGTAATTGTCAAGTTGTGAATTTTTAGTGGAAATTAAACTGGAGTAGTTGCGAATTTGTAGTGAAATACAAAATAACCTTCTTTGAAAAACATTTCCCAAAGATCTTACCCGTAAAGATTTTAAAAATAACCCATTTTCTGAAAAAATTCGTGCCTCCGTTCAACTAAACCACTGGTTATAAAAATATTTCTAATTTTTTTAATGAGATTATAAAATTGCGCATCAAACTTAAGATTAATTTGCCTGAACATCCCCTGAAATTTGCATGAAAAAACATCCCCTCCCCCTAAAAAAAAATTCTAAAACACTTTTTGATTAAACAAAAATATCTCTTAAGTTATTTTACTGTTAAAAAAAACTACAAAAATATCTAAAACACTTAAAAAAATTATCTGCCCCCCCCCCAAAAAAAATAATGTCTATAATTTGCTCTTGCTAGTCCCCATGAGCGCACCTGGAAGTGACATTAAATTAAAAGAAAAATCAATATTCAACATCAAATATATTAAAATTTAAATGAAACTTTTTTTAAAAATATCCTAAATCACTTTCAAATTTGACAAAAATATCACCTAAGTTATTTTACTGTTAAAAAACTGCAAAAAATATCTAAAATATATATCTGCCCCCCCCCCCAAAAAAAAAAATCTACGACTTGTTTTTCTTGCTAGGCCCCATGGGCATCCCTGCAAGTGACATTAAATTAAGAGAAAATCAATAATCAGCATCAAATCTTTCAATTCAAATTATTATTATTTTTTAAATAGCCTTATTTTTTTCTGGAGCATTACAGGGTTGTAATTTACGCCACTGCCTGTAGTGTTACTTGTCTGATGAAATGCGTGGGAGCTCTAGCATACTGAAATCGAATGTGTCATCAAATAGTCATAGGAACAGGATGTATGGCAGAACCTGTTGCTAGAATACAAGACAAATGCAACCATCAAATTTTTCTGGGATAATGAACAATCTCCTGCAATGTCACGCTAAGAGGATGCCATAGTACGAAAGAAAATTTTCATCGCGCATCCTCTTACTGATTTAAAAGAAAGAAAAAGTAAGTTCAGGCAAACCTAGAGTAAGTAACGAAGTTTTAATTGAGGAAAAAAATACTTCAGAATATTAAAATGCAAACAAATTATTCGAAGAAATATTCTATGTTGCGTCATCCTAAGTTATCATCTCATAATTTATTAACTTACATTAAAATTTTAAAAATATAAAACACTTAATACAAAACAAAAAAAACATTCATCGTTAAATTGTTACAAATCTGGTTAATGAGTAAAATTACTTAATCTTTGAGCTTTATTCCTTCTTATTCAGTAACATGATCTGTAAGTTAATTTTTTTTCCACATATAAATCACTATTTTTCAAATCAAAGTAATCGTTTTATTCATTACGATTAAAATATTGCCAAAATGTGCATAAAACTACAATAAATAGTTTGTTGAAAAAATTTCTTTGTTCTTTTAGAAAATATCGACTTTTTATAAATATATATATAAACAAAACGATGAATGTGAATTGGAGACTGGAGTTTCCCAATTTATATTAAAAACCATGCATTTAAACTTAAAAGTCACATATTTGTTTTTTAGAACGTTGTAAAAAATATTTTGTGAGAGACTTTTTAGACGAGACTTATCAGGTTTCAATACCACCCCGACCCCCGGAAGGAAAAAAAACCCAATAGAAGCCACATGTTATTCATATTCGATTTCTTTTTTAAATAAAGTAAGAAAAAAACGTAACGAGATTTAATACTCAAGCAGAAAATGAGCAGCTTAGTATTTTAAGTTTTTTTTCTTTCGAATTTCGCGTAAACAACTAATATACCACTGACCGAGGAATGAAATGTATAGTTAACTAAACTTTTAATATAAAGTGAGTAATAAATTTTTGTAACTTTAATCTTAATATTGAAGTTCCGTCTGCTAAAAACTTATAAATCTTCTAACTACTACTACCCCCCTCCTCCATTCTCATACTAAAAGTTTTAAAAATAACCCTTGAATCCTCTTAATTTGCTTTAAAACTGTTACAAATTACAGATTTTTTTTAAAAAAACACTTTTCACGTAAACAGCTATATTTATCACAAAAAAAAAAAAAAGATTTACTGTATAGAGAATCATAAATACTGGGTCAAATTTTTATTTAAATAATTCTAAAAGCATACTTGATTTTACTAAATTTCTATGTATGAGAAATATCGGGGATAAAGTTTGTTTTTGAAAATATTTAAAATATATATTTTTAGAATTTTCAACAAATATTCTATCCAGATATTGTATATTTATCATAAAAAAGGTAACGATTTTAAAAATCCTAATGAGTAATTGCATTTAAGTAATTATAATAGCATTTGTGAACCTTGTTAGCAAATAGAGAATACAAGCGACTTGTAATGAAAAGAGCCAAACTTGTGGTCGCAGAAAATATTCGAAAGAAGCACAACCCTATTTGTCTCCTAACCTTGATTTATAGTATAAAAATAACAATTTTTGAAGCAATGAAAATCAAAATAGAAAGAAACCAAAACAAAGATATGTTAAATATTTATTTTACAACTTTACAAACATACAAAATTCATTACTAAAGGCATTAGACTTAAAAATAAAAGAGAAAACAATGATGGGTAAAATCTGCTAAGTTACATAGCAGCTAAAATACATTAACATTGTTAAAAAATACTCTAAAAACTAAAGTTTGCACTCAAGCAGCTTTGTCTGTAACCCAAAAAAATCTTTTGGTGGTAACAAATAATTTTAAATTATGTAAGATAGTTGCCTCATCAAAGTGATTTATTTATTTGTTAAACTTTAACTAAGGAGAAAGGTCATCATGGAAGTGTCACAATTAATTACATGTATAATCTTATCAAAAATTAAAACTTCAACTTTTCGCACCCGATGGCTATAAAAATAAGTTCCTAAAATCCTACTATCTGCCAGGCAAAGAAATTCATTGGCAAGAAAGTACGTAGAGTAGGTAACGATTAATAACACGTTAGAATCTTAATAAATACTAATACAAATTCAAAATAAAATTAGAGTATTTTTAATAAGGTTTTGCTAACATTGTTTGTAACAAGCAAAGTTTTACTATACGAGCTGTAAAATTAGTTTGGAAATTAGTCAAATATCTCAAGAGATATACATCAAAAAGTAAAACTAAACACTTTTAATATTTTTTAAGAGCTATCCGATGATACTAAAAGGACTTTGAAATCTTAAGTGTGAAACCATATTTTTTTAATTATTGCAGATTGGGATTTTCTGAAAAAAGATTCCGAATCAGCAATAAAAAAAAAAAGAATTTATATTTAAGATTTCAAAGTTGCCCCCCACCTGCTGTGAGTGATCAAGTGTGGTATCATTGAAAAGCTTCAAAATATATTGAATGTGACTATTTTTACTTTTTCAACCCAATGTACATTTCGGGAGATATTTGATAGTTTTTAAACTTGTTTTAACAATCTACACTGATATACTATAGTTTTACAATACAACAGTACCAAAAAAAGGCTTAAGTGATTAGTACCATTTCAGACTTATTGTGCAATCGATCAAACAACGACGCTACTCGAAGAGTGAAATACAAATGACATAACTAGTGTTGACTATAGGTCACGTGTGTAAATTGAGAGATAAGCACACCAGTACAGTTTATTAAGAAATTAAAGTAAGTTGATGCGAGAGAAGAAAGGTGGAAAGTGATTTCGCATATTGTAGAAAAGACACGAATAAAATTCTAACTTATTTAAAGAGCTTTCTACAGGGTGCTAAGACAGATTTTTCAACAAAAAATAAACACCTTTTAAGCACTCACAAAATATTTTTAATCACTATCCAAAAAAAAAAAAAAAAAAAAAAAAAAAAAAAAATCATAATTAGGATCTGTGCAGTAATAAAAATAATTTTTTTTTTATCTTAAAGTTAATTTTTTAAAGTTCTTAATTTATAAACATAAAATCAATAAAATTCGGAATTTTTTTACATAATCATGATAAAATAACTAGTTTCTGATAATCTTGATGATTTTTTGTAATTTATGACGACAATCAAGACGGTAAAGAGAAAATCTCTTTTTAAAAGATAGAAAATTAAGCACTTTTTACAAACCCTGAATAAAAAAAGGCACCTTTAAGGGCTTTTAAAAACTATATGTTAAACTATATGGGCACCCTGTTCTATATCAGTGAACCAAAGAAAAATGAAACGCAAATTATAGATTTTTGCTAACAGAAATGTGCTCATATCCCACCACCTTTAACTTTCCTCACCTATGAAAAAGTAAACTTCTTGATTTAACCTTACAGCTCATCTGTCATGGTTGAATTGTTAGTTACCGCTGGTAATTACCCATGACTGACGTTTCACTTAACGTGTTAAATGCAAATGAAATAGCTATAACTTTTCCGGAAATGTAAGCTAATGAATAACGTTACAGACTATCCACATATGCATTGAGTTATTCATTTCAAATTTTTTCTCCCAGGTTAAAGAATAACAAATAATAATAGTCGTGGTGGTATAACACGATTTAAAAATGTCACCACAAAATAGCACTCTTTTGAATACTGGACGACAGTTTAAAAATGTTTCGAAATTAAAATAAACATTAAACTTATTTTACACACAAATGATTGAAATATGAGATTACTAGTAAATATAGAGCAACCGATTTACACTACTTTTATAATAGTAAGATTAAAAAAAAACATTACATGCTAGTATATCAATAAATTTCTGTTTAATTGGAAGTCTTCATCAGGCAGTATGGATTGTTTACTCTTTCATACTTTTATAATAGTAAGAAGAAAAAACATTGCATGCTAGTATATCAATGATTGGAAGTCTTCATCAGGCAGCATGGATTGTATACTCTTTCATAAAAATAGTCACAGACACATGCAACAGACACTGAACAAATATTGCACAAACACACAAAACAAAATAGAAGGCAATATATTTTAAAAGCAGCGTACAAAATAAAAGTACAGTGCGCAAAAAAAAGTGAACTCTCTGATTTAACTTTTGATCTCATCTTATGATGGCACTTTCATGTATTAGGACTCAATCTTGATAGTTCAAGGACTGAACCTTAAATATACTAATTTGAACACGATATCATAAGTTTCGGAATCAGGCACAAAAATGGATTCGGATTATAAATCAGGGTAGCCACTCAAATTTGGAAAAACAATTCCCTGTATGTTTTTGACACAATAACACAAGACTAGAGGAAACAGAATTACTGTTTTCTTGTGTATTGGGCTAACTAGGCCAGTTTTAATTACTGAAAAAACTTAAGAGAAAAAAAGGAATAGCTGAACATACTTAAACAATGCTATAGTAAATGAAATAGTTTAGTATAACTAAAGAAAAGTATAATAGTTTTACGCTGTATAACTAAATTATAATGTTAAATAATTTAGTATAACTAAAGAAAAGTAATATTTTGTACGTTGCATATAGTAGTTTAGTATATCTTCTTTATATATCCCATCTGCGCTTTGAGTGGTCACCATTATTTGAAAGACGAAAATAAAAAACAAAACTCCCTTTATTTTCCCAGTTAGTAAAGAAAATCTCAAAATTCCTTGTTAATTTTGGTGATTTTTAAATTCCCTGTATTTTCCAGGTTTTCTCTATTCTCCCTGTTGAGTGGCAACCCTGTTATCGTTCAAAACACTTAGGGGTAGCAGCAATTTGGAAAATGTGGTCTAAAGTTAGGAGAGTGGTTGAAAGTTTATTAGACAATTATTTATTATTAACTCATTTAAGAATAAATAAAGTATTTTAATTTGTATACAAACTTCGAACAAAATTAGCTGAATAGACATCAAATTTTAAATATACAATTTTCTTAGAATTTGTTTACTAAAAAATAAATTTAAAAATTTAATATTCAGACCATATTTTCCAGAGTGAAGTACCCTTTCCCCATATTTTGAGGGTAAAGAATATACATTTGCCAAAATATAAATGTATGTTTATTCAGTAAAAATTCCGTTTTTTTGCTGTTGTCTAATTTGTAACTTAAAATATCGCCTGGATTAATTAATTAGCTGATTATTAAGATTAGACCTTCGAATTGTCAAGATACGTGAAAACTAAAATCAATGTAATCATTACATCAAAAATTCTTCAGGGTGATCACTTTTTTTTACACTCTGAACAAACCTTTCTAAGTTCTTAATGGCAACAAAATCAGTCTCTTATTTCCCTGCAGAAAATGTTTTAAAAAAAATTTGTCAACTGCTTAAAATCCCATTTCAGATATTAACAAAAATTTTGAAAGAACGTTACATTATCTGATAAAACAGAATCATATGTACAAACTCCAGAATTTGATAACATAGCTGTCAACTTTTGAACACTGAAAATTATTTCCAGTGACTGCAAACTTTTTGCTCTTGTCATTATTGGTTGGATAATACGATTTAAAATCAAGCTGACAAACACAATACATCTCGAAATTATCCAATATTCGAGCTTCAAAGTTTTTTAAATGCAGGTAAAATTCAAATAAATATGACTCTTTACTACCATCTGAAAACATTTTTTACGAAAATTATAAAAGTTAACAGCTATGGGAAAATAAACAGAAAAACATAAAATATTTAAACTCTTTGCTTCGTTCGGAGAATCTCGTCATTCTGGTCCACTAGTCGCACCAGCAAAAGTTTAATACCTAATCTAATGCATCAAAGGACAACTAAATTTCCTGCATTAATTTTTAAGTATTCATTCAAGGGGGGGGGGGGCGGGGGGCAATTCAGACTTTATGTTTCATATAGGCACATTTCATTTGGAATAATAATCCTTCATTTCATTTGGAATAATAATCCTTAAAATCATATAAAACCAAAATATAGGGAGGGAGAAAATTTGTTTTCAAAAATAAAAAATGACATAATAGAGATGGAAGAGGTTGATTGTTATTTTGACAAAACAGACACAAAAAAAAAAAAAAAACATCACCTCGAGAATGTTTATGATCTTAGGGTGCGTAGCCAGATTTTTCAACAAAAAATAAACACCTTTTAAGTACTTTTTAAGCACTTAAAAAATATTTTTAATCCCTTTCCAAAAGAAAAATCATAATTAGAATCTGCGCAATAATAAAAATAATTTTTTTCTATTGTTTAACGTTCTTAATTTATGAACATAAAATCAATAAAATTCAAAAACATTTTCACACAACCACGATAAAATAACTAGTTTCTGATAAATAGTGTGAAAAAAATTGCGAAAATCCTGCATTTTTGTAATTTCAAATGACAATTGACACGGCAAAGAGAAAATCTGTTTTTAAAAGATAGAAAATTAAGCACCTTTTACAAACCCCGAATAAAAAAAAAACATCTTTAAGAACTTTTAAAAAATGTAAATAAAAAATAAGCACCTTTAAGCACTTTTTAAAAACGCTACGCACGCTAATCTATTTGAATGTTTTTGACGCTTTAAGACATCCTTTTATTTGTTGTTCTATAAGAAAATTGTATATCAAGGAGAAATTTCTACACAGCATCGTGTGATTACCTTCATTACACTTTTAAAGAATAAAATTTTTGTTTCATACTCACTCAGTAATAGTTAATATTTTTAAAAACTAAGCTCTTTAAAATTTAAAAATCTTACAATTTAGATGTTATGATGAAAAAAAAAATTACATGAAGACAGTCACAAGTCATTAAAAGCAAACAAAATATTAAAAGTATAAAAAGAAATATCACAATATAAATCAAATTTAGATTCAATAATGTTAAGAAATTTTTTTTTTTAAGCTTTCAGTCATTTAAAAATAATAATAGGGATCAGTCTCTGAATTGAACAACATGAGTACAGCAAATGTCTTTCACTCTATGCACTCCAAATTTTCCATTAAATAAATTCAAAACACAATTAGAAAAAAAAGTAAATAAACTGCAAAAGTTACTGAATGATGTTTTGTCAAGTTTTCTGTACACTCCAGACCTGGACAAAAACAGAAGATTCCATTTGATTTTCGCAACAGGCAACAGCGTTTACAAAAAAAGTATTCAGATCATGAAGATGAAATTTTCTAAACTGATTATTTACAACTAAAATAAACCTTTTTTCTTTTCCTTTTTCTTCTCTTTTGAATCACTTGGGCTGAAAACATTAAATTTTTTTTCTTCAAATAACTGTTAAATAATACAGCAATATATAAGAATAAGATAATAGTGAAGTTGTTGGTTCAAGAAATGGTAGGGAAAATTGGTGTTGTTTGGGATAATATGGAAATAAGACACGTTTTTTTTTCTTCAAAAATTAGCATTTAATATTAATTTGTCCCTTAGCTGTTTCAAGATAAGTACTGGTATTTCTGCTAGGTATCAGCTTAACATGCAGATATATTTTTTTTCTACTTAGGGGGAAATCATAGGTGGTGTATGATCTTAAAAAATGCAATTCTGAATATTTTGAAGATTGAGTCCTTTCAATTTTAAAAATTTAATAAATTCAGAAAAATAATCAATTCTCTGGAAATAAAGTTTTCTATATACGTAGCTGCATTTAAAAAAAAATTAAACTCAGAGTTCAATGTTCATAAAAAGTTACTATAAAATTCGGATTTATTGTTACCTGTGAATAACGATTTCCCACTTTCAACAACTTTACATCTTCACCCGTTTTTGATTCCTATATCAATAATGTAAGGGAAAAAAATCTTAGTACTTAGAGTATCTTCTAATACTATTTCCCCGAAATACTGACCATTTGTCTTGTAACAACTTTTAACCTTCAACAAAAAAGGAAAATAAGCATGTTTGAAGATTTAAAACTTAATATTGCCTATGTGGGAAATTTCCTAAAGACTGTATCAGAACAGAATGGATTATTTACGATGATCTGATGACTTGTAATTTAAATTATGGAATGGGAATCATTTAATGAAGTAAGAGTTGTACTGCAGAGGATGATTATTTTCTAAATGGAAAAAGAAATAGATGAAATTGTTGAAAAGTTCATTGTGAACTTAAAAAAAAAAAGTTTAACTTACAAAAATGGCAGATTTCTTTCCATCAAAATAATGTTTCCTTTATGACTAAACAAATTATATTTAAATTTTCAACGGAGTTTTAACATCTGTGGTATTTACAACATTCTTGAGCAGTCCGTTGACCACTGTAAAATCGAGGTTCTTCATTTTTTTAAAATCAAAAGCTAATGAGTTTTGTTTTTAATACTGTTGGTCCTTTTATCCATTAAAACAACAACAACATAGATAACAATAAAAAGTGAAATATTTACTCACTCCTTTATATCGATGGACATGCGCCTAATGGTTTCTTCCTCTTTGTTTATAGCTTCAAAATTAGCTTTTTCCCTTTCAAAAGCCAGTCTTTTCTCTTCTAACTCTTTGTGCTGCGCTTCTAAACTTCTCTTCATTTGTTCGTTGCGTTTTTCAAGCTATAATAATTGTAAAAACATTATAAATAATGATTATCCTAATAAATAATGATTATCCAAGCAATCCCTCCTTAAGAGTTGAGAAGGATATAAGTAAGGGCAGTCACTACAGAGTATTTTTAATAAGTTTTACTGTATGTTATTTTTAATCAGTTTTTATTTAAGAAAATGTAAGTTTGCCTTCCTGTTTTCAAAACATAAACGGTTTAGAAAAAATTCGTTTCAAGTAGCACCAATTGGACATGTTTGATTTGATCATTAATAGTGTCTAAATAATTCAAAATACCTAAAAAAAATACAAACTGTAATCTTATGACGACACCTTGAAAAAACCTTTGCAAAAGTAATTGTTAGAAAGTTGGGTACATTATCTTATTCTTTTAATTTCATATTTTATCCCATTCTATCCACAGATAACAAAAATAATTATTTTAATAGATAAACTCGTTTCATGTTAAAATGAAATTTTTAGGAAAAAAAAAAGGAAAAAAAAAAAAAAAAAAAAAAAAACGTTTTTTTTTTTTTTTTGCTGAATTTTTGCTACATAGTATCAATTGCAAATTTTATTTTAAAAAAATAAAGAAATCCTTACCTCTTTTTTTTATTGTAAAAATTATTCAAGTGAGAGAAGTTGAATTGAACTAATAAAATGCACAAAATTTAAGAAACAGGAAACTTTTAACGTCATCTTGCAAAGAGAGTTAGCTAAAATTTTAATGTTTTAGCTAACTCTAGAGTTGTTAGAATTTCAATTGAGGCTAAAGTTCCTTCAGCTATATTATTAGGCAAATTCTGTCTTTAACAGTTAGGAAACAAAAAGAACTAGTTTTGTCATTCGAAAAAAACGTGAATTAAAATTTTAGTCTTCCAGTTAATCTTAGGTGTAGTCAGAATTTCAGTAAGCACTAAATTGGCAATAATATTGGATAAATTCTGTTTGTATTAATCCGGAATCTTGTATAGTCATCTAAAAATTTGTAATTCATTGGTATTTTGCATTCTATTCCTATTTGGGCATGGAAAGAAAACAATATACAAGCCGATCACGATTTTTATACGCCCTGGGAATGCAGGGCGTTTTTGATCAAGTTGTCTTTTTCTCAAAAGATTAATTTGATAAAAATAGCTTTTTAATCCAATAACAAAATTGGTTTATGGTCGTGTTTTGACATTAAGTATGAAACTATTCTATGTAAATCCTATAAAATATTAAGCTATTTTTAAAATAAAATTTGTCTTATATATTAAAAATTACAACAGAATAAAATTAAAAAGGAAGGGAAAATAAAATAAAATTTATATTTTAAACAACTTCAGAACAGAGTATTTTTATTTCTTATAAAAATTTTAAATTGCTAAAAGTTCAATGAAATAAAATCAACATGAGTGAATATAATATATATTTACAACTTTAGTACTTACTCATGAAACTGAATTCTTATTTAAATACATTACTGAAATGCATATTTCACCATACAACCAAAAATACAATAAAATGAAATCTCTTAGCAAGGAAAATTTTAACCACACAAACAACTGTTAAAAAAAACAACCCAAATAGACTTACATCTGCTTCAGAGTCTTTCAATTTCTGGAATTTTTCCTGTACTTTCTGTTCAAAAAGCACTTCTCTTTCTTGTTCCATCTTTTTCATTTTTAATTCGTGTTCTTTTTTTTCTTCTTCCATTTGGGCTAATGGATTCCTATTAATTAAAGTTAGTATAAACTTTTTTTTTTTCAAAAAAAAATAAATAATAATAATAATTAATCTGTTTTAAACAGTCACAGATTTCAACATGTAGTTTTAAGAGGAGAAAGTTCCAATACGATGGTATCGTACCAATTAATACTTTCATGGGATTTAGTTGAAATTTTAATCGAGTATAAGTCAGAGTCAAATTGGAGAAGAACTCCCAAGAAATTCTGGAGTTAAGAGTTAAATCAAACATTTCAACTCCACAGCTCTGATCAAAACTATGAATTATTCACAAAAGTGAAAGTCATAAAACAAGCAAAATTAATAAAACTAATATATTTTCATTTTTTTCCTTCATTTATTGATCCTTTTAGTGGATTTACGTTATTAGATTAAACAAATCAGTTTTTTTTTAACGTTCATCCCATTAAAATAAAGAATAAGTGTAATCAGAGTCATTACGCATGATGCTGTTGCTCAAGGCCAACTCAAGGTAATCAAAATTTAGCACAATCAAGTATTTTTATATGATACTTGTTCCTATGAATGTGCAGTAAAAAAAAACTATGACAACAGTGCTTGTAAGTAGCGCCTATATTAGTATACTCTGAACCAATTAAAAACAGCACTAATCACAATAATATCAGTAGTAATAATTACTGAAATTAACTAAGCATTATTGGCATCAATAATAACAAAGCACTTTTACACAGTTCCCCTAAACAAATCAGTACATTTTCTTTACTAACATTGCTTTTAAATATGTCACTTTTTCTTTATTTCAATTACTGAGGATTTTGAATTCGTTAATTCTATAAAATCACGTTCTAAAATCACAACTACAAACAAAATAAACAGATAAATTTAGAAATACCATTTTGGTGATGTAGTCGTGCTATTTACATTGATCATTGAGCTTGTGAAAAATATTTAAATACTAAAGAAAGGGGAATAAATTTCTAAACAAAAACACCTACTGTTTAATTTATAATAATGGCTAATGCTAAAGCAATAGAAAAAAAGCATTTTACAAACATCTCTTTTGAACTGATTAGTTGAAATTTTTAAATGATTCTTAGGATCAAGGGCTAAAATTGTTCTCCAAATTTCAGTACCCTAGTACAAATAGTACTGGATTTAGAAGAGATTCACGACAGATTCCAATTCTAGGACAGACAAAAATACTGAGCAAATGCAAAAGAAAAATTCAAAGACATTGATGTTATTTCTATGAGAACCAACTTGAATAAGATCAGGGAATTTAAATTTCTAAAAACCACGAAAAAAAAACACCTATTAAACATTTAAAAACAGTAGAGCATTGATAAAGAGAAAATTAAAATCATTAGGTAGTAGTTAAGGATTTGGAATGTAAACTATTTTCTCCCGTAACTCTTTTCCACAAAAGTTTGCACAGCCCTATAATTACAACTCATAAAAAAAGATACAAGAAATTAAATTCTCAATAATACTCTTTATTTTTATCAGCAGTTTTAGTAACAAATTCATTAGTGATACCTGGATAATAAACAGATAAAAAATTTAAATTCTTTGCCATGCTTTTAAATTTAAAATCAAATTATTAAAATCCTAGCTGAATAGGTACCCAAACTTTTATTAATAAGTAGTAAATTGTTATTAATAAATTTTGCACAATCATGTACAAAAATAAAATCCAGATTTAATTTGAATTTTGATCCACCTGTAACTAAACCTTACAATGTTAGACTAAAATTTCCAAAAAAGGTAGGTAAACATTAATAAATTTCAACTATTAACTACAAATAACACTCAGATAATAGCATTTTTTCCATACAAAAATATATATACACACACAAACACTATATATATATATATATATATATATATATATATATATATATATACAGGGCTCGAAAAAACTCAAAAAATTTACCGGTCCCCAAGGACGGCTTGTCCAACAATGTACCCGTCCTCCTTTGAAACTAACCCATAGTTTCTAAATAAATAAAAATATAATTTTTTCTTATTTATTACAAACATTTATATAAATTGCACAATGAATTAGTAGTCACTAGGATTACATTCTACAGTAATGTATCACATACATTAACGGGAAAATGGCCATCCGTGCGGGCGTCGGATTCGAGAAATTCATTGCCAGCGAGGAACTTTCGACCGCCGAGAACGGGCGGTTTTTCGAGCCCTGTATATATATATATATACACACACACACATATACTATATATATACATCTACATAAAAAAACAAAACAAAATAATTAAAATTTGTAAAAACTTTATAAAAAAAAAAGGCCAGAAAACACAACAACAAAATATGATCTTGCTAGCTCACACGATAATACAGCAGCAAAATAATAGTGCTTTTCAATATTGTATTAATATAGCCAAAGCAAAATATATGAATTATATATTTAATAGAATATATAATATATGACTATAAAATTTTTGCAAATTGTATTTCAAATTTTATAATATACAAGTCATTTGAAAATAATTTTTCCTATATTGGTGAGTAGTAACAAATGAAATAAATTATGTTTCTAATATGTTTTTTTTCTTTGGACCAACTTTTTACTTTACTTGCTGATAAAATATGTGAGAGATGGTAATAATGCTCTAAAAAGTTTGACTGTGATTTGATTTCACTCAATTGTAAAAGAAAAAAAAAATACAAATTAATAATAATAATAATTAAGATATATAAACTGAATACTTATTTATATCATGTGTTTTCAATTAAAGTAGAAAAGAATATTTTGAGTAATTTTACTTTGTTATCTCCATTCGATACTTATTATAGGATATATTTTAACAGTTAAAATTGTAGCCATAAAAATACTTACCAAAATACCATAAAGGTATTTAATATCCTTTGAGGGCATAAACTGTTAAAATAATTTTATAAATAAAATGATGAATACAAAAAATCCACATAACTAATAATGCAGAAAATATTAAAAAAATTCCTTGAAATAAAAATGAATGTTATAAATGAGGTTATTTCAGTACACAAGCAACAATTTTTTTAAAAATAGTACTGTAATAAAACTATGAAACCTATTAATATGTGACTTAGTAGTTATGAACTATGGTAACCGTACATGCTACAGTAGAATTGCTGAATGCTATAGCACCTGGAAAGCTAAGCTTAAATTAAGACATAAATTTGCATAATCTGATTAACAATCATTCATAACAATTAAAGCAGCATTAATATATATATATGAGGGTTGCCACTCAAATCTGGAAAAAAATTCCCTGTGTTTTCCCTGTACATATAATACACAATATATTAAGAGGAAACTACAATTACTGTGCTCTTGTGTGAGCTATATTGGGCTAACTATATTTATTAGTTTTAATTGCTGGGAAAACAGCTGAACATACTTAAATAATGCTATAGTAAATGGAATAGTTTAGTATAGCTGAAATATCATGGTTAAATGCCCCATAGATTACGCTTTGAGTGGTCACTAGGACTAGGGCGATATAAGAAATTTTATATCGTGATGCATCGTCAGTTTTGCATCGAGATATAGCGACGTATCGCGATATAGAATTTTTGAAATTCATTTACTTGTAAGGCGCAGAAAGTCGGATTTCTATCAAAACTTCATACTCAGATTGATTTAAATCAATTTATGAATTTGATGTATATGTTTTGCTTAAGAAAGATATTAATGTTATATTTTCTAAAAATGATTGCTCAAATAACGAAAGATTTCTTAGTTGAAAAATAAATAATAAAAATATAAATAAAATTGAAATTTATCAATATATTTACCTAACAATATAGAAAGAATATTAAAAAAATGAGTTCGTTAAAAATTATTTGTATGCTTAAAACAAAGTGCTAAATAAATTAAACAAAAAAAAACACTTTTAAAACAACACTATTTTTTATCATTATTATTTCACATAAATAATAAAGTTAAATTGAATAATTACCGAATTCTGAACGAAAAAACAAAGTAAGGTTTAATTTCTTAAAAATAAAAACAAAAGAGTTATGATATTCGATTATATATTCAACTGACAATATTGGAAGAAAATTAAAAAACATGATTATACTCTTTGATAAAACGAAGTGCTAAATGATTTTTAAAAAATAAGTCGCAATCGCAAACATTACTAATTTTTTTGAATAAACAAAGTTGATTGACTTATGTCCAAATCCAAGAGGAAAAATAAGTTTTGTTATAATTTTATTTATAAAAATGAAAACAACTAAAGATTTATAAATTTAAAATGAGTAATAAAAACCCATTATATTATTATTTTATCCAAAAAGTTTTTAATAAAGTAAAAAATAGTCTAACAAATTTAATTACTTTTTAATTTAATTCTTTATGGGCACCTTAAATTAGATTTCCGTTTGTAATAAATTCAATAATGTAAAATAATACTTAAACATATAATATCAAAATTAATTTTCACATTTAAAAATAAAAAAGAAAGTTTTGTTTCGAAAAAAAAATTACCTAATTAATTAAGAAGCACTTCTTTATATATTCATTTCAATAATAGATTACGTTCACTTTACGATATATCGTTTCTTGTAGATTACGTTACGACGGCGATCACAAAGTCAGTCCCACTGAAAATAATCTACAAGAAACAGTATCAATTCGCGACAAAGAAGAAAAAAAAAAACTAAGTGGTGCGGAAACGAACATGCGAGGTCACGATATATGTTCTCAAAACTGATTCTGATTCTACCTCTCATCAATCAAGGCCGTTTCAATATAACGATACGTACATCGTCTTCCCCAGCGCGAATTGGCATCGGAACGAAGAGATCCTTTCGTGTCTTATATCGCTATATCGTGTATCGCTATATCGTTCGTCTTCTTTACTCGACGGCTTGAATCGGATTTCTGATGCATCGCCAGGAATGAAAGTCGCTGTATCGGCCTGCCGATACAGGCGTTAAATCGATATGTCACGATATATCGATTTATAGCCCAGTCCTAGTGGTCACCATTTTTTAAAAGACAAAATTAAGAAACAAAATTCCCTGTATTATCCCAGCTTGTAAAGAAAAAAAATCAAAATTCCCTGTATTATCCCAGTTTGTAAAGAAAAAAAAAAATCAAAATTCCCTTCGTTTTCCTTGTTATTTCAGGTGATTTTTAAATTCCCTATATTTTCCAGGTTTTCCCTATTCTCCCTGTGTAGTGGCAACCCTGTATATTAATTTACTTCAACCAGCAATAGCTATTGACAAAAACAAACCTGGATTTTATTACGTAATCATCAGAATTGATAGAAAATTAGTAATAATTTGAACCAAATCAGTAACTAATTACACTTCATGTAAACTTTTAGGCTGGCCCGCAGTGTCCCTGAGGCATTGCATTAGTAATATACACCATTTAAGGTTTTATTTTTGAGAGCATGAAGCTTAGGATCCATTCAAGTGGCTGGAAAATAAATACAGGGTATCTGCTAGATTTTAGATTTTTAAATTCATGACTTTCCATGACTAATTCAAAGGATTTTCATGGCTTAATGAAGTTACTATTTTCTCCAACAAAAACACAACAATAAATCTAAAAAAGCATTACAACAGCATTAATTGAAATGATAGGTATAACCGAAACTGTTATACTTCGCATCTTCATATTTAAATTTAAAAAACAGAGTAAAGAAAGAGTTGGAGTAATAAAAATTCTGAAAAAAAAAATATATACAAAAGCAAATAATCTTTTTTTCTGCAGAACCATATTCTAAAGATACTTTTCTTGTTCATTGGAAAAGAAAGATATACTCCTGATTTTCCTGTTCTCATTTTAGAATTTAAAATATTCACCAATGACTGGCTTGCTTCAGCTAGAATTTTAAATTATTAAAATAAAAAAATAGATAAATAATAACAAAAATTCTGAAATCACAGAAGTTTAAAAGATATTTCTAGAAATGATGTTTTTTCTTTCATTTTTTGAAAGAACACCATAGTTTTTAAAGAACGTGATACAAACATTTTATATTTTAATAAAATATGATTCTGAGTGGGGTTATTGTTACAAATTCAAATAGTGAGAACATCATGAAATTGGAGGGGGGGGGGGGAATCCACTTTAAAAATCAGATTTTTCGGCGACCTAAATCCATGACTTGTTTAAAAAACTAGTTAAAATCATGACTTTCCATGATTTCCCATAACTTTCCAGGTCGCGGATACCCTGCATATAACATAATAAATATATTTGACATTTATAAATTGAATTATTTACTCTATTTAGATGAAGGGCAAATTTTTCAGGACAAATATATATCATGATAATTTACAGGTTGTCATTGAGTCATTTAGGGGGACAAGATCAACATTAGAAGACAAGAAATAAACTGGTACTTTTCAATGTTAGAATTTGATACAGCATAAAACAAAATTACATACAAATTTTATATGCATATTTTTCAATAAATTTAAAGATATTATAATAATACATGAAAGTGTAAATACATACTTATTTGATATTCGCACAGGTTTTCCATCAGTAAATGCTGTTAGTTTCTTACAACGATAATTTTCATAATGCACATTATTTGTAATTTCTTTTAGATCTTGCATATGTGTTCTACATTTAAAAAAAAAGGCAAAAAAAAAACAAAAAGCATTATCAAAGCGTCAATATTTAAAATTTCATTGTATGATAAAGAATTACTAAACTAAGTTATTTTCTAAAAAAAAGGAAAATAAACAAAATATAAATGAAACCTTCCTGCTTGGGTCTTATCAATAAAAAACACAGATATTAAAATACAGTACAAAACCTTTTATCTGGATATTAGAATACTGTTATGATTTCTGGATTAGTTTTGAAATGGCCCTTTTCAAATTTCTCAAGAATTGGAAACATTTTTGCTATCCCAAGTGCATCATGCAAGAAATTTTTGTGAACCATTTTATCATGAAAACTTATGCTTTCTTGCAAAACAATTCTTTAATTGTTTTACGTTTTGATTGAAAACTCATAGTTGTAGTTGAATATACTCATAGTATTGTAAAACTAAAAGATGTAACACTATATTTTCTTAAAATTTTTTAAGGTATAGTCTTAAAAAATAATAATTTTAGGTAATGTGTTTTGTTACAGTGATTTATTTAAAAGATGTTACTATGTGGTATAAAAATATGTCTTATAGATGATTAACAATTGTTATCTTTCACTGATCTAGAAACACATATCTGGTATGGAGGAAGAAACGTATATTTGGAATGATATTAGTGTTAAAATTTCAGTTGGTTTTGGTTCCCCACAGTTCTTGGTCAAAAATGAAATTAACATAGAGATCTGAATTTTCAAGCAGGAGTTTAATGAATTTCAAATTAAACAAATTATAATTTGAAGATATGAAAGTAAATTCAGAAATCAGAAATGCAAAAAAAGTAGAACTCATTTCTAACATATTATATTCTTTTTACAATAATTTTGTACTAAAACATCAGTATATTGAAAAGAAAACCATGTGAAAAGTTGTAGTAATATCTGCAAAAAAAAAAGTGCACCAAGAAATAATTAATCTAATCAATGCTAATTTCCGTTTAATAACATAATAGTAAAAATATCAGGATTATATAGACTAGATTTTATTTTATTTTAGAGAAAAATTTTATAATATCGCAAATTTTTTTCAGAATAAAAAATTTTGGATTTTTATTAAAATTAACTAATAAATTTCACCAGGACGGCCTGAACTTTTCCCAAACCTCATTACTGCGATTAGACATATTTTGCACCCCTGCTTTTTCATGCCATCTAGTACATGCCACTTTTCTTTTTCCCTTTGGTATGAGAAAAGTTATTTTTTTTAAAAACTGGGTTATCATTGCCATAATATCATTGCTCGCACTGAGAAGGAAAGAATATGTTTAACTAAAATTTCAAAACATTTTAAATAAATGAAGGCGTTTATTCATTTTTCTTCCACATCTTAAATATGTTTTACAGTAAGTACATAATTTATTATTTGTAAAACATATTAAATATGTTTTACAGTAAGTACATAATTTTTTCAATTAAATTTCTAATACTTAGTGTAAATTTATTAGTTTTCAAATCTATTGCTTCTTTATTACTTACATAAATTTTAAAGCTAAAATTTTATATTTTTTGCTGTTCTGCATTTGCTCTAAGAGATACAATCCATCAAGATTCTATTGTACTTAATAAATTCAAGATAATTTCAATAGTAAATTCAAAGCTAGCATTGATTATTTTCTTTTATTTTCTTAGAGGTGTTTTTCGAAAGGCTCTATAGTAACAGGAAATAAGACCTTTTAGCATATTTTAATAACCATTGTTAGTTTAAGTTTTACTCATCTTTGTCCAGCTCTTCTCATTCTTTGTTTTGCTTTTCAATGTTTGAAAAGTTACTCATACTTTTTTTAAAAATTTTATTATTCAAAAGAGCTGCTAAAATAATTCCTAATAAAACACTGACAAAAAATATTTTTATTCTTAAAAACATAAAAAAGAGAAATAAGACTTCTTAAAACTGGGAGAAAATATTGTTTAAAAAAATTCCTTGTTGGTGTACATATTACAATTATTTATAATAAGTCATTTGTATCGATGCAGAACAAAACATAAATATCATCTCACCTAATAAGCATATCCCTAAGAGCAAGAAAGTCACAATGCTCCATGTTTTCAACTGTAATGAAACAAGTATAACATCATGAAAAACAAAATTTTTTTCATTAAACTATTAAGAAGTCATCTTTCAAGTTATTTTCAATTGCATTCAAACAAGAGAGCAAACCTATGACATTTTAAGTAGTATTTAAAATTGTTTCTTTGAAGAGAAAGATATCATTTAGTATAACAAAGATAAAAAAAAATAATGAAAAATATTTAACAAAGGAAAATATACATACCTAAAGAGCTACACCATATTTAGTTTAGAAAAAAAAAAGAATTCTAAAATTATAAATTAGAGAAAAATAAATAATAGTTTCAAAATCACCTCCACATTAGTAATTGTATGAAAAATAATTGTTTTTCCAATAAAATAAAATGCAAGGCAAGTGAATTTTTCTTCAATTTACCGACACATATAAATAAGGCTCTATAAAAAACACCACAAGGGTGCGATAATTATTTAAGATTAAGTAGAGAAGTTTTGGATAATTTAGAAAACTTTTGAGGAATAATTGGATTTGAAAGGAAAAAAAAGACACTTTTTATTATCTTATTTGCCTTAATTAAAAATTTTCAATAATTGCAGCAAAGATTTTAACTAATTTACTTAATATCCATACTTAACATCACAATGATTATTAAAGTGAAGTGAAATTATTCTAGAAGATGAACTATTTTGCAAACTTTGTTTATTAAAAATTTGTTTGAAACAGGACACAGCAATTTCACAATTAGGCAGACATAACTTTGTTTAGTTTGTAAGTTCCTGAAATATCACTGAGACTACCTCTGAATTTCAGAAATCGATTAAATCCAAGTTAGAATATTCTTGAACACTTTTTTTTTGTAAGTAGCATTCTCTAGTTGCAGCTTTCATAAAGTATAATACTGGTTGATAAAATTGCACTAGAGTTATCTTTTTTTAGATATGTATAATTCTGAACATTAGTAAGCATTCAATTTTGCTGTTTTGGGTAAAACTTCTTAGAAGAACAAATTGCAAAAATCTTTCTGCAAGTATAATGTCTCTGAATTAAACTGTCGTTTAGGCAGCAGATCAAAAATCTTTCTATAAACTTTCTGAGTGGATACACCACGTATTTATAAGAAGTGGGAAAAAAACTATTAAGTTTATCCAGTTAATGCTTTGATATTTGCTGCAATTTGATAGTGTGCTAAAAAATAAATATGTTCAACGATTATATCAGCAAACGAAAATTGTGCAGTTTCCCACATTTTTAACAATTTATGAAGCCTTAAGTATTTTGCATTGAAATCCCATATCTTAATTTGTTTATATAAAACAGTTTTATTCTTTTCCAATTATAAAACAAAATTTGATTAGAAATATTTGTATTTTTGATGTTGGAGGAAAAGAATTAGTACCACATGATTACAAGTAAGCCATATTATTTTTAAATATTATAATCAAAGACACTCTAATCTTTCAACATTACAGCATTTCATCACTTAAATTTGGCCTCCAATAAGATATTTTCTAGCATTCAAGATCTGTAATTCAAAAAAAGTTATGCATCATTGCAGTTTAAGTATTCTTTAGAACAAAATAACTTAAGTAATAATATATTTTGGAAAGAAAAAATAAATCATATGACAATTCTTAAAGCACTTTTTTTTGACAAATTTAGAATATAAACAGCATGCATAATTCTGTTAGAATTTCTAAATCCACTGTATTTGAATGATGCATTGATTGAATAACTGACGGAGCAAAAATTAATAAACAAGCAGGAAATTTATTTCTATAACATCCAGTATTCATTAAATGAATTCTTGATGGTATTTAGAACAAAGTACTCACCCTCCGCAACACCCCAAGGATACCGTCTCCCCCTTAATCTTTTTCCATTTACTTCAATCACTGTATTACTTCCTACAACAGCAAATGGTACACGATCCTTCGAAGAGAAGAGAATGTTTTAGAACAACTAATTGAGTTGAAGTTTAACTGAATACAAATATACAATACTTACTCTTAACCGCCTGAGTAGTTTATTTTCTTCTTCATCATCACAGTCAGGAAATTCATATATGTTAATTTTGTTTCGCGTAATTTCTCCCAGAATCTTTAAAGAAAAAATTAAAATTTAGTAATATGATTAAAAAGCAACAAAAATTATTGCAAAGTAAGAAAATTTGGAAATTTTTAAACAATTTTTTTTTTTTTTTTTGCAAACATAATTGCTACATTTTTTTGAAAAGAATAATAAGCATACAAAAGACAAATTTATTTAATATCAATTCTCTTTCATTTCATCACATAGTATTTTTTATAACACACAAACTTGTAAATAGTTTTATCAAAAATAAAGTGGATTAATGTATGCAATTTTACGGTCAACAAAAAGTAATTAAATAAATTCAGTAAGTTAAATGACTTTTTAAGTGTGTACTGGTGCATTCTTGCTCAGTTTGAAACATTCATATTTAGTCCTCAAATTTAGTTTTCTAAAAATTCTGAGGGTGTATAGCATACAGTCTAAGCTCTTTACTACAATTTAGCAATTGTACTAAACACAAACTTCACTACATTACAAAAGGACTCTTCCAATAAAATCTCCAATACAAAACATCCCATTTATTATTCCATAAAAGTTATTTAAACTTCCATTAAAAATTCCACACTTCCATTCCTTTCAATATGGCAGCCAAAATTTAGTTGTATTTTTTATTATCTTGAAAATCACTTTGAAAACAAGTGCCAAGTGTGAAAATTCACCAAATTATTATCAATGGTAGTGAAGCTTAATTGTGGCAACAAGTACCTGATGTACTAATATAAGAATTAATATTAAGTTTTTTTTTTTTTTTTTTTTTTTTGGAAACCTAAAAAGAGAATAGAACTTAAATTGTTCATGTTTTTGCAGGAACAACATAATAATTAAGCATGTCAAGATTTCTTATATAATTTTATTTACTATTATTTTCTTTGTCCTTTCTAATTTTTACTTGGAGTTTAAAAACAGCACATATAGAAAAATTTTTTTTATAGTCAATAAACAGAAATAAAATGCAAAACTATATTACACTAATACATAACTAGACATAACTTAGACATACATAACTTTATATAGGGAGGAATAATTACTACTTATACGGTGAAACCTTACATTACGAACACTCCTACAAAATGGTTGCCTATAATTATGGAGTTTCTTTTCAATTTCCCATGAATCCTCTAAGAATAAATCATTATATATTCTCTTTGGAAAGCAGACACTCCTATAAGGGGCAAGCACGTACAGTCATTTATGCACAGAAACATCATTTTCAATCTTTTAAAAATATACTCTCCTTCAAAAAGGACTATCTCCAAAAGCACTTTTCAAAATTTGAGAAAAGTTTTTTATTATTTTAATTTCTAAAAAAGAAAAAGTATATCTCCATTATTTTTCAAAGCATGTTAATTGTTTGCTTTATCCACAACCGAAAATATTGTGAAGCTATTTCACTACTAAAGAATCGCTCATTCTTATGTCACCTTCTTTTATCTTTGCGAAAGAAAATAGAGAAAATGATATTGATCATGTGAAATATTTTGGAAGATGGTAATTTTTTACCGTTTCCCCCACACAAATTAAAAGGAAGCTTTAAATAATCGATTCTCCACTTAAAATTCCTTTTTGCTTTTAATAAATTTACCACTGTTTTTTAACAAAGCTGGGTTAAAACAAAAAGATAACATAAATCTAGTCAAGGAGGTGTTCATAAAGCATTTATTCAGACTCTTAAGAAATTGTGAATACAACTCCAAAGCCAGGGTTCACCAGCACAAATTTTTTAAAGAAAAAAGCCAGTCGACATACATGCATACATATATATCCTAACTACAATAATAAGATATAGAAATACTACTAAAAAATATTGCTTGATTTTTATCAAATAGATAACTGAAAGAAATGGACCTGTGAATAACTATTTCAGTCATTTTTCTGCCTTCTAAATGTATAATGAATTGCATATTGATTAGGCGAGTAAAAAAACTCTTTGTAAAACTTAAGGCATAATACACTATGCAATTAGTTTTTAATTTTAAATAAACGCATAATTTGTTTAAAAGACAATGAACAGAACTTCATATTCATAGATTGAAATGCCATGCGATTTGTATTTTAAAATGTATGAATCCTTTATATGTATTACAATGTACAAAAAATAAACTTTTATCTTTCTTGCACTTTTTGCTTCTGAAATGTGTGAAATAGGTAACAATTTTTAGTTTTCTTAGCTTTCCAAATATGTAATTTAAGATTTAATGAAAAAGTGAAAATTCTCATTAAATTTAATTAATAATTATAAATGAATGAACACATCATGAACAACCAATGTCAACATGCATTCACATCCCATCAATAAATAATTTTACTATTTATGTTAATAATTTACAATTAATGTTCACCCTATAACTTAATCTTTCTTTTATAATTAACTAAACTTTGAACTAATAAAATATTAGCCTACAAAAAAAAAAAAAAAAAAAAAAAGATTCCCAAATATTAAATAAAATATATTTTTGGCATTTTGTAATATATAAACTAAATTTTAAATATCAAAATGTGTTAGAAATCATGTTTTTTTTTTTTTATTTTTTTTTTATCATTCCGCCTTTAGAAAATTTCAAACTTAAAGCTTTTTTTTTTTTTGGATTGTCATGTCCAAAATTGAACTTATTTAGCATTCATATTAAAAACATGCTTTTATTTTGTTGTTTATGTTACTATTTTCATCTCATTGCTGTGTGTAATGATATTTCAACAAATAATAAAGAATATACTTACAAACATTTATACAATTTAGAAAGGTCAACTAATCAAAAAGAATGTTTTTGAGAAGATATGTATAGAAAATTGTAGTGGGGTCCATAATTGGTTAGACTTAGTGAGAATGTAAATTAAGTAATCTGTTTACACAAACATTGACAATGTAAATTTATATTAACAAATTCTGCATTGATTAAATTGTATTAGGTCCAATATTGATTTATCACAACATTTTCATTATCAAATAGTATAAAAATAACAGCGTCCATAATATTTTAATAAAAACTAATGGGGTTTCCACTTCCCCATTGATGTTAATGAAAAAGCTTTGCTGTGTGAGGGTTAAATCGGAAAACCAGGCAGGGTTACCCTCATATCTGTAAAAAAATCTTACTGAGCTCCTGTGTGCTATATGAGGATAATGATGGTTTCAGTTGCTTGAAAAACTTCAAAAAATAAGGAGCAGCTCAACATAAAATAAATAATGCTATCATAAATTAAATAATTTAATTTAGCTTAGCTATCATCTTTAAATATCCCATAAATTGAGATTTGATTGCTCTGCATTTTGTAAAAGATGAAATTCCCAGTTTTTAAGTAATAATTCAAAATTCCCAGCATTTTCCCTGTTATTTTAGATGATTTAAATTCCATGTATTTTCCAGGTTTTTCCGTATGGAGTGGCAACACTGCCTGGGATAATTCAGTAGAGTTATAATTCAATTGGAAATATAAATATGGCATTGAAAAAAAGGAATGGGAATAAATGCTTACAGATTTTTTAAATGTGGCACACTCTTCTGGAGTCATTGTGTCAGCTTTAGCAATAACAGGAACAATGTTCACTTTGTCATGTAATCTCTTCATAAATTCAACATCTAAAGGTTTCAAGCTGTTAGAGGAAAAATCAAAAGTATTACGTTATGATTGCATCGAAGCAAATAACTAAAATATGCTTTTAACAGATGCAAACAAAAATTATGCAATTATGCACAGAAAATTGTATTAATGGTAACATTGCAGTAAGATGGAATAGATTTTGTATAGGTTTGTAAAACATCAACATTTTGTTTAATCAATTCTAAGGTGGGTAGTTAAATACATTTATTAAGATCCTTTTCTCATAGACAGCTAATCTTCACATTCCTCTTATAATGCTTTAAGGTAAGATGAGATAAAGTGATTCTTCGTGTTGGGCATAAGTTCCTTCACTTGGAAGCAAGTTAAAACAAGTGAAGAAATCATTGATTGTTATTCAAATCAATCTCTTAAAATGAATAACATTTTATAATGCTTTACAATCAGATGAGATAAAGTGATTCTTCATGTTAGGCATAAGTTCCTTCATTTCAACTTGGAAGCAGGATAAAACAGAGGTGTAGCAATCATTGATTGTTATTCAAATCAATCTCTTAAAATGATTAACATTAGCAAACATCACAAAATAAGAATAACATTTTATAATGCTTTAAAAATATAAGAAAAAGTGGGTGATAATTAGATAAAGTGGTCCCCCTTATTAAGCATAAGTATCTTCACTTGGAAGCAAGATAAAACAGAAGTGAAGCAATCATAGATTGCTATTCAAATTAATCTCTCATACTTTACATACCATTACAGATTCTACTTGGAGTTAAAATGATAAAGCCTTAAACCAGTACGTTAGATAGATTGTAGAAGATGAAATTTCAGAAGTGAACTATTTTAAACCAAGTACACATGCAATTTTGAATAAAACCTGGAAGATAAGAGAACTCTGATCAGGCAGTGGGACCGACTAGCCTTCATGGAAACTCTTTGATTGGGCTAATCTGCATTTGCATTCCATGGAGAAGAAAATCACAAAAACCTTCCACTGTTAACCTGAGAGTAAGGGAATTCTAATCCGCGATCTATTGAGGATATTTCTTGTCACACCAGCACTGTGGTCTGTGAGAGCCGGGAGCAGAATTTATAGCCATTTCTGTGATTCAAACCTGGGTCAACTCATTTAGAGACAAGAACTTTACCCCTTGAGCCACTACAGATTATGCATTTAAATTTTTTAAAAATTTAACTTTATTGCAAGTGAAATACAGATCTCTGAAGCAGAAAAGCTTTTAAAACACTTATATATTAAAAGATATTGCTTTTTGAGAGACATAACATGAAAGACACAAACCCTTTTTACAATAAATCTATTCTTTTACAATAAATCTCATATTTTTAAAATACATTTACTGCTGTAAAGGGTCGAAATAAAAACTATTATCATCTGTATCAAAAACAAATTATGCTTTCAAGTTTCAATGCTTAATGGTTAGGAAGCTTAAGATACTAGACAAATTCCTCATTTTCATTCGTCTCATCAAAATAAATTTCTCCGATTACCAATATTTGCATAATGCTATTTCTTATTCTAAGACTGATTCCTTTTTAAAATTGTGATTATGCAGTAATAGTAATGACTAGTGTATACACAATCAAATTCAGGTATTCAATTCTGAAGAAATTCTTAAAAACAGTTAATTAATAGGAAGAAAAAAAAATTAAATACTTAAAAAATTAGTAGATTTTAAGAAATTCAATATTATGCAATTCATTGTTCATTATACAATAAGTACAATATTCTATACATAGGGATTTTTTAAAATCTTTTAAAAAATATAAAAACTACAATAATTGCAGATTTAAATGAAGTAAAACATTTTTCCTTTCAATAGCAAGGTTGTCAAGTAGGGCTAAACATTTTTATATTGGAGACCAAACTCATCCCTGCGGATGATGTTTTTATATAAAATAATTTTTTTCTTCTTTTTATTTTTTTAAACTTTTTTTTTAAAAAGATCTGATTTGTAAATAGCTTCTTGATGTCTCTATACATAATAGAACTAATTTTCTAGCCAACATTGACATTATTATTTTTTATTCACTAAATCAATCTTGGAAATTAGTCACATCATCATGCACAGTACATAACTAATTTCAGTTAAGTTTAGTTTACTCACCCATGACCAGATGGAGCTATAAAATATAGACAACAGTGTATTCTACTATCTGGTGCAAAACTCCTATGAACTCTAGATTCACCATTTAGATAGTCTTCAAATTTATTTTCAATAAAGTCTATAATAGGCTGCCAACTGCAACAAACAGATACAAATCAATCAAAGAGAAATTTTTTAAAAAACATTAAAAGTATGCCTATTTTACATCAGCAACATATTTTTCTGACTTTTTCATTAAAAAAAAAAAAAAAAAAAACTTTCCAATAGCTCACTTTTGATTTTCTTTTTTAAAATAGTATTAAAAGATAAAAAATATGTACACTCTAAGCTCTTTAATACGACTCTCATTACAACAACAATTCTAATATAATAACAATATAACATATGACACATAAAATTCCATTTATTATTCCATAGAAGCCATAACTCACATTTATCATCCCATTTGAGATTCAAATGCAACACTCATTATGACGTTAAAACTAAACTGTTCATTGCAATATAACATCCAAAGTTTGAAAGGAATTATTTAATTATTTTTGATTATTTAATTATTTTTGAATGACTCCCTAAATTTTTAACCTAGGTAGTTGTGATTTATGGATAAAAGTTTGTGATATAAGGACTACTTCAAACTGATATTATTTATCTAAGTCCTGTATGCATTCCACACAATACATTCAAATTCAGTAAAAACTTCGTTTCAAAAGACACAAAGTTTTATAAGTCATACTTTCCTTGTTCGAAAATTTAGTTCACTCATTTTGTAAGATGCTAGTCCCTTTAGTTACTTGTTTTCCAAATCAAATATGTGGTCTTTGTAGTTATATTCCCATATTGATATTGACTTATCATTTTCAATGTATTTTTCACCTACAATGTATTACTTTTCTGCTCTGTTTTCTGTTAGAGGGTACTTTTATGCATATATTTTAATTATAAAAAACAAGTTTTATCATCATTATTAATTCTTCTGTAACTCACTTAATTTTTATTAAGGTAAAGCATTGCTTTGTTAAAATTAGTCTAATGTTTTAGCTATGAGTAAATCATTATGGTATTTTTGTGAACTCTTAATAAAATGACCTCATGTAGAATGGCCATTATCATAAGCTGGACAAGAGTTATCGAGCATCAACTACACTTATATTTAGTACAAAATATCAGTAATTGATTTATGCTAGTTTTTTTATTGTTATTTCTTATCTTTTAAATAACTTACGATCATATCCTTTTTATAAATTATTCCATCTTACTTTATAAATTAAAAATTTTTTCACAAAAAGAAATAAGTATTTAGGAGGTTATATGAAAGAAAATCAGGAAGTTTATAGATAAGTAAAGAAACTTTTACTATAATGATGACAGATTATACCTAATAAAGAATTGACAAAGAGTAATATTTCAAAAACAAAATAAAAACACACTCAGCTTGCATATATATTTAAAAATCTTTTTTAATGTGAAAAAATTAGAAGATAGATTTATTGATCATTTTCTATTTTATATTATATAATTTATGATAAAAATTTTTTTGAAGTAGTTAAAAGTAATTGATACTGCTTACCCAAAACTGAAATATTATATGAAGTTGCAAAAAGAATTTATTGCACGAAAGAGTGAAAAATTTTTTTTAAATAATTCAGTTTTAAATTTTTTCAACCTTCCCTATAGAAATAAAATTTTGATGATTTTTCTAGATTATACAGGTGAGTAAATGACCTGATAAAAAAAAAACAAATGAATTTAATAGGGAGAATGACAAATATTTGACAAAAATAATAAAAGAACAGCAAAATAAAAGGCACATTTATGGTCCACTATTTTCAACAAGGTAAAGAACAACACTTAATGCAGATTATTTGAATTTCTAGAATTTTTACATATTTTATTTTGGTTAAGAAAAACTATTTAAGAGAAACATACCAAAAAAATTGTTTCAGATATTTTTTACGAGTAATAAACTACAGCTATAATATATTTTCACAAAAAATGGCAATATCAAACCATCTCAAAAAGTTTTACTTTAGCAGGCATGAGTTACTTATTCGCGAGATTTTTCGCGATTTTCTAAACTTAAAAATTCTTAATAGTTTGCTTTATAATCCGGTGTATAAGAAAACCCCTATTTTTTGATTAATATAAATAGCAAATTTCTGCTATATCGGGTGCACAAGTCGACTGCTATCGATAAGTCTATTATTATTCCTATAGATTCTTCCTTCCGTAATATCCAATTTTTTTTAATTATTATCACGAAACAGTGTTAAATGCAATACAATGCATATTTGAGTAATCACAAAATGGGGAATAAAATTTAATTTATAGATTTATGGAATGCAAAAGATTTGAGTCTTAGCGGGAATGGCAGAAAATGCAGAAACTATTGAACTATTTTAATTAATTCAAAACAAGAGTCATTTTACTGTTGGGAAGAAGTAAATGAGAAATGAATGTTAGAGAGGTGGAAAAATGTATATATTTTACCGTTTTTGAGGAAATGAAATAAGGTTAAGGTTAATTTTTGATAACTTCTAAAACTGGAGCAGCAATATAAGGATAGCATTTAATGTTATTTTAGATTCTGACTATCTTTTAAATATATTTCCGTTTAAATAAAACTGTTCATTTTTTAAATCCTTCCTATTTCTTAATAAAATTTTTTTTTACAGTCTCGTGCTTTTTAAAGTCCCAATTGTAATCATCCAGAAAAAAAAAAGGGATCACAGTAGAAGATAAGTTATTTGAATAATTTAATTCTGTTTTATCGGTTTTTATACTATTTGAAGAGAATTTTTTTAATCGAAATTCAGGGAGGGGGGATTTAATCCATTCAATGTCAGTCGAGTGCAGGTAGTCAGACTAAATTTATCATTGAAAAGTGGTAACCATTAAACATAAATTTTCGTATTTAAGTAACCATTTTAATTTTCAAATTTTACAGTGAGTTATTTTTAATAAACAGTATTTTATTGTCATGGGAACACATATTTTCTGAAAAATTAGTTGACAGATAAATATGCATCTAGATACCACTTAATCTACTTTATTGACACAAGCTGTAGGAAAGAGTTTGTCACACAATATCACAGGATCCAGCAACGAACGTATTAATCTGTATTTTTTTTTATGCTTATAGAATCTTTCTGGTTCTCCATTATCTAGATTTAATATAATTCTAATTTAAGATCATATTGATGTAATTTTCAGGGGAATATATATATTTTTTCCAGTAGAAAAAAAAAACGTCTCAATACTTTCACTGAAACACAATTTGTTTTGCCAAATTTATAATTTTATCGAATTTGGTGAGATGGCGAATGCATAGCGTGGGCCCTGAGACATTAAATACAGTCAAAATTTCAAATTTGAAGGGGCGGATTGAAAGATCTCTAGAGATTGAAATTTCCGCTTACCAAATATCACATGTTATTAATAGCAGAATAATGAAAAATTAATGAACAGGAAAATAATAAAAATAGGTTAAAAAATACTCCATTTTTCATTTCAATAAATAATAAGTTCTAGAAAATATTATTAAAAAAATTCCATTATTAATTATTTAAGCTGTCATTAATTAATTAGCTTAAGAGAAGAGTATGATCAATGACACAATAGGTTTAAATGCATCAATTGGATTTTTTCAAAATAAATTCTTGAGAGGAAGAAGTTATAAAAATTTGTTAAAACAAGGCTACATGGAAAATTTGTAGAGAGTATTTTTCAAAGAGTAACAGAAAAATAAGTGATGTTTGATCGCATTATAATTAAAGTAATAAAAAAAATTGGAAGAGAAGAAATGAGGTAGAGGAAGGGAATAAGGAATTATTGAGTGAAAACATAAGACAGATGACTTCAGAGTAGAATTTTTAGGGGTGTTTACCAGTAAATCGTAGTACCAGGGAGTAAATAGTAAGAAATGAAAAAAACATTAAGCGTGTCTATTTTGTTCCTTTTTTAAAAGTAATTCTTTTTTCTAAATTAAAAAAACTTTTTTTTAGCACAAATTGTATATTTTTGCTAAATTAAAATAAGTATCAACTAATATGATTAATGTGGATAACAGATACTGCCCCAAGAAAGTGTGCGATAATGAGAGAAAGCCTTGTTTAAAGTTTTCACACAATTTACAATTTCAAGTAAAAGTATTACCATTCTGAATTATCAACATTGTCACCAAAACCAGGTGTATCAACAACAGTTAGATGCAAATTTACACCATTTTCTTTCAACAGTACTTTAGCTACTTCTACCTAAAATAAAAATGTCTTTTTAGAAAGAAACACATTAAATTTAAACACAGAAAATAACTATCTTTTAAAACTTCTTTCAAAAAAATTTTTTTTTTAACACTTGCGGTTGTAATGCTGTAGTAAGGTTTTTTCTTTTAGGACTGCATATTTACAAATAAAATTGTGCAACATTTGTTTTGAAAAAGTCTTTATGACAGTACTTAAAGAAACTCATATATTTCAAGAAGTTAAAAAAGTTTTTTTTAACATGCAATTAAAAGAAACGTTACTTTTACTATATCATTAAAATTTTCAATACTTTTTGATGGAACTCAGTATTTAATGCATCACATATATATCAATGGCATACAAAAAACTAAGTACCTAACATCAAAAATAAAAAAGCTCAATTTTAATGTCCATTATCACTTTTTTAAAATTTGATTAAAGGATTTGATTTGTGTTATAATATACCTTACTAATATTTAATTCATACTACAGTGATGGCAAGAGTTTGTCAATATGCATGTAGATGCATATTTCACACATGTCTAATAGCAGAATATTTATAAATCTCTTAACACAGTGAGGCAGAGATTATTATTGTAAAAATTCAGCTTTATCTAGGTGCGTAGCCAAATCTTTCAACAAAAAATAAGCACCTTTTAAGTACTTTTCAAGCACTCAAAAGATATTTAAAACGATTGGCGCTTTCACGCTATGGACCGACAGTAAGCCAAAACAGTTTGTGGTTGAATCAATTGTGAAAACGGTGAATAGAATAATGTAAAAAGCACGCTTTTGGCGAACGTGGCGAAAATTGACATGATAAAGAAAAAAAATCTAATTTTTGAAAAGGGAAAATTAAGCACTTTTTAAAAAACCTAATGAAAAAAGCACCTTTCAGGGCTTTTATAAAACGAAAATAGGCACCTTTAAGCACTTTTTAACAATGCTACACTCCATGTTTATATAACAAACATGTAGCAAAATGTGCGAACATAATATGCATATAAACTTCATTTTAAATTCAAGTTGAATTTTAGACAATGCAACCATGGGTGCCACCCAAAAAAAATTTCAAGACTGAAACTTATTTTTTGACCCATTAACTTGATATGCCATTAACACTTCCTCATTAATGTTTTGTCCAAGGTAATTTTTTAAAAAATAATTTAACTTTGCCTAGCATCTCCAGATATCCAGAATAAATACTAACTCAAGCAGAATTAGATTTTACAATACAAATTTTGTTTACACAAAGTCAGTCAATTCCGCTCTTTGATTGTAGAGAGACATCAGTAATTAATCATTTTGCATTCATTAGGAAAAACAACAATGTTATGAAAAAAATGTAACCTTTTCTTTTTAAATGCAGGGATGAGATTAGCCAAAAAGCAAAAAAGCTGAATTTCCACGATAGTAAATTTTACGCAAGCGCAACCCTTTAATAATAACAGTTTAAGGTAATAAATAATGTGTTGACATACAATTGTGTACTAATCTATGAATATGAATAACAATTATGGGTTTTGAAATCACATGAATATGAAAGTAGATATATGATATCACAATATCGTATTCAAATATTAATTCAATCAAATATTAATTCATTAAATAAATTAAATAATTTTAGTTTTATATGATTGTAAATTGTAATTATTTAATCAAAAATAACATATTTTAAAGATAACATCAGTGATAATTTCTAACTTATAGCTGTATATGAACAAAAAAATAGTCATCAGCGATAAAACTTTGGGTTGTCGTCAGCATAATATTAATAAGTTTGGGTTGTCATCAGCATAATATTAATAAGTCTGGGTTGTCATCAGCATAAAATTAATAAGTTTGGGTTGTCATCAGCATAAAATTATTTTCGGGTTGTCATCAGCATAATACTAAAAGTTTGGGTTGTCATCAGCATAAAATTAAGTTTGGGTTGTCATCAGCATAAAATTATTTTTGGGTTGTCATCAGCATAATACTAAAAGTTTGGGTTGTCATCAGCATAAAATTAAGTTTGGGCTGTGATCAGCATAAAAATTATTTTTGGGTTGTCATCAGCATAATATTAATAAGTTTGGGTTGTCATCAGCATAAAATTAATAAGTTTGGGTTGTCATCAGCATAATATTAATAAGTTTGGGTTGTCATCAGCATAATATTAATAAGTTTGGGTTGTCATCAGCATAAAATTAATAAGTTTGGGTTGTCATCAGCATAATATTAATAAGTTTGGGCTGTCATCAGCATAAAATTAATAAGTTTGGGTTGTCATCAGCATAAAATTATTTTTGGGTTGTCATCAGCATAATACTAAAAGTTTGGGTTGTCATCAGCATAAAATTAAGTTTGGGCTGTCATCAGCATAAAAAAGTTTTTTTGGGTTGTCATCAGCATAATATTAATAAGTCTGGGTTGTCATCAGCATAATATTAATAAGTCTGGGTGTTATAAAATTAATAAGTTTGGGTTGTCATCAGCATAATATTAATAAGTCTGGGTTGTCATCAGCATAATATTAAAAGTTTGGGTTGTCATCAGCATAATATTAAAAGTTTGGGTTGTCATCAGCATAATATTAATAAGTTTGGGTTGTCATTAGCATAAAATTAATAAGTTTGGGTTGTCATCAGCATAAAATTATTTTTGGGTTGTCATCAGGAATGTCTAATGGAATTGTTTTTTTAAATTTTATTATGTAAAATTTAAGCAAAAAGATAAAGGTCTTAATAACTTAAAAAGAATCTTAATAACTGTTTTACAATTATTATTGTGTACAATAATTAAATATAATCTATTATACTAATCTATTATATAATCTATTATACTAATCTATTATTACTACTAAAACGATTACATTGATGCTTAACATTTAGTGAAAAAAAAAATTACCAATTGAAAAAATAAAGCTGGAAATTATATTTTTCCTCAGTTCACATAAGAGACAATTATTACTTGAAAAACTACCTAGTTTAGCAAATTAAAACTACTGAGAATATACATTAACTAGCTGCCCTTACTGTGGGAGCAACAATGGCCAATCTAATATGGTGTCCCTGAAAGAGTGGCCAACAAATCTGCCCTTCAGGTGCTTGTATGACCTATGTCATTATCCAGGTGGGCATTGGAAAAAAAAATATTTCCTTTTATTTATTGCTAAGAATGTTTTTATGCTATTTTTTACTCAATTTTCGAATAATTTTTTTTAAATTAAAAATAACGATTTTACTTTTTTTTAAATTTAAAATATTAGGAAATTTTAATAATAATTATTTATTCTGTTTAATTTAAATACCTATGAAAGAAAAAGGATAAATTATAAAATAATTAACATTTGTGATAAAGTACATAGCATTTTAGAACAAAATAAGGATGTTTTACATACAATAAATTAAAATGCATGGCTGTTAGCATCACCCGAGAAATACAACGTGGAGGTCGCCATGCTGCATTTCTAATCGGGGTGTTTTGATTTTGTCAGTTCCCCTTGCCTACTGCCAATAGAACTTTCAATTAAATTTTTTTCCAAAAAACATTTTTTTCTGCAAAGCTCTAAGAAATTAACACTAAGCATTTAGAATTTCTTTGAAAACACAATTATAGATTTGGCATCTTGGAGCAATTACTGAAAGGCTGTCAAATGACTTAACTCTTGACAGGCCAACATAAAGTTGTCCATGACTAAAAACTTGACTACATCTTTAACAGTTATTATTGCACTTGATCTCTGCAATCTACGCCTTCCATAACATTCCTCAATACTTTCTTTCTATACAAAAATTGCTATTTTAGTTTGAAAAATTACATGACAATCAGCAACTGTTTAGATAATTGTTTCGTATTTGATAAGAATTTTGCATTTTATAGCATAAATAACAGCAATTATAAATAAAATTTTGATGATGAGTTAATTAACTCTTTTTCCCCCCAAATTTTTTTTTAATTAAATCCCTTTTTAAGTGATTGCTTTTGTTTGCTGTATCTTTTATGTTTGTTATATTTAGTCGTTAGTCCATCTTCAAACATCTTGTGACAAATCCTTTTTTTTTCTTCTTTGCAAGCACAGAATGTAAGTTTTGAATATATTCCCTTCCAGCTTCTCTGATGTTGTAACACTTACATATACGAATAATCGTCGTTAGAAAAACAGTCACCTTTATAGTAACTAATTTAAAAAAAATTTACTTCTTACAAGAATCGCGATAGTTGATCTTAAAATTGCGTGAATATAAATAACAATTATGGATTTTGAAATCACATGAATATAAAACTAGATATACGATTTTGAAAATGAGAAAATACAAACTGGGATATAGAATTTTTAAAACGCGTAAATACAAATCACGATTCATAATTTTTAGATTGCGTAAATACGAATCATGATGAGTAATTTTTAGATTGCATAAATAAGAATTATGATGCATAGCTTTTAGAATGCGTGAATGCGAATCTCAATGCCTTATTTTAAAATCACGTATAAATACGAAAATCAATGTTTGATATTATAAACCGCATGAGCAAATCAACACATTGAATTTTAAACTTGCGTCAATACGAATCGCTACATAGGTTTTTAAAAAGACGTAAATACGAATCACAATATCGGATTTTTAAATCTCGTAAATAAATCGCAACACGCAAATATGAAAAGATATGTTTGATATTAAAATCGTGTGAATAAGAATCGAGATATTAGCAGATTCCAGGCTTGGGACCTCTGAAAGGCTTGTCAGAAGCAGCGTCGTTTGAACTACGAAAATCGGATCCATCTGGAGGGCGGGTAAAAAATTCGGAAAATCTTATCTGCTGCGTGTAAAGGGGAGAAAATAGGTAAAATAAGTAAAAATGAGAAAGGATTGGTAGCTATGTAGTTTGAATTTTCTGTTCCTTTTTGAAAATCGGTGAATTTTCTGAAAAAGCAGAATACTAATTTTAAAAAATGAAATTTTTAGAAAATCTGAATTTTTGATAAAAAAGCTGAAATTTAAGAGATAAAAGTGAAAAAAAGCGGAAATCCGCTAAAAAACGGAAAAATCTCATCCCTGTAAATGGAAAAAATTTAATTCTTTTTAAAACTCAAATTAAAAAAAAATGGAAACACATATTAATTGTAGGATGAAATTCAATCAACTGAAACTTTTTGCAAGACTGACTTCAGTCCTCAGGACTGAAGAGTGGCATCCATGAATGCGGTTAACGAATTGGAAAAAACATCTCGAGTAGTTAAACCTGCTATTGAGCTTTCTAATTTTTATTCAAAACAAGTTTGGAGAAATTACCCCTATTTATTTGCTTTTTTGGAAGTCAAGGATGGAAAGTTAGAAAGCATTAGAAAAAGCCACCTCTTAAGAAATAGTTTTTTTCCAACACAAGTGGAAGAAACTCTTTTTCAAAAAGAAATATTAAATACTTAAACAGTTTACAATTTCAGTTTAGTTTAAATATTAATTTTCAAGCTATCTTTTTATAATTTTTAAATAAATGTAGACTTAAAGCAGAAAAAAGTAACTTATGCAATTTTTTAAAAAATGTATTTCTTAAAAAATTTAATTAAATAGCTGTTTAACATAGATATTTCTTGGGAAAATCATTCTGACGTAAACATCAAAAAAATTACAGATTTATGCTTATTTAAAATAATACTGAATCCCATCAGCAATTAAACTCAAAATTGTAAAAATAAAAAAAATGTCTTTTTTAATTTCTTTGCAATCTATCTGGAAAATTTTTATATAAATAGAAAATTTTAATTACACAAAATATTTTTATTAAAAAAACTAAGCTTGGTTATTTAAAAAAAAATTCATTTGGTTTAAACCAGCAAACTCTGCAAAAAATTTTCCATTTTGTCCAGTTTCTTTTAGTGTTCTGAAAGAAATAGGTTTCTTCTAGACAAAACGCCAATACTGTTAAACATAGATATTTTTGTGGAAAATCATTTCTATGTAAACATTCAAAAAATTACAGATTTAAGTTTATTTGAAATAATAGTGATTAGATATTAAACTCAAAATTGTAAAAAAAAATGTAAGAAAATTTCATTCCATAAAATATTTTTATATAAAAAAACCTAGTTTAAACCAGCCAACCCTGATTGACTCACTGTGAGCAAAAAGAAAGTCTTTACACTTATTCGAAATTAAAATGATCTAGTGTTAGTATTTTATGCATGACATGTAAAACATCCAATATAATCCATAGTAAATATTAAGAAAAATTAAATCAGAGGTGCATATTTACAAACTGTTACTAATTTTACAAATTACAAAAGATAATGAATAAAAAAATGTGAGTACTTGAACAGTTTTCTTTGGCCGCAAAGAAGGTCCAGGATATTCATTGGAATATATATCTGTCAGGAACATGGAATTAAGTAATGTGGATTTTCCTAAGCCCGCTTCACCTAAAAACATTAAAAAATTTACATGCGGATACAAACATTAGGAAAAAGTCTTGTTCTTTCTTTTACTTACACAATTTAACTTATTTTTTTACAGATTTATCAACAAGTTGACTATAGATCCATCTAAATTACAAAATAAATAAATGAAATAGTTAAATGAGTATATGTATTTAAAAACACTTAACCAGTGGTCGGAAGTAGTGCACTACAAGTAGTAAAACCACTGCAGTCGCTACTTTTTTTGTAGTTTGCAGTGTAGTGTGCTACTTTTTTTAAAAAAATAGTGTAGTGAGGAGTGCAATACAAAAAAAGTAGTTTGTAGTGATTCCTGGTAACTACTTTTAATGTTAGTTTAGAATAGTAACACGGCTCTAACGCAACAAATTTTTCAAATTTGATGTATCTTCGAGGGACCTTCATAAAATAATAATTAATAATATAAATAAATACGTTTTGGATTAGTTGTAAAGTACCCAACTTAATAACAACTTAAGCTTATTTCTTCTAATATCTACTTTTTTATGATTTCGTTCATAAAAAGGGCAGAAAAACACAAATCTGAAAAAATTAACAAGCTTGAAACGAGATTCACATTTAGAATAGTAAAACGCAGAATTTTTTCTATTATAAAATGATTGTATTAAAGTATAGTACAATGCAAGCGCATAGTATCATGCTTTATGTCGCGCATCAAATGGGTTAAAATTTGATGAGGACAGCAATTGATATCCTCCTTCTCTCCATTTTTTCCTCTATCAAGAGGCAAAGAAATTCATAAGAAACAAAGTAAGTTGTTCTTCCCTACAATTTTTATAGGCAAATCTACTGTGAACAATTGGAAGAGCCGCTCTTCTAAAAACGTTTAAAAAGAATTCTGAAAAACTCCATGTTAAGGACTCAGTTCAAGACAGCGGTTGGAACGCTCAGAAGGAGGGGATGACAATCGATGTCATGATTTACCCTGTCTATTCCAGCTAGGAGACTCGAGTAAAGTGGGCTATGGGGTAGCCACAAAGAATGATGCTCCTTAACGGAAGTAGATGTCTTTTACAGTTGGCGACTTCTTAAAAACTTTACAGCAGCTCATCAAGAAAATCAAACCAGCTCTAGGATTATCCTTGAAAGTAAATAAAAAAAAATAGAGAATGATTCTGGAGTTACATATGTCTAATTATTTTTTCTCCAAACCTCAAAAAGATATCTTTAAACTATTTTTAAAATACTAAACTAGCAAGATGCGATACGTAATAGGCATTTTTGAGATTCGTTATTAACTACGGCTCATCTGCACTAAAAGCTATAAAATTGAAATATAAAAAATATGGGGAAGAATTTTGGCTTAATTATACATACGTCATAAAATAACTTTCTAAAGATATTTTTCTTAAGTTTTGAAATGATTTTTTTCCATTTGGAACAAAGTTGGTCTGATTTTTCCTGAAACCATGTGAAAAACAGACCCTTATAAGATGTTTCTTTTGTTCAAAACGTTTTCAAATCCTGTAATTGCACAGGCTTAATATATATATATTTTTTATTTTTTACTTTTTGAGTTTGAAAGAAACCAGTTTTAAATCAAAAATGAACTTCTTTTGATAGGCTTAACTATCAGGGTAATGGATAAAACTCATTTCACTTAAGTTTCCATAATTTTGGAATTGTCAGACAAAAGAGTAATAACTTTTTAAAAAAATGTATGTTTTAAACGTGATTGCAGTTGACCTGCATTAACGATGGCTTTTATGCTCTCATAAATTATAAAAATAAAAGGAAAAAAAAAGAAGCAGCAGAACTTACCAACTATCATAAGCGTGAAATCAAAACCTTTCTTGACCGCTTTCCGATATATTTGATTTGGCAAGTTTGCGAATCCCACATACCCGTCCATTTCTTTCCTGGATATTTCTTTAGCATAGGTGAGCTGCTCTTTGTTGTTTCCATTACAGACTGGCGGTGCAGGAGTGAAGTTGTTCACAAAACTTGCAGGAACATTTGGCACAACAGCAGGTGTATCTCGAAAGAACATTTCTCTTTTCTGAGAAAGCTGCAGAGGAAACATAACTCATATAAGTAATTCCACACTGACATTTTTTAGAACTTCTAAGTCTTTTACCTGTTAATTCTACAGATGTTTCCTTTTAGTAATTGGGATAATTTTTCAGAATAGTTACTTATTAAATTTATTTTACGTCACATGAGTTTTTTCCGAGCAATTAAATAACCTTCAATACATTTATTTATATACCGAATAAGAAAACAAATCGTTAATGTATTCATCCAATTTTAACTTCCAAACAAATAAGTTCATTCGAATGCTTACAGTTTGTCCTTACACCAAAAAGAAGTTATTACAAACAAGGACACAAATTATAAAAAGAAATGCTATTGAAAAAAAGAAATAGGAGCTCTTTTCTAGTTGGCAGAAGCTCATCACAAATAAAGGAGATGGAATTAAAATCTATAGATATTAGAGAAAAACCAATAGATTATAATTGCATCTAGAGTTTAATGGCACAAGGGCAGAAATAAGCTATAATATATCAACACATACACAACAGGAAAACTAAGTATGACACAGATAGTGGAGGGGGAGAAAAAGGAAAGATCATTATGGTACAGTATTTCAGTGTGTACTACACTTAATTTTATTTCATAACTGTCATTGTACAGCCGATCCCGATTTCGGGTTTGGATTTTGAATCCAATCCGGAAGACAAGAGAACTCCTAGATCAAGCATTGGGAGAAATTCGCCTTTTTGGAGGACTTTTTGATGGAACTAACTCGCATTTGTGTTACATGGAGAGGAAAACCATGAAAACCTCCCACGATTAGTTGGGTGGCATGAGGACTCTAAATCATGATCCTCCTACCACTGGGGATCTTTTTACGTCTGCAGTGTGGTCAGTGCGAGCCAGGAGCTGAATTCGTATCGATCAGTCATCGCTGAGATTCGAACCCAGTTCACCTCATTGGAAGGCAACCGCTATATCCCCTGAGCCACAAGGTTCAATGCATAACCATGTATGGATTGTCTAAATGAAAAGTGGACACCGAAAAGAGATAAATATGGCAGTAGGTGGTGTGCACAGCAGTGAAAGCTAAAGGTAGACATGGGTGCGACCAGATTTGTTCGAACTTTTGCTGCATTTATTAGAATAAATATCTTTCTTTTCTGTCATAATTGGCGATTCCGTACAAATATGACTGAATAACTTAGTATCACTAGATTTTATTGCTGAAATTCTTTTTTCTGGCAACCTTTTTCATTTTCTACCAATACTTTTTTTAGATGAAAAAGTGTCTACATATGATGCTTCTTCCTGCCACTCTGGTAGTGCTATTTCTTCTTTCACAAAACTAACCTGTTTGACTTAACAACCATCCTTTTCTCATTGTAACTTTTTCTTGTATGACTTGACATCTATAAACTTTAATCAACCTTTATAAGAAACTCCAACGACCCATTCGTCTTTTGGTACTAAACTTTCGATTTCTGTGTTTTGTACACAAGGACTAACTCACAACATCATATCTTTTTCGACTCTTACTATTTCGTTTTGTTCCTTTTGATCTTCTACTTTAGTTTTTGGTTCCATTTGTTCTGGTACTGCGTGACTATTATTCTTTTTGGAACCCAACTGGCTATTTTCAGAACATCCCTTGGTATCATTTCCAGACTTGGTGCCACTTAGTTTACTAATGTTAAGCCAACTTGACTCGATGTCCTTCGAAATTACTGGAGTTTCAACTTACAAATTCGGTACTACTTGGAAAATATTTGGTGATGTATTTTTATGATTGGATTGATGATTACTAAATTTCCGATTTTTATCGTAATTATCTTTTCTATGACCCAAATCTCGACGTCTACAGAGTTATATAAGTTAGAATTAGAAGTTTATAAGTTATGTGTCTTATCCCATCTCATCCATGTTCAGATTTAAAATTCTTCCCAATACTAGGCGAATTCTATTCCTCATTAAAATTTTCTAACTGGAGAATGCTAATACTAAAAATTAAGAATGAGATTTTCTTAAAAATAATCACATTCATCGTCAAAAATTTCAAGCATATTAAAAGGAATTAGTTGCAAAGCACACCAAGTCCGAAGATTAAATTTCACCCTAAATTTTTCAGCTTTCAGTTCAAATTACCGTCTAATACCACACTTTTTGGCATCAATTTTAAACGGGTTCGGTTCATTTAATCGACAAGCCGTTTCATCGACACCACTTCCTCTACAGATCACTTTATCGACAGGGTCATTTCGTCGAGAAGGTCATTACGTCATCTGCATTCCTTCGTAATTTAGAAAACTTTCGCCCGAAACAAGCTTTGTGGCCCATGTCAGAATCGTCACCAATTGTCAGAAAAGTATTATTTTTATCCACTGGCAAAATGGGTATTGGTTTGGATACAGAATCTAATAAAAAAATGAAACAAATTTACAAAATTAGAAAAAGACAAAATAAGTAAGTAACGTTTAAAATAATAAATCAAAATCGAAAAGCGCTTAAAGCAGCTAAATCCAAAATTTTTTTCATTTAATTTATAAAGTCAGAAAAAAACAACTCTAGCAAAAACAACAAAAATTATAAAAATTTAAATTTTTATAATTTTTGTTGTTTTCTGCTAGAATTGTTTTTTTTCTGACTTTATAAATAAAAATCGAATTTAATAACACATTTAAAAAATAAGAAGCATTATTCACATATGAAATAATTTTTTAGGATTGTGATTTCATGAATGTTTTCTTTTCTTTCGTATTTACAGTTTAAACAAACCAAGAGCTCACAAAGAAATCGAGATTCTAAAAAAATAACGTAATATAGTTAAATAAATAAAATAAAATAATGTACCCAGGTTCTAATCTATGGATTAATGACCAGTCACTGACATGTTAACAACATTGAATGGTAAAATAATTATAAAGACCAACTGCTCTGCAAAAAATTAAATATTTTGTAAATTTTTCTTTTTATTTATTAGTAAATTGCATCACTTGTTTCACATTTACACCAATTCAATATTTCGTCCATACTTTCTTACCTATTCCGTTTCTTTTCTTCAACCCTATTAATAAAACGACCAGTGGACGAAATGATTTGCCCAAGAGAGTGACCGAATCGACAAAATTCGATTGAAGTAGACGAAATGAAATTTTGACTAAACTACCCTGTAGACAAAGTGACTCATAACGCTTCGTAATGATCTGAGGGTAATCTTTGCTCATATATGAGCATTGTTTTATTACAATTTAAGTGTAAAAAAAAAATTATACATGATCAAGTCTTCGTTAAACGCTTCCCAAATAACTGTCAATTTATTGAAAGAAAAGAATTAAAAATACAATTTTCAGCTCGAAAACTATTTCGGTATCCAATAATGTCGAATTGAATGCTTCGTTGATTAAAAAAATCAATGTATTTTTACCCCCTGTTTATCTTTTCCTTTACTTGCTTTAAGAATCATTCAAAATAGTTACTGCAATTGCCTTTGTCATACTAATCTATGAAAATATGATACAAAAATTAAATCTAAACTATCAAACTCTGATATAAATGTTTATACACCTTGAACCTTGTTTATACACCCAATCCTTGAACACCAAATGTACAAGGATTTCATTTCTGCAACGTGATGTATAGCAAAAGGAGTAGGCAATTTAAAAAAAAAAAACGCACCTTCTTCGGCAAATGCAACATAGAATTTTAATTTCGCTCTAGACTAAATTTCGACAGGTAAAAATGGACTAAATTACGAAGAATAATAAGTTTCGTAACGAGCAATCTAAAAATAGTTTCAAAATTACGCTTGGCGACGAAACGACGCACCTTCTTCGGCAAATGCAACATAGAATTTTAATTTCGCTCTAGACTAAATTTCGACAGGTAAAAATGGACTAAATTACGAAGAATAATAAGTTTCGTAACGAGCAATCTAAAAATAGTTTCAAAATTACGCTTGGCGACGAAACGACGCACCTTCTTCGGCAAATGCAACATAGAATTTTAATTTCGCTCTAGACTAAATTTCGACAGGTAAAAATGGACTAAATTACGAAGAATAATAAGTTTCGTAACGAGCAATCTAAAAATAGTTTCAAAATTACGCTTGGCGACGAAACGACGCACCTTCTTCGGCAAATGCAACATAGAATTTTAATTTCGCTCTAGATTAAATTTCGACACGTAAAAATGGACTAAATTACGAAGAATAATAAGTTTCGTAACGAGCAATCTAAAAATAGTTTCAAAATTACGCTTGGCGACGAAACGACGCACCTTCTTCGGCAAATGCAACATAGAATTTTGATTTCGCTCTAGACTAAATTTCGACACGTAAAAATGGACTAAATTACGAAGAATAATAAGTTTCGTAACGAGCAATCTAAAAATAGTTTCAAAATTACGCTTGGCGACGAAACGACCCTGTCGACGAAATGATCTGTCGATGAAGAGTGACTATCGCCAAAATGAACGCGACCCATTCTGGAATTGAATGAAATTTAAAATTTTTTTTGAATTTCATTCAATTCCAGAATTTTCTCCGTTTTATAAAGCGTGTGGCGATAAAAGATATAAAACTTGCCCCAATATTGACAAAAAACGCATAATTCAAACTAACGATAGTTGTAAACCTGTTTGTAAAATTAAGAATGTTATTTATATGTTAACCTGTGGTTTTTGTAATTTGAAATATGCTGGACAAGCTAGTAACTTTCTTATATTAGAATTAATCAACATCATTCAGACATAAACAGTAGTAAAATTATCAATAACCTAGAATTGAATCGTTAATATAAAATTTTATCAGTATTAAAATTAATATTTTAGATATAAGTAGAATATATCGATTTAAGACTACAAAAAGAAAATTGTCGCCTGCTTTTATACAAAGCAGTTTTGCTATATGCAGGACCCGCACTAAGGATTTAAAATTATTAACCAGTAAATTAGCCAAATATCAAAATTATTCGCCAATTTTCGAAAGTCTTCGCCAAATGCAATAATTTTTTACGATTAATTTTTTCCCCATAGAAAACTATTTTATGGTAGTTTGTTTCAAGCTTATATTATTTGGACCCAATTCTAATTGGTCACGTGGCGCATTTACCGAAAATTACTGTAATCGAATAAAAAATACTGATTTGTTTAGAAAAATTCATTTTGACGTAATTTTGATGATCAAGTTAAATATATTTTTTCTTTGCAGTAGAAAAAATCATTCGGCAAAACTTTCGTCAAAACACAATTTTATTCGCCAAATTTATGATTTCATCGCATTTGGCGAGGCGGCGAATACTTATCGCGGGCCCTGTATATGGGCTAGGCCAGTGGTCGGCAAACTTATTAGCCAAATATGAACATAACAATTTTTAAAAAAAATTGGGAGCCAAATCTGTTTGTTTAGTAAAATTTTATTACACTAAATAAGTAGTACACTAAATAAAACTAAATTTCATACTTAATAAATATTTATTAATGCGAACAATGTGCTTGCATCTCCTTGGAAAGTTTGAGTAAGTCAGGTTTGTATGTTGTTGTTTTAAATTTCAGGCATGATTCCAAGTTCTCATCAATAAGACGACTTCTCAGTTTACTCTTGATAACGTTCATGTTTGAAAAAGATTGTTCGCATAGATATGTAGAACCGAAAAGGGAAAGAACAGCAAATGCGAGCCTTTTCAGCTGATCGTCAGGAATACTATTCCAAATGATCATGTCGTCCGTCTCCAGGTCATTCAAAGCAGACCACTTGTGTTGTGAACTAAGATCAAATTTTTTCTTCTCCAATATTTTCAATTCAACACAAAAACGTTCGAATTTAGAGCGCCATATCTCCTTGTTTTTTAAATCCAGCAACTGTATTTCAAAGCTACCCATGTCAATTTTAAAAAGGAGAAAATTTCAACTCGGTTATCGTAGCCTTAAGAGGATTTTTGACAAATGCTAAAGTTGCTCTGCGGTTTTTAAATTCCTGAAACTTGCTGAGAAATGCTTCCCTCATATTTAAAATTATTGTTTTAAAATGGTGTTTATCAATAGAGGAATTATTTTCTTGGCGATGCTTCAGCAGACTCGGAAAGTGAAACAATGTTTCCCTTTCAAAGTCCTGAGCAAAAATGGATAATTTGTTTTCGAATGTTATTACTTCGTCTAACATCGAAAAAATTAAATTTCCTTTCCCTTGCAGTTTATGATTAAGCTGATTTAGATGAGACGTAACGTCTACCATGAAATAAAAGTTTTGGATCCACTGATCGTTTGTTAGTTCTGGATAGTGAACGCCCTTCTCAATGAGAAATGCTTTAATTTCCGGAAAAAGGGAAGCGAAACGTTTTAAAACGTTCCCTCTTGATAACCAACGTACTTTGTTATGAAGCAGAAGATCAGCGCCTCACTCTCCACTTCAAATAAAAATTCTTTGAATTGGCGATGATTAAGAGCTTTAGCTAAAATGGAGATGATAATGGTAATCACTAATTCTATAACTTAACAAATTTCATCCGGAAATGTTTGCCCACAAAGCGCTTCTTGGTGAATCATACAATGGTAAACAAGTATCTCGTGATTAATTTTTTCTTTCAAAATAGCAACAGACCCTTTTCTTACGCCGATCATACTTTTGGCCCCATCTGTTTCCGTTTACAAAAACTAATAAAGTTAAACTCGATGTTCGTTACGTATTTTCACAACAATATGAAATTTTAATTACATATCTATCTTTTAACTTAAACAAAAAATTATACATGTTCTCGATTTATAGAGGAATTTTAATTTATCAAAATAAGATGTAATTTTGTTCTTACCAAGTTTTTTTTTTCTTAATGAAAATATTATCGCACCTTCCGTGGATATTTGTGCCAGAGCCGCACTTAAGGAGCCAAAGAGCCACATGCGGCTATGGAGCCGCACTTTGCCGACCACTGGGCTAGGCTAAACGATACCTTCCAACATATACAGATTGAATCCTCAACGTACTCACTTTTTCAAATTAAAGATAAGAGTACAAAAGCGGGGATCAGGAAGTAATAAAAACTCTCTTAATAGTGACAAATTAAATGAAAATTTTATTTCTAATATGGAAAAAAATTTTTATAAACATTATAATATTGAACCTATGAGAATTTATTTTCTCCCTTAAAGTTAATGATATAAATAAGTTTCAAGATTTTATTATTAACTATTCTTTTATTAATTTACACTTCGAAATTCTTTGTTCCGATCTTGTAAAAACTAAAATGAGTAAAATTTCACCAATAAAGAGAAAAATTTAGATAATTTATATTTTGTTATTAACTTTCAAAACCCTATTTTCGATAAGTCTAAATTACATAATATTTTTTAAAAGTTCGTTTCCGTTCACAGATTTTAACATAATTAAAAGCTTTAAATATAATCTCTTGGTAAAACTATATTTAATTATAATGATATTTGCAAAAATTTAGGAAAAATTAATATATCTGATTATGAATGTCACTGTTAAAAAGAGAAATATTTTGAATTTGTTGATAATCATTATAAACATATTATTACTGGCAATTTAAATAGTATAGAAAACTTAGAACTAAGAAATTTAATGTTAAAAGGACCAAAATTTAGACAAATTAATAAAGTTCTAAAATATTTTCCAAACGATCCTAATAATTTCTGTTTAAAGATATCAAATAGATTCTCTTTATCTTTAGGGAAGTTAATAGAATGGAAATTGGCTGCTTATTATTATTTTAAAAGCAATTATAAAGATTATAAAGCAATTATAAAGTTTTCAATTATAAAGAAAATTAAATTTAAAACAGTAACAATTCAACAAATTTTTCTAACATTGATTGATCAATTAAGCAACTACAAAAGAATTTCCTAATTATCCCCGTAGAGAAAGTTAACAATAATTATGCAATCTTCTGTAAAAAATTCGATATTGAACTTTTAAATAAAGAATTAAAAAATAGAAAAAAATTTAAGCTTAGTAATTTAAACAATAATATTATCATTAAAATTCTTTGTAGCTTTCCATAAGAGGTTGAAAATTAAAATTAATAACATACAATTCCTATACTTAATCATTAGTTCAAAAATTTAAAAAATTCCTATTAAATTTAGAACAATCGCCTGTGGGTCTAATACTTACCTAACTAAACCTGTCATCATTTTCTCTATCTACTTAAATAAAATTATTAACAATATTATTAAAGAAGGTTCGTTAGTTAAATAATAATAATAAATAAATAAATAAAAACTTTAAAAAAAGTAGAAAACAAATTATGAACCCCTTGTTTTTGTTAAGATGCAGTCAGTGTTTTCATCATAGAAAAAAAGTGGGTGAGAATTTCTCACCCTTTCTCAAAAACAGGGTGAGATTTCAAAAAGTTAAGTGAGATTTCTCAAAACTAAAAAAACACAAAAACTCTTGAAAAAAAATCATTTCTTTAATTATAATACATTTTTAACATCTTCTATTTTTTAAAGCATTGAATATTTTTGCTGCATCATTGGTGCAGAAGATTTTGCCTTTACAAGGTATTTGTCCATCTTACATAAGTGCATAAAAAATTTGAACGTCTTACATGAAGAAACCTTACCTACGGTAAACACGTGGTTGCAGAGAAATGTGTTCTGAAAGGTGTTCCGTGGTTGTGATCTGTTGTTCGAAAAGGTTCTAAACAATACTGGTAATTAGAGAAGCTAGATAATGGGGCAGATGTTGAAAATAATGAAAGATCCAGGAAGAAAAGTGAAACGGATTTTATTCTGCTGTGTTTTTTTTTATTCGAAGCTTTTTCCAAAATGCGAGAAATTCGCGAATTTAGAAATTGATTTATAGAATGCGCGAATTTCTCGCGGTAATAATTTTTTAATGCGAGAAAAGAAAAAAATATGCGAGATTCTCGCGTTCTCGCGCTGTAGTGAAAACTGCAGTTCATTTACTAAAGTGAATTTTCATAAGAAATGAAATAAGAATTGAAGATTTCACTTAAGTTGCTTAGCTCACAAAGGTATTCTAGTTTCATTTGCAACGCATTCGGCAAAGTAGATGAATATAATTTTCCAAACATAAGAATGTCTGACAAAAGTTTTCAAATAATGAAAACTTTTGGTAGGAATCTCTCATTGATCTCTCATTCCGGTTAAAAGCCAAAGTTTTTTTTCAATTAGTAGTAAATTTCATGACTTAACATTTGAAATAAAATTATATTGACTATCAAGTCATTCAAATAATTCAATATATTCCTGATAGTTGAGAAATTTTAAATGCGGATGAAATGTTGAACACATTTGCTAACTTAATTGCTACTTTTTGAAAAACTTTATTGGGTATAAAAATATGTGGATGAAAATAAAAGATGAAACATGTTTTTAAAGCTTGATAGCAAGTCTTGAACTCTCAATCGCATCCAAGACTTGAGAATGGGTGCCTTTTTCTACGACTGCTTGGAACAGGTTTATTTCCATCTGCAAATTTTTGTAGTCAATGAAGATTTTTTAATAAGTAATATCTTACCGCTTCAGTTTTTTGGGATTATTTATTTGACTACTACTGAAAATAAAGTAAAGAGCAAAAAATTACGGTGTTTAGTTCTGTGTAACAAAACTTATTTTACACACAATTATAAAACTTGCTTATTCAAATATACTTCCATGCAAAATAAAAACTTTACTACTTCTTAACTGTAAAGAAATCTCGCTACCTTTAATTAGTAAATATAATAATTTTCGAAACTTGGACAAAATAAAGTCAAATAGTTTTTGAGTAAACATATCTTCAAACAAAGTTTACATTTTTCCCCGACTGTCACCGCATGTTATTAAAAAGTACTTAATTTAAAATTATGCATAAAATTGTCGACTTTAAACTTTTTCGTTAAATTAACTATTGAAGTTAATAAAAAATATACGCCAAATTAATTCTTGGTAAATGAGTTTATAACTTGTAAGCAAATATTTTTTGTTTTATTGATAACACAGAAAGAGTTATGTTGTTTTCAACCATGTATCGTAGTTTGGGGCTACCTATTTTGAGGTTCATGATTAGAATCCTAAACAGAGGGGGGGGGGGGGGAGGTATAGTTATTCAACAAAAAGTGCCGAATTTCGTATTATGAAATATCGTTGGCACAAATTCATGAGCACATTTAAAATGTATCTCGCGAAACATTGAGTACGTGAAAATCCGATAATTAGATCTAAAGTAATTTGGAGGTATTCCGTAATTCTTTATTTTGCTCACACCACAATCAGTTATGATGTAATCGACCTAACGTTTTAGAAATATATGCGAAACTGTAAAACCATCATTCATTAAGGCAAACTGAGAATGTCGTCTTATCATTTTCAATCTACAAATAATGGCTCATTATAAACTTTACATATTATTAAAAAAATTCTTACGACTATATCGGAAAATAAATAATTAAAGAAAAATGAACAAATTTTAAATCAAAATTGAAACTAATTTCCATTCTCATAAAACCTTCAAATAATTGTTTAAGTTTGCGGATAAAGAAAAACATCTAGAAAAAAGTTATAACTCTGAAAGACCCCGAGATTGTTTCCAGAAAACAGATGAAAAACTTTAAATGGTTTTATCGATAGAGTAACTTATTATATTTTAAAATAGACTAATAAATAAATAAAATAAGAGACTAAAAGAGAAAAAGAGGAGACTTTAAATTTTTAAAATTTTACGCTAGCTGTATGTAATATAATTTGCTGGTGATAATCATATTTCAATTATACCCATTTAATTGCATGTTTATTTGAATTCTTTAAGAGCTTTGAAAACATTAAAATTCGTAGCTATTGTATACCACCTTTGAAGATTTTCGCTAACAATTTTTTTTTTAAACCGTGATATTTTTTTCAGTGATTAGTTTGTAATAATTAAATAATTTTTGCATAATTAAATAATAATAAATAACTAATCCTCTCTCTCTCTCTATATATATATATATTAATCGTGATAGATCGTCAGTTAGAATTTACGCTATAGTGATATAACATACTATTTTGTTTAATTTAAAAACGCAGAAAGTCAGGTTTGATTAAAAAAAAATAAACATTAAACAGAAATCTAAAATCGATCTTTAATAAATAATCGATCGAAATAAACTTAAAAACACTTTTTAACGTTTTTTTTTAAGTTAAAATAATATAGATAAATTAATAGCCAATTTAAAAAAAATAATTAAAACATTTATTGGTTTATAGATAGTTAATTTTTATAAAAAAAACAAACTTGGAAGTAGTATTTAAAAAACATTGTAGTATTATTTAATTCATTCATTATTATTTATTTAAATGCAAATTTATCATTTCTTTCCACATTGAGTAATTGCATTCTTTCTTCTTCTTGCCCGACGTCAAACGCTTGAATACAGAGCAAAAAAAAAAAAAAAAGCAGAAAAAAAAATTACTCTAGTGAATGTAAGTTAACAAGAATAACTTTTACTCTAGTGATCAGATTGTCACCCTTTTAAACTATTCATTTAAGATTGAATCCCAGAACACAAAAGATCCAATCACTAGATCAAAAGTTATTCAGACTGTTTTAATTACTTATGTATTTTTGAGCACTGTACTGTATTTTATGCACGTAAAAACGAAGCGAAAATCGAAACGTCAATGAACTGCAATAATATATATAAGTCAAATACCTGGCCACATAGAGGGACTTACGGAATATGTATACTCGACAGGATTGTCCTCAAACTGTGCAACAACAGGTAAGCAAGAATTATTGTCGTAGATCTTCTGTCGTTGCACCAATCTTTCGATGCTGGCAAATCTGTAGGGCAGGGTAGATTCTACCGGAGGACCGATTGGGCTACTGGGTGCAGTGGTTGCGGAATATGGTTTGAAGACAGCATCTTGGGAGCCCCCAGACAGCAATTTTATGGTCTTGGAAACATCCTCCTTTGGAAGATAGACGATAGTTCGTACTGTGGTACGACCTGTGGGTCGCGGAACCAGAACTTGTTCACCCATTTGATACAACTCCTATAATTTCGGTACTAATAATAACTCAAAGAAAGATTACAAATACGAACTTGATTTCCTCAAATGGTTTAATTCTTGCAAACACTCACTAACTGTAAGGAGTGCCGTGGACGAGTAATTCCCTAGGCGATGACAAAAAAATTAAGTCACCCTATAGAGTTGGGCGTGCCCCAAATCGTAAAAGACTTAGTGATGGAATGACACGACCGAATAAAGAAGGTGTCGTCTTCATAGGTGATCGAATGACATGTTTTATGAAAGTAGTATCGTTTTACAACAAGAAAACAGCGCCAAATAAGAAAGCAGCCAAATCATTCGATCGATCGATACTGTTTCTTCACTTGCTTGCACACAAGGTTTTTTTCCTCCACATATTTATACATCAATGACGCGCTTCATTTTGTACAACAAAAGGAAAACATTAATCAGTCAGAAAAACAATTGGGATTTAAAATATATTACACGTGAATCTTAACTAAAATAATCAATTATCTCGCTTTTACCCTTTGAGATCGTTTTAAGTTTAACAGGGTGCCCACTAACACGGAAAAAAAAAATTCTCCAACTTTTCTTGACTGAATTTAGCGTATTTCCTTCATTTTTACAACTGGCTGTATAATTTTTATCAATCTAGTTTTATTCCTGTGCATAAAATTTACTTAGAGGGCCACGTAATTTAAAAAATAAAGTATTATTTTAGTTTTTTTTTCTCCGGTAGTATACGATTTTTAGCTAATTCAAACATTCCCCCTGACTTTTTTAATTCCTCGATTGATGCAATTCACGGTACTGTGGTTTATTCACAGTAGTCATAACTTAGTAAATGTATGAAATATGCAGGATAATGATTATTTTTTAAGACTGAGTTCATATACTAAAGTGTTTTCTGGGAAATTATTGTGGCATTTTGAATTTGGCCCTAATAATTTACAACAGGTCACAAGAAAATTAAACATTAATTATAGTTATAATCTTAATTTTTATAATCCTAATTTAGAGAGGAAAAATTGTCGTAATTAAGATGTATATAAAATCTTGTATTTTAGGTATCTTTTCCCACTGTAATGGTTCAAAAATTACCTACAATTATTTAAAATTGAGCCGTGGTGGCTCAGGGGTTAGAGCGCTCGCCTTCCAATGAGGTGAAGCGGATTCGAATTCTGCACGCGGCTTGCACTGGATAAGACTAATGGGTAAGACTCCCCTTACCGTGAGAGGTTTTCTTCTCCATGTAACGCAAATGCGAGTTAATTCCATCAAAAAGTCCTCCACGAAGGCAAATTTCTTCCACTATTTGATCCAGGAGTTCCCTTGTCTTCTGGGTTGGGTTCAAAATTACAAGGCTAAGGTGCTGAACATTGGTAGTTGTAAACCCAAAACTTGAGTCGGTATTCCACGACGGTTATAACATTATAAAATTCATAGATTTTGTTTATCGGTTTGCAGTAGCGTTGAAAAGTTACTATTTCTTAACAAGAATATTTGCGCAAAATTTTAGAATTATATCTTCTGCATAGGATAGCTGACCACAGGCGTAGCATGAAAGAAAGAATATTTTTTCGGGGTGGGGTGAGCATATAAGATTTTTAAAATTTTTATTATTAAAATAACTTTAAACAGTATACCAAACTACCATCAGTTTCCATTCATCAAAATGTCTAAAACATATACTATATCTATAAATTCCTTATTTTTCCTATACAATTTAAACTTTTCACAAATCGTAAAATAAATTTCATAATTCTCTTTCATTCGAAAATAACCTTTTGCGTAATGCGAAAATCTTTTAATGTACAGCAATTTCGCTAGAAAAAAAAAAAGTTCTAATAAAAATTATCACAAAATGATGAAATATAGTATTGCTATAATTTAAAAATGTGACAAATGGCTTATAAACTATACAACCAAACTACTAATTGCAAATTTAATATAGTACATTCAATATCTAATTTTTGTTTCGTTAAAATGGTTGAATCGTAATTGAAACAAACTTTAAAAAAGAAAAAAAATCATCGAATTCTTAAGACACTTCTATAAAAATTAAATTTTCCACATTAAATTTTTTCTTCCTTAAAACATTTTTGTTAAAGAAATATTTTATAATTTTTTCGAATAGATAATTAAAAAATTATTTTGGTAAATTATACATAAAAAAATCAAAAAATTGAGTTTCTTAAAAATTAAGAATTTAAAAGAAAAAAAAAATTCTTCTTTAAAACAGAAATTACGTTTAAAAAATTTCAAAGTTTTCGAAATGCCCTCTCCCCTAGCTCAACGTTTATAATATTACAGTGAATGAATGAAATGGGTGAATGCTGACCTCTACCGGTGAATGTTTGACAGTCGCTTTGCTAAATGTACGAAATATATACTAGGTTTAGTTAAGTGCCACTACCCGGCTTGCATTTGCCAGGTATACACTAGATCAATGTTTTTTTTAAAGTTCAATGCCACTGCCCGGTATGCCCTACATCAATGTTTTTTTAAGGTCAGTATGCCTTTAGCCGGTACTCTGAACACAGGCGTTTCTCCCAATCTATCCTCAGCAGATATTAAAATATCGAATAAATATAATGATATCAACGAATAAATTAATATCAATACCAAATATTTCGGACATTCGCTAAATCGATTATGCGACTGTAGACATTCACCGGCGAATGTCGACATTCTCTTGCTTTTGGTCATTCGCGGTAACGAATGTACATTTTCTCAAAACCGTTATAAGATACTTCGGTCCTTCCTAATGTAAACATAAATAAAAAATCTGAAAGACCATTTTCAATCATTACCGAGGCGTGCCTTTCCTTTCAAAATAAGATGTTATCTGAGATTGAATTCGGATGGGGCGGTGTAAAAAAAATAACACCTGCTCAGATTTGAACTGAATTAAATATCGAACGGAAATCTTTCAGCACACGATTGGAAGGAAACACAAGACAAACGGAAATTTATCTCAACTCTTTTTTTTTAAAACCCGTTTTCAGGACTGCAAATAGAAAGAGAGAAGCGCTTCATTAGAGTACACAGTGATTAGTATGAGTACTGAATTAAAATCACGAAATGTAGATTCATATTTAGTATTTTTTTGGGCCGCCGTTTCCAGAGCCTGATAAAGGCTCTCTCTCTCTCTCTATATATATATATATATATATATATATATGAGGGGTAATTGCCCCGGGCTCCCGAAAGCACTCACGGAAATGCTCACGGTTTCGGCACCGCTTGGCATTCTTGGCGGAAACTTTTAAGTCAAACCTGCTCTGTCGCCAAATTGCTTTTGCGTAGCGTTTATAAACAAGGGATAGAATTGTTTTCACTATTTTATTACAATTTTTTTCATTGTTTTTGTGTTTTCATAAGATCATGTAACTCAAATATTAGAACACAAAATTCTCTTTGCAATGTTTAGTTATAATTTTAATTAAATCTTTCAAATTTAGTTTTAATCTGAACTTCTAAGCTGGAATTTAATTTAAAAATTTTATGACTGTGAAGGGCATTGACCTGATGACGTATTCTGATACATTGATTGTATTGACTTGTTTGGAGTTTTCTCAGAAGTGTTTTTTATTTTCAATTTTTTAGTTAAAAAAAATAATAATTAAATAGATAAATGAAAAATTATTTTTACTGATTTGATTTAAATTTTAATAAAATCATTTTATCGCGTTTAAAGTTATAGTTCTTTTTTTTTAAATTAAACTCCAAATTTATAATTGAAATGAGTGCAATGGAAACTAGTGTTATACTTGCGAACAACTTTTTTTTCGAGTTTAAGTGTTGTTAATTAATGATGAAAGTTGACAATGTAATTTTCTCTATAAATCAACTATAGATATTTTTTAAGATGCAAGCAATCACGGTACATACATAAAACAAATCAATTAGGTTAAAAATAGCATAAATGCTAAAGAACAAATAAAAGCAAAAGTTCTCTTAGAGCCCTAAAATATAAATTATATATTACTTTTATATATACTTAAGTTCAGATTGGTCTAATCAAACTGAAGAAACAGAGAAACTCTTATGTCAAGGAACTGTAACTAATTTTATTATATATGTTTATTTTTAAAACTATATACAAAAACATCCGAAATATATTTCATATTAACAAAATAGTTCACTGTTGCATTCTAAGGATAAATTATTTTAATTGTATAATTTGCTTTTGTAGATCCATTTCCTAAAATATTCCCCAATTAATTATAAATTGTGTAAAAATATCGATTTTTCAGTGAAGTATTTCTTATTATTTATTTTGAATCTACCATTCATTTTTTTTCTTATACTATTATATAATATTTTATTTAGTAATGTTATAAGAAATGGCACTAGTAATGGTATAAGAAATGGCAAAATGTTTAGTCGCATAATTATAAAATAAAACTTGGTTCTTGTACTTCATCACTTTTGAAATTGCATTTGAATAAAATAATGTTAAAGTAAATTTTATCGGATTAAAATTAAATAAAACTTTTTTTTCTGAATTTTTATAATTTTTGAAACTTTCAAAATATTGAAGTAGTGTCATTAAAATCTTCATCTTATTGAAAATGAATAAAATAATAAGGTTAAAGTAAAGTGCTGCGTATGATAATGAAATAAACATTTTTTTAAAACTTTTATTACTTTTGAAACCGCAAACAAATGACTAAAATGATAAGGTTAAATTAAAGCACTTTAAATTTATCAATTGCTTTCTCAGGTCTATTTTTTCAGATCTATCTTTGTAGCTTGTTCAGATTTGCGTAAAAGTAGCGATTCCTTTGTGAAAAATTTCTTATATATATTTCTAATTGAAAATTATCACCTTTTTCTGATTAAATGTTTTATTTGAGGAAAAAGATTTAATAAAATCTCCTCCATCTGATAAAGCAAACAAGTGAGGCAATTTTTTTAACTGTATAAAGTTCTTCGTTAACTCATTTCTCAAATCTATTATAGTTCATTATTAGCGTAACACTATGTATTTCATTGTGAAGAATTTTTATTATGCATTTGGAATAAAAGAATTAATTTTTTTCCTAATTACGCATCTGAAATGCTGAATTTAGCGATAAAGGTAATTTTTGCAATGTACTGCAATAAAAATACCTTATATAAAATTTTCTTACATTTGAATTGGAAACTGAATGCAATATTCCTTAGTGTATAGTGAGCACACAAGCCTTTATATATATAGCATAGTAAAGAATGGTAAACTGTCTTAGCAAGTAAATTAAAAAAAAAACTAAAAAAAAAAAAATTAGATTTTACACTTTCAAGAACAATAATAATAAAAAAAAAGAAGTTGAAAAGTAAAATATTTACAAGAATCTGTTTTTAAATAAAATTCTGAAACATAAACATTAAGTATGAATTTTTCATTCAAAACGAAAACCACTTATAAAAAATACAAGAGTGGTGTGAAGATAGAAGTGAATAAGAAAGAACCATCATTTTCCTACTCAATCAACGTAATAGGGTTGCACGTTGTAGCAAGATGTGACGCATAGATCGGTTGGGTTACCATATTCTCAATTTTGCTGCTTTCAGAGAGCTTATTCTCGACCGCGCCAAGCGGTGCCAAAACCGTGAGCATTTCCGTCAGTGCCTCCCGAAATCAAATAGAAAGTTTATTTTATGGTTCTTTCTGTAATGATCTTTTCTTGAAAGAAAATATATGTACAGTGTAAAAACTGTCAGTTTTATGTTAGCTTCTTCTTTAATCTATAGCCTGAACGCAAAAAATCTATATTTCGTAAACCCATGGCTTTCTAGGGGCGTGATTAAGCTAAATTTTCGAAATTAAGAAGGAGAAATCTGGCCAATGAATCAATCAAATGGAAAGTTTATAGCCTGGAAATCAAATGGAAAGTTTATTTTATGGTTCTTTCTTTCATGATCTTTTTTTTAAAGAAAATATATGTACAGTGTAAAAACTGTCAGTTTTCGACAGTAAAAATTTTCGAAATTAAGAAGGAGAAATCTGGCCAATGAATCAATCAAATGGAAAGTTTTAGCCTGGAAATCAAATGGAAAGTTTATTTTATGGTTCTTTCTTTAATGATCTTTTTTTTTTTAAAGAAAATATATGTACAGTGTAAAAACTGTCAGTTTAATGTTAGCTTCTTCTTTAATCTATAGTCTGAACGCAAAAAATCTATATTTCGTAAACCCATGGCTTTCTAGGGGCGTGATTAAGCTAAACTTTCGAAATTAAGGAGAAATCTGGCCAATGAAAAGCTTGTATTTGGACCTATTGCAAAATGCTATATGTTTACAAAAATATGGGTTTCTGATTGGCTTAATTGAGCTATCATAATCGCAAAATTTTAGCTCAATTCCGTCCTAATGTCAGCAAGGATATGAATTTTTCGCAGCTAGGTGACTAAGTTAACAATAAGAAAACTGCATTCGACATGATGGACATAGAATTGTCAGAAAATCAATAATAATGAACAGAACGATATTTCGTCTGACCATTGGAGGAAAGGAAACTTCATAGCCATTTTAGGTTCTAGTCAATTTTCTTGTTATATCTGTATAATGAGATGAAAAATTTAAATAACTCCATAAAGCTCAATGCTCATTATTTTGTAAGACAAAATTAAATAACAAACAATACATTACACTAGACATAGTTCATACATCCCAATATTATTCTAAGAGGAAAGAACACAAACGAAAGGAAAGATTCTTTTTCGGGGGTGATTCACAACAATGTCAGTGTCATTTTTAATACATCTTGTTAAATAGTACAAGATGAAATTTGTAGAAAACTCCTTATCATTTTGAGCTTTTTTTAAAAAACGAGACTTTATTTTATTAGTTGCTAAATATGATTCACTATAAAATTAAATAAATAAATAAAATTTTTCAGCACATGAGCACTGTAAAAGAATTACTTAAATTACTCATATTTTTCGCAGTTCAAAACAAATTTTTCTCAAATTTTGAAACCATAATATTGTTATTAGTTTTAAATACTCCAAAAATTATAATTAATTTTATTGAATATTTTTAAAGTTACAGCAAAAATCGCAAGACAAAAAAAAGTTTTTTTCTTAATAAAAATGTCCATATTGCCAAAAATATTTAAGCTACGTTGACGAGATTTTGTGCAATTTTTGATAATAAAAACCAAAATAATTGTCATAAGTAACAAATTTATTCCTACATTTTTTGGCAAAGAGTGTTCAAAAACTCACTTTTCCGTATGTAATTTAATGTCGGCCCCCCAAACCTCTAAAAGCTTTAAACTTCATTGAGAAGTATGAACAAATGAATTAATGGGGAAGTGTTTCCACTACTTTGTCCACCCCCCCCTGTGTGTGTGTATGTATATATATACAGTGGTGGCCAGAAGTGTGGACATTTTCTGAAAGTTTCATGTTTTTCAACTTTGTGTGATTGTAGAATATATTATTTTTCACTTAAATACAAACGTTTATATATCAAATTGAAGGTAATTTAATGTACAATTTAATAATAAATACAGTATTACAATATCTGTATTACAAAAAAAGTTATGCAAGTAATAGTAAGATCTATCTTAGATGTGCATTTTTTTAAAGTGAAACTTTTACAATCAATACTTAGTAGGATAACCCTTATTTTTTAAGACAGCTTCACAGCTTCCTTTCATCGAGTGTTTGGAGTTCATCTTTCGTAATTACATGGTGCCAAGAATCAATTATAGCTTCAATAAGTTGTCTTTTATTGGATATAGTAAGTTTTAGAATAAATAATAAATTTAGATAATAAATTTTAGAATCGTTCTACGAATCGTGCAATGGAAAAGGCTTATTGCGAAATTCTGCTGGAAGTCCAAAATTTTTTCCCCTTCAATACTGAAATTTATTTTAACAGTTATATTATAAAAAAAACACACTTAAAAAGTTTCGAAAAATTATTTTTTGTAGGCTGGTGAATATAACCACAAATAAGCAAAAGTATTGAATTAAAATTCATTAAGGGTGTCATGCCCCCATTTATGCGAAGTTTAAGAGATATTTCTTGAGGCAGAGAACTAATCAGGGTTCGTGATTTTTTTTGATTTTTTTTTAAAAAAATCAAAAGAATCAGATTTTTTTGATTTAAATCGGATTTTTTTGATTTAAATCAGATTTTTTTGATTTTTATTCAAATACACTGTAAGAACTTTAATTTATGATTTAAAAAAATTACAAATGTTTAATCATATTAACTTAGTATTAAAACTATATTGTAACAATATTTTAGAAGCTCATACTAAAATAATTTTTCATTATAATACATGGCTTTGAATGCATAGCAACCATTTTGAAACAAATGCATGATTAAAATTTAAAGACTAGATGAAATAGAGAATTTAAAGAATACTTCAGGGGTCTGTCTAGGTTTTTCTGAGAGGTACCTATTTTGTGAAAATTAAAAATTATATTAAAAAATCAACACAAATATAGTAAAAATATGGATTTATCGTTTCTTACGAGACACAAAAATAAAATTTTAAGAAAAAGTATTTTGTGTGATTATTCTATCATTTTTCCTAAAGTTGAATTTGTAAAGGTATCGTTAAACGGTAGTAAATTTGGCTTGGACAGACCCCTGTAACTATTAAAACAAAGTTTCAGTTAGCAAACCATAACTTTAATTTAAAATTGTGATTTCTTTTTTTTTCTCTTGATTTTTAAAATGACAAAATAAATGTAGCAGACTGCGTTTATAAATGTAGTCATTCATCAAAAAATAAATAAATATTTAATCTATATATTTTTATATTAAAATATTAATTTTTAATTCTATATCAAAATAGATAAGTTAAGCTAAAAAAAAAAAAATTACAAAATCTATGTACTCATTGGAATTTTTTTTCACAAAATTTCTTTATAGAAAATCAGATAATGTCAAAGATACTGTAAACATATTATGAGAAAAAAATACCAGTTAATAACTCTACTGCATCAAATAAGACTTTGAAAGGGAAGAATGACACTATATTAGGAAAAAAACATCTGAATTCATCAACCCTTTTTTTTCCCTTTTCTGTTTTTGGCATATTAGGGTAATTTCTTTTTAATATAACCTCAAGCTTCAGAAATATACATTTTCCACCAATAAAATATGATGTAGATTTTAATTCACGCTTTTTCATTCAAAATAGCAAAACAAACATATTAAAATATATATAGTTTTTGATATCACCCTCAAAAGGTAGAATTTTAATTAACATTATTTGTATTATTTTTTGAAAAAAATTCATGTTTATTAATTACTTTCTACTCATGTTTATTAATTACTTAATTATGAATGTTTATTTTAATCTGTACTTTCAATCTCAAGAATGTAATTTCAAATGTGCTGGAATTTAACACACACCAAGAAAGTAATTCCGTTAACTAAAATTAATTAATGCAGCAAATTTATTTAAATTAAATTTTAATACTAAGAAAAGAAAATAATAAAAGTATCAAAAATTTAAAACACTGTTTTTTGACTTTTAAAATCAATATATATAGATAAAAAAAATTTGTTGATTTAAATCAATGATTTTTTTAAAAAAAATCATTTGATTTAAATCAAGCTGATTTAAATCAACGAACCCTGCTTACTATTAGTTGCATAACTTTTTTTGGAATACGGATATTGTAATACTGTATTTTTTATTAAATTCTACATTAAATTACCTTCAATTTGATATGTAAACGCTTGTATTTAAGAGAAAATTAATATATTCTATAAGCACACAAAGTTGAAAAACATGAAACTTTCAAAAAACGTCCACACTTTTGGTCACCACTGTATATATATATATATATATATATATATATATATATATATATATATAGATATATATATATATAGTTGGGATGCCACAATTGGCATTACATATTTATTTTCTATCCTTTTAAAATAACTTTCATTACTTAAGCTTTTTTTTTATGTTTCTTGATGAGGAAGTTATTTTTCCTTGATCCCTTCAAGGGATTTATTATATATATATATATATATATATATATATATATATATATATATATATATATATATATATATATATATATATATATATATATATATATATATATATATATATATATATATATATATATATATATATATATATATATATATATATATATATACATGTAGCACAATAAAAAAAGAGAAAAACGAAGAAAATTACGAAAATGGAAACGTTTTATTTACTGCGCATAAGCTGCAAGTATATAGAGCTCATAAAATAAGTTAAAAATATAGAGGAAACATGGAAAATAATAAAAAAGAAAAGAGCAAAAAAATTATTAAAATGATATTATATATATATATATATATATATATATATATATATATATATATATATATATATGTACACAATATATAAGAATGAATGTCTGTGTGTGGGTGTCCGTTATAGACTCCTAAATCATCAACCGAAATTGATGAAACTTGGCATATAGATAGTTTGAAGCACGAGGAAGGTCACTGTCGATATTAGAGCATTTTATGACGCACCGTTTGAACGGGATGAGCGTAAAACGAAATGGAATTTTCTGATTAGTTAAACGTTAGCCACTGTTTTAAATTCAACTGTAGACAATTCAGTTTTTGACATATTTTAAGACTAACACCAGTGATAATGTCTAGCTTATAGCTCTATTTGATAAAAAAAAATAGTTTATTGCACGTATTTAAATACTGAATTATTTTATATTCGCTAAGTCAGCTAAATTCAATGAACAACATGATGTGGTAACATGCGAGGGCTAGGTCATCAGAGTTATACTTTTAAAATTGTCTGACACAGCGCACCTTTTTTCTCATTCAAATTTCTTTAAAAACGTTTTTCTAAAAAACTATTTATTTAAAATGAACGGTTATTGAATAGGAACAAAAAACTTATGCATTTTCAGGGAAAATTACGGGAATGTTGTATTTATTTGTTTAGGTAAAACGTAAAAAATCGGCACAGTATTATTAAAGCCAATGATGCTTAATTAATTTAGGTAATATATGCACATTGAAATAAGAGAAATAAGCTGTGCACTAGGAAGCAAAAGCAAAAAACAGACAAATAAAATGTAAAGAAAACAGAGCAAAATACAAAATGAAATCTCTAATGTGAGTAGCGATTTCGAATGAGCTTACATGTACCGGAATCTTTCAAGAATGTTTTAAAATATTTTCGTAATAAAATTACAAAATATGAAAACAGAAGCGCAATTGGAGTTAAAAGCATAAATAGAGAGATTTTGCTTTACGGTGCGTTCTTACTGAAGTACTGAAGCACGTTTGATTTGTTAGTTACCAAGGATTGGCCCGAAAATGGATATGCGTAAGGTTATTTGTATATATATACTTTCAGTTTTTGAAATTTTTTTAGATATTTCTCAAAAAATACTTAGAGGATTATTTTATAATTTTAGGGGCGATTAGATAATGCGATTTTTCAAACTTCACAATAAAATTTAAATCTTTCAGAACTTTAAGGAACCGGCAAAAAATCACGAAAGAAGAAAACAAATATTTTTGAATACGCTATGTCAGAAAATTTAGCTATGTTAAGTAAAATGTTACTTTCATTATTTTGTTAAAGGAGAGTAAAATAGTGAAAACAAATATAATTTGGGAAAATTTAACGGTTGATTACCCTATCCCATAATCTTTTATCAATGCTTAAGAGATTGTTTTCATTTTCAAAGAATCTGAAAAAAACAAATCCACAGAAATTCTATCCCTCGCCATAAATAAATAAAAATCAAACATATGACATATGCATAGAAAAACTGAAAGGGAAGCTAAATATGGTGTCACGTAAAGACTTAAGTGCCATAGGGCCATCTGGTAAAGAGATTTCGAAAAGGCTTTTCCACAAAGATCGAAAATTGCCTTTCTTGCGGGAAACTGCACACGCAAGATCACATTAATTCCAAACGCTATCACGCGATTGATACCACTTTCAATCATTCTCCGGTTACAAAAAAAAATAGGCTGCTTTTTTTTTAATGGAACAATGGCATAACGCCTTTTTGTGAATAATATGTTCTTTTTTTTTAAAGGGATACTTATGATTAAATTTTGCCTATCTTTAGCCACCATGCTCAAAGATGCCAACTGCTCCTGATACGATAAACTATTTTTTTAAACAGTAGAGAACTACTGACTAAAATTTGCATATTTCCGGTTAATTTTAAAACCGTTAAACACGGCTAAAATGTAACCAAGTGGCGTAACACACAAGCTTTTGATTTATAAGTAGTAGTGAGAAAAAATTCTAAAAATCGAATTTATTAAACATTTTATTTTATTTCATAACCGTCGTTGAACAGCCGACCCAATTTTTTGGGTTTACGACTACCAATGTTCAACTCCGTAGTTTTGTCATTTTGAACCCACTCCAGAAGACAAGGGAACTCCTGGATCAAATAATGGAAGAAATTTGCCTTTGTGGACGTCTTTTTGATGGAATTTGTGTCACATGGAGCAAAAAACCATGAAGATCTCCTAGGGCAGGGATGGCGAACCAATGGCACCTTTGCCATTTATGGCACGCGACATGCTATTCTGGGCACGCCACAGATCACAAAGTTCACTATGAAGCGTACTAACAATTAAAATAAATTCACAAAAACAAACAAAATTAATAAACAATTATAAACAAAAAAATTAACAATTAATGCCAAAAAAACAGTTAATGACCATAAAAACTAAGCTAACAATAAATAACCGGCAAAAAAAAAAACAAAAAAAAATTTAGCAGTCCTGCTTAAACTAACATCTTACAACCTAATATAAGTTATTTGTCATCTAATCTGCAACCGAAGTCACACTGATGTTACTTTAAGTTGAATTACGCTAATAACTGACACATTGCAAAATGTTTTTTTTCTTCTCCATAGTAAATAAAGAGTTTTGAGTTGATAGTATTTAGTGTTATTATTTTTCCCAATAATCACGAAGTCAAAATTATTTGACGGCACGTCTATGACCTCATTAAACAATTTTTTGAAAAAATGGCACGTTGGTGCATAAAGGTTCGCCACCCCTGTCCTAGGGTAACCCAACGGCAAGGGACTCTAATCCATGAATGTAACGTAATTTTAATTTCTTTCCAGTGGAAAAAAAAATCATTTGCCAAATTTACGATTTTATTGCATTTGACGAGTAAACGAATGCTTAGCGTGGGCACTGATTTGATTACAAAACTACTACTCGAAATAGGTATCCGTTGTCCGGAGCAAGTTGGCATCTGTGTATGGTAATCATAAAATTAAAGAGGGGGGGGGGGATGTCAATACAAAGAAACAAATATACGTAGTTTTGTAAAACACAAAAGTCAGGGATCTAATTTATGCACGCTGTTTTGAATGATTGAAAAGCACTACTTTCTAAAAGTTGTATACGCTCTAGTATACAACACGTGAATTTCTTTAGATTTTTTACGATCTTCCTTCCCTGCAAAACCCTTAAAATTTTGAAATTTTTCAAAAAACAAATTTCTGTTATTTTTCAAAACTTGCCATATAAAAACAAACTACCTCTCAAACTTCCTGCATTGAATATAATATTGCTGGTGATTCTTTTTCAAAATTTTCTTTTCTTTGAACTTAACAATTTTTACAATAATGTTTCGTATTACAACGATACGTTGTGGATTTATTGTCAAAATAAAAATTTTCTTTTATTCTTCTTAAAACATGTATAAGTGATTGGTGCATCCGTAAAGATTGTCTTCTCTTTTCGCGAAGACCGCTCGTTAAGCCATTCACTGTTGCGCAGAAGTTCATTGTTGGACTTCCTGACGCAGGACGAATGTCTTCAGCTCGGAATAAAGTAAAGTCTCTTTTAAATGGTTGTTCAAGAACATTTATCTATAGTTCACTGCCAAACGAGAAAATGTCTATCGATGTTACAATTAGATTCGGCTATTAACGAAGAATAAATAACGGACAGTAAAAAGCTAAAGTGAAGTTAGAGTAGAATTTGTTGTCAAACTCAAGAAAATTCGGTGAAAAATTTTCTTTCCAGTTCTACATCGCAAAAGAATTATTGTTTCGATAACATGAGGAGATACAGAAAATTTTAAAATTGAACAATCACCGAAAAGAGATATCCCTGATTAGGACTAAAGTAGACGTTTTCACAAAAGAAATAGGGCAACTTTTTAACATCCCCGTGTGCAAGTGCAGTTAACACGAATATTGCAGCTTTAAAAATGTAAGGAAAGTTCATTTAAAAAGCGAGATTTTTTCATGACTAGCAAACTGTAATATGAATGGGTACAGGTTCTATTAATTTGTCTGTGAACAGTCAATTTAAAAGATGGAGATAAAAAATAAAAAAAAAGAATCTTGCTTTAGGCGAAGCGTAAGTTTCGAAATTTAATTTCAAATCAGCAAAAAAATCAAAACATTTTAGTCACAAAAAAAGGCAAATGAGTGCATTTTAAAAACTTCGAATTCGTTTTCAAAGAAACACCAGAAGTCGCAGGCTCTCCACCGCCTTTAATCTCAGTTCAAAGCAGAATTTAACTTGGGTCATTTCCTCAAACAAGTGTCAGATATCGAATTCCGGATAGACCTGCTGCCTTCACTGTACAGAGAGAAAAAGCAAAGAAAAAAGTACAAAATAATAATAAATAAATAAATAATAATAAATAAATTAAACGACGAAGTTAAGAAATACAAAGGTTCTTCGATCATTGTAGTGTTAATAGATATAGAATACTAAGAAAATTGAAACCAAATCTGCAAAATTAAATAGCTTGAGAGGAACCTCCACATTTCTAGAGACCCCCTAAATGTTACAAATATATTCTATTCGTGGTTTTCCTTAAGAATTGCCGATTAGAAATAAGAGTTAACAAAAGTTGAAATAAGTATAACCTTAAATTTAGTTACATATTGAAATTTCCTTTTTTTTTTTTAAATTCAAATACATACTTTTTATAATTAAACAACACGCAATTTTGGCTTAAAGTAACAACAGGGTGCGTAGCCAAATTATTCAACAAAAAATAGGCACCTTTTAAGCACTTTTCAAGCACTCAAAAAATATTTTTAAGCACTTCAAGAAATATCATAATTAGGCAGGGTTGGAAAGTTTTTGATAATAGACAGTTTTATCTTGTTTTAACCGTCATGTCAAAAAAAAAATATTTTGGCATTGTTTTTGACGATTGTCAAAAATCATGAAATTTTGAATCATGTGAAAAGAATGGCGTTTTCATACGCTACGGACAGACTATACGCCAAAATAGATCGGGGTTGAATTAATTACGAAAATATTGAATAGAACAATGTGAACGGTGTCTTTTTGCATAATTCGAAGCAAGGTCGTAGCCAGGATATTTTTTCGGGGGGGGGGGGGATATGGTAAGAAGCAAGGACAGTTTCAGACATGCAAAGTAGGGGAAAAACGTTGTAACAAATATTGTTTATTCTGTTGTTTGCGAAACTTAAACTAGTAATTAAAAAATATTACATAATACTTGTTTTTCAATTAATATTACATAATAATTATAATCAATTTGTAAACAAAGTTTACAAAGACATGCGACGGGGATTTGAAGAAAATTTTTCGATTTCTTTTATAGGACAAACCAGAATATCCCGAAATGTGCTTAATAAAGTTAGTTAATAAAAGGTTTGATTCGACAGTTTTTGTTTTTCTTTTTACTGAGAGGCTCAAAGAAAGACTAAAAAGTTTGAATCCCAGAATTTCGGGGGGGGGATTTGTCCTGACGCCCCCCCCCCTGGCTACGGGCCTGATTCGAAGTGAAAATCAACATAGTAAAGGAAAAATCTCATTTTGAAAAAGGGAAAATTAAGCACTTTTTAAAAACACCCAATGAAAAAAGTACCTTTAAGGGCTTTTAAAAACCGAAAATAAGCACCTTTAAGCACTTTTCAAAAACGCTACGCATCCTGAACAACCAGGGAGCCCTTGACAGTTCTGCGCCTAGGGTTCCCCACTTTCCTAGATCAGGCCCTGAATAGGAAATCAAAATTTAAGATATTTACTTTGATGGGAAAAACAAAAGGTTGGTCATTGAGGAGGCAAAAAGTTGTCATTCCCACCGCAGATATAAAATAGTACAATATGTAAATCAATTATTAAAGAACTAGGAGCTATGTAACTTCATAGCTGCCAACATGGATAAGAAAAAACCAGGAGATTTTACAAAATATAAATTTCACGATGATTGTTTCATAATGTACTAAATATTTTATACATATGAAATTTTAAAGATTTTTATAGTCATCAAAATAAAAAGAAAGCAATATTTTCCCGTTATGATTCAAAATAAATGAACTAGAAATGATATGTATTATGTTTACACATAATTTTGAATAGTAATAGGCATTTAATTCATCAAAGACAGTTAAAAGATTTCTTAATTGAAAAAGTTCTGAATAAAAATAAATTGAACATTTCAGAACAAAAGAAAAGTTTTAAACTGATTTTTATAAATGAAATTAGATTCATTATGTATTAGTACTACTTATTTAAATATTTAAGCAAGCAATAATAATCTGTCCAAAAATTCTATTTCAATAGGGATTTTTTTAGGAAACTTACTCAATTTTAGGGTATTTTCCATAATGTAGAAAAACTAGGAGAATTTTTATTAAACCAGTAGACCAGGAGAAACTGGCAAAATCCAATAGAGTTGACAGCTATGTAACTTGGACTCACCTTTCCATGTCAGATGTAATGGAATCTATTTTGAATTTTCTAAATAGTGAAGTAAATTATGCTTCTCAACTTAAGTAGATGGTTGTGGCGGATGTATGGCAAATGTATGGAGTTAGGCGTTATTTGGCTCCTTAAAAAGGAGTTCTAAAAAGACGTGCAATGGGTGATAAGTGAGTTTCACTGAAATATGCTATCTATCACTAAGTCATATTATGAATTACATGGGCAGTACCACAGTGACTCCTCCGCCTGACACATGGGCAAGTGTTTGGTCAACTACCTTTCACTAATACAAGGAATATTTAATTCAATACACAACATTTGAATGGTAATTTTCTTATGTAAGACAATTTCTAAAAATTTAAAAAATTTACAAAAATTGCTTCTTTTTCTTAAAAAAAAAAAAAAAAAAAAAAAATCAAAATTTTATATGATTTCGCAGAGAAAGAAGATGGTGCATAAAAATTAAGAAAAAGTTCATGCGTGATATACTAGTCCAGGGGTGGCAAACCTTTATACACCAACGTGCCATTTTCGTGATTATTGGGAAAATAATAATACTAAATACTATCAACTCGAAACTCTTTATTTACATTGTAAAAAGAGAGAAAAAACATTTTGCAATGTCTCAGCTATACACGTAATTCAACTTAAAGTAATATCAGTGTGACTTCTGTTGTTGCAGATTAGATGACCAATAACTTATATTAGGTTGTAAGATGTTAGTTTAAGCAGGAATGTTGATTTTTTTTGCTAGTTATTTACTGTTAGCTTGCTTTTTACGGTTATTAATTGTTTTTTTAGTATTAATTTTTAATTTTTTTATTAATAATTGTTTATTATTTTGTTTGTTTTTTGTGAATTTTAATTTAATTGTTACATATGCTTCATAGTGTCATAACATTTGTGTAATAACAATTCATAGTGTAACAACAATTGTGATCGGTGGAGTGCCCAAAATATTGTGTCGCGTGCCATTGGTTTGCCATCCCTGTACTAGTCTATATATAACTTTTTGGAGGTAGTTCTTTTTTCAATTATCGAAAACTTTTCCTTTCTGCTCTATAGTCTGGGTCTAGTCATGAAAAATTAAGAGCTAATCATTGATTTCAATGATTTGGTTCTAGATGAGAAAATCTCACAAAGCAGGTGATTTTTCATAAGAAAGTTTTGCAGCCAGTGTAAGGTATGGCCTGAGAGAGTCTTTCAAAAATTTCTGCAGAAAAGAAAAGCAAAATATTTTACTTCCGAAAGGAAAAATCTTTTTGCAAGAACTTGTAAAGTTCTGCGACAATATCGCCATATATATATATATTTATTGGGAAAAATTTATTATATTTATTGGGTGCCCCGAGCATCAAGGACTCCCTTGATACCAATGACTTGCCGTTGAAAGCACTGCTGCTATTGGGCAATGCACCAGGACACCCAAAGGATCTTGAAGATAATTTGTTGACAGACTTTCCCTGGCTGACAGTTTAGTTTTTACCTCCGATTACGACTTCGCTGATTCAGCCGATGGATCATGAGGTTATTGCGACTTTCAAGAAATTGTACACTCACGCGCTGTTTCGTCGGTGTTTTGAAGCAAGCCAATTCTCCTCAACAATGACTTTAAAAATGTTTCGGAATGAAAAATTTGACATTCTTGAAGCTATTCGTATCATTCAAAAGGCGTGGTCAGAAGTCATACAGCGACAGTTGATTTCTGCTTGGCAGAAGCTGTGTCCATCCTTCGTTCAAAGAGACAGAGGTGATCAGGGAGACACCTCTGAAATTTTGACAACTGCTAGAGATCTGGAATTGGAGGTGAACGAGGAAGACATAGAAGAACTCATAATGGGACATGAAGATGAACTGACGACAGAAGAACTCCAAGAAATTTTGAAGGAAGAACACCAAGAAACACAGCGAAATGTGTCTCCTTCTGAACAATAGGAAGACGAAAGAGGACCAATGCCGACATCTGCCATTAAAGATCTTTTGAAAAGTGGGAGGATGTCAGAGCAATGGTCTTAGAATGGCACCCAAATTAAGCTGATGTCAGTAGGGATGACAATGCTATTAATTACTTTTGGAAAATCCTGAAGAAGAGAGAAAAGCAAACGACATTGGACATGTTCTTCAACGCCCCATAAGCATAAAATGAAAAGGACTGATTAATATGCAAGACTATATGTATGTATTATTTTTTTAAAAACTTACTAAGAAATTATAAATTTTTTAAAATTTAATTTTTGGGTCTCCAGAACGAATAAATCGATTTCATATAGAAGTCTATGGTGAATCGATGATCGGTTAACGAACAATTTGGATAGCGAGCATTATCTTGGAACGGATTATGTTCGCTAACCAATCACCCACTGTATAATATTATACTTCAGATGTTATTTCTATTTCTTGAATAACAGCAAGTAACAAATAATTTAAAACAAAATCACAAACAGCGAGTATTTATAGGAGATCAATAGGAAATTAGTTAAATGTGTGATTTAAAATTCAAAACCCACAGTGCCCTTAGTTTAAAATTCAAAACCCACAGGAAATTAGTTAAATGTGTGATTAAATTGGCACAAATAAAACATATTAAAAACTCATAGATTAAATACACGACTTATCACTCATGAAATGTAATAATAAATTAAATGTATCAGGGTTTTAAAAACCATATGAAAATTGGTAGTTATAACTATAAAAAAAATTAATAAAAGAATAAAGCCTCACCTGAATTTATGACGAAATCGGAAATAATAAAGCGAAATTCAAAACCCACAAATCGTATTCAAAATATTGAGTTTTTTAAAATCATGCTAGATTCCGTACCAATAAAAGTTAGAAAAGCGATTGAGGAACAATATAGATTTGCAATAGAATCTGTGCTAAATGAGCGTTTTCAAAAGTGATGATGCAAATGGACAATTCAGAATATCTAACAACTATTTTTATACAACCATTTTTAAAATATTAATATTTTTTATTATGCTTAGAAGCATTAGCGGGGCCCCAACAACAGTCGGCAGGTCCCATGTGGAACACGGGTTGTGCCTCCCTACAAATAATATTTCACAAAAAATTTTTATTTACATATAATTTTTCTTCACATCACTTCTTTGATTTTAATAATAGCTATGTGGTATAAAGCTGTCATTATATGTGGTATCAAAATATGACTTATTATTATGTTATTGGGAAATTTACATAAACGAAAAACAATAGAAATTTAAAAAATAACAAATTAGCTCACACATAACAAGATGATTCAAATGGTAATTTATTACACTTCACAATAGTAGTTGTTTTTTGGCACAAAACAGATTTTTTTTCTGATGAAATTTGATATTTTCCCCTTAAAATATATGTACTATAAAGAACTATGCTTGCTTGCACTTGTGCCTCCATTTTCAACATTCATTTCTTAAAATTAAATGTTTATTTTGAGTCAAATTTGATAGGTAAATAATATGGAATATTTCGTATAACTCTTCTGTTCAGATCTATTTGAACATAAAAAAATTTGATTAAATATAATTTTTTTAAATAACATTAAAAATTAAAGAATTGTTATAAAAAATTTGGTGAGTTCACAACTTCAGCCTAATATTTTCGCTTACCGCTAATTGTAAAACATTTAATAAATTTAGATTCTAATAGTTTATCTCAAAATGTAGCATAAAAAGGTAGTATCACAGAATTAAGTTATAATAAAGAAACAACTCCTTTCGTTTTAAATCTCTTAATTCAGAAAACAATCAAAATCAAAAATGCAATAATATAAGAGTAAAAATAAATAAATATTATAGGTATATTTGGAATATACAGTAGAGCGCCGATTATCCTAACTCTTATTATCGGAAAGTCCAATTATCTGAACTGTGACTAAATTCGTATTTTTTTAAAGTTTCGAATACTTTTTAACCTATCGACAATTTTTCTAAATTGAGAAGAAAAAATAATACCCCCTACATCTGATGACCATATTTAATTTACAACCTTTTTAGCAGTTTTCTTATAGTAGCCATACATACATGTATTGTGATACAGTTAAACCTACATACCCCTTTACAACAGAAAATTATCTTCCAAGAATGCAAGCTTCATTTTGATAGTCTACAATGGTTGGAATGCAGAAGGAGTTTATGAATTGATAAGTTCTGAAGTTCTATAATTGAGGAATGGGTAGTTGTAACTTATGGTTAATAATTAGTGATTACAGTGCTTGGAATCTTAAATCTTGGAATAAAATTCTTAACAGAAAAACAAACGAAACTGAAGTTTCTGAACCAGTAGATCTTTCGGATGAAAATGATGAAATTGTTGCTGAAATTTTGAATGAAAATCGGAACTCTACAGACGAAGTGAAAGAAGTAGGTGATCAAGTTCAAGATAGTGGACCTTCTCATATAGAAGCATGCAATCCATTAGATTTCGCAATGAATTGGCTGGAACGTCAAAATGATGTTGATCCAGTTCAGTTGATTTATTTAAAATGAATAAGGGATAAATGGCTGCTAAAAAAACGCGTCTTCTTTGAAACGAGATCTTTGCTGGATTTCTTTTGCAATGGAAAATAATGAAAAATGTTTTAAAATCAGTAATTGACAAAAAAATTTAATTAAAAATATTTAAAAATTGAAAAAGGAAAAAAAATTTAAACACGCCAGAGCTATTTTAGATAGTACTGCCAGTCCTAAGCCTACAAAAGGTGTGAAGGGAAGTTAATGCATCAATAATAATAATTTACACTAGATTTTAAACAACTTTCCAACTATCCGAACTTTTCATTATCCGAACCATTTTCGGTCCCGAGCAGTTTGGATAATCGGCGCTCTACTGCATTTATTCTGATCAACCTCCATATTTGGGATACAAAATTATTTTACAGAAAACAATAACTTAATAACTTTTATTAATTTTATAAAAAATTATGGGAATTAATGTGGAAAAACTAGATTGTACCATGTGATTTACTGACTAAAAAAGAAAAAAGACTGACAATGGAAAACTGCTATATCATCATTAGATATTCATACAAAGTTAAATTATACTGGAAAATCTCACAATAAACTGTAAAATAGGAATATTTAAATTGAAACAGTAAAATTTGGCTTTTATTGGTTATAGGGACAAATGCTTGTGCTAGTGACTCTGAAAAACAGTCACCAAAACATGTTTCCTTAAACTGTTACCTAGATGTTTAAAATTAACAGGTATAACACATTCAGAAGTATGTACAGTTTTAAAAAAAAAATGGATCACCCTCAATAACTTTTGATTTAATCCGATCTTCACGTTTTAGGACTCAATCATAATGGTTCGAGGAGGTGGACTAATTAATGGATGTTTCAGAGGATGTTTTAAGTTACGAAATCTGGCACAAAACATATTTCTTTGAATAAATATACCTTTTTTTTCAAAGGATTTGGATTTCATAACATTCAATTATCATATTTGCGACGAGACCTCCTCGAACCATTAAGATTGAGTACTAGAACGTGAAGATGTGATCATTAGATCCTTAGTTATTCAGGGTGGTATGTTTTTTTATTTTGTGCACTGTACTGACAATACATCTATTATAAAAAAAGGGGGGGAGGTATGAAAGAATTTTAATACAACTCACTTTTTTTACAGAACAACAATCAATATTTTTAGGAGAGACATCCACATGAAAAGGAAAAAATATACCATTAACAAACATGATACATTCAGCACTAAATATACTGCATTTATTGTTAGTCGGGATGAAACAAATATTCGGCCACTATTTGCTATTTGGCCATTTTGACAAAAATTCATGTGACTGAATGTTCGGCAAGATATATTTTTAACAAAACATTTCTTGAAAAAGTCATTTTTTTAAATATAAAATCATATTTTTTAGTACATATTATAAGAAATAGTCATTACACATATTTTCAAGTTCTAAAATTTATGTTCTGGAAGACAAATGGAAAAACGAAGTTTAAAGAATTGAATTAAAGAATTAGATTACTTTATAGAGAATGACAAGTTTCTGTGCTGTTGCTTTTCTTAAATTTTATTCAGACAAGTCAATTTTGTCGTTTTTTCAAAATTTTTTGTTTTAAGAATTGAGAACAATTGTTTCTCTTTTTCTGTTTTTATTACAGTACACCAATTTAACAAAACGTTTCTGACAGACTTTATTCCTAAATTGCCGTTTTTTTTCCTTGTACAGTATTATAGAAAACTGTGGTTTTCAACACTAAAACTTTGTTTTAAGAACTAAGAACAATTGTTTTTTTTCTGTTTCTCTTTTGCTTTTTTTAATTGAAAATTTGATTAATTTTTAATAATGTCAAAATTTATTTAGATACAAAAAATAATCATAATGATTTTTGAAAAAGATATTGGTATTTGGCCAAATCACTATTTGTTTCATCCGTACTTATTAACACCGAAGATTTTATATAATTAACAGTTTAGCATTTTCATCATTCCTTATGTCTGTGCCGAATTTCATGGCACACAGTTTAAATAATTCATTGGTTTTCAGAGATTGTACGAACCTTATTTTGGGCACCAGTGTAACAGTTTTTGAAAAATGCTCATTAAGGAGAAATTTAAAACATAAAAGTATCAACACAAGAATAGTTGAAATAAGTTTGTAACAATTTTAGTCAAAAATTTCTGATTTGAAATAAATAAGGTAAAGTAGAACAGAAATTACATCACTAAAGACGATAACTATCACCCTTAAATTTTAATTCATTTTTCACTTTAATCAGTTTAAATTTTATTCCAAATTAAAACTTATTGCATCGAAAAAATGAAAGAAAAATTTATTTTTTTGATTTTTCGACTGATTAGATATTTAAACTAAACAGCTCAATACTACTGTATACATATATATATATATATTTTGAAAAAGAATGCATGATAATACCAAGTTTTATTTCAATATTCTGTAACTTATAGACAAGAAATCTTTTAAACCATACTGTCATAATACACATAATTTTTATATATTGCAGTTAGCTGCAATATGCATAAATCATGAGTGTTGCTGGGCCCAACCTTTGAGGGAGACAAAATTAAGTTAAACGATCACAATAGTTTTCTAAATTTCGCACATTAAGGGAGAAAAAATTCCTAAATATGCTCAATATCTGCAAAAGATTCTTTTTTTTAAAAAAAAAACTTTAAAGAATTTAATTTATGAAAATTTTAGTCTTTTTTTTTTACTATATAGTCAGCAATAAACAATGTCAAATAAAATCAGTGATTATTTACTATGTTTTGTTCATCGATTAGGCCTATGGTATCCTAATGTTAGAACAAATGCTCTGAGCCAAAATATGCATATCAACACTCTGTAGAGTAAATTCTGAAGCTCACTCTTAAAAACAATGCAAGAAAGAGTTAAACACCAATCTTTGATTTAATATAAGAAGACACATTAATATTCATAATAAAACATCAATGAGGTATGCATTGTTTCTAGAAAATGTGACATTGTTTTTTGAACTAAAGAGCAAAGTGTCCACTTATTATAAAAACAAATAATCTGTGTTAAAAACACAGATTATATACCAACACTTCCTACAGTGTAAACATTATCCTCAGTTAGAGCGTAAATTCTGAAGCTCATTTTCAATAATGAGGTGAGATAGAAGTTAAACACGAAGTTCTTTATTATACACTGTGTTTTACATTTAAACATATTAATTTGCATTAATGCTGATAATAAAATTGAAGTTCTTATAATTTCATTAAATATTATTAAACTCACCAAACTTTCTGGCTGAAGAATAAGTGACATCTAAGAATACAAAAATATATAGATTAGTCAAATAATAAGAGGGTTTTGTTTCAACAAGCATTTAAATGAAAGAAACACAAGATTTATAACTCTATATAACATAAAATTCTAAAATAGTTCTCATTCACAGAGTTCTTCATAAATGTTTTTAGAAGGGTGGACCATCTTGCCTGCCCATTCATACATAGATAAATCACCACATAGATAAATGCAACCTTCCTGCCCTTTTTGTTAAAATGAATGTTGATAATCCCATTTTGAAAAAATAATGCTATTATTTAATGAAAAATGATGTTATAGTACCAATTTCAGAAGCTTTAGATTGTCACTATTAATGCAAACTATTTTTTATGCTAATTTAATATTTTGAACAATGTTATTTGTATGAAATTCTTTTAAGCATTTATTCAAATATTTGTTTAACACAGGAATATTTGTTTAATATAGGAATAAATTAGTGCCCTTTAAAACTGATGTTGCCTTTAATTTAGGCACAAACAAAGTACCCTGCCTCTTTTTACTTCTAGGGAAATCTTTGTCCTCATTCTTGACGGTGCATTCGTATAAGTCAGAAAATAATATGGTATGGTTATTTAACCCACTGACAGTTCTGCACGTAAAAGTCTCATTTTAGCCTGCTGTCTTCTCCTCATAGAAAACCAATTTTTTCATGTTATTATATAGAAAAATAGTGTATAGAGGAGAAACATTCTCCTAGTTTTGCCCATTTGCTGAACTGCCAATGGGTCAATTAAAAATGGTGATCTAAATTTCTTTGCTTTTCATCAGTTTGATTAAGTAAAAGTGAATTAGTTAAGGTATTTTTTGCCAGTGAAATATTTCTTTACCCTTTATTTAATGAAATTTAATATTTAGTTATCGTCCTTCATAATTTTATTCTCAGCTATTATTGCAAATCGTTGTTGTTGTTAATTTACGTCGCACTAGAGCTGCGCAATGGGCTATTGGCGACGGTCTGGGAAACATCCCTGAGGATGATCCGAAGACTTCCCATCACAATTTTGATCCTCTGCGGAGGGGATGGCACCTCCGCTTTGGTAACCCGACGACCTGCGTGCGAAGTAGAGCACTTTACGGTATCACAATTTAACGAGGACCAATACCGCACACCCTCGGTCCCTACGCAGACTGATCCAAATGGTCACCCACCCGCACACTGACCGTAGTCAGTGATGCTTGACTTCGGTGATCTGCTGGGAACCGTGTCTTAACAATCAGTCCACTGCGGGACTATTGCAAATTGCATTTAATTAAATTTCTGTTAACAGGTTTAAAACTAAAAGCAATGGCGCTTATTTTATTATAAAGTACTCTTATGATATCATCGTATTATGCAACATTTACAATAAATATGCTTATAATTTACAATAAATATGTATTTGAACTATTCAATCGTATTTTCTTCAATTATAAGCTTCATGCAAAAAATTCTATCCAGTCTAGGTACAACATTGAAATAATTTTCAAAATCATATCTCAATTACTTAAGTCATGCTTGTACTCTAACTTTATTTAATAATGTTACAGATATTTTCATAAAGTCGTAAGAAATTACATGCCACTGCAGTAAGAAGAGTTTTTCTATTGGCCAGAACTGTATTTACTTTGTATTTGTATCTTTCATACAACCCAGATTTTTTGTGGATATGGATTAGGGTAAAATATAAATGAAAGATTAGACAGTTGGGATTTTTTGAAGCCTCCTTGTATGATATTATAATAAAATTTTTTTTTTTTTTTTTTAATATTAAAGCTGTAATGGGAATGTCACTCTGAAATATGCATAACATATTGTCTAACATTTAAAAACCAAATTATTATCTTATTTAATCAGTTTTCAATAAATAAAACTCATTATTATAATCAGGGTTGGCAAGTTTATGACACATGATGGTTTTTACCGGTTTATAACATGGTTTTTACCGTCATGTCAAAAACCTCTCTGTCAAAAACCCATAGTTTTGGTAAAACTGTATTTTTATTTCAGTTTAACTGCTCGTAATTTAAAATTAATTCAGTTTTGGGCAATAAAATTAGAAAAAAAGTTGTTAAAAGATATTTAAGAACAAATTCTTGTATTTTCCCAACATGATTATATCAAAACATACTATTTGAAGTAAAATATTAGAATACTGAACAAAATTTTCAACATTTCCAAGCATCATTTTGTTTGGCATATTACATTACTGAAGAATGTCAAGTCATTCTTGACTTAGAGTTTGTTAGTAGTTACAAGTTTTGAAAGTTTTGTTTAGCTTATTTCTAATATTTAAGAAATGCCAAATTTTAAATTCTTCTTTTTAGTTTTTGAATTTATTAATAGTTCCAAGTTTTTTTTGTTTGTTTGTTAATTTCTAACAATGAAGAAATGCAAAATTTTGAATCCTTTGTAAATCAAGCTATAATGATAAAAGTAAGTATCACTATTTTCAATAAGTATATTACAATATTTCTGTATGAATGTATATCCTTCTAAAAGAATACATGCATATAGTTGCAAAATCAATAGCAATCATTTACAACATTCATTTATAAAGGCAATTATGTGAAAATAATATATTGTCCGCTATATGCCATAAATTAAACAAAACAGTAGGTTTTTGACGGTTTTTACCGGTAAAAACACGGTTTTTACCACTGTCATGTCAAAAATCAGTTTTTGACGGCAAAAACCCAACCCTGATTATAATATAACCTTTTTATACCACAACCTTAAATTGAGTGCAGAATAAAATCTGAAAATCGTTATATGTTTTGCATTCATTAAAATTCCTTACGCCTTCTTTTCTGCCAACGCATTTGAATGCACAAGGTTAAGAAAAAGAGCCTTAGTATTAAATTTAATCAATTAATAGCTAATACATTTATTTCTCAACTTTACTTGGCGAAAACTATTTTAACGCACACATGACTCTCACATTTTTGATACTTGGTGGACGGAGGTGTCCTGTTGGGCTTAGCCCAGCAGCCACATCCTCCGGGTCTTTTTCTAAATTCAGGTTGTGATATGAAAAGATTATATTATATTAATGATTTTTATTTTTCGAAAAAAGATTAAATAAGATAATACAGTACAGAACCCGTTAACCGGAAATCAGAAAACCGGAAAACCAAAAAACCGGAACGAAATTCGATAAATTTTCCCGCCATTTTAAAAAAAAATTTTTTTTTTCCTCATAAGATTTTAGGATTTTTCTTTCTTTTTTGAAAGATGTTCACCTTACCATCATTTTGGAAATAATCATTAGTGTATTACTTCATCGTTTTTTCTTCTTTTTAAAATTATTTGCAAAAAAAAATTCTTTTTTAGTTGGGTTTAACAATAAAAAAACGGCTTTTTGCAGCGATTCAGAAAACCGGAAAAATCAGTTATCCGGAATAACGATGGTCCCGATCGTTCCGGATAATCGGTTCCCTACTGTAATTTGGTTTTTAAATGTTAGGAAATATTTTATGCATATTTCAGCATGACAGGGACTAATTTAAAAGTGGCTTTAGAGATTGTACATTTCAGGTTCAACACTCACTTAAAATCTTCTATTCCTTAGACATACTGAAAATATAAATGAAATATTTATATCTTATTAAGTTCAACTCAAGTTTATAAAATGAAATTTGAATTGCATTTGATTTAGTATTAAAAAGGGTTAAGTTAAAAAAAAAACAGTTCTTCGTAAAAGTTTTCAATTAGAATATTATCTGAAGTAAAAACAAGTATGAGCAGGGTTAACTATAAGTCCTATTTAATTAGAGTTCTCCAAGACTAACATTGAAATGTAAGGTACTTTAAAAAAAAAATGGGTTCCCCAATTTTTTTTTTAATGAGGTTAGAAATTAGTTATTTTAATATCTACTACTACTAAAAGGTGCTTAGTATTACTAATACATGGTCACCTAATATAATAATAGCTCTTTTGCAGCTACAAAAATGGAATAGAATTATTTTATCTCATGTTTATAAATAGTAAGGCGTAGGAAATTTAACACTAAAATTACAAAGTAAGTGTTATGCCTAGCATTTAGTACTGATTAGTGATTCAATATATTTTACACTCTATATATGTTTCATTTCAATAAAATAGTTTTTTTGACAGTGATCTAGTACTGTAAAAAGTTAATTAATATTCAGTTTTACATTCATCATTTTAAAATATTTTTGAATTCCCAATATTTAATATAGTACTACAGAAATGATTAAATTATTTGAGGAAAGAAAGATTTAATTGGCACGCATAGGAAAATTTCGGTATCACCAAGTCTTGGCAAATTCCGGGCAGCAGACGCGAAAAATTAAAATAAAAAGAACATCTCACAGGGGGAATAATTTGGAGGCTTTAACTTTGTAGGCACTCCTGGGAAAATCTCTACATTTGTTTTAAAATTACAAGCTTAAAATTTGGCGATTGTTATTGGCACGATTTATCACGGTTCTTAAATGTCCCCCCAAAAAAGTAAATATAAAATGCTATATTAAAAACCGATATAAAATGCTTTATTAAAAACCGACAGAAGATTACAAAAAATAATTCAACTTGTTTAATTTCAATAACCCGGTAGTATTTTTCCATTGTAAGAAATGAAGTTTAACTACATTCAAATAGCGTAAAAAATAATTATAAATAATGAGGAGAAAAACTTCTTAAATTCTCACCAGTTTTGGGAGTTTGCATTATATTAAAATATTTATTCAATCAAGACATTCAAAAAATACAAAATTTGTAAAATAAAATAAAAAAATCACAAAATAAATATAACCGTTGACTAAAAAATTATATGTCAAATGTAAACATTGCAGAGAAGCTTATAAACAGCCGCTTGGTGGCCGATGGGTCTGTTCCTTGACACGAAATCTCCAATTTTATCTCTTTTAATCCATAAAAGCTACAAGCGCATTTAAATGCAGCGCTTTGAAATGTATCGTCAGATTATCTCTCAAAACTACTATTACTTTAATGCAGAAAAGTTTCGTGTTGTATATCAAAACCATCAAGATTATAAATTATTAAAATGCTGAAAACAAAATTTTTTTCTTATTTGACTTTAATTAATATAGAATAATAAAGAATATGTTCAATATAAATTCTGCCTTAAAGGGTGTATTAAACTGTCATCATTAAACATTCGTTAATTAAATCACCCTTTTCACTTGCAGACAATCCTTTAAGCTGAAGAAGTTCAGGCTGATTTACAGATAGACGTAAAAGCGAGGAGAAGAATTCATGCTTAGAATAAATAGTTTGACCTGGATCATTCTGACCATAAAATGTATCTAAAATCCGTTACTAAATGGATGTTGGAATGTAAGTAGACAGCAAATTTTTCTTCAATTTTCTATTTACTTTTTTAACATAATTAACGAGATAGATTATTTAATAATTAATAGTTAGTATTATAATTATTGTGTAGGTCAATTCTATGAGTTGGAGTAATTCTAGTACTAAATGGGAGAGTGCGAATTAGTATTTAAATTTAGCTCTACAGCTTCAAAGTTCGAAATTAACCAGAGTTGATATTTTGTGCTAACAGGTACAACACCCTTACCCATAAATCATCTTTCAGAAGAAGAGAGAAAGAAATTGGGCAAAATGAAAGAAACTAAAAATGACTAATACAATTAATTAGTAATAAGTATTATAAAACTGCCTTAAAAGGTGGACAATTTTTTATATTAAATTTTCAATTTGTCAATTTTAGAAATTTCTTAAGCTGAGAGCTCTCAGATAAATCAGAAAGGGAAAATTGATTTCTTCTGCTGAAAAAAAAATTGTTTCTACTCTAATCTGATTATTGATAGGAGTGTGGGGGGCGGAGTATTAGATCATGTCAACCTTCATCTATGAAAAGGTACCCCGACATAGAGTCGAGTTAACATGTCTTATATACTAGTGAATTGTAGTTGTAATTTTGTAGTGGTAGATACGCTACAGTACTCCCCCACCAGAATTATAGCTATGATAGAATTCGATGAATGGATGCCACTAGTTGATTCATTGCTGTTTTTGTGCGAAGCCGGGAGAGCTGTATTAAGATCCCCGTATTTTTTTTTGAGTGAGAGGTGTATTAACTTCACGATTGTAGTCGCTCCTGTGTTGCAGTTAGCAGTTGAGTGTATGCAAGCAAACGTTGTGTGTGATCGAGATGAGACTGAGTAGCAACTGCGTGAGGAGGTGGATAATGATGCAGTCACAAGTAGCAAGTCAACTTTTCAATGTGGACCATCCAACGAAGTAGGCGTTACTGCCGATGTAGGCGTATCCAGATCAAAGTGGGCGTTTTTTTTGCCAAGGTAGGCGTGTTCACATAACGTCCGAAGGTCACCAATGTGGGGGGCGGAGTATTAGACCATGTCAACTGTCATCTATGAAAAGGTACCCCGACATAGAGTCGAGTTAACATGTCTTATATACTAGTGAATTGTAGTTGTAATTTTGTAGTGGTAGATACGCTACAGGATTATATTTTGAGGATATTTCCGTATCTTGATCTGGTGTACCAGTGATAATCGCCAAGGTGCAAAATGGATTGAAAATTTAAAATTTTTAAAATAAGAAAAGTGTTTAGGTTTGCCTGAGGGAGGTTGCAAGTTATACCCTTCAAGTAGCTCTGATGTTAATATAGGTTTTTCACGGACTGCTGCCCTGAAATTGCCAAGACTTAATGATTATTCTGCCACAGATCACGATGTGGGAATCTTCTTAATATTTCTGTATTATGATTTAGGCCAAAATAATCACTAAACATCATCATATGAAATTCGTAGAAAACTTTGTAAAAGTGGTCCAATTTGAAAGATACAACTCGTGGCCACTTCTTGGCAAACTTCTGCATGACTTTTTTTTTTGAAAAACTTGCAAATTTATAATCTATTTGGAGAATATTATAATCTATTTGGACTAAATTCACCAAGATGTGATTCAACCGAGGCGTTTGCGGAAGCACATGAAAAGATAAAATTGTCAACAGGGATGGGAGGGAAGCTTGGTTAAAGAAGAGTCTGAACAGGAGTTAAGTATCAAATGATGTTGCCTTAGATTCTGAGGTAATTGTTATCATGTCATAATAATACTACTATAATATTTTTATATATTATTCAATATTTAAATTACTTTAAATTATATTCAATTCGTTTTATTAAGTTATTTGAAACTGAAATTTAATGAAATTTTGAGTTAATTAAACGTAGTATTTGTTTTAATTTTCATAGCACTTGAATATAAAATTAAACTCAAATTATAAATTGCTTGATGATGTTCAATTTAATTTTTCAACCATTCAAAAACAAAAATAATTAATTTTATCAAAATATTATGTTTTATTTTTCAACTTCTAAGTGATTAAAAAATTGAATCATAGCCAAATGTTAAATTAATTAAGAATAGAACTAAATAGAAATAATTTTTTAAAAGGAAGAAACAAAGTGAAGTTAAGTATCTTTATAGTTTAAAAATGAAATGTTTAAAGCACTTTTAATTAAAAATAATAAAGTATAAACTAAGTTTCATCAATGAATAGCTGAAAGCACATTGTGAAATTTATTATTTTTAGATAATTAAAAATATATTTCTTTAAACCAATTGGATATATATTTGTGCACTTACTCTACAGTGGCATTAAATTTATATTTCATAGGTGGTGAAATCTATATTGATTAAAAAATGATGTGGCAAATCAATATTAGAAGCCCTCTCTAATTGAGTAAATGCTTCCAATTGCAAACGTTGATGGACCTAGAAATTTGACTTTTTAATAAAATGGCTAGAAGGGTCAACAATTGGGAAACAGTTTATGCGAAATTGGTGAGAAATCCTTTTTTTTTTCATTATTATTTTTATTTTTTTTATTATTTTTAGCAAATTTTAACCGACCACTAATGCAAAAAAAAAAAAAATTATGATGATGATAGTAAATAAATGAATATTTTGGAACATCCGAACAAATTTTGAACAGTTCTGAGCAATGTTTTATGTATGTATATATATATATATATATATATATATATATATATATATATATATATATATATATATATATTAGTTTTAGGGTCCTAAGTTGCACGTTTCTTTGGTAAATTGGTGTCTTGGGGTAGACAATTTAATCTTCATATGAAAATCTTTTGGAAAAAAAATTTTGCTGCTGGATGAGCTCAGTGTCTACCTAACCTTCCTTGGTTATGGGCCTGAGAGTTATATTTAAAAAAGAAATGAAATTAATTTAAGTTATAAATCTTGGATCAAAGGGAACCTATGTTAATTTGAGTTTTATATATATTTGGAATCAAATTAAAGAAACAGTAATTATTTATATATTAGGAGTAAATTTAAGAATTTTATGAATCCCTTCTTTAATGTTCAGTTATATCCATTTAGACTAAATCATAGCAAACTAAGAGCGAATATCTAGTTGTATTGTTTCACAACAATGTTTTTGTATCCATTTAAATGGAGCTATAAAACCTAAAACTATTTTTTCAAAATATCTCAAAGAAAACTATCCCATTGTTCCTTTGAAGCAGTGGCTTTCTTTTTTACTGGCTTTAAAATTCCACAGTTATACTATGTCTGCTGTTTATTGTGCTAAAATTTATTATCTATTGTCTTTTGAAAAGCAATGAAATGTAAACTTAGATATTTTCATTTGTTTTAAACATGCTTGCTATTAGTATGCAGCAGCAGTGTATTTAAAAAATTCTTTTTTGTTCTTTTGTTTTCGTTTTTTACTTTCTTTTTGATCAGAATTTAAAAAATAAAGATCTTTTATCTTACTGATACATATATATATTTTCCAGATATATCTATGCGACAAATATTTTTCTTATTGGTTCAAGGTTCTCTGGTTACCTTATTTTTGTAGAAGAAAAATATTTTTAATTATACTTATATTTGCCTTTTTCTGTTATAAAATCCCAACCACTTTTAAGACAAAGATATTGGATTACTTCCCTGTTTATGCTCCCAAATGGGTATGCTGTAGAAATTAAAATATTTAAAAATTGTAAACTATTGCTTTTGTCCTAAACTAGCATTATAATTTTGTCTTTCTACTTTTTACAGAACATGAAGAGAAATTAATCCTGGTCTGCTGAACAAGATTTATTCCATATGTTGCAGAAGATGTTGATTCAAACACGATGGGCTGAAACATCTTGTAAATATAATATGACTTATTCTGCTGTTTTAAGAATTTAATGTAAAACCTTGCCAGTGTTCACCATAACTCTGATAAATGTTTAAAAATTGTTTACACTGGAGACAGTGGTTTTCTACTTGCTTTTCCATGTTGCCAGTTTTAGTTTATGCTATAAATCTTTTTAAACTTATGTAAATGAAAATTTTTTTAAACTAAAATTGAACACTTTTAGAGCACATTTGACCACATTTTTTTTAAACTAAAATTGAACACCCTTTAAAAAGTGACGGAAGAATTTGCTTTATTCAAAAATAGTCTTAAAAAGTCTCTTTCAAAATAATCTTTATACATTTAAACTACTAGGAGACAAGACAATAAATCTTGTATCTGAAGATCTGTTGCTTATAGATCCACCTGACTCTTCTTTTGAATGAAAGTGATCTCCTGAAATGTCTTTCTTCAGGTCTTAAAAAATAGGTAAGTCACAAGGGGAAAGATCTGGACTGTATATAGGATGTCAAAATGTTTCCTAATCAAATTTAAATAAAATTAAGTTAAGTAGAAAAATATTAAATCAAGTCTTTGTGATTACGGAGAATTTCTTTATGCATATATTAAAATTTTTGAATAGCTATTTCATATATCTGTACAGTCCGCAAAAAAAAAAACGAATCACCCTGAATAACTTTCGTTCTAATGATCGGATTTTCACGAACTAAGTGTCAATCTTAATGGTTCCTGGGGGTGACCTCAAATATGTTAATTAATTAGTGCTAACTATTAATTAAGTTACGAAATCAGACACAAAAACGTACTTTCTCTGAATAAACATATAATTTTTTTTACATATTTGGAATCTAGACCCTTGAATTAGGGGGGGTAGACAAAATTTTAAAAAAATTGGGTGGTAAATTGGGCCGCAATAAAGGTTTATATATTTGGCGATAGTCCAGAAAACCGCCAAAAAAAGTCGCCTGCGCAAATAAATATTTTAAGATAACCCATTGACTAATTCAAAAGAGGAGTGCTTAATTTTACTAGGTTGCTGCGCAACTAAACTCTGATAGTAAAAAAATTGAAATAATGTTCAGTGATTGCTCGGAGGGGCTTAATTTATTGTTAATAGAAAATATCTCGAAGTTTCCAGGCCATAAACAATTTTTTTAGGGGATTTCTGTCCAAAAAGCAAAAAAAATATTATTTTAATCTCCTTTGAAAAGTAAATTTGAATCGATTTATAAATTATTTATGATAGTTTTTAGAATTTAAATACATGAACTTTTTATCTGATATTATTTAGATTACACTGTTTTTACTATATTTATTCGAGGATTTTATACTAAAATAAGATGAGCATAACTTATTATAGCTATATACAAAATTTTAGGGATAATCATTTTTACAGTTTTAATCGAGTCTTCTAGGCAAGAAAGTTTGAAGGAAAAAAAAGTGCTTGAAAAATAAAATGTAGATTGTATAATAATTCTAATGCACATTCACAAGGCTTTCTATAATTTACGATATTTCTTTTTTCTATAACTCAAGGAATTGCTGAATGTTTAGTGGCATTTTAAAAAGATTGAAATATGTTATGTTTAAGAATAAGATATTGAAATAATATGTTGCAAATTGTAGGATTCATTGCTTAAAAAATCTTTTCATTCTACTAGATATTTAGGTTACATCGTTTCCTTTGGATAAAGATGATTAGCAAATAGCATCCTCATGTTTCGATACATTCTGAAACTTATACGTTCGCCAATTCACCATAAAATGTCGCACAGCATATTCTTCAATTACGATAAGCTACATTTACCACCAAATACTGCAACTATGGTTATTTTTGCTTTCTTATATATATCTGATGATCTCTTTTTAAACAGAGCTCGTAAGATCATTAAGATACTGAAATGGGGGCACAAAAACTTAAGAGATAAAATATTTAATTTCATTAACTCAAAATATCTGGTGTCAAAATGTTAATTTTTAAGTTAAATATAACTTTTACAATATTGATGTTCTTACATTTTTAAAGACCATATGAATCCTGATAAAATATTAAAATGCATATGTTTACTTTAACTAGTGTAAAATCCTTATCAAAATAATGATCAAGACCCAAATGTAAAACAGTATAATTGACGATAAAAACTCAACTGGCTTCAAAACATATGAAGAGGGAAGTAAAAGTCGACATGTTTCGAGTTTTCAAATATAATCGCCAATTCTCAAGACTTGTCAGGCTTGGATAACTTGTGACTTTTATTATTGGACGCTCAAAACATGTCTATTTTTATTATCATCTATTATTTTTTTTAAATCAATGAAGTTTTTATATTTTCGATTCAGTTTCTTGGGATTATCCATTTAGTTACACAACATATTAAATTATTTCACTCGATATTAAAATAACTTTTACATATGTTATAGGCACAGGTTCTTAGATTGAAAAAATAATAATTCACTACTTTGTAAAAATATTAATGCAGTAAAAAAAAAATTTTTTTTTTGCTGCAAGCCTTAACATTTTAGTTTAAGGTCATAAAAAAATTCCGTTTACAATTGAAATTTCAAAAGTCGAATGTGAAAATGGAATGTCCCCTAGTACCAGGAATCGAAATTAAATAGTAACAAGGACAACTTTTTTAAACAAGTTAGCGTTTCCGTCCTACTCGAAGTTGTTTGAAAAGGTATTTTTTATATATCGATTCCAAAGTTTATTCTACATATATTTCAGGGTATACTTTCGGAGTATTTCGATCGAGTTTATTTTTGCACCCTTATTTGCTTAAAATTATGAAATAATTTACTTAAAATAAATTATTCAAGCTACATGATTTAATGCATTTATAGTATAATAATAAACGGAGCTTCCGACGCATATCCTTAACCTTAATACCGCTATCATTAAATAAATGGAATAAGCTTAGATAAATAATAAAAGTTAATTTTTCCCTCGTGTAATTTTCAAGGAATAATATGTTTCGATCAAACAGATTTCAATCTGGAAATAGCGAAATTATTGAGTAGGTCCCTTGGAGCAATATCATTCTTATCCTCTTTTGACGAAATATAGGAAAAATTAGTTTTCACAGTTTCTGTAAAAAGTATGTTAGCCAACTTGCCACGTATTTTAAATTTTTTTTTTTTATTAAAATAAGATCGGAAATTGTGTATTGTGTGCTCTGCTTCGGAATCCTTACAAATTTCAATTTTTAGCATTTCCTGATTAACAAAATAAGGCATTTTCCTGATAACAAATTATACTACAATAATATCTTGGAAATCATGCTAAAGTAAAAAATTAAACTAAATAGTTTAGTATATTATCAGAAAAAAAAATCTACTTGGTATCATAAAGAGTAAAAGATATAATGAAATAATAAGTGAATCACACGTGGTCAGATAATTAAAAATTTAATTTCACAACTAAGATAGTAGGACGACATTTAAGATACTGAGATATTTTAAGACACTAAAAAAATTGGCTACGTATTCCACAGCTTTTTATGTTCGGTATCTTTATCCTCTTTGTAGTGACTTATAAAACATCAACACTATTTTTGATAATCTAAGTTGAAGTCACAAGAAACAAAAAAAAAGACAATCAATAATTTATATTCTTTTTTCAAAAAAATAGTATGCTAAGTAAATAATCAGCTGTTTTGCATTAAATAATTTTAAACAGCTGAATGTTTTTAATTTCTTAACAAGGTTTTATTCTTAGCTAGCAGACAATAATTCTTTAAAAAAAACTTGACTATAATTTGAAAAGGAAACCTAAATTAAAGAAAATCTAAATTAAAGTTCTAAAAAAATTATTAGTATATTAATGAAGAAATAATAAACGTAAAATGGAAAAGAATAAGAATTTTAAAATGTTAAAATTTTATTAAATAGTTGGTAAAATAGTTCTGCGATACACTTCCGGAAATTTCTTTTAAGATTAGGATGATATAGGGTAAACCAACAAATGAAGGAGCATTTCATAGATATTTCTTAGAAATAAGATTTTAAACGTTTCAATTTAGATTGATTGGTAAGAGTAGCTTACTGCCTAACAATTGGAAGTCCTTTAACAATGCATTTAGTTATCTGGTCTTTGAGTCTTCTCTGGAAAAAGTTTTGAATTTGTTAGTATCTGTTCAACGCCTTGTTTCTTTGACAAAATTATAAGGTCAGTGTTTGTTGTTATCCGTTTAAACTACAATTAATTGCATATAATAATGCTTTTTCTTTTCATTGTGAAAAAAAGAATTCAAAATATGGTCATTGAAGTTACGTTTTATTTATTTTAAGCATCATAACATAAAGCAAGTACTGAGATTATGGGGTGTTTATTAACTGGATTGCAGAACGATGAAAAACCAATGTATAAACAAGTGTTCCTTTACTGGGATTTTTTCAAGTTAATGAAAATAAAAGAAAAAATTTAATTTTCTTGTACCTTTTGTCATATTATAAATCAAAATTATGTTAAAAATAAAAAAAAAACAACTTCTAACCAGTGAAGGAACAGGCATGTTCCTTCACTGAGAATAGATTTCCCAGTGAATGAATAGTATGTGTGAAATATGATTTTACTTGGATAATTAGTAGTTCAGCGACATAGAGGACTCCTAAAATTCAGTTAAATGTTGTATGAATAGTTCCTATAACTATTTCATTTAAATATGCAAATTTAATTGCTAAATTTATTTAAAGAATTATAATAATAATAAATTTATTATTTATCTTTATAAATGTAGTGATTAGTTATTACATCATACCTTAGACTCCTTAATAAACTATGTTTATTAACTAAATATAACAACTAAATATAATAATAAAAGCTTGAATGGAATCTTTGCAGGATTTTGTGCCAATAATTAGCTAAATTATGATCCTATTGCCGTCTTCAATGTCCTAACGAAAACTGGTAGGAAAAATCCATTTAAAGACAATTATCTAGGTGAAAAATGGGTGAAGTTTTTTTAAGGTGACATCCACCGATAACTCAGTGTAATGCGAAGATAATTTCAAAAGGCAAAACTTCCCTTAGAGAATAATATTCGAAATACTGGTTTTAAGAACTTCAGAGAATCTTTAGGAGGGAAGTAGCCCTGGCATCCTTTTATAAAGTGATTGCATTTACAATGCGAATGAAACAAGAGTTGGATACTGCCCTTAAACGGGAAAAATCTGCGGCCTTAAAAATTATAAGGATTTATATTCTAAAGTACCTAGGAAAGAAAAAGTACCTCCATTGGTAGTTTTTCCTTACAGAAGAATTCGTAGAGATATAACAGAATCAGTCCCTGCTACATATTTCATTGGAAAAAGCTATTCATGAAATGAAACGATGACCGCAGCAACATTTTACAAATATATTGCAAATGTTTCTACCCATGGCTAATTAAAAATGCAATCAAATTCCTAATTTTGCTTCTTCTGGATAGGTATAAATCTCATATCAATTTGAAACTGAGCAAGTTTTGTTCCTCAAAACAAATTTTCTGGTTTAGTTTTCTACGTAATTCTTGGAAATCTCGTTAGATCTTGAAAACAAAAGAATTGTAAAACAATATGTCTACAAAATTTTACATCCATTTTTAATTAAGATTTTAGGCATCAACTGATGAAGTTAAAATGCTTTTATGAAATGCGATATTTTTTCATTCGATGTAGAAAACGTTGACTGTAACAAATGCATGCAAAACAGACACCAAGAGTTAATGAGCAAGACAACTTATCAACAAAACACATGCTTCGAGAGTAACGATGCGCTATTTCTTCAGAAGCTTGAGAAGGAAATCTCACAAGTTATGTTGCAAATTTTTAAAGGAACATTGACAGAAAAGTTTAATCTCCCAAATAATTAATAGCCTGCGCTTTTCCCAATATTGAAGAATTTATTTCAAAAAGAACAATTGTATAATCAAATTTTGGCTCTGAAGCTGAGACAACTAACATTAATAATGAAAGTATCTTGAAAACCGATTTTGAGATAAGTCCTCTTGAGGCATTGTTAGTTGCAAAAACGATTGGTTTCATAAGTAACTACTAGATATAAGTCAATGAGAGATGGGTTTTACTCAAACTTCGAAACTCCTTTTTCTCATTTATTATCCAGTGAGGAATTCTGGAAATGGAACTGGAAAATCAAAAGAAATTTCGAAGATACATTTACATTGGCCAAAAATTTGGAAAAAAGAGGAAGGTTAAATCAAAAGAAAAAGAAATAAATTACTCATGACGAAGAGAAAAAAAATACTTAAAAAGATTTTAAAAAAAAGCTTGAAAAATATGAGGAAAAGATTACACAAAAAGATGATCGAATTATAATAATAATAAAAACATCATCAGATTACACAATGATAAACATTCATAATTTAGAACGGACTATTAAACTGTGAGAAAAAAATGAAAAACATTTTTTTAAAATTGTGTATTCAAACATATTTTACTTTCCATTCCATGACTGAAAAAAAAGTAAAATTTTCCACATTAACTATGGTTATATGTCGTAATTCCAAGAAAAATCTTGTTTTTAGACATTTGTGTGGCCTATGGATTCCTAACGAGCATCAAACATTATCAAAATTAAGTGCTCATTCTCTGGAAAATTTAGTGTTTATTCACTGGTAAGAACTGTTCCTTCACTTGGTCATCTTACTACTTATTATTTAAACCACCAAAAGCTTAAAACAATATTATGTAAGTTATCTAACTTTTTTTACATAATTTGCATTTAATAACAAATATGTCGAAACCATCATTTAGCTAAAATTACAAATTTTGAAATTTTTATGAATTTTTTTTAAAGGCAAGCTAAGCTTAAGTGTTCCTTCATTGTTTAGTTTACCCTATAAGATGTTGAGAAATTTGCGATGTTGTGAGAGATGTTTGAAAATGTTGACTACGTATTTTTATTAATATTTATAAAATATATATTCAAGAAATTGATAAATATATTATTCCAAATCTATGCATACGTATGTATATTATTGAAATTGTATCAGTTATTGAAAAAAAAAAAATAATCACATTAAATAAGCACAATCTGGTGTATTCTATCAGAAGCACGCTTTTTTAAAACTAGACATTTGTTGAATAAAGTGTTTTTTATTCAAAATTCTTTACTAAATTGCAAATAAATTATTAAATGACTAAAAAAGAAACATCGTATTTTATAGTGTGAAAGAAATAAAAATAAAAAGATTAGCAAACGATTATTAGCGAAAAAAATATGAATGAAATTTTACGCTACGCGCGCGAAGTCAAGTTCCTCCCAAGTTTATCACATTTTAATATTAATCGCCCCAATTAGTTATTTCTTTATTGTCGCCAAATTATTTTTTTAAAAATAATTAATTTTTATTTTTCTCAGCTTCTAATAAATAAAAACAGTTGAAACTTTAGATTTTTCAATTGAAAAATATGTAGATTAATATGGTATAAAAAAATTCATACCTTATAATTCAATAATTTTTCATCCTCACTTTAATTAAATAATAAAAAATAATAAATAATTATTAAAAATTATTTTTTGCATGAAATTATCTTTGGGTAAATGAGTTTTATGAGTGGGTGCAATTTTTTTTGAATTGCTTCATTAGTTTTGAAAATATGACTGAAAACGCAAAAAGCGAAATTAACATTAAGGGGTACGAACTTTGAATCGCTCTCCTGACCAAACTATGGGGACCACATTTCCCAGATTGCGGCTACCCCCTATATTTTGAAGATAAGAAATCCAAATATGTAAAAAAAAGTGCATGTTTATTCAGAGAAAGTACGTTTTTGTGTCTGATTTCGTAACTTAATTAATAGTTAGCACTAATTAATTAGCATATATGAGGTCACCCCCAGGAACCATTAAGATTGACACTTAGTTCGTGAAAATCCGATCATTAGAACGAAAGTTATTCAGGGTGATTCGTTTTTTTTTTTGCGGACTGTACATATCATAGCTTCAAAAAATCGTGACTTCTACAGCCTGCTTTGAAGTATCAGTGATTTCTATTTTATAACGAACATATCAAATAAATAACCCCCTTCAAAACAAGCACAACATGATAACCGCCATGTGTGATTTTAAATCATGTGTATATACTTTTAAATTGTGTTTGCATTGGTCAGAAAAAGTCTTAAAATTAATCTTTTTTTTTTTCCTCCTGGGGAATTCAAAAAAGACAAACTTTCTTTCAAGAGCCAGATTTTTTCTGTTTTAGTAATAGTAAAAAAATTTCTGCGCTGGTGACAAATTTCAGTAAGTTGTTAGAAGTAGTTTTTTTGTAGTTTTAGTTCTTAGCAGACTTAGTGTTCTTGCATAGATTTAGGTTTCAAAGTGAACCATTTATTTAGTTTGTTATGTTTATTTTTCGAATTTTGCATTTTTGTGGTGCCTCTACCATTAAAATTTATGAAATAAATTTCAGAGATTCCTGTTGGTATGTTTCAATAAAATAAATTGCCATTCTATCCTCAGTTTGTCATAAAAATATCTCTGTGAGACTCATAGAGGTAGTATTTAGAAAAACTATAATGTTTGAGATTTCTTTAGTTATGAATATCCTTTATTATTCTTTCAAAAGTAATTACTTATCCTCCTCTTTTTTTTTCATTTAGTTAATTATGTCTTCTGAGAGTTTGCCTGGACATTCCACTGAGAACAGAAGTATTCCTGATACTGACAAAAGGCCGCAATCATTTTTCTCATCCGTCTTCAGCTCTCACAACACTTTTAATCATAAAAAATTATTTACCACAGCAAACGATGACAAGCAGTGGAAAAGTGAAAAATGTCAAAACTTTCTGAGCTCAGTTATTGGCTCAAACCAAGGCCTTTTATCCGACTTGTCCTCCAAAATAGAAGCTGCACTGAGCTTGAATTTGGACGACTCGGACACCTCTTCCAAAAGTGATAATTCGTGCAAGCATTCAACTGTAGATAATGTTTCTAACAGTAGCTCACAAACAGATGTACAACGTGTCAGCTTCACAAAAACAGAGCGTGTTTCCCGACATAGATACACTAAAAGAAAAGGACACAAAGACCGTTCTGTGTATGGGCAGCCTGAAGTAAACTCTTTTGATTTAAAGCAAAAGTCTTGGAAGGATTACTCTCAAGAATCTTTGGACACCGTCGACAGTGGGCAGAGTCTCGGTAATTGCAGCAACTCGTCCGCTAATGCGGATTACAAATCGTCTAGGAACGATCCCCTGTACGTATTCCGCCGCCCGGAGTCGATCGGCATCGGTAGCGAATCCGATCCCTGTGAACAGAGTACTGACTCTTCGGATGCAGAGTCTTTAACAGAAAATTTTGGAAAATCTGCATCTGGAACTTCTCTTCAATCATGGGCATCCAGCAATGACAGCCAAACAGATGATCTGACACTGGAGTTTATGAAGATGTTTGTGAGAAAAATTTTCTCTAACGGGTAATACAACCTTTATCACTCTAGAGTAAATGCTGTGTAAGAAATTTTTAGAAATGGATTCTGTAAAATATTGAAATTACAATGGAATCTTTTAGTATCAGGGTTGGCTAGGTCTGAACCAGTGGTATTCTATACAAAAAAAAAAACAACAACACTCCATTTGAAAAAATGTTGGGGTTTTGGACAGGAGACGTGGGTTTTACTGTCATATACTGTCCTTAACTGACTAAAAGTGTCCCTAAACTGACTAAAATTGTCCTAAAATGTCCAAAACCTTGAACATTGGTAAAAGGTAAAAATTCTATATGTGTAACTATTGTACGTATAATAATTAAATTTTTTTAATAAATATTTGATGATACTTTTTATACAATTTGTTTTAACTTATTAAAGGTAAATAATGTAATAGGAAAAGATTTATAACTTTTGAAGCTCCACAATTCAACGTACAACTAAAGTATATACCTTATCCTTTAAGTATGAATAAATATGCTTTTAATACTGATAAATTATGTTTTTGCATGTGGATAATTAATGCAATATTAAAACTAATGATGAACTTTTTTAATGGAACAGAAACTTGTTGTCATCCTGTTTCTTGTTCCAAAAATTGACCTTTTATTTTTCACAATATTTTTTTTTAAATTGTGATATAATTTGAATTAATGGGTTTTCGACTGTTAAAGACAGTTTTGGACTGGACGGTTAAAACCGTGGATTAATATATTTTGTCCTAAATTTTCCCAACTCTGATTTGAAAAGATTGACAATTTTCTGGTTTTGTCAGACATATTTTTTTATAGATAAACAAAGCATGCATGATAAATCGAGCTACATTTTTATACATGTTTGTAAAAAATTGAATATATAACTGTTTGAGTAGCTAAACTATATTCAGTCATAAAGGAATCAAATTGTTTAAAAGAAAAGAAAATAAGTTTGTCATGATATCTCTATAAGAACAGATCCTTTGGAAGTAACATTAAACATAGAATTTGGAAAAATACATTAGATTTCCAATTTATATAAACGTGCTTTAAAACCTAATATATATATGTATACATACACACAGACAATGTTATAAATTCACTGATTTCTATTGTTATTTAAACAATGGAATCTTTGTAATGTGGGATTTTATGACTATGAAGGTTCTAGAGGTTCTATACCACTCTAGAGGTTCTATAGCAAGAACAAAATTTATTATTTTAATATTTGCATTCAGAACGGCAATTATCCCTCTTGCTGAACTGGCAAACAATTAACATGTCCTTCAACATTGTTAATTAGCACAGATTGATGGTCAATTCTTTTCCTCTACTAAGACCTTTGGAGGTATGCAAAGCTGTTTTCAGTATTAAGCTATAGAGGATTACTGAGAAAATCCATTTCAAACTTAGCCTTGCAGATATGTAAATTTGCTTAGTGAATGATTAATTACAATTGAAAGTTTAACTGGAAATATTTTTTTCAGCACACAGTTTACTTCCCACCCAGTCTAATTACTATAATATTTATTATAATTTTATTACTAATTAGAATTAAATCAATTTTAAATATCTTAGTGGCAAAATCAAGGCGACATTGAGTTCTACTGAACGTTAGAGTTCTTGCATAAAGATTTTTCCTTTGAGAAGTAAAATGTTTTAGTTTTCTTTACTGCAGATATTTAAAAAAAAATATTTATTTTAGGAATAATATTTATTTTGCAGAATTATATTCTAAACATGCCTTTCTCAAGCATCAGAGGGGAAAGAAATGCTCATAATTTTTCTATCCTCATTTGAGAATAAAAAAAATTCGATAATGACTTCAGCTAAAATTTCAAAGGATATTATATTAATATTAAAAAAATCTCAAAATTTTAAAAGATAGTTTGCTTTTAAGGTCATATTCTTTCTTTTATTTTTCTTAAAAGAAAACCTTATTTTATATTTTAACAAAATATGATTGTGAGAGGGGATTTTTTTTACAAATTCAGATTTTAAAGAAAAAATTTTACTGTTTTTTTTCTTTTTACTTTATTTTCAATTTTTTGTAGCTTAAAAAGCCGTTAACGATTTAACATTAGTAAAATATTAATAATTCTCTAGATATAAATGTCCTGAATTTATCATTTAAGTAAAGCTTATTTTGAGATATAATGTGTTTGTTTTATTTTAAATTTTAGCTATCTGTAAATTTCTTTAATTAAAATATTCATTTATTTATTTTATTCTACAAACATTGCCATTTATTTATTTTTAAATGAACCTTTGTATAATGTGTTCTGTTAAAAAATATCATTTTTCCCTCATCATTTTATTTGTTTTTTTTTTTTAAAAAAATACCAGTTTAAAATTCTTCAAGTTTGAAGAAAGCAATTAATTTTTTGGCAAAAGTTGACTGATAAAAGAGTTTAGTATCTAAAATAGTGATACTTATATAGTGATCATCATATGGCAGTACATCATAACCACTATCTACAAGTGTACAATTTTCATGATGAATTGGTATACTAGATTAATTTTTATATTTCAATGACTGTTGGCTTAACATTAATTTAAATATGTTCCAAAATTGTCAAATAAACTAATGTTTACAAAAATTACACCATGAAGGAATTGTCTGAAATTAATGAAGTTTATTCCACCTATTTCTAACTTATATCAAAAACATGGAGAAACGCTTTGTAATTCTAATAATTTAAATGTCTTTTTACATTTCATGTTAGTTTGTTCCAGATTGTGTCTCATATTGTAGAAATTTTCATAAACGTAAGTAGATTATACTAATTTAATGAAGTGTCTCCAATATGCCATCCATGTTAATTTTAATTCTGCATATTCTGGCATTAGAAATCAAAGATAAATAAATTACTAAAGAACGTGTAGTGAACTCCTAGTAAAACTTGTCTTCTTTGATTAAATTGCAATAATGCTAATGTATATGAGAAAAAGGAATTTTTTGTCACCTCCTTAAAAAAATTAAAATTTTAAATGATTAATAGGATTTAGGGAATGAAATCACCCTTATGTATTAACTGTCCATGTTTCAGGACTCTAGCTAATTTTTTTTTTAGTTAAAAGAGAAGCACACTTACAAACTTTATTTCAATATCATAAATTTGATTAATAAATGTCTAAAATTTGAAAACTGTTTTTTTGCTTTTTCATTTTTAGTTCTTCCATTACCTTTGAAGAAAAAGCAAAGTTTGGAGAGTTATGTCAGTGTGAAATCGGTAGGCTCTGGTTTTCACGCTGTGTAAATAGTCAAGTATGTTCTCATTTTTGTTTGTTTTTATTGCTGTTAATATTGATGCCGTAGCAAATTTCATTGATGGTTTTTTTTCCCCTCTATTTTAGAGAGTCCACAACAAATTAGTAAAAGAATCAACATTTTTTAGCTTGGTTCAGTATTTTGCTATAGTTTTGTTTGAATGTTCAGAAGCTGATGACTTTTCACCTGCAAAATCATTGATGAATATGTGTTTCACATTTTATTATGAAAGTAAGTGCATTTTCAGGTTTTAAAATTGACTGTGTTTCATTTCATTCTTTTTTTTTAATTTCATTTTTTACTTGTTTTGTTTCATTTTAATTTAATCTAATTTTGTCATAATACAAAAAATCATTTGATCTTAAACTGCATTGTAACTGTCCAAGAACAAACATTTTTCAGCTTTTTATAAATCATCAAATTTTGATCAAAATCTTTTTCCCTTTAAAACGTTCGAAATTTTGGGATGTTTCGCACGCTTCTCAAAGTTTTACTATATTGACCATTTTGAAATTATTATATCTGTTAGAAATAAAATTTATTATTGAACAGTAGAAATCATTTAAATAACTATGAAATATAGAATAATTAAATTTACATCACCTTACTTTAAATCTGCTATAATGGGTTTCACCTTTCAAAATAATTTAGCAAAATTGTACTACATAGATTAATTGAAAATACATTGAGTCTTTTATGACTAATTTAAAATAAACCTACAATATTTTAAATTAGTCATATTAATCAAATGATCATACATTTAATAAGAATTCAAATAAGTATTAAAAATTCAATAAACAATTAAAAAGCAACCTTATGTCTCATAAAATTGCAATATATAATATGATCTTAAATGCATCACATCTGTTAGTTCTAATTATAATAATTCGAATAATTAAACAGCTAAAAGTCTTTAAGACAAATTAAAAAAACAATAAAATATCTTATATTTTTCAAAATTATATCACACAAAGCAATTGTGAAGGCAAAACTAATTTTAAATATCTAAAATATAAATAACTTGTATGATTAAACAGTTAATAAACTTTAAAATAAATTTTAGAGGGAAGTTGTTACAATAAATAAGTAAAAAAATTTCCTTTTGTGAAAAATGAAACTATGAAGTTATCACTAACACTTTGTGTTTCTTTTTAGGTACTCACTTAAAATAAGTAAATGATTAAACAGCTGAAAATTTTTTAAATACATTTTAACTATAAAATAAAAAATGAAAGGGATCTTTCTTTAAATCAGCTATCAAAGAAAATAAGAAACATAAAAAAAAAGCACGATTAGATTTTTACCATCAGAAATATATAAATTTAGAGATGAAGGATAACAATAAAACTGTTAATGTTGCAACATCTGTAATGTATTGAAATTTCTGTCCCTAATGATGATTTCAAAGAACCCAAATAAGGAATTTTTTTTTTAAAAAGTGTTTTAATGAAAAATACATCAAATAAGTGTTAAAAATTTTTTGAAAAGTGTTAAAAAAAAGGAAAGAAAAAAAAAACATGTAAAACAAATATAAATTTTCTTTTTCTTTCTGAATCTGCTACATATTTTATCCTATAAACAAAAAAATGTAGCAGATTCAGAAAAAAAAATTCAGTCAAATTAACAAATCACAACCAAAAGAGTAAAAAAGTTTTTTGGTTTTCTACTATTTCTGGCTATCACACTCTAAGCGAAAAAATTGAAAAAGTTGATAGTACTCATAGTTAAAAACTCAATGAACTGTAGTATTTAGAAATAGAATTTATGATTTAATCAACTGACAATTAGTCTGCCCCCCCTGCCCAAAAAAGTGATTGAACATTTAAAATTTATAAATTAGTAGTTAAATTTCAGAAAACTTAATTTTCAAAAATGAGAGATTTTTGTCAAATATTTTTTTATTATGGTATTCCTTGTATTGCATATGCTGATGATAGAGTTAATGTCAAAGACAAATATGGAGAAACTATCTCTGTAATTATGAATGATGCACTTCTAGAGGTAGCAAGACAGTGCTCTGAATTCGGCTTATCAGTTAATCCTTAGGTAAGTCTTGTTGCTTTCACTGGGAAAAAGCACCTTAATATTGGTGATGTGTATTTCCTTGATCATATGTTGGAACTCACTGAGAAAGTCCAGTTTTGGGGTGTTCTCTTTGACTCTAAACTTAACTGGGGTCATCACTTTGAATACTGTGTTTGCAGTACCAATATAGTTTTTTGGTCCTCTAGGAATGCTATTGATAAAATATGGGGTTTATACCCTAAGATAATTCTGGTTTTACACAATGATCATTAGTCCTATTGTCACATATGGAGCCATTGTCTGGTCTAGCATTAAATTGAGCTCCATCAGATCTGGTGTTAACAGACTACAAAGAATGTTCTGTGTAGCCTTTGTCTGACTGTCTTGGGACCACTCTCACGGATGTACTCGAAAGCTGACTTGGGCTTCTGCTATATTTGCGCATCGAAGCTGAAGTCCTGACAAGCATAAAACGTTTTATGTATCTTGGATTATGGAAGAAATAGTCTAAACACTTGTCATGGTTACCCCCTATATTTTGGTTAACAGAAGTCTGAATCCGTTGAAAGAAAGTTTTGTTTATTCAGAGAAAGTACGTTTTTGTATCTGATTTCGTAACTTATGATATCGTCTGACCAATTTATTAGCATATTTGATGTGAGGCCCTCTAACCATTAAGACTGACTCCTAGAACTTGAAGATCCGATCATTAGATTAAAATTTGTTCTGGTAGGCCTGCTTTTTTTTTTTGCGCACTGTACCTCTTTAATTATGTGGTAATGATTTGATTATGACTAAATAATAAAAATATATACTGCTAATTTTTGTAGTTAAGGGAAAAACTTCCTATACTCATTTTATTTTATCATACTATTATATATTTTTTCTTAAATAGCATCTTAATAATTTAGAAGTTTAATTGCCACGTTAACAATTTGTGTGCATAAAATGTATGTTACACGACATATTATTTAGGATGTCGAGATGGAAGACCACCTTCTCGAGAGTATCTATTTAATTATCTGAGGGATCAGCCTATTTGGAGATCCGTTCGATTCTGGAATGCAGCCTTTTTTGATGCTGTTCAATGTGAGAGAGCCAATCGACGCATTCCCACGAGGTGACTCCTTTAAATTGATTCTAATTTTTAAAAGAATTTTTACTAATTAAGAATTTTAAAAGAAAGTTTACTGCCACAAGACAAAATGTTTTGCAAAATCCTCAAATGCTCATGTGGCTCAAATGTATGTGCGTACAACAAAGCACCATTTGTATGTTTCTTCCTTATACGTTGTTTCCCTGCAGTTCCATTTCATTTTTTATCTATTCAATGTTAAAATAGTTTTTTTTTATAGGAGGAGGAAAATATAAAATATTAGTTGTCTTTTTCTCTTTTTTTGTCATTTTCTTTAAGGATATAAACATTTGGTCTTAATTCAAGAAACTCTAAATAAGCCTCTAAAAAGGAACTTTTTCCCTAGGATTATTTTACTTCAATGTCTACCTGTTCGGAAAGAATTTTATATATTTGTGTACTCAAGCAGTGAATTTTCAGTTTGATTTTTTTTTTTCTCCACATTTGAAACATAAGTTTTATGTTCACTCTTAATTACTCTTACCTTTGTATCTATATCATTGAGTGTCAAATTAAAAATTTGATTATTTTTTTATTGCATAAATTATTATTATTTTAATACATTTCTATTTGTTTAATTTTCAGTCATACGTCTTTTCATATATTTGTCGATTGACATTGGTAATTGACTTTTCCAAAATTGTTGCAAATTTAAAATTAACAGATAAATAAATCTGTATAAAAAAATCTAACTGAGAACTGAATTTGAAATTTTATATCAAAAGAATATATATATGCCATATTGAGCTGACGAAAGTTTGATTTTCAATTTATTTGACGTATTTATTTTTGAAAAAAAAAACAAAACAAAAAACAATTTTTCAAAAGGACTGCGTATATGAATTTTACTATTTCAATTACTAAATAGCAAATAAGCTAGTGAATGAAATTGAAAACAGTTTAGCCAGTAAATGAAGATTAAATAAAGTAATGAATATGAAAACATTAGGTTCCGTAATAAAAAATTGTTTGTGTATTATTACTTTCTTTAACGAGCTTCCATAAATACAGGTTAATTTAGTTTTTCAAGAAGTTTCATTTTGAGAAGTTGAGTTTTTACTGCATTTTGTGAAAAACTGATTTCAAACAAATTGAAAAAAGTAATTTTTCTTCAATGAATTTTCAGTTACTTATAATTTCTCACAAGCGCTTGTTATTAAAAACCTTTCAATAAATAGTGTTTTGAAATGTCTTTAGAATGAAAAACAAAAAAAGCTTTCGGATGATAGGGTTTATATTGTCTGAGGAGCATCAATTCAGTAAATGCCGTAAGTTCTTTCACCAGCAATTATTACTTTTGCTGATCTTTCTAAAAATGGTTCTATCAATTAATTCTAGAATTTGTAATTATTTAATGTTTTTTTTCTCTAATTACTAAAGAACTTTAACATTTTATAGAGGTGATCTCAAGCAATATAGCAATGAAGATCTTATAGATGAAAAAAATTTTCAACGGAATATTGTCTTTGGTCAACTTGGGTAAGAATTATATTTTTTTTTTTCAATTCTTTAATTTGTTTATTCTAAAATTTGGTTTAGAGCTCAATAAATATTGTGTGTAAAAAAGAAATCATATTAAATTAAAATAACCTCTTTTTTTACAGTCAGCTTTCCAAAAAAAAATAAAGCTTCCTAAAATTAAATTTAAAATAAGATTTAGGGTTCGTACAGACTCCTTATACTCCTTAGAAACTCTTTGGAAATAAAAAAAAAGTCTCCAAGGAGTATTTGGAACTACTTAGATTTCTAAATTAGTCCTTTGAAACTACTTAGATTATTGTGTTGCATAGATGAACTTACTAAGTCTGCTGATGAATTTGCTGTCCAAGCAGGGAAACAAAATTAAATGACTTAGCTATCAAAATCTATTAGTTTAAGAAAAACTTTAAAGGAGAAAAAATTGAATTGCATAACAGAATAAAATAACAGCAAATAATTTTAATTTTACATGTTGCAAGCAAACTTAATGAATTACTGTGATTTTTTTTTTGTTTTTTTTTTTGTATTAAATGCCTCAGATTTTTCTTATGTATTCAAATTTAAAAATATAAGATTGGTAGGTTTTTATGTTAATCTTTAACATCTGTACTTTAACAAGATTTATTAAAATATTTGAAACTGGAAAATGTATTTATGTGTAAAAGGGATAACTCTATTTTTCTTGATGAAGTTTGACAGTCAAAATTTATTTCAAAAGGGCTAGAAAAAAATATCTTATGCAAAATATAAATTTTTGTAAGTTCTTTATAGTAACTGCTTTTTAATTAAGTAAGCACTTTTTTTTTCTTTTTTTTATCTTTTACGCAAAGTTTTTAAATTTTGGACTCCTTGGATTTCTTCTTCTGATCTCTGTATGAACCCTTGAGATAGCTGGCTAAAATGATTTCTGCATTAAAAATTTAAATTTTATTACAATTTATGAAATTGTATGGCAAATTTTGTTTACTATTATAAGAATGTCTTTGCAAACAATAGGTAAATATAGTTAAAGTCCACCAAGAGTGGAATTATAAAGCATACAACTCAAGTGTTTCAGAAAAATTTCTCTTTGTCTTAAAATTTTATTTTCTGATTGTTCTTTGTTGCTGACTATTTTGTAAAGTGTTATACAATAGAAATTTTCGAATCATTAATTTATGTATATTTGACTGAGTTTCTCTAACTTGTTACGAAATACTGATTTATAAAAATATTTAAAAGTACAAAACACTGTAGGATTTTTTGGAATCAATGATTATTTTAATAGAATGTTGATTGCATTCAATTCATTATTTGTATAAAATGAAATAATGAATAAGTATATTAATTTCAATAAAATGGAATATTATTGTAAATTCAAAAACTACCAGGCAGAACCTCTTCTTTGAAAACTGGAAAAACAGAATGAAATTGAAGAATGAAGGTTTACCTTGTTAGATACTCCGTAGATTTGTTGAGAATTTAGATTTTGCATATTTGTTAAGAACTATATTGTTAAGGCGCATAAATATTTCTAATTTTTTGCTTGAATTCTTTTTGTCTTTATAAATTTGTGGGAATTTCCTTACTGTTTTCCTAGTTGCTTTGATATTCTTTATAAAAATTACTTTGTCTTAAATTTTAGCGTTTTGTATTGATATTCCTAGAATTTGTGTGCGTTTGGAACATTCATTTTCTATGAATACATTTGGGGTTTTTAAGATCATCGATTTGAAAAATAGAGATATTTAGATTTTCTATCTAAACCTACCTACCTTCTACATTACAAGTCTACATTTGAAAAATAGAGATATTTAGATTTTCTATCTAAACCTACCTACCTTCTACATTACCTACATAGTTCAGACATATTGTGATTTATTATTTCATGTTGTGATATATTTATACCCTCATGATTTATTATTTCAAACTTATGAGAGATTCTGTCACTTTATTAACTCAATTAACAATTTGCATTTTAAAATTTTTTTGGCGATTCATTAGGAAATTGTACCTTTAAACTTATAAATTTTCAGCATATGTAGTATCAAATCTAGTTGGGCGGTTTAAAAAATGATCAATTTTAATCAACTCTACGTATAGAATTTTTAATTGCTGAATTAAGAGATCATTCACTAAATTTGCTTTTCTGAGCCGTGATGGCTCAGGGGATAGAGCGTTCGCCTTGCAATGAGGCAAACCGGGTTCGAATTCCCGTGATGGCTGGTTGATACAAATTCCGAATCCGGCATGCACTGACCACAGGCCTGATGTAAAATATCCTCAGTGGTAAACGGGTCATGGGTTAGAGTCCCCTTCCCATGGGAAATTTTCATGGTTTTCCTCTCCATTTAGATCAAGTACAGGTTAGATCCATCAAAAAGTCTTTCATGAAGGCAAATTTCTCCCAATGCTTGATCCAGAAGTTCCCTTGTCTTCTGGAATGAGTTCAAAATCACTAGACTACAGAGTTGAGCATTAGTAGTCATAAATTCAAAATTGGGTCGCTTGTTCAACAACTGTTATAAATTGTAAATATAAATTACTCTACTACGAACTAACTTTGAATCTAGGAATTCTTTGAACATTTTTAAAAAAATTCAGGAAGCAATACGGTAAAAAAAATTTTTCTCTTGATTCCAGTTGAAGATGCTATTAAAGCAAAGATAAATGTTTTGGTTGCTCTAAATTTGATTTTTGTAACAGGACAGTGTTGGCAAAAAATACATTGCATATAGGTTTAATAAAGCAGGTTTCTGGGTATCCAACGAGGACATTGGAAGACAAAGAGTTGTTTGGTTGAATCTCAAGATCTCTTCTGGAATGTTTATATTGATTTGCCTTCCACCACTTCACCGATTCTTGCAATATCTGATTTAAAATTTAATGAATATTGATTTGGACAAATAACCATTAATCAGCAACCAAATAGCAACATTTTTTTTAACAAAATCATTTATAAATATTGTGAGAACCTTGAAAAGACTAAATCTTTAATGGGGGAGATGTGGCATCAGCTGCGTTAAATGAAAATTTGTATAAATGTGTTTATGTTTTCGATTTTTTATCCATGAGGTTGTTATTAAAATGTGTTCATACATGATGTTACAGGGTTGCCACTCCCCAGGGAGAATAGAGAAAATACAGGAAATTAAATAATCATCTAAAATAACTGGGAAATGCAGAGAACTTTAAATTTATCCTTATAAACTGGGAAAATACGGGGAATATTTATTTATTTCTCTTTTACAAAATGTTGACCTCTCCAAGTGCAATATATGGGATATTTATAGATAGTTCAGCTATACCATGCTATTTCATTTGCTACTTTCTTTTTTTTTTATGTATGTCGAACTATTCCCCAGCAATTAAGCTATGCAAAGTTTTTCCAGCAATTAAAACTAGTATTACTTATCCTAATATAGCCATCTCACACATTTGCATAGTGATTGTGTTTTTCCTCTTAATATATTGTGTATAATATATATAGGGAAAAACACAGAAAACTATTTTCAACCCTGTGTTATACCATGCTCATCTATTTAATTATTAGTCACAAGACACCTAACCACTTACTTTCCAAGGAAGCCTCGGGTTCTGCAGAACACTATTTTTGAGAATCTCGGATCTATCTTACCGTACTGTAAAAAAGTTATAATAAGAGAATAAGGTCTATTGGAAACACTACATTAAAATTCTGCTCTATAATAAAAGCAGAAGAATGGCAAAAATGGATAAAATTCTCTTAATTCTTAAAACAAAAAGTGTAGAAAAACTAAATAATTGACTTACCTGAATATAAACAAAGAAATCGATAGTACCTAACTCGTGATTCAGTATAAATAATGTAGTTTCAATTCTTCAAATTTCACTTTTTAACTTGTCTTCCAGAACATAAATTTGCAAGCTGTGTGAAAGTTATGTAGCTTAACAAATATGTGTAAAAACTTTTTCTTATAATGTATAGTAAATATTAATATTTTAGAATATTCTTTATTAAATCTATTCAAATTCTTGGAGAAAAAAATTTTTCGTTAAACGAATATTCGTTATATCTCTAATCTGATTTAATGCTCCTTTCCAAGAATAGTGGTGGAGTTAAAGCAGTACCTAGAATAAGTAAAACTATTAATGTTGAAATTGTATCTAAAGGTGAAATTGGCACATTTCTTTATATTTCATCAGTCAATTTTTGAACATATTTTTTAAACTTGATTTTACATTTTCTTACATCATGTGTTTTCCCCAATAGTCTGATGGAGATTGTAATGCAGTGAAACCTCTCGAGAGCGACCACCCTCCGTTCCACAGAAAAATGGTCATTGTTGGAAGTTGGTAGTTCTTAGAGGTTGCCTGCGTTGACTTCAAAATTTTTATTTATCTTTAGCAAACTATTTTATTTTTAGTCAATGTCATTTTCTCAATAGAGAAATGCCATTTTTGTTGGCATCATGAAAGGACAGATCTGCGAATTAAATTTAGCGTCTATAAAAATGACCCCTACTGATATAATGCGCAAAAAAAGTTTGTTTTTTTTAAAGTTTGTTTTTAATTTTATATCAGAAAAATTTGTTTGATTTAATCTATGAGAAGAGGTTTGCTTAAAATGCTTGTTTTGTCTAAAAATAACTTTTTTTTCTAATTTAGCTTTCTACTCTAGAAGTAAATAATCTGTAGCATCGTCTTTAATGCACACTGACTGCCACATGAGGTTGTTTGATTACATTTTAATCAACTTGCTTTGTTTAAAGAAAATTTCGATATTTTTTCGTGTTTCCTTATTTGACCCTTTCCGCACTTGATGCAGATGTTTGACCGGTTGATGGGAGAAGTTTTAATGATCTCTCCTAAAGATTTTATTCAATACAAAGTCTCTGGAAAAAATTCTGGGCCTCCCAAGAGTGGTCTTTCCTGGAGGTTTCACTCTATTGGGGCTCCACTGTAATTAACACTTCTTCAAAGCTGAAATTGCTTTTTTTTTTCAGAACGTTTACATACAACATGTACGCATTTGGCTTAAGCAAAGAGTTTTCTTTGGAGTTCTTACAGAAGCAGTGTGCAATAGCGAGTTTATCTAAGGGTGAGTAGAGTCAACTAGAAATTCAAATGTTTTGACTATTAATTATAGTTGTAGATTAGTCAATGAATGGAAATAAGAGACTATCGAAAAACATTGTGGCTGTTTTGAAAGAGGTTTGGTTTCTTGATTAAATTGATGGCATACTTTATAAAAACATTAAAAAAGTTTTCTTACCTGAAAAGTTTAACACGAATGGCAGATTGAATCCACGAAGCTGGCGGAATTTGTTTGAGTGTCCTTCAATAACTACTAACCAAATTTTGTGCTTTTTTTTTAAAAAAGTTTATTGGGCTGTTTCATGGAAAATTGAAAAAATTGAGTATGAAGCTGTCAGTAGTACTGGAAGATGTAAGAAATTTTATATCATGACATTTCAATTTCATCCGTTACACATTGCAATATCACTTTATAAACTTCTTAAATGACAATACTTGTAAATTTTTGTACATTTCTGTCTTTCTAATGACAGTCATGATACTACTATTTTGTTTTCAAAAATTAAAATAAAAGAAGTGATGATAAACGTAATGAATGAGCATTAGGATATAATAAATATTGTTAGATGAAAGATAAAAAACGTTAAGACCACTATGCAAGACTTTACTAGTAATTATTTTACTGTTTTTAAATTATTGCAAATGAAATGAATAAAGTAACAAAATAAATTGCACTTTTACATTTCTAAAATGTTTTTATTTTATTTTCAGAACATATAGACCTCCTGAGAGAAAATATTGATCGCATGTACAGTGGCGATGCAAATAAAGAATCTTAACCCTGTATTTCTATTGAACTCGCGTTGCACTAGTTTTTTTTATTATTTTAATCCAGAGTTCCAGAGAGAGAGAGGAATACTCATTAGAACATATCTAAACGAGTTTTTCTCAAGTTATTTTATGTGAATATACCAAGATTAAACATAATTAATTTTCATTATCCTAAAATATTTTTTTGACTTATTTAGGGATGTACAGTATGCAGAATGAAAAAACTTAGACGTTAATAGGTTTTGATCTAATGATTGGATTTTCTTGATCTAAGATGCAATCTTTTTAAAGGTCTATTGCAAAATGGTAAAACTGACATTAAGGTTCTCAAATTTTTAATTGCTCTCTTGATCATAACTATTTGAATCATAACTCTTAGGAAGCGGCTATTCTCCATATTTTAAGAGTGAAATTCAAATTCATTAAAAATATATATTTGTTTAAGGGAAGTATTTTCTTGTGTTTGATTTTTTAACTTTATATATCATTTACACAAAATAATTACTTAGTCCTTTGAATAAATACATTTTCATCTGAAAACATGAAAATCCAATCACTAAATCAATATATAGGTTAATATAAAGGTGAACCCTTCTTCATAATGGGCACTGTACTCTACTTATACAGGGTGTGTAGCATTTTTAAAAAGTGCTTAAAGGTGCTTATTTTTGATTTATGTTTTTTAAAAGCCCTTATATGTGCTTTTTTTATTCAAGGTTTGTTAAAAGTCTTTAATTTTCTGTCTTTAAAAAAGAAGTTTTTTCTTTACCGTGTCGATTGTCTCTCTAAATTACAAAAAATACATGATTTTTCGCTATTTTCTCTACAATATTTCGCAGATCCTATTTATGATTTTTTGTTTTGAAAAGAGATTAAAAATAATTTATGGGTGCTTAAAAAGTACTTAAGGTGCTTATTTTTTGTTGAAAAATCTGGCTATGCACCCTGTTATAAAGTGCTCAAAAAATAACTTTTTCATTTATATCCTTAAATTAAAGCAAAGAAATTTTTTTTTCCTTTTAGATTTTGATTTACTGTACCAAAAATTGCATTTTGTGCAATTATAATTTTTGAAGTGTGGTTGAGTGTTAAATTGTCTTTTTATAATAATGTGGTTTTGTTTTGTAAGTAAGAGATAACATATGAGCCATTCCATGCCAATCATACCTCTTTTTTTGTTGATATTTTGATTTAAAAAATATATGTTGAATACTGAATAGAAATCAGATTTCCACATAAAAATGCATCTCAAACTAAAAACATTTCTTGTTTATTTTCCCAGATGTCAGTCTGCTGCTGAAAAGAATGCTCTTTATTTTAAAGAATGCTGGAGCACCAATTAAATTTTATAAAAGTTTTTTTTTTTTTTTTAAGTTTGAAATTAAATACATTATTTTAATAATACACAATATTTTATAAATAAAAAGCTTAAATACAATTGTACCTAAAAACTAGGTAAAACTAAAACTTCGTTTTTGAGCATCTTTTTATTTATAATTATTTAAAGAATTTTTTTATTTAATATGTATGTATTTGCATAGTTTCTAAGGTCACATACTAAATACAGTTATGCTTCAGTAAATTTTTTTATGTAGTTTTAACAAAGAATTGTTTTTTTATTTTTTATTGATAAATTAGTCTGTTAGAATGGAATTTCATTTATTCGTACTACATTAGTACTCAGTTTATAATGAGACCAAATAATATTCTTTTTTTTTTCTTTTTTTTTAAAAAGTTAAGCTTGTATTGTTTTTTGTCTCCTTTTTCTCAAAATCCTAAAATTTTATAATGCTTTTAAAACATGCTTAGAATCTATTATGTTTTGAAGAATGCACTATCTTCTTATACAACTGCTATGCAAAAAATCTGTCATGTCTTTTAACTATTTTAAGATTATTGTGTGTCTTTCTCTATTCTTCAGATTTTTTTTCTTAAAAATGTTTGCAGGTGTTTTCAAGCGTGTTTAATGTCTTTTATAACATATAGTTTCATGTTTTGTTACATTCTATGACAAATGCATAGTGAAAAGTTTTCAAACCAATTTGCTTAAACCTCCTTAAAATTATCTGTATATATTTAAGTTTTTAATTCAACTGAAATTTTTTGTGTGAATTGGTGGAATTGCTAGGCAAATTCTTAGCAATCAAACCGCTTAGACTTATCATTTATTTTTACTAGACATCGCTGATTGTTATGTCTTAACACATATCCTTCAGTATGTTTGTCATTTGATCAGCCATATGATAAAAATGAGTGTATAGCAGTCAATAGTTTATTATCAAAAATTGTCCATTTGGTCAACGACAGGGCAAATAATGTCAGACAAATATGTGTTAAACTTTTATAAAGCAGTGGGAAGCTATTCCCCCTCCCTAGGCGATTTGTATTTATGTAAAATGTGGTAACAGTGAAGGGGTGAGAGAGTTCAAGAAGAGAGGCTAACACTGGAGAACTTGCTCGTTATGCATTTGATCATTTCTCATAGAGTTAATTTGTATCTATAAACATGGCATTTATAAATTAGGTTATTTATAAGCACAGAAGTTAGAGTTTATAGCCAATACTTTACAGAAAGAAAAACTTTAAAAATCCCACTACCAAAATAATAGTTTTAAAAGTCAAATGAATTTCCGTATAACAATATTATAAAAAATGGCCTTATAAAGAGTTAAGAGAGAAATCACAGAAATAAGCATCTGACTATAGTTTGAATAAAAGCTAACTTAAAGGTATTCTTAATATTATGTGTTAATATGTATAGTTTATTGTTTGGGGCCTTCCATGATGTTCTGTGATATTTTATTATCTCTGAATTTTGTCGATTTATTGGGAAAAAACAATAATTTGTGTAATAACCTTTTTCACTTGAAAATTGAGAGTTATTATTTTGTAATTGTGAGAAAATAATTTCAGACACTTAGGATATAATTTAACTTTTACTAATAATAATCAGTTGTATTGCTATATATTTTGATATAAAAAAAGAATTAGATTTAAAGTAGTTTATAAATACATACTTAATACATTCAATAGGATTGATTATATTGAGAATTTGTAACATACTGTATAAAGTTTTTTTCATTTTACTTATTTATGTTATGAAAATATATTTGGTACTTTTTTAATCAAGTACTATTATGTACCAATTTTATTATAAAAAAAATTTTCGGTTTGAAAGATGATTAATTCTATGGCACTACTAATGGTGTAAATTAATTGTTAAAGAGTCATTTTCCAATTTCTCTTAAAAATACTGTCTTAGTTAAAAACATGCATTTGTATTAAAAATTACACATTATACTTGATATGTTAATGTTTAGAAAATCGTTTAAAGTCCTTTTTAAAATAAAAAACTGAGAGCAAGCAGTAAGGCATTTCTTTAAAGATTCTGCATTTCAATCATTTTTTTTTATTTTTCTGTATTAAATTTTACTGTTTTAAATATGCATAATGTATTAGCAATACAAATACAAAAAAGAAAGTTAGTTTTTCTTTAATTAAACTTTTTGTTTCATTTATTTATCTTTTCCAAATATTCTCAAACTGCTTGCCACGGTACTATTAAGACCATAAAATTTGCTTATTAACTACAGATGGCTCAGGTGGGGTTAGGACCTTCAAAAATAAGTCAAAACTTATCTCCACTGTTAATATCAAACTTTATTTCATAATTTGAAATGTTAAGTAATGAGCATCAAGCTCATCCATTGAATGGGAGTTCCGCCTCACTTATATTTTCTCTTATACTATTTGTTCTTATTATTTGTACTTATTATAGGTATGGGATATTGATGACCTAATAATTCTTAAGAAATGAAACAAAGAAAAGACTCTAAAAGCCATTAAAAATAACCTTAAAATAAAAAAAATAAGGCCCTTAGTTTTTAAAAACATATTTTATTTTAACGTTTTTTTTTAATTTTAAATCTTAACTTTTGTTTATAAATTTCTAAAAAAAAATTGTGATTAAAATAAGTAAAAATATTTATGGCTAAAATAAAATATAGATAAATACATGATAAAGATAAATAAGAATGCATTACTATTTTCAAGAACATCAGAACTATACAAGTATATCAAATGTTTTTGAATGTTCTTAAAACTAAAAGATTACCTATTGTCAAAAAGCAAATTCTTTTATCTTAAAAACGCCAACACTTGTTATTGGAGAATGTTTAAAATAACAAGATTCAAATTAAACTTTTCAATTATTTATAAAGAAAAATTCACCAGCAGTATGCTTTTGAAAGGAAAAATATTTAATTTTTTAAAAAAAGTGATTAATAAAGGGTAGAAAATAGACCAACATAAAAACCACAACACCTAATAAATATATAAATAAAACCTAAGTGCAGGAAAAAAGATTATTAGTGATGTCTTCTTTTTAATTGCAATCAAAGTACTTTATCATTATTATTTGTATTAACAATGTTTATTTTCTTAAAACTTTCTTGGATTCTGTTTCTTAGCCCTGCACATGTGAAACAAACGTTTTATGCATGTACTAAATATTTTATTCCAGACAATTAAAGACTGGAGTGCTATGAAACAATTTAAAAATCTGAGTGCTGTAATTTGTAGAGATTTTAGAGCCCATTGTCTAGTCTGTTGCCAGTTAATTTATGTTTCTAAATAAACTTCGTGGCAGAATCGTTGTGACAGGGGGACATTGTCTCAGAACATTACTGAGTTCTTGCAAAAGAGTTTTTCCATTGGGCAATAAAAAATTTTGCTTTTCTTTTCTGCAGCAATTTTTGAAAGATTTTACCTTTTCTTCAGAATTATATTCAAAAAATGCCTTTCTCACACTTCAGAGTAGGGGGGAAAATGCTCGTGACTTTTCTCTTCTCATTTCAGAATAATGAGAAATAAAGAATAATGAAGTAAAAACTTTGGTTTTCTTTTTTGTGGAAATTTTCGGTCCAATTTTTCATGCAGTTATTACTAAAGATTTCTGCATAGCTTTTAAAATCCGATATTATTTATCACAATGCCTAAATCTCGAAAAGAAAACACACATTTAGTAACCCCTTTTTGAAGAGTCTGATTCGCGTGATTTTGTCGTCTATTTATTTTTATCGGCAGTTACTGCTACAGGTTTTGCGATTTTATTTTTTTAATGTGATAATGAATTATAAAAAAGGAAATAAGTAGTGTGTTATCTTTCGACAAAATGAAGAATGTCTCCCATAATATTAGAATAAAGAAAATCACATATTCAATTAAAAAGATTATTTTATTTGATCCAATTTTTATTTATTTATTTAATTTAATTTAAAATGTAATTTTTTTTGAAGTTATGGTTAAAGTTTTCTTGAAGTTTGTATATTTGCTATTTTTAAATATCTCGAAAGATATTAGTATTAAAAAGGAACCTTAAAAAAAAAGAACAAATTCTGCCACTGGGTGAATAAACATTCTGAAAATTGGAAGTGCTGTTAAAGGAGACTTTTTTTTATTTTAAATGCTTAAAGTTCGATTTAGTAGTGATGTAAACAAATCACTGATAATGACCTTAAAATATTATTATAAATAGTGGCAAGTCTTTACACACAGGATTATACTATTCACTATTAGGTTGAGTCACTTTGAATATTGAATCTGGTCATTTATTTTTCTTAGCTGGTTTGCATTTAAAAGTGTGTCTGTTTAATTAGAATATGTTAGTTTGCTATTTAAAATATTCTAATTAAATATTTGTATTACTTAGTATTTTTGTATTTTGCTGAGTAATTATTTGTTTTTACTGAGAATTATTTAGGTTGAGTTACTTTGATTATTGAATCTGGTCATTTATTTTTTCCCTTTAGTAGTAGTTTATAACTATTTTTTTGTTGTTGTTGTCTGTTTGCATTTAAAAGTGTACATGTATGTTAAGAGGTTTTAATTCGAATATGTTAAATTACTGTTTAATATATTCTAATTAAATATTTGTATTATTTTGAATTTTTGTATTTTGCTGGGTATTTATTTGTTTTTCTTGTTTTTACTGAGATTATATCCTTATAATTTGGTGCTTTATTTGACTGTTTGGTGTTTCAGTTCGGGAGGAAAATAAGTTTCTTTTTTCTGTACACTATTATCCTATGGAGTAAAATGTATAAGTTGAGTTCTGATTAAAATGTATGTATTAAGAATTGAGTGCTAATTTGTTATGTTAATATTATATGTTATAGTTAATTTGTTATATTACTGTTATATTAATAATATATAATATTAGGAATTTAATGTTAATTTTTTAAAATTTTAATTATGTTTGATGCGTTAGATAGAAAGTGGTATTAGTTTTTATAATTGTTTTTTTTTTTTAATTCACTTACCTCTTTTATTTCTATAATCACTTCAAAATTAACTAAAAACTTACTTTTTTTGTATGTAAAGTCTATGACTGATTGTTATCAAAATTAATTTGCGTTTGGCACTTTAATTTCAGTATTTTTTATACTAACTGTGACTGTTTATAAAAGGTTAATCAAAATCCTCTTCAGGGTTTCAGTAGGCAATAATAAAAAACTAGGTACATCTGTATTTCCACTACGACCACTGTTGAAAAGACACCTAGAATAACACCGAGCTAGAATTATTTGAATTTATTTCGTGGCTTCCATATCTCCGTTAGTGCTTTAAATATTAAATCAAAAGGCTTGTCTTTCCCATAGGATTTTTGCCACATGAATTTCACAATATAAGACACTAGAAGATGACGAGCTGTGACTTTGCCTTTTGTTCCTCCATTTAAATGAGCCTTACAATCTTTCCACATTTTGAGTATGAGCTCCGGTTGTTGGAACGATAAAGTTATACGTTGATTCACTGTTAAATTTAAGTAACCAGCCTTTTCAAGCTTGTCAGTTTTGCAGGCTCGCCTACAATCAGAATATATTATGCATCCTTCCACTACATGGTCTACAATCGTTATCAGTGTGCGTGCACCTCAATTCGGAGCCTGATAAAAAAAAACACACACACCACTTTCACGGCATAATCTACCGAATATCCATTTTTTTAAAGTGCTCCACTGAAGTTGTTTTTTGCCAAACAAAGAAGCTCTCGTCAACTTCTACTATTTTTCTTTTCTTTTGTCAAAGTCAGTCTAGGGAACAAACTTCTCTCGTAAAATTGTTCCAGTCAATCGTAGTATTTTCACCACTTAAGTGATGTGAATTTCTCTGCCCAACAGTAGATGAAATGCAGTGCTGTTGAGAATGGTATTCTGTCCACAAACTTTCCTTTACATAGATTTTTATTTTGTGTCCATTTACTCATATTCTATTGCGAGATAGTACTTATTTTTTTTTTTTGGAAAAATGATCGGCATCTTCCTCACTACCCTGGTAAATAAAAAGTTTTAATTTCTTTGTTCAATGTTTAAATTGGAAAAAATAAATTTCTATATCACGTGGATTGAAGGCTAAGCCATAATGGAACCAAAAGTGAAAGTGTGTATGGTTACTCTTAGTTTGGCTGGGTTTTTTTTACGTGATTTGGCAGTTTATCGTTGTTGCTGTGGAAATCCAGTTGTACCAAAAAGCTAAAACCACTCAAAAAAAAAAAAAAAACTTGTACTAAATACGATAACGACTCAAGTTTTTTGTAACAACTGTAAATTGTAAATGACAGCACATATTCAACTGATAGTTATTATTGATTTGAAACATTGATTACTGGCAAAGTAAAACCTTTTTTTGCATTGTAAAATTTGCAAAATCAAAGAATGCTTGCTGCAAAAAAAATTTTGAAATATTGAATGGATTTATTCCCTGTGGCAGCACACCAACATATCTTTTTCGCTGCTTAAGTTTTTTTTTCTCTCTACTATTTCAATCCATAGAGAGAATTATGAAAAACCTTGTGTAATTAATTACAAAGAATTTATTTTGTTTTGAAGAGGTAAATGTATTTAAAACTTTTTTTTTTATCTACAACACTATCCCCTTTTAAGACAGAACACTATTAAGCAAGAATACTTCTGTCTTAGCTTACACAATTATTAATGTTTTGGAATATTTCAATCAGATTTAGTGCAGCCTTATTCGATGTGTGCTATTAATCTTAAAAAAATAGAATGAAAAGTCAACACTTGGAATTGTTGAAACATATAAATGTATTTCCAATCAAATGACATCTTAGTGTGATAATGAATCTCCATCAAAAGACAATGAAAATATTAGCCATTTCTTTATCTGTGATAATGCACGCATTATGTTATAAAATAAATGTTTCTTTTAAAATATTTTTGTTTGTGCTTAATTCGAGACTTCCATTGACATGTTTGTGCGTTAACATCTTGTATTAATACATTATGTATTTATTTAACATGGTGCATAGAATTTTTTAAAAGTGCTTAATTTTCCCGTGAGAATGAGATTTTTCTTTCTTTATCGTATTGATTTTCGCCACGTATTATGCAAAAGCGTGCTTTTCACATTGTTCTATTAAACGTTCTCACAATTAATTCAACCGCAATCCATTTCGGCCTAGCGTCGGTCCATAGCATAAGAAAGCACCAATCATTTTACATATTTGATGAAACACTTGTGAGTCCGCATGTCCGCCTACTGAGCTGAGTTCGGTGAGATTCTACCAACTTCATGTGCAACTCTGCTGCATTTTGCAAGATAGCCTCAATTTCAGGCTTCAATTTCCACTCTCTGAAATCGAATCGAAAAATCTCTTATCTTTTTATGGTGGCTAATATAATCGAGAAAAAAGTTCTTTCTCAGAAACTAGTTGTTTCATCATGATCATGTAAAGTCTTTGAAAATTATTTTGTTAATGGATATAAAACTTTTTTTTATAACCGTCGTTGAACAGCTGACCCAATTTTGGGTTTACAACTACTCAAGTTCAACTCCATAGCCTTGTAATTTTGAACCCAATCCAGAAGACAAGGGAACTCCTGGATTGAGTATTAGGAGAAATTTGCCTTTGTGGAGGACTTTTTGATGGAATTAACCTGCATTTGCGTTACATCGTGGATAAAACCTCCCGCGTTTAGCCTGACAGCAAGGGGACTCTAACCCATGATCCGTCTACCACTGAGGATATTTTACATCAGCACTGTGCTCGGTGCGGAATTCGTATCGTCCATCCATGGGGATGGGATTCAAACCCGGTTCACCTCATTCTCCGAGCCACCACGACTCAAGGGGAAATATTTATCAGCAGCGCCTTTCTGATTGTTGTTTAACAATTATTTTTAACCAAGTGAAAAGTGGGACAAATCTGAGTCATTGCTTTTTACCACCCGTGACAGCTCTATGCTTATGGCTGTTATAACTGTCATGAGTTTCGTTAAAGTTATTTATTAGTTATTGGCCTGAACTTATGTTATGAAGAATTACATTGCACTATAGTGTTTATTTCTCATAAGATACATCAGTCATCAAAAATCGGTGGAAGAAATTGTTATCCTTGAGATATGAATTATCCGTTTTATTTTACCACTTAAGGATAGTAAATATCAGAGTGCAAATCTAAAAGCAACAGAGTTAATATTATCTAGAATAAATGCAAAAACACCCCTAAATCTATGCTAATAAATTAATTTGGTTTAATGTGTCTTTGAGCTATCTTCAAGAAAGTTTAAAATTTTTTAATTCAATTAGAGTCAGGAAATTGATGTTCTTTCAAGCATTGGCTGCCCACCTTTTAGCTTTCCTATGTATGAACTAGTTTTGCTCAGTGTATTTAAATGCCATCTGTGCAAAATATAAAAAAGTCCTGATGTATGACTTTTCCTCGCTTTGAGAAGAAAAAAAAAATCAGAAAATCGTCAATCCTAATAAAATTACTGATTTAAAAAACAAACTTGTCAACAGCATTTAAATGGGATAGAAATTTTTAAAAAAAGCTAATTATTTTAAAGAAAGGAATTAATACAATCAAATTCTTAGCGATGACTTTAACGAACTAACTGATGTGTGTGTTCTATTTTTCGAAAGGGACATGGAAGAAAAATTAAAAATCTATACTAGCTAGAGTTTATTGTTTAAAAATTTTTTTGTTTAAATCTTATTTGTAGAACATAGAAAAAACTTTTAGACATTTCGTTGCATATATGATACTGTGGCTTGAGTGTGTGAGGATATCGACAATGTACCCCTAGATAGAATCGATTTAGCCTGTCTTAAATACTAGTGTCCCGCAGTGGTCTGATCGTTAAGACACGGTTCCCAGCAGATCACCGAAGTCAAGCATCACTGACTACGGTCAGTGTGCGGGTGGGTGACCACTTGGATCAGTCTGCGTAGGGACCGAGGGTGTGCGGTATTGGTCCTCGTTAAACTGTGCTACCGTAAAGTGCTCGACTTCGCGCGCAGGTCGTTGGGCTACCGAAGCGGGGGTGCCATCCCCTCCGCAGAGGATCAAAATTGTGATGGCATGTCTTCGGATCATCCTCCGGGATGTTTCCCAGACCGTCGCCAATAGCCCAATGTGCAGCTCTAGTGCGACGTAAATTAACAACAACAACAATTAAATACTAGTGAATTGATGTTTAATAATCATAATAGTATATACACCATCATAATACTCTCCCACCATAATTTTTATCAGAGAAAGAATTCCATGAACGGATACTATTTGCGAAAGACCGAGAGATCTGTATTAAGTTCACGGTTGTGTGTGGTCACTTCTGTGAGTGCAGGATTCTGTTGTGTGAAATTGAGACTGAGAAGCAACAGTGCGAAGAGGACAGTGATGCAGTCACAAATAGCAAGTCAATGTGGACCATTCATCGATGTAAGCGAGATCATATCACGTCCGGGTCATCATTGTGGGGAAAGGAGTTTTCGACAATGTCAACCTTCATTTGTCTATCGAAGGGTACCCCGAAATAGAATTTGATTACGTTTTTTAAAAGCCCTTAAATGTGCTTATTTTTAGTCTGAGTTTGTAAAAAGTGCTTAATTTTCTATCTTTTAAAAAGAGATTATTTTTCTTTGCTGCATCGATTGTCGTTCTGAATTACGAAAAAGTGAATGATTTTTACACTTTTCTCTGCAATATTTATCAGAAACTTGTTATTTTATCATGATTATGTAAAGTTTTTGAAATTTTTCTAAAATTTTATGCTTATAAATTAAGAACTTTAAGCGATAGAAAAAATTTTTTTATTACTGCACGGATCCTAATGATTTTTTTTTTTTTTTTTTGATAGTGATTAAAAATATTTTTTGGATGCTTAAAAAGTGCTTATTTTTTTATTTAAAAAAATCCGGCTTCGCACCCTGGAATAGAGTTAGCATGTTTTATTGACTTGACAATCGTAGTAGTTGTTACGCCACAAGTGCAATGTATTAGGAATTCGTATGAAAGAATTAGTAGAATGATTTTAAGAGCACAATTGAAAATATTTATACAGACTTATGTTATCGATCGGAAAAAAATGTCCGTTTTATCCCTTTCGATAGGAATGTTGCAACGAAAGAGATCGAAAACGATGATGAGTGAGACTAGACCAGGAATGACAACAAATATACAGGGCCGGTTTATGCATGTCTCGGGCCCCCTCCCCTACCGTCTTCTAACTTCCTAATTATTATATATCACAGTATATTATATATAGTATATTATCACATTATTCAATAAAAATATTGAATCAAACGAAAAGAATATAAGTAATTAATATATGCATTTAAAAAAAATCATACAATAAGCTTAAATATTGACTCTTCTAACTTTTTTTGTTACAAAATCGTTCAAGACATCCTGAAAGTTAACCTTTTCCAATACATCATTTTCAATTGCCATTATGGCCAATGAATTTAAACGGTTTTGAGACATAGTTGAACGAAGACAGTTTTTAATTAATTTCAATTCTCGGTGGCTAGTTCTTCCCCTTTGTGGTTCTGTATGAGAAGCAATTTAAGGAAACGTTCAGCCGAAGTGAAAATTCAACGATTACATTAAAAATGTTGTCTATGACACAATACAACGTATGTATTTAGCGGATCGGGGAATTCTCCAGTCATACGACGAACGAACCAGTACTGCCAACCTTATTTTTAGCTTGACCATAGAATATACATACCTATGGTAGGTACCAGAACAGTAAGTGTGCATTCACAACGTAGAATTTTGCGCGTTTTTCAAGCGTGTTGTGTTAAAAAAGCTGCACTTGCTGTATAGTCATCTGATTAGTCGGCGTTAAAATTATCGCGATAAAATTGCTTGCGATTATATTACTGCGTTATATATGAACTAACTACCATAATATTAATATCTAATTTGGAATGCGTTCAGAAATGTACCAAAATAGCGTCGATGTAATGTACACAGCAAGACAATCGTCATTGAAATTGCGAATTAAATTTTTACTGTTTAAGAAACATTGTCAATTTTTTTATCTGTAGCACAGGGCCCCTAGGCAGTTGCCTACAGTGCCTAATGGATGAAACGGCCCTGCAAATATACCTTAAGTGCAACAGGTAAAGCCTTCTTATTTGGGTAAGTTTGACTATTTTTTCTTTCATTGTGTAGGATTGCTATAGTTGTTTTCTGAATTATCTCTTTATGACTATAGTTTAAACATAACAGTAGATGATTTTGTGTGTACTGAGAGCAATACTTTTTCATTTGCTTATTAGTTAGTGTACTGTATTATTATATTTTATTTAGAAAATACCCTTTAATTTGGCAAAATGTGTCATATTTGGGCATCAAATAACAGCTTTTATGCCGAATGAAATTAATGATAGTGTTAAATTAATGAAGGCTTTATTAGCTGTTGATCCTTCAAGTGAACAAAACAATATGTTCTTAGCCTGGTAGCAGAAACCCTTCGGAACCGCAGCGGGTGTTTTTTTTTAAAGTTGTAAAAACAAGTTTTTGTTATGTACTCTGGTACAATTTTATTCACACAAGGTGAAAACATACTTAAAATTTAAAAAAAGGAAGGAAGAAAAAAGTTCTACTTTTTTTTTTACCTAAATTTTAAAACGCTACTCCTCTGCTAGTTTCGAATCTGAAATAATCTAATTTGGTATTCTGATTTTATCTTATATTAAAATAATCTGATTTGATACTGAAGTTTAACCATGGATTTATTTCAATATTTAAAAAAATATTGTATAAGTTTCAAACAAAATTTTAAAAAGTGTGAATTTTTGTGCTGACTCATTTTGTTTTTAAAAGATATTGTCCACCATCGAACCCTAACATATTTCTCAGTCTCACTCATCTTCACTCAAAAATCACTCATGTTATTAAAGTTTCATAAATCTTTTCAATCAGTCCCCTTTCAAAAGTCATCATACTTTAGTGTGAAATATAAGTCTCACAAGGTCTTAATTTTGCTCTTTACAAAATAATTTGAAGGGGCATTCACATTTAATAGAATTTAAACGTAACTTTATAAATTTAATATTTTATTTAGAACATTTTTTTCTCTCCATCAGGTTTTCCCTGTGCATAACACAATGCTCAAAAAACGTTTTCAGTTCTCATCTTAGGGGAAAAAAACAGCAAAACCTTTGCAATCTCCCCCCACCCCTCTTTTACGCTAAATATTTTTACTTTTAATCCTTGCAACCTTTAAGATTTTACTTATTGAAAAAAAAGTAATTGTTATAACTTGAAAACAATTTTTGCTTCATTTTAGAGGGGTTATATGATTAAATAACGGACTGGAGTTATTTTAACCTCCCCCTCCCAGCTCAAGAAACGACAAATTAAGTTAAAACTTGCCTTTTTTGACAATTGAATTCTGGGGCATGGAGTCTAGGCAATGCCAACAAAATTGACTATTTTAACCAAATTTGATTAAGCTTAAAAAAAATAACCTTGATAAGTCCTTGAAAATGTCTTATTTAAATATAGATTGGGAACCCTATTTCTGCCTAAACACATTAATTTTGTTCATACCGACAGACCATATTGCCAAAAACGTTTAAGTAATAAAAACATGTTTTTTGTTGTTTTTTTCTCTGTATAGTATTTTGGAAAACCATTTTTAAGGGTGAAGAAAAAAATGAAACATGTTCAAATAACAAATTTATTAAACAGTGTAAAAATATTTTGCGTTCATTATAGTACATAAAACACGCTTCCTTAACAATAGCAGCATAAAAGAAATAACTACTGTACACATTTTTCCAGTCCAGTTCAATAGTTCTTTTATTGCATACATTAATAATAATATGCAGCGATGCTTACAAATAATTTCAAAATAAAATGAGATTCAAGATTTTAAAAATAAAAATACAACTTTTTATACTGCTGAAAACAAATGAAGGAAGGAAATTTTTTTTTTTTTTTTTTTTTTTAAGGAAAAGAAAAGTAGCACCTATATGTAAAAAAAGGTATCAGATGATAGCTCTTCGCGGATACCTCTACCATGCAGTGGCCTATTGCGTCATAAGGCAGTTGGTACTGGGAGAAATGTAGTGTCCTCTCTGTGAAAACAGTGGTCTGGTCAAGGCCACGAAAGGGATAGGTCCGCAGTCTGTATAACTGCAACAGGAATACCTCCATTTCACGGATAACAGTCGCCCGGATGTAATGCAGGTGGCTTGTGCCAGATGCCTTGTAGTAATCTATAACCTGTATGGCGATTCGAGACGTGTTCTCATCTGGAAGAACTCTGGAGTCTATGTCGGCCCTCTAAGATATCATTATATTGAAAATATACCCTCTATCATTATATTGAAAAGGACCACCATGGTCGAGGTGGTCAAATGGTTTGGGCAGGCATCATGGCAGACGGGGCACACCGACCTTCAATAGAGGTACACTGACAGGTTAGTGCCACAGCGACGAGATCCTCGCACCTTATGTGAGACACACGGCCTATAGACCTAATTTCATCTTTATGGACGATAACTACCATCCACACAGGGCTCAATTGTTGGACGAATACCTCCAATATGAAGATATTGAACGATTGTCTCCTGTCCTTCATCCCATCAAACATGCACGGGAAGTGCTTAATTGCAGCTCTAACAACTGCCACAGGGATTGATAAGGACTGTATGAAACTTCAATGCTAGAGCTGTTAGAGGCGACATGCGTTTCTCTGACTGATAAGTGTCGGGCAGCTTTCTGTGCTGCACAAGTGACCAGTTTTCTAATTTAGGATGCATGTTTTATCCATTTCTGTATTCTGATATATTGGTCTCATATCAGATATTTTTGTCTGGTTTTGTTTTATTGCAAAAAAAAAATGTCCCTTCAATTGTTTTCACCAGTATATATTAATAACTTCTTATTCAAACTTCTAGAAATCAGATCTTAAATGATGATCACTGTCACAAATTACGCAATATTGCGTGTTTAGTTTTTACATAGAGCTTACATTTCATTAAAAACGTTTTAAGATCACACATAGTTATTAAAAACCTATACGCAATGGTACCCCTTCATCTGTAGGCAAAAACAGATATGATTAAAACCCGACACAGGTTATATCATGATAAAAGAGATAAAAAATTAATATTAATTATTTCCAAATGTTATACAAAGAAGCAGTAAGGTTATTCTCAAATAGTTTTGACTTCCAAAAATCCACTACTGAAGTTATGTATGATATGAAGTTAAAAAGAAATATCCTATCTTCTGTTCAGCAATGTTTGGGGATAGATGAACTGTGGAGATATTGGTTGTTGATGTAGTCTTGATTCTCTTTGAGCCGATGGTTGAAGTCTTGTCTGGTTTGTTTGTTCAGAACTCTACCACTCAACAATACCGAAACATTGTTGGACTTCTGATCATAGGTTTGATATATCTTCTTCACTTCATATCATCCATTATGTAGTTAGCCTCGATGGGAGAGCTACTACATCATCGAAAACCTTAATGCTGCACCCTATTTGTCTAATACGTGGAAATCATTAATATTTTAATTTCTTGGCTCTTTTAACTGTATATTTTATCTCTTTTAAGGCAATGAAAAATTTCTACCCTAAAAATAAAATTTTAAGTTGCGAGAGTTCGTAAAAAAAAACACTCTCTCTTTAATCACTCATTCTGTTAAAATGAACTTGGTTGCTTTGCATTCATATAAAAAATATTTATTTTAATATAAAAAGTATTCGTATAAAAAGTATCAAAGCAACAAATGTTTGAAAATTATATCAGTTCCAATTCAAGTGGTAATATGTTAAATATTTCATGTAAATATGTTTCATCTTTCAAACCTGAATAAGATACTTTCTTTGACGCAGATGATTCGTCAAAAGGTTCATTGAGCAAAATTATTTTAACTAATTCTTTGTACCTTACATAATAAATAACCACCCTTATTAGACGCTTGACAAAATCTAAATATAAGACCATTCATATTTTGTTTGACTGTACCATTAAAATTATTTCTTTCTTGAAAGATCAAGAATCTTCAGTAGAACACCATTTCATGACATAAGCAATTTAAGGAAGAAGAAAAAATATCTGTATTCAGGTACACCCAGAGTAGGTCATGAAAGTGTCAAATGTTAAAAAAAAAAAATTTTGAATATAAAAATGCAAACAGATTATGGTCAGATAACACTATTATCCTGCCACAATTTGTTTCATTTCGATCATCGGAAGACTTTACCATTTAAATTTTAAAACATTAATGGAAGTGAAACAGAATTTGCCCATGAAAAGTTTCTTCCATGGTTTAGCGTTATCTTACGTGTTCCAAAAGAAGCAATAATCTGTTATGTCAAAGTCATAAATATTGCGTAATGAGTCTTTTAAGGGCACCATTTCACACATATCTTCATTCAGTTTTGAGGGGCACAATTCACAGCTAGCTGCACAAAATGTGTGAAATTTTCTGAAAAGAAAAGAAGAAACTCTGTAATTATAATAATCTAACCAATTATCAGGAATAACATATGATCCAATAAAATTAATCTTCGTAATGAAATTCAAACTTTTCTGCATTCGGAAATTTTTTTATTGTGGTTAGCAATGTTAAAAACGGACTATCCAGAATAACTTTTGATCTTATGGTCGGATTTTCACTTTCTAGGACTCATTCCTAATGTTTCGAGGGGGTGACCTCAATATGCTAATTAATTAGTGCAGACGATATTTCGAGATAAGAAATCAGACACAAAAACGTACTTTCTCTGAATAAACACATCTTTTTTTCAACGGATTCGGATTTCTGACTTCCAAACTAAAGGGGGTGGCCGTAATCTGGGAAATAGGGTACTAATAGTTCGGTCAGGAGAGCGATCTAAAGTTAAGATAAGTGCGTAAAGTTAAGAAATTATAATTTAAAAAAAGATAAAACAGCAATTGCTACTACAAAATTGGAGATGCAACATACAAATATTTGGTATTACGCCTACACTACTGAACGCAGAATATTCATTTCGGACGAATAAAGGAAGAAACGTCGACAAAACTTAATTCGTTTGCATTTGTCTTTCTTCCCCCCCCACTCCCCTGGGAAGGGTTTATTCGATTAACAAAACAATAATGAAGATAAACAAATTTGTGAAGGGTCCGTTAACGGACCCAGATTTCTTCTAAACAGACCCCTGATTATTATTCTATTAAATAATAGTCGAAAAAATTTTGAATTGTAAGGTACGCAATTTTTTTCATCATTCTAAAGTATGTAATTTTACATGTCAAAGTACAAAATGTGTGCGAAATCGGTTGAATAATTCCTGAGAAATCGAATTTTAAACAAACAACTTCTTTGAAATTCGATTTCTCAGAAACTATTCGATCAGTTTCGCACAAATTTTGTACTTTGCCATGCAACATTACATACTATAAAATTATATAAAAAAAAATTTATATCCTTACAATTCAAAACTTCTTCCATAATTAAATTAAACAATGAAAAATATCAGGCGCATGTCTTAAATTATGACCAAACACTACTTGACATTAGTTAAAACTCGTAACCATAGTCACCGCCACTTTTCCAGACGAATGGCTAGGGGAGTTCTTTACATAGACCTATATAGTTAACTTTTAAGCTCGGTTGTTTGTTTGGTAAAGGCTTTAATCAATCTTTTTTTGAAAAAAGGGTTTTTATTGATGCTCACCGGAGGACTTTGCCAATTATTCAGTAAAGGCTATCGTCCTGTCAGATGCCATGTTTGCCTGTTTCCCCCCCTCTTTCTAGGTATATGCTGAGCATCAGGAAAAATGGTTTACTTCATGATTGAAACTGTGATTATCAACCTACTGAAATGGATTTAACCTAGTCTTGAAAATGGAACGGACGATCCAAAAGAATTTTTATAACTTTAGCGGTTATTACATTTATTTCTTCTATAGCTCTGTTGAGAAATAAATAAATGTGTATAGTTTTGTCTTATTTCAGCCATGCTATTGTTGTTATTTGTTTGGAATTATCATCTCTACTAAAATTCCTTTCATAGTTGCAAGTCATAACCTACAACACACAACCTTCCCGTCATTATACCCTTTTTTCAATGAGGTGGTACCAGAAAAAAGGTGATTTGTAAACAGTCCCACTAAATAATTGATTTCTCTAGTAAAGGTAAAATTTTCTCAAATGCAGATTTTTCGGCATATTAAAAATAAAAATCCCATTAATTTATCTTTAGTTATAATTTGCTTATAACCCTACCACTCAATTACTTTTCAAGAAATAGAAATGAATCATGCAAATTTCAAATGATCTACTTACTCATCATTTTGAGTCTGATGTCAAAGTGAACGAAAGGAATATAGAAGAGGAAGCCAGAGCAGAGGAAGAGCAGCGCATAGAAATACTCTAATCTTGGATCTTCAATAATAGGGGCCAACACCAAATACGCTGCCACTACGGCCATCACAAGAGGTATGATTGTAGGCACCTAAAAAGCAATCATTGTCATTACTCAAATAGAATATTCATTAGATCCTTGTGCATAAATTTTAAACACTACACTTACCTATGTGGCAATTGAAAATTAAATATGATAAAAATATTATGTTAATATTAATTATTATTAATAATAATTATATTAACATAATATGGTAATAAAAATATTATGTTTGCCATTTTACCATTGCATTGTTTTTAAAACTTAATACAAAACCGGGCAATGATTCCTGTTTCCTGCTCTGGAGTAAATATCTGCAGTTCGTAGGTTCAGTTGAATCATGGGTTATAATCCCCTTGCCATCGGGTTAACCCTGGGAGATTTTTGTGGTTTTACTCTCCGTGTAACGCAAATGCAGGTTAGTTCCACCCAAAACGTCCTCCACAAAGACTAATTTGTTCCATTAGGCTGGGATAGTCTGGTCGGATGTCCAAGAGTTCGTGGATTCGATCCCCGCCGGCCGAAGACTCCCCGTGTAGTAAATGGAGACTGATGCACGTTAAAGTCGCAAAGTCCTCCATGATTTCATAACAAATCAATCCTCCTGGGGGTACTGATCCAGGAGTTTCCTTGTCTTCTGGATTGATTTAAAATTACAAGGCAACGGAATTGAACTTTAGGCTTCGTAAACTCAAAAATTGGGTCGGCTGTTCAACGACGGATATAAATTTGTTCCATTACTTGATCCTAAAGTTCCCTTGTCTTCTGAGTTGGGTTCAAAATTACAAGGCTAAGGATTTGAGCTATGGTATTTGTAAAGCCAAAAAGGGGTCGGTAGTTCAACGTTGGTAATAAGATGAAACAAAAAAAAAAATTGTGTGAAATATGCTAAAAATTATTTCAGCCAATTATCCTAGCTGATTTTAACTAAGAGGAATGATACACGAAACTTATCAATTGAAAGTAAATCGAAATAAAAACAAATAAATCCATAGAACTCTCTTAAGAGACATCTCGTATGCACCAGCTTTTCCCAAAAAGTATTCTGCAAAACTCTTTATTCGCATGTCACTTCACCATTCATAAAATTTTAAATTATAAATTTTTAATAGGTCGTGGGCCATAAATCATTTAAGGAATTTAATATAGCGACATAAATAATGTGTTATCTTTAGCTAGAGTCAAATGGATTTATAAATTGAATGATAGATGTATCACAGTTTAATAACAATAAGTTTAGGCGTTAAAACAAATAGGAAGTAGTAACTCTCAGAAAGAATTTTAACCACTAGTGCCACATGTACTTGTCTTTTTTTTAGGGTTTTCCAACCATAATGGTTTGTAGAAGGGTAACAGGGGTGGTTGTTCATAAGATTTAAAACAGGCAGTTCTTAAACGGTCTAAAATAATATATAACTTTAAGAGCATTATTGATAAAACGATCAAAAATTTTCATTTTATGTTATTTATAGAATGTTATTTTCCCAATAAAAAGAAAACTAAAAAGTTAACAAATAAAATAAATAAATTTAATAATTTCCAAATGTAAAAAAATACTTTTCTGAAGACATTGCACGTACGTGGATCCAAAAATTATAATTTATTACAAAAAAAAATACTTCAACTTTGACTCAAAGATTAATGACAGCACCAATAATATTTAAAACTGAAAATATAATAATAACTTTTTGTTTTATTTCTAAACACGGGGGAAAAAATGTAAAACTCACTCTGTAGGGACGAGGTAAATCCTTTTCAGTAAATCTCAGAACTATGACAGTAAACATTGTACCACCGTAGAACATCCAGGCGACAAAACTGAAGAAATCGATTAAGCTTCCAATGTTTCCTGCGCTTATCATTAGGAAGACGACCATACCCTGAAAGAATTATAAATATTTCACATAAAAACAGCGTCATCTACATTTTTTTTAAAGTAATATGGTGATAATTCAGTTTCTATGACAGAACTGGCTGAAATTCTTGAAAATAATATCCAAAATATTTTAAAAGGTAATGAAATTATGTATTTCCCATTTCGTAGAAACCTCCGCATGACGAAATAATCTTTGTTCTCGGCTGTAAAAGTTCAAGATAGAACTTTTAAAATCTTCTTCTGAAATGTGTCATTGTATATTTATTACGAAGTAAAATAAAATAGAAATTAAAAAATACTATATTTTAGGTACCTTAAACTCAAGACGAAACTATGATTTAGGACTTTCTTTGCTTTCTTTGCTCTTCAAGGCTTTTTTGCTGTGAAAATTCATCTGAGCTATAAGAACGGACAAATAAACTTGAACGTTTAAAATATTATTAAACTTTTGAAAAAAATTACCAGCTTGGTGAAAATTTCCCATTTAGATGACAAATATATTTTAAAAAAACTCACCAATTCAAAATTATTCTCACACTTAATGAGCCTAAAGAATGACGCATCGTAGTAATTATTCACTTTTTAATTAAAAATAAAAAACTTCATTCAATTTTGCGTAACTGAGGCTTTACTTCGTAATGAGGATTTGCACCATTTTCAGAATTGACAAACAGGGCACTGGCTGAAAATAGGTAAAACTTAGCTTTACAGTCTTGAACAGAACAACTATCACAAGTTACAAAAAGTTTCGAAATATATCAAAACCATGCAATCAAAAAGTAGTGAATTTGATGACTGTTTAAAATAAAATAATAATAATCGTTAAACGGATTGACTGCTATGTTGTATTGCATTTATTTTCAGATAGTAAACAACTTTATCATTTCATATTTAGTAGACTATGAAAACTTTTAGTGAAAACTGGAAATTTTTATTTCAAACAAAAATTATTAGAAAGCAAAATTAAAGGCATTTTGAAAAAAAAAAAACATTGTTAACTTTGATGGCAGCCTCCCGGCTGCCATCAAAGTTAACAATGTTACCAACCTAGTTGGCAGGGCGCTGGACTCTCGTTGGCGAGAACGGGAGTTCAAAACCAGCCGACCCGTGTAGTGAATGATAACTGGTGCATTTTAAATCTGTCGGGTCAAAAAGTCCTCCATGTTTCCATAAAAAATTATACCTATGGGGTACTAGATCAGAGATTGATCGTTCTCTGGTTCAGGTCAGAATTACCATCTGTGAATAGATAGGTCCGCCCTATAAACGGGTGAGGCAGAAGTCGAATTCTTGGATGAAGGAGTTCTTTTTTTTCTTTCCTCTTTAACTCCTTTTGATTTGAAGCAAGTTTATGACATGACACTAGTTTGTCTTCTTTTCTTGTGCTAAATTTAAATGATTTTTTAAAAACTTATGTTTGTCAAAATGGTATGTTCTAAACAAACAGAAAAAATCGGAACAACTATGAACCCCGCATTATTTTTTATTTTATTCTATAACTGGCGTTGAACAGTCGACCCAATTCTGAGTTTGCGACCATCAATGTTCAGCTCCTTAACCTTGTGATTTTGGATCCAACCAGAAGGCAAGAAGGATCAAGCATTAGGACAAAGTAGCCTTCGGAAAAGTTTTTTTTTTCTTAATGGAACCAACCCGTGATCTCTCACCCATACATATATATTCCTTCTCATTCCGTATTGGAGCATATAGCTTTCCATCTCACTCTAATTTGTGGCTAGATTTCCTATTGTTTTCAATTCGTTTACAATCGTCCTGCATCAATTATTTTTAGGTTTTCCTTTTTATTCTATTGCCAAGAGGGTTCTATTGCCCTGAAGGTAAGTGAACGAATAAATAAGCGAATAGATAAATTAACAAATCAATATATGAGCGAATTGAAAATTCACAAAAATCGAATCAATCAATGAGAGAATCAACAAATCAGTGAGTTTATCAATGAAACAGCAAAGTAAGCGGATAACATTCCTTAAAAAAATTTCCTGAATTCTAATCACCCATTCAATTAATTTTAATGGGCCCACGTCTCAGTTTTTATCAAATAACTAAACTAAACTCAGTGGCACGACAGCCCATAGAGGGCCAAGGCCTACTGCGCCCGTCTCAGTTTTCTTGACCTTGGGCTCTGAAGTGCAGGAGCAGATGTTCCGGTTAGGTGGTCAGCCGAACGCGAAACCCCCAGTGTTTAGATCCCAAGCATGCTTGGTACTCATTTATCGACCCACTGAAGAGATGAAAGGCTGAGTCAATCTTACCCGGCTCGAGGATCGAACCCAGGACCTAGGGCACGGGAGCACTCAGCCATCTCGAATAACTACAGATATGTATTAATCTGCATCCGTGCCCATCTTGATGAAACTCGGAATATAATCCTGGACCTGAGTGCACTTCTATAGGAAGGTTTGTGTTGAGGTTTGAGTTCGAGATTAGTTAGATAGTTTGAGTTTCCTGTGCTGGCAACATCTTATTATTTTGATATTTTTTTTTGATGTAAATAAAAGTTAAGTTTTCAGTTTGTTCTACGTGACTTTCAGTCTAATTTACTCTCAACAAAATCCAACAGTTTGAAATGGAAAATTATTAATCAGAAATGATATCTGTATATTACATTTATTTATATTTGTATTAGATAGAATTTTGAATTTGTACATCCTCGGACTTGGACATGAGAAAGAAATTTGGACATCCCACGCCTGCCACATTTTCCAGCAATGACGTCATCAAAGATGGCGGTCGCACGATCGCAGAACAAATAATATTAGTGTTTATATTTGACATGCTGGTAGAAATATTGAGTTAGTATGCATTTATCAATTCACTAACAGTCCAAGAATCTGTAGGCGTAGAAAATCGTGAGATTTTGGTCGCTCTGACTCCTAAAAAGTCTCACCTGGCACCCTAAATTTTAACTTTTTTCAAGCTATTTCTTACAAAAAAGCTTGTAATATTTATGATTAAAATAAATGAATAAACAAACAAGTTTTTTTTAAATAGCATTTAATCATTCTAAAACTATTACTAATTGTAAAGAGTGTCAAAATACCGCTCTTAAATCTTTTGGGTATCTTTTTGTAAAATTTATCACCAAAGTTAATCAGGCAGTTATCATCAAAATTAAAAATCTGAGTCACTTTTATTACTCGCTTTTCCTTTGATTTACAACTCTTCTCGTGAGCACTTTTCTACATCTGATGAGTAATCATACGCATTCCTGATACATAAAAAAAAAAAAAAATTTAAAAAGAAAAAGGCCGATATTTATCGCGATGCAATGAGGCCCATAATGAATGTTATTTCTAAGAATTTAGGGCAATTCCAAAACACTGCTCGTTCCAATATTCCTTTGATTCCTCGTACATAGTTCTTTTCATACAAACTTGACTCAAAATTACTTAAAACAATGAACATTTATCAAACTAATTAAATATTCAACTTCCAGGAAAGTATTTATTTAAAAAAACTAAGCACACATTTAGCCCCATGGAATGCTTTCAACCTCATTGTAAGATTTGTAAACTTATCTGGAATTGCTTAGATGAAACTTGTGCTAATCCATACTGATGCATTGTCTCAGAATTATGGTATGTACTTTCTACACCTACACATAGTTATTGAACTTATAAACAGTGATTATAGCGTACTGACTCAATTTTCATGCAAATCGATCAAGTATAAACACAAATATTAGTAGTTCTATGGTCGATTGACCGATCTTTTGATTTACCAAGAAACCTACCAGGCGGTGGATATCCACCCAGGTCCAAAATACAGCTACCAAAAAAATTCTTAATACTCAAACTTTCCTGCAGACAGTGCAGTCAGACTCACAATCTAAAAATATACAAAAGGCGAGGTAATAGTACTTACATTGAAGATGAGAGCAGGTGCAGGAGTCAAACGTTTCACTTGAACGTAAGACATCAATTCGATTGAATGGCCCTGTCGAGCAGCTACGAAGGGTAACCTGAAACGATTTATTCTCTAATGATCTGAGACAATAATTGTGAGTAGCTTTTAGAAACCTCATCTATCCTAATCTGTTGACAACCAATTAAAATTTTTTGGATAAGCATTTAAATGTTAAATACTGTTCATTAACTAAATATTTATAAATTCCTTAAAAAATTCGTAAAAAAACTAAACTTCTGAAATTTTTTTTAATCTACCCTATAAACACCACCAAAAAAAAAATATTCTTTTAATGATACTCTTTAGCTCCTATGACGTGTATGGATGCATTTCATTTTTTATTTTTTTTCTAACAAAAAAAAAATTAAAAATATATCTTTATATATATATATGTAGACTTTCAGAAACATGGTGTAATATCTCGACAGATTGTGTAAGCCGTCAGTCATCTTGTAATATTAAAAGAAGCTACATCATCCTCTTTGTCATTGAGAGGCGCCATCCAGTCCCGATGGGAAACTCCCGAATTTATAATTAACTCTTGACTTTATACCATAGAACAGTGTTTCCCAAACTTATGACTTTTGTGTACCCTTTCTAAATTTTTCGTAACGCTGTGTACCAATAATTAAAAAAATGAATGTATTTTTTACTATAAAAAATTGCACAAAAGTTAAAAATCACAGCTGGCTGTTGACGAAACTAATTATTAACAGTTAACTCTGCAAAAAGTAGCCAATAGAAAAATACGTAATCTTACATTTTCATAGCTATCTTTGTTTCTAAATAAAAATTTTTGAAATTTTCGTTAGTTACAAGATATTTCGCATGAGAACGCGTATCCCAGCTGAACTGTTCCCGTACCCCTGGGGGTACGCGTACCACACTTTGGGAAACACTGCCATAGAACAATTTAATTTCTTATTCACATGCATTTGGTCGATACTGCGCGAAGGCAGCTCTCACCAGACATGTCAATGTTAACTGTTATATCCTTCTATCCTTTTGTTTCTATTAAATTGTTATCTTTGTCAAATTATCGTCGTTATTTCATCTAATGCTGCTATGACTCCCACATATATGTATGGCTGCATTTTATTTTTTAAATAAAAGAAACTGAAAAATATATATTTTATAAATATCTATATTTTAAATTCATTCTTATTTCAGTAAACATAAGCGCACAAGGTAACAAATTTATTTCCAACTAAGTATACAATTTAATAAACTAATATTCAAACACATTTGTAAAATATATTGTTTCAGCCTAATATTTATCTGTTAAAAAACTCAATTTCATAGCAAAAATAAATGTAATAAAGTTTTAGTGTCTTTAGTCGTTCGGTGGATGATCCACACTTCAGATCGTCCCTTTTTCACCTTAAGCATTTATTTGCATACGTTTTTGAAAAAGAGAAGTATTTCGAACAATCTTTACCTTGAGGCGATGAGTGCAGTTCCGTTCGATGCTCCATACGCAGATGCAGCTACTAATATAGGAATGATGAAGGACACTGGTCCTAACATACGATTTGCAAAGCCCTAAAAAATCAACAAAATGAAGATAATTAGTTAAATGAAAATGCATTTTTGGTATTGTCATATTCACCTTTGTTCTAAGCAGTAGACCCCACTTAAATTTTCTATTTATAGTTTCATAAATTTTTTTTAATAGTTTATACTTTATTTTATAACCGTCGTTGAACAGCCGACCCATTTTTTATTATATGGGAGGGGGACACGGAAAATTCCCATGATCAGAGTTCTCTCTCTTTTTCAAATAAATGTTAATTTTCTAAAATCAGTAAAATTGTATAATTAAACATCAACCTTTAAATATTAATTTCTTTAAACTATACAGTATAATATAATCACCTTGCTCGCATCCATTTTCGGGCCAATGTTTAGTAACTAACAAACCAAACGCGCTTCAGTACTACAATAAGAATGCGCCATGAAACAAAACCCTCCATTTACGCTTTTCATATTTTGTAATCTGGCACTGGCAATCTTATTACGAAAACATTTTAAATCATTCTTGAAAGATTCCCGGTACACGAGAGTTCATTTGAATTCGCAACTCGCTTTATAGATTTTGTTTTGTGTTTTGTTCTGTTTTTTTTTTTTTTTTTTTTTTTTACACGTAATATATTATCTACTAAATGTGTTCTATTTTGTTTCAATTTTTTGAGTGCTCCTCACATTGTTTTAATATATTGATAGAATATTAGAAAGCACTCCTCTTTGCGGATGTAATCATGTGAGTTGACGAAGAGATTATATCTTTTCATTTTCGAGCTTTTAAATATATAATTTTTTTATAAATCTTTTTTAAAATATTTTATTTTAATAATTTTTCTTCTTTTCTTTACATTAATCTTTATTATTTTCCATGTTTTCTCTATGATTCAAAATCGAAGAACAATTTTCAAAAAATTCACATTTTACGCCTGCTTTTATACTAAACGCAAAATACTGAAATGTGAATTTTATGTAGTACTTAACTTGCTTATAGTGAATGTTTTTCAACTAATATATATATATATATATATATATATATATATATATATATATATATATATATATATATATACACCAGTTTAGTATTAGTGACTTATTCTTCAAGTGCTTATGTGGTGTTGACTTACTACAGCAACAGCCTCAGATGCGAGTAGTTCTGATGGAGATAGAACGGTCAGATAGGATATGTTGGTCAATACGTAACAGACAGTCACCAGTGGAATACCAATGAGGATGGAACGAGGAAGATTCCTGAAAGGATTGACCACAAGTATATTAATATAAAAACATTCCCGCAGCAGCCCCTTATGGTACAGTCGTTCCCACTTAATTGCATATCGGATAACCCGCTAATACGAATAAAATTTAACGGAACGAAATCATTGTATGTTAAATTGATGTTTAAATTTCCTCGTTTAAACGGATACATGTTGTTTCTAATTCCTTCCCTCAATTGCAGAAAGAAAAGGTACTGAAAAGGAAAGAAATTTATTTTTAAGAAATGTTTCACCAGTTTCAGTTAAGAAAATAAGAATACAATAGATGGTTACTTGAAAAAACGCGCCATCATATTATTGCATCATATCTTTTGCAGTATTTCACATGTACCGAGTTCTTTCTTTCAGCCTTTAAACTTCAGCATTATCATATTAATATTATAATCATTAGAATATTTTCTAATTAAGCTAACTTTTAAAGATATTTTTGGCGACATTTTATTCAAATGTAGCCAAATAAGAGATAAAATACAAAACATGGCAAACCTTAAGAATTGTTCACAATGAGATATTAACTTTCCAAAATTTTTTTTGGCCTTACGACCTCTGAGAATCAATACATTTCTGAAAGCTCTTATGAGTGGTACAATTATGTATGTTTAGATTTGAACCCAAATTACAATAACAAAACTGCATAGAATATTAGGGTTGTTCACACATCGCCTCGTAGTCATAACATAAGCGGAGGGATACACCGGAAATTTTCTAAATTTCTTCCGGTTTAAAAGGACGCTTGTTATTGTTTACATTAGACCACCCATCCATACATTGAAGTAAATAAACCCTTCTTAGACTTACTTCACTCACACCTCATTTAGGATGTAAAAAAGGTACATGAGTGATTTGTTTTGTGGTCAATTAGTGCGCTATTAGTTTTAATAAGAAAAGGTTTCAAAAACCTTAAAACACACTAGTGTTCAGTGTGTCTTTCTCTTAAGTAGAATAATCATTGCTTAATCCAGTGAACTTTAAATAACATTCATATTTTATGATGCTAACACAGACAGTTTTAATTGCAATTGTTTATTGATTATAGAGTAGAGTTCGTTTATTCAAAAAAAACTACACTATTCATTAAATACCTTTAAAAAGTTGCATTTCTCAAAAATGTATCATTTAAGATGGAATAAAGCATTGCCCTTTTAATCGAATAACCCGCTTATTTGAATAGAGTATTGCTTTAAGCGGGGTTAACTGTACCACAAATGATGCCTTTACTTGCAGGGCAAGCCATGCGCCCTGCTGGTAGGTGTAGGGTTTATTGGGGAAATGTACATTAAAAACTGAAGTTTAATTGATCGGCAGTCTTGCACAAAATTTCGTTAATTGATAATCGTTTTCGGGATCTTGATTTATCATACAAATTTCAATATCATAACAAAAATAATAGATCACTTTTCTGCGCATGGCTTTTCTTCCAAGTTGGCGTCCACAATTGTAAGACCCAGAAATAAGACAAAAGGGAAATTTTTTTAAAATTTGTCAGAAAACCATTTGGAATGATTCCATTTGAACTTTTTTGCACGCTTTTGTATTTTAATTTTTTTTTTTATAAAATGACTCACTAGGAAAAAAAATTCAAACTTTAACATTAATCTATATTGTTATTATTCAAATCACTATGGTTCAGTGGCGTACGTAGAATTTTTTCAAGGGGGGTGTTCATAATTTTCTGGAACTACTAAAAGAAATTCGAGTATGTAATAAAGCACTATTATTTCCCTAATTCAGACAGCTAGACAATTTTGACTTTTTATTTAGACAACATTGTTTAGTTAAATTTTGATTTGATTTTTTAAATTTAAGAACATAATGTAATATCTTCTGAAAAAAAGTCATATGGGTGGGAAGTAACACTTTGTGGGCCACTTTTACATTCATCAGATTTTGTTATGCTAGAAACGTTTTCTTCAACGGAAGTATCACATTTCCGTACAACAGAAAAACTTACATCGGTACTATATACTGTCACTTCACTAATTTCAGGTCGTGATTTTTCTCAAAGTAATTAAAAATTGTTAAATTCTTGCGTTTTGACATCCTAAAGATCCAAGAACAGAAAATATATATATTGGCGCAGAAATATCCGCTATGTTACTATCTCAAAGTTTCGAGCGGGTAGGAATAACTTCAACGAGCACAGTATCACCAATGGTATTGTTACTGATTTCTTCCCTGGTCAAAATAGTGGAGACGACGGGTTCGGCGATTGAATGAACTTTTTGTTAAGACAAAACAGATTTAGCGACAAGCTCCGAAAGACAAGCGGCAGAGATAACTCTTAGTCCGACTAACTAACTCCACTAGCTAACTATTCAAGTTTTATCAGTGTACCTATCCAGTGTTGGATATCTGCTCTTTCATCGCAATAGAAAAATAAACTGGAGGGTGGGAAGGGGGTTGCTGCGCTAACAGTAAGTTAAATCTCAGAATGTACAATAGTTGAAAATCTTAATTCTAGTCTGGGTTATACATAACAATAAAATCGCAATTTGATACATAATAATAGAAACAATTGAAGATAAAAGAAAAGTAAATTATTTACACTATTCTAGGATTCCAGAATCATCGCGTTAAGATCTCGCGAATGCCAGCCAGTCTCGAAAACTATCGCGACTGGCAGGACAGAAAGGAACCAGTCCGTAACATTATCACGTGAATGTGGTTTCGAAAGCACAACCTTATTATAGTAAATGTTTTTTCAGTATTCTGAGAAATACCGTGAGAAAAAAAAGTAGGCAAAAGGCAAATAAAAATATATAGTCTTAAAAAACAATAGCCCGCATAATTTCTACTAAAATTTTCATTTTTGCTACTTTGTCTGAGCTCAAGGGGGGTGTTTAAACCCCTAAACCCCTCCCTTGCGTACGCCACTGCTATGGTTATTAACCTTATTAAAAAAATGAAAAGGCTGTTTGGTGAAATTTGAGTAACTGAGAATGCTATTTCAAAGGAATGTGTTTGAAGACAAATGCATTTTAAATATCACCATGATTCCCATGCGTGCAAAATGCAAATATAGATGAGCAGCATTCCTTCAATCATCATAGACTGAAATTCACAAAATTTATTTTAATTTGCTATTAAATTAGAAAATTTAATTTACTATATCAGGAGTGATTGTGAGCCCAACTCAAAAATAAAGTAAAATAAAAAAAAGTAAATAATAAAGTAAATAAAAAAAAAGTAAAATCATTAATGTCTTTATAAATTTAAATCAATGATATTTTCAAAACATGAAATTCTAAATAAATTATATGCAACATAATTTAAATGAATAATTATGTATAAGTTTACTTTTATCTCTAATCACATTTATTATTCAATCAGATAAAATGAAAGAGATGCCAAGTATAAATTCTAGTTCTAATATTTTTAAATAAAATATACAAGAATTTTTATACATAAATGTGATCCATCATTTCTTTAAACTTCTGGACCTTGGATATCCGAAATTTCCAGATCACGGTTAGCGAAAAATCCGGAAAACCGAATTTTTTCCGGAGCACAATCATCTCTGCTATATGTTTTTGAAGGCTACATCTCATGGGTATGCAACTTTCTACCGCTGAGTATGCATCATTTTGATTATATCGAAGATAAGGCACAAATAGTTATTAAATATACAGTATTTATACACTCAACATCTTGTCGGTGCGCTTTTTTTCATTATTCAACTGCTAGACCAAGATTGTCTTACTTTTGCTAACGTTTTAATCACTAAGCATAATCAAACCCGGACTTCAGAATCTGGTACATTACAAATGTAACTTTTCATGCGATTTCTTCGTATTCAGACCACTAAACAATAAAGGGGTTTTTAAAAAAGCTAATTTCATTGTCCCAAAAATAAATTTAGGCGACAACGTTATGAAAACAACAGTTGACTTTAAAAATCTTTCCAAAGAAAAAAAAAAGACTAATATATATATATATAGGGGTCTGTCCAGACATTTTGTAAAAGGTCCGATTTTTGTGAAATTGTGAAAAAATTACTCACATTCTATCAAGTAGGGTCCGGTTATTGCAAAAAACTTTTTCAAGGAGTTTTTAAATTATGAATAGATACAAGATTATGCTCAGCACTGTAAAATTATTATTTAAAAAAATTAAATTTTCAAAAATAAATAGCAATTGCTGCTTCTAAATTAGAGATACGACATACAAATACTATTTGGTATTTAGCCTATACTGCTGAACGCAGAATATTCACTTCGGACGAATAATGGAAGAATCATCTGCCGAAGACAAAACTTAATTCGTTTACATCCATCTTTCTTGTTTTTTGCCCTGGAAAGGGTTTATTCGATTAACAAAACAATAATGAAGATAAACAAATTTGTGAAAGGTCCGATTAAAAGAAGAAGAAAAAATATCTATTCTTTTAAATAATCTATTCCTTTAAATAATCTATTCCTTTAAAATAATCTATTTCCTTTAACACGCTTATAAAGTTGTTTGCATTTTCTTAAACACACAGTTCGAGCTGTATCCAGAATAAAAAGCTCACCTGCGATAAGCGACTTAAAAGCCAAAAGTTAATGTTTGTAAAGCATATTCAGGGGTCTGTTTAGAAGAAATTTGGGTCCGTTAACGGACCCTTCACAAAATATCTTTTCATAAAAACGGACCCTTCACAAAATGATTTTTCTTATAATCGGACCCTTCAGAAATTTGTTTATCTTCATTATTGTTTTGTTAATCGAACAAACCCTTCCCAGGGCAGAAAACAAGAAAGATGGATGTAAACGAATTAAGTTTTGTCTTCGGCAGACGATTCTTCCATTATTCGTCCGAAATGAATATTCTGCGTTCAGCAGTATAGGCTAAATACCAAATATTTGTATGTTGCATCTCTAATTTAGAAGCAGCAATTGTTGTTTATTTTTAAAAATTTAAATTTTTTTTTATAATTTTACAGTGCAGAGCATAATTTTGTATATCTTTACAATTTAAAAACTCCTTGAAAAAGTTTTTTTTTGCAATAACGGACCCTATTTGCACAAATTCATAAAAGCGGACCCTGGTTGAGAGAATGTGAGTAATTTTTTCACAATTTCACGAAAAACGGACCTTTCACAAAATGTCTGGACAGACCCCTGATATTACTTATAAAATTTGTAAGTTACATTATGCAGCTTAGCTAAATTCAAACTCAGTACATTTTTACTACATACAAGTTATTCCACCATGGGAGTTTTCAAACAAATTTAATATTATATATATAAATTCCTTATCATAAAGTCATATAAATAATCCAAATTATAATCATTAAAACTTCTTACACAGATGCATTGATCAGCTCTTCAGTAACGAAATTCAAGTTATTCCTGAAATTAGAATAGAAAAAACAAATAATAAAAATGAATTGAAAAACAAAATTGATAAATATATAACCTGAATAGGTATTTACCATCCATCGTAAGCCCAGAGACCAAAGTAAAAAGCTGTTGCTAAGTCTGAGAAAGAGGTTGTTGTTCCCGCAAATCCAGTATTTATGTGTTCGTAATGACCTATATCGAATAGTTTCTTTTTATATAAATGAAATATATGCAATACTTATTTTTTTATTGTTTAAATTATTGCTTTCTAATGTTAAATAATATCGTTTTGCTACCTGGGCAATCATAATACGTATTACAAATAATGAACATAATTACTTTAATAATATACATTTATTTTTGGACTTCATATGTTTATTTGGAGGTATGAAGGCTGTCTCCAACGTAACTCTATAATGACGTCATTTATAGGGTATTAAAAAAAAATTGCTAAAAATAGAACTAATTTAAAATTCCTGATTCACTGTCACTAGAAGTAATAAATAAATCATTTAACAAACTAAAAAGAAATCACAATACGGCCACTGAAACATAACCACTAAAATAATAAAAAGTAAAAAATGGGATGGAATGTCAAAATTCGAGATCTCAATTCTCCAACTCTATGATTCTCGAATACGCCATCTGGGGAGAGAACCAGTTCCATGTCTTGACCCTCCCTCTTCTCAGTTGTATAGGATTGAGTGCCTGTATTCTAGGCATTCTAGTATAAGATATACTACGATATTTTTTCCTTTTCTTAATATTTTCGTGTTTGAATGTCAAAATATTTAAAAATTTCAACTACGCTTTCTTTTAGAACTATGTTCAATTTAGTTTTTAGTTCCACATAGTTTCTAAACTTAAAAGTTTTTAATCCTATTTGAAAATCAAGACAGAAACTAACGTACTTCCTTCCCCTATGACTCTCCACACACTACAAGTGTTGCCATAGGTATAAGAGTATTGCTCTACGACACCTGTAGCCCATTTCAGTCGCCAATTGACGAATTAAATTATAATAACAAGACTAAATCGTGAAGAGACTGGAAATGGCGACAGGAATGAAACAACAACGAAAACAAAACATCGAGCTGAAAAGTCATAGACCGAGCTGGGCTTATAAAAATTTGCAAAAACTTAAGAATTAACCATTTATTTTGATAATAATTTTTATCTAGATGGGAAAGTCTCGCCTAAATGACGATTTTAAAAATGGTTTGATAACTTTTAAAGGTCCGTTCTAAAATCCAGATATTTTTCGTGGCAAGATGATGTATATAGTAAGCTTTGCTTTATTTATTTGGCTGTGGTCTATTTTACTTGGCGAAAGAGAAATGCATTGTTAACGCTGTTTTCCGAAGCTTTGTCGACAAGAAAAATAAAAAAAAGCCATAATTTAAGTGCACCTTACACTTGGAAGAAACACGGTGATGATTTTAATCTATATCAATAATCTTGCCGTGAAGAATTATCTGGGCTTTAAAACAGAAAAATAACTTGAATACTTTAAAAGCTATTAAACCTTTTTAAAAATAGTCAATTTGGTGACATTTTCCACCTAGATGAAAATTATCAAAATCACTTTCTCATTCTCAGTTTTTTCAAATTTTTATGAGCTCAAGTAATACAACATTGGAGTAAGTTTTTAAATATTAAAAAAAAAAATCGATCAAAAACGGTTTTCATTCTCACAAAACGGTGACTTTTCTCCATGTTGATGTTTTGCGCTATTTTCAGAATAAGTATACACATTACTGGCTATTAGATAGGCTGAGCTTGACTGCATAACTAACTGCTCATAAGTAACTGTTGCAAACTCAGATCATTTATGAAAATTGCTCATTATTCGCAAAGAAGTATCAATTCATATTACGACGGAGCCTTCGAAAAACAAAGCTTAAAGCTCTTAAACCTTTGGCGAAATCACCCATACCATAGGGACACTATGAGTTTTAAGGGACTGCTTAGTATGTGAGCATAAAAACCCTGAAAAATGAACGCAACCGTGTAAATAGTTATAATTAAACATGTTATGATTGCTCTTTATGAATATAACCTAAAAATAATAAACAGGGATGAGAGTAGTCAGCGAGCAAAAAGGAGGAAATCCAAGAATATATATATATATATATATATATATATATATATATATATATATATATATATATATATATATATATATATATATATATATATATATATATATATAAAATATCCAAAAATTTGACAAAAAGAGTGCGATTTTAAAATCGTGTGAATAAGTATTGTAATATTTGATTTAAAATTCAGAGAATAAGAATCCAGATATGTGGCTTTTAAATCACATGAATATGAAACTCGATATTAGATGTCAGAAATACAAATCATGATGGTAATTTTTGAATCGCCTGAATATGAATCCCACAATGTCTAATTTTTAAATCACGTATAAATACGAAAATACGAGGATAAAAAAAAACTAGAAAATCTTATTTTCTGAGCATAAAAAATAGCTAAAATAAGTAAAAATGAGGAAGGGGTGGCAGGTACGTAGCTTGAACTTTCTGTTTATCTTTGAAAATCGGAAATAAATATAATTATTTTATTTCAACAACCGAATCTTCAGAAAAAAGCGGAATATTTATAAAAAAGAAAAACTTAAAACTTTTAGAGAATCAGAGTTTTTGATAAAATGGCTGAAATCCGCTAAAAAGCGGAAAAATCTCATCCCTGAATAAATCACTTTTCTTACACATTTGGCTGAGTAATTGAAGAACAATAAAGGTCATCGAGGGTCTTTTCAAGTATAGGAGTTACAGATTATTACCCATTGGTAAAATGGGTCTTGGTTTAGATTTGATGGCGTCCACACTTTTCAACTGTGTTCAAGAGTAATAGTAAACAGTGCGCATGCGTCGTCATTACATGCATTGCTATGCGTAAACGGTGTTTATCTAGAACAGTGGTTCCCAACCTGGGGGCGATCGCCCCAAAGGGGGCGATAGAGCTTCTCAAGGGGGCGATAATCCTAAGGGGGGGCGACGAGTACTCAAAAGATAAAAATAGCTAATAATATTAATAATAAAAGCTATTTGAGATTGAAATTGAAAATATATATGAAACCTATGGTTCTGGTGTAGACAAAGAATTATGATAGTTAAAAATTCAAGTTCAGGATCGTTTTCGTCATACGTTTTGGTATCGCAGGCGGAAATATGATAAGTCACTCTGTTCCTCTGAGCAATACTACTGTTTCCAGGCGTATTGATGAGATGGCCGCCGACGTTGAATCAAAACTCATCAAATTTCTGAAAGAAGGTAAATTTGCGTTGCAGATTGATGAATCAACTGTGATAGATAACAAAGCTGTTTTATCTTACGTGAGATTCATAAATGAGAGTAAGGAGATTAACGAGGAAATGTTGTTTACAAGAATTTTGAACACAGATACAAAAGGATCGTCGATTTTTAAATAGGTCAAAGATTATTTTGAGGTAAAAGAAATTCCCCTCACAAATGTAAGTGCTTGTGCAACAAATGGTGCTCCAACCATGTCTGGTTGTCATACTGGGTTTCTGGGTCACCTTAAAAAAGAAGTACCGGAAGTTATCTCACCATTCATTATGTCATTCATCATGAACTTTTGTCTGCGAAAAATTGGTTATTTCTGTCATCAATAAAATAAAAGCTAATTCTCCTAATAACCGTTTGTTCCGAGAACTTTGCTATGAAAATGATGAAGATTTCGAATTTCTGCTCCTCCATACAGCTGTGAGATGGCTTTCAAAAGGAAACTGAGCCGATTCTTCAACTTGCTGGATTCGGTTACTGAGTTTCTTGACATCACTGATCCTGTTTTAAGTGAGAGTTTGAAGCAACGCAAGTTGGAAACTGCGTACCTCACTCATAGTCTTGAAAAAATGAAGGAAATCAACGTAAAACTTCAAGGAAATAAAATGAACATTATCAAGGCTAAGGGAATCATATCTTCATCGCCAAGTTTGATATCTACAAGTCAAACATTGGTCGCAAAGAGCTAATGCAACTTCCAACTCTTAAAAAGTGCTCAATGGCAGATATCGAGATTCTCGAAAATAAAATCTTAATTTTTACTGATCACCTTGATCAGTTATGGAATCAAGATTTAAAGAAATTAGAAATTGCGGATTGGATTTTCGATCCTTTCTCTTTTGAAGTTAAGGATAAGCTCACTTCCTCTTTGTAGACTGAGAGTTTAGATTTGAAGTATGACTGTGAGGCTAAAGTCGTCTTTAAAAAATACGGTTACAAGTTAGCTTGGGTAAAGCTTATGGGCACTTATCCACAATTGTGGAAACAAACTGAGCTGCTTCTTATCTCGTTCCCGTCAACATATTTAGTAGAGACATGATTTAGTTCTATCTTCCAGCTGCTCACAATGCAAAGAGAAAGGTTGGACATTTGTTTCAAAGGAGACCCGCTTTTAAATCTGAGGAGCATAAAACCTGACATTCAAGCTTTAACTTGAAATACACCAAGCACAGGGCAGTCATTGAAGTGGTAAAAATGTATTTTCTCAATCTTCATTTTTTTTTCTCAAATTTTAACGTTTTAACTTTTTCTTAATTACATTAAAATATAATTAAAAAAAATGTACAATTGTTTAGATTATTCCGTTTCAAATATCATTTCTTTTTAAAAAAAATAAGATGCACAATTTATTTTTAATTAATAAAAATGACAGGATAAATGTGCATCCTTATTTGCATTACAATTTAAAATAAAATCAAATAACATTGCATATATTCAGTGTTTGGTTGCTCACAAGCAACAATGAATGGTTTTTTGAGCAAAAAGAGAAAGGGGCGATATGTGTCAGCCAACCCCAAGAGGGGGGCGATGGTCCACAAAAGATTGGGAACCGCTGATCTAGAAGAAAAAGCATTTGACGAATGGGTAACCAGTAATCGCAATGAGGCAATCACAATTTTTTTTTTTTTTAAATTTGCCTTTATTTTCATAAGACCATTCAATACACATACCCTCCAACTGCTACGGAATTTCCGTAGTTTCAGAAATCTTCTTTTCAGATGGTAGCAAAATTAATGTCTTAATATTTAAAAAAAATTAATTTTAGCGTAACTTGTCCACTATTACTTATAAAAGTGCAGGCCATATGGCTAGATTCTTAAGTTCTGATAAAAGTTTTATGAGAGATCCATTTGCTTTAAAAATTTCTACTTTGGTTCGCTACCACTAGAAAGAATTATTTTCAAAATTCTCATAAGTTGGAGGGTATGAATACATAACAACTGCCGCAATAGTTTCCGACCAATCAATGTCTTAAACTTGGTTCATAAGGTCTTTTAAGAAAGGATCAACAAAGCTTTTTCAGAAAACAAACTATGTACTATATTCAATTTTTTTTAAAACCACTAACTATTTTCAAATTTTTAATGTGGATATTTTTTTAATGAAAATAACTTTGATTTATTCGCTAAATTAGCTATTTTATATTATTTGCAGTAAGAATATTTTTTTCTTGAAAAAATATTTGCTAATCTTGAAAAAAAATTTACCTTTGTTACCTAACCTTTACCACCTTACAAAAATCAATTAGATTTCCTCCCTCAAAATTAGTTTATTGGAAAATGAGGGGAAAAAATTCAATGCAAAAGTTCGTTAACAGAAAAATATAAAAACCCTCAAATTAAAAAACAAAGTTTATCAAAATTGAATCTTGAACAGCATTTGTGACTTAAAAATGAATTGCTTTCTTTTTGAAAGGAATGAATTAATAGAACTTTTTGTTATATTGCAAAAAGTTAAAAAAAAAAAAAAGTTTCGCATTGTTGCCTTCAATTAATAATGCTAAATTTATTATTTCATCTTTATCACGTAAATCATATCTTATATTGTTATTGAGTTTGGAAGCATTAATTTCTAACATGTGTAAACTTACCCGTGGAAAATCTGTATATTCCTATTAGAACAACTATAGCTATAGCAGAGAGTTTAGCAACTGTAAAAAAATTATTCATTCTTGTAGCCAGCTTCACACTGTAACAGTTGATGAACGTGATGAAAACTGTAAAAAAAATTCGTAAATCAATACCAATTCATAAACAATATTCTTATAATTCCTAATATCAGATTTCTAGAAAAAATGAAGGATTGCTTCATTTTTATACATACTTTTTTTTATAAACATTCTTATGTTTTTAAAAGTGTTAAGCTATTAAAAATTAGACACAAAGATATTCAAGTCCGACTTTTTTCATTCTTTGCCAAATACGATTCATTACAAAATTATGAAGAAAATTTTTTTTTTAATTATTTCCGCGCATGCGCACTATAAAATATCTACTTTAATTACTTATCTTATATATTACACAGATTTCAACTATTTTTTTTCTAATTTTAAAGCAAAAATTTTGTTATTATTTTGTTATTAATTACTTACATATTGTACCGTTTTCAACGAATTTTTTTTTTAACTTTTAAACCAAAAATTTTGTTACCAATTTTAAATTTCTCTAAAAATTTGCTTAATTCTGTTGAATATTTTTAAAAGTAGAGCTAAAAATAATTAAATAAAAGGGGGAAAAAAACGTAGGACAAAAAAAAAATTAGTTTTTCATAAAAATGTTCATATCTCCATAAATATTTAAGCTAGCCTTACGAAATTTCACGCAATTATTGCATATAATAACCAAAATAATTGTTGCAAATGAAAAAATATTTTGCTACATTTTGTGGCGTAATGTGCTCAAAAACACTATTTTTTGTTTTTAATTTATTGTCGATCTCTCAAACCCCCAAAAGCTTTAAATCGCATGTGTTACCAAGCGTGTTATTTTTTTCTTCGAAACCACGTGGCTATGCAAAAACATATTTACATGAGTGTTGCCGAAAGGCGGAACACATGAAAGCCCTGATAGCCATATCTTTCAAAAAGGGGAATAAGTTCTGTAGAACGATGTTTTCATTTATTGAATATTGACAGAAATCTTCTTCATCATTCATCCAGCCAATAAAAGAGATAAAATAAACACCTCCAATCGATAACGTTCAAGTCGAGATAAAAGAACAACACTAACATATATCGTTTAACGCTTAACAGAATTATCTTTTTTACAAATCTGATAAGTTACTTTTGTTTTCGTTCTTAACCCAAACGATAACAACACTTTTTTTTCTTCTCTTCATTTGGAGTGTTGCAACATTCCTACAATTATTTTCAGTCGGAGATGGGATTGAAAAACGATGCGTGATTATCAGACGGCTGATGTGATTACTGATCTACCTTAGCTACCTCAAAATCAATCTGTACTAATGACACAGTGAACGAATGCAATAATAAAGATTTTTTTTTTTTTGGACAGACTGCCCTAGCAGCAAAATAACTTGGGTCTTTATTGGGCCAGTTTTCATGAATCTTGGCTCAATAAAAGTTCAAAAGGCCGTTATTTTTCTCATATTGGCCCTTTATAGAATTGTCCGATATTCACCCTATAAATCCACTTTACAACCAATATCGCTCCTACATAGAATTGCAAAATTCACCCAATATTTTATATCCAATGTTCTTATAGGATGCACGTTCTTATAAGACCCATTTTGAGTCCAACTGGGGCCAAGGTAAAATTGTTTCTAGGGTGGTTGGAGGAAGATTGCTACCGAATGGGAACTTCAATTTAGTTACATAAAGGAGTCCAATTTCTGATTTATTATTCATAAATATTGAACTATGTTACCTCTCACACAAAATTTGTACAGCCCACGAGCAAATTCAAAGGGAACCACTTTTCGTCTTTCAAGTTTGGTCTTTGTCACATGGGATACTAACAACATTTGGGTGAACTATTCGTAATTTTTGAGAAAGTAATTTTACGAAAAGCGTTCTGTAAGTCGAAATTTTTAACCACGACTTCCCTTTCCAGGACCATAAATGCAACTCATGGCTAGACCGGCTATACAGTTTCCCTGTTTTACACAATGAATGGCACAAAAAACCGGCATCACGATGTAAATGACGAACAAACAAGTTCAGATCGATGGGCACGAGCTTGTCTGGGAAATATAGGTAGTCGGTGAGCAATGCTGACCATAATTACGCCATCATATTCGGCGGCCACGAAATTGTTGCAGCCTTAACCTTCAATGAACACCCTGGACCTAAACGGGTTGTTCTGGGAATGCTTTACTTTAATATTATGAAATCGAACGATGCTAACATACATTCAGTCTGCCGCAAAGAAGGAAAAAGAGGAAAGGTGCTTCGATTTAGGTAGTTAACCCAAAAAATGTAAACCCTCGAACATATGGATCTAAAAATATGATCTTGTGGCCTATATATCTCACTACAAGAAACTGTCTAAAGAGGTGGATTGTTAGGACTGGTTAACGTAGCTGAAGCGTCAACCCTGATCGGTCATGCTGCCCGGAACTAAGCTGGTATTCTGAGTTTAAAATCGGCAGTCGATTTGAGCGTTTGGAGGCAGCACTTATTGGCGTTGTACCTAAAATACTACAATAGTTTAGTTTTTGTAGCTCAATTCTAGTTTTAGGCTTTAGTCAGACTTTTGCAGTCTGAGTAATCGATTCAACTGAGTCATGACGGCTCAGGAGATAGAGCATTCGCCTTCCAATGAGGTGAACCGGGTTCAAATCTCAGCCATAGCTGGTCGATACGAATACCGCATCCGGTTTGCACTGACCACAGTGTTGACGTAAAATATCCTCAATGGTAGACAAATTATAGGTTAGAATCCCCTTGCTGTCACACTAACTGTCGGAGGTTTTAGTGATTTTCCTCTCCATGTAATGCTAATGCGGGTTAGTTCCATCAAAGAAGTCCTCTACGAAAGCAAATTTCTCCCAATACTTGATCCAGGAGTTCACTTGTCTTCTGGATTTTGTTCAAAATGACAAGGTTACGGAGTTGAGTAGCCGTAAACCCCCCCCCCAAAAAAAAAAAATTATCGGCTGCTCAACGAAGTTTATAAAATAAAATCGATGGCGACTGATTATAGGAATAGGAGTGCGTATAATGTTTTATTGATGAACTACCTGAGAAATCCATTCCTCGTACTCGGTAAAATAAATTGCTCATGAGTAATGACGATATGGACAATACAGATTGCGAAAAATAAGTAATTGTGGTATTACTATTTTGTAAATATTTTTGCAAACAAAGAAAAACCTCACAATAAATATCTCTTTAAAGCCATGCTTTGAATTTTCGAGCTGATTTAAAACTTAAATTGAATTGACAAATCTTTGAAATTTTTTGTTAAACAATACAAATTCTTGATAGTCGGAAGTTCATCACAATCATAATTGTAATTTTCGAAATTAGTTATTAATGGTTATTTTTATATCATGGGGAAATTACTAGGTGGGCCAACGTTGCTCCCACTGTACAGAGAAGGAAAGAACATCCATGCCTTTCCCGGGATTCGAACCCAGAACCTTTCTGATGCAAAGGCAGTTCCCTAACCCCTACACAGGCCGGTCGGCGGTATTTTATAGTTAATGAACTAATATTACTGTAAAACAAAATCTTGTTTTTTTATTAAATAATAATAATAACAAATTATCCGATGATTACGATGAATTGTCAGTATTTTATTGATCTTCCTGGTGACTTCACACACAATAAAAAGGGAATTTAGACATTCAAGTCCCTGGGAGAAAAATGTATTATTCAATCCGTGTTTGTCAAGTTTTATAGTTCTTCTGATGAATTTCACGCACTAGCATATGTGTCAAAGGATTTTCTGTTTCCTAAGAAAATTATGATAAATCATAAAATTTGTTGCAAGATAGATTCAGAAACAAGACCATAGAGTGGAAAACGACCATTTGAGTAAATTATTTAACTTTCACAAAAAATTCAAATGCCACTATCAGTTTAAGAAATTAATATGGCAACGCGGAAACATAAATTCGTTGTTTTGAAAGTCTGGATTTAATGGAAGGAAGATAGTCGAGCCCGTTATAAACCATTTTGTTAAAATTAATACCGTCAGAATTTGTTTTAAAGTTTAATAGAGCTTAAAATGATAATCAATTTTATTTAATATCCTTTTAAAATTACATAATTCAGAAATTCGAGATAAAATATCAAACCAAAAGTACTTTTTCGTATCCCCCAGGCTGGCTCGGAAATGGCAATTTATGAAATGGCGCAGCGAAATAATGCTCATGAATTTTTAACTGCACTTAAATCAGATGACTATTGAATATTTTGCTTTGATCAAAACCACAAGATCAATGAATGCCATATAGGGCCGGGATAACCTGGTTGGTAGTGCACTGGGTCCATGTCCAAGAGTTCATGGGTTCGATCCCAGGCCGGCCGAAGACTCCCGGTGTCCCCTGGTGCACATTAAATCTGTTGAGTCACAAAGACCTCCATGTTCCCATCACAAATCAATACCCCTGGGGAAACAGATCCAGGAGTTTCCTTGTCTTCTGGATTGGGTTCAAAATTACAAGGCTACGGAGTTGAACAACAGTAGTCGTAGACCCGAAATTGGGTCGGCTGTTCAACGACGAATGTAAAATAAAATGAATGTCATATATAATTCGGATCAAAAGACAGATATTTTGAAAAATCAAGGCAAGTGCTTCACGATTGATTCTGAGAAAAGTGGCTTGACAACTTTTCTTTTTCTATTTACTAACGCTAAAATAGAATTTCAAAAAAACTAATAAAATAAAATTTATTTCAAATTTTTTTTTCTTTGCAATATTTAGCTTACCATATAAAGATGCCAAATACATATTAAAAAAAATCTTAATTTCGAATTTTTCGTCGCTTTTGTTGATTTTTCAACTGTACGCCGGTTCAGTTTTATTGAAGGCAGGCATGCCGTATAATGTAATACGGTTCACTGCGTCAGTTAAGCGATTCCCTTCATGCTCAAATTCGTTCTCTATCAGCAGCTGGTGTAGGATTAAATAGTTATGGAAGAATTTTATTTCCAATTTTATTAAAATTAATACCATAAAGAAGTGCCGGCGGAAGACATTTTCACGCTCCAGGCGATTCTGAAAACGGGGCCCTAAACACAATTTTGGAAAAGGAATCTGAATAAAAAAAAAGCAATAATAATTATAACTTATTTTTCCCTTTGAATTGCTATACTGAAGTCATAATGCTATATAAAATTGCTTTTTATATTTTTAATTACAATATTTCTATTAAAAAATCCGTATCAACCCTAAATGATGATTTTATAAAGATACGATGAAGATAAACTACGATTACGATTTCAATGTTAAAAAAGAAGACCTGTTAATTTAATGAATGAAAATATCACCTCAAGTATTCTAGAATATATTTATCTATCATAATTAATATTTTTAATGAGCATATAATCTTCTATGACATGCAAATAAAACATTAATTTTTTTGTTCTTTGGCACGCGCAAACAGTTTTATACAGACTTCAAACTTTCATCGTTTTTGCGGTTTAATATTCCATAGAAATTATTGCCAAAGAATTTAGTCTCCCTTTGTCAGACCTTGAATGGGTTTTTATAGCTTTTAATTTGCTTAAAGAATGTTCCCTACTTGACACAGATAGTGGGATTGTCAACAAAATTCCTAAATCTATTCTCACATGGTCGAAAAAATATATTTTAAGTTGTTCTTATGAACTAATGTTGGAGGAGATCAATTGGAAGTAAACGTATTAATTCTTTCTTATAATTGTACAAGTTTCAATAATATTTTTAAGGTATTTTCCATTCAATGTAACGCCATTTTGTGAAAAATTAGTTTAAAAAATGAAAATGTTGTTGCCGACTGCCGTAACACAATTTATAGGTTTATAAACATTTTTATGCATTCAGAAACTGATTCTCTGATTCGCCTATTCTCATTAAAAAGATTTTTTAATGATTCACAAATAACTAAATTCACTGCTTTTGATAATTTGTTGTTAATACACCTTTGACTAATCCACTTCTAATAAAATACTATTAATGAAATAGTATATGTTACCGTGAATGAACGAAATCAAGAGAATGTCGACTTTCATCGGTGAATGTCAACATACCACATAGTCGTTTTTTTGAATGCCCGAAATATTTATTATATCCGATTTGATATTAATTTATTCGTTGATATTATTATTATATGTATTCGATATTTTAATATCGGCTGAAGATAGATTAGGAGAAACATCAGTGCTCGGATTACCGAGCAAATGTATACCGGGCAGTGGCGTACGCAAGGGAGGGGTTTAGGGGTTTAAACACCCCCCTTGAGCTCAGATAAAATGGCAAAAATAAAAATTTTAGTAGAAATTATGCGTGCTATTATTTTTTAAGACTATATATTTTTATTTGCCTTATGCCTACTTTTTTTTTTATCACGGTATTTCTCAGAATACTGAAAAAACATTTACTATAATAGGGTTGTACTTTTGAAACTAAATTCACGTGATACTGTTACGGACTGGTTCCTTTCTGTCCTGCCAGTATAGTTTTCGAAACTAGCTGTCATTCGCGAGGTCTTTACGCGATGATTCTGGAATCCTAGACGTTCTGTCGTCTTAGAGACAATTCGAGAATTTTGGAGATGCGGTGAAAAATTATATAAAAGGGGTAACGGAGTACAGTGGAGTTAGTTAGTCAGACTAAGAGTTATCTCTGCCGCTTGTCTTTCGGAGCTTGTCGCTAAATCTGTTTTGCTTTGTCTTAACAAAAAGTTCATTCAATCGCCGAACCCGTCGTCGCCACTATTTCGACTAGTGAAAAAAATCAGCAACAATACCATTGGAGATACTGTGCTCGTTGAAGTTATTCATTCCAGCTCGAAACTTTGAGATCCTAGCATAGCGGATATTTCTGTGCCAATATATATACATATATATAATCGTTAGGGTGTCAAAACGCAAGAATTTAACAATTTTTAATTATTTTGAGAAAAAATCACGACCGTTAATAGTGACGTGACAGCATCTAGTACCAATGTAAGTTTTTCTGTTGTACAGAAATGTGATACTTCCGTTGAAGAAAACGCTTCTAGCATAACAAAATCTGATGAATGTGAAAGTGGTCCTCAAAGTGTTACTTCCCACCCATATGACATTGGACTTTTTTCAGAAGATATTACATTATGTTCCTAAACTTAAAAAAAGGAAATCAAAATTTAACTAAACAATGTTGTCTAAATAAAAATTCGAAATTGTCTAGCTGTCTAAATTAGGGAAATAATAATGCTTTATTACGAATTTCTTTTAGTAGTTTCAGAAAATGAAACCCCCCATTATGAACATCCCCCTTAAAAAAATTCTGCGTACGCCACTGATACCGGGCAGTGGCACTTGACCTTAAAAAGACAGTGCGCAGGGCATACGGGGCACATGTACACCGGGAAGTGGCACTTAACTAGACCTAGTACATATTTCGGACATTTACCGAAGCAATTATGTGATTGTCAACATTCACCAGTGGAAGTAAACAACCACCCATTTCTGCCATTCTTGCGTCAGTATCTTGCGTTCAGTAACTTGCACATCCTTTTTAAAATAACCATTTAAAGTGAACAAAAAATGACCTCGTATAAAATGCAGTTACAAAAGATCGGACATCCGTCGTAGTAATAGATAAGATTTTTGGGGGATGATTCGATTTTCTCTACCCAGACTATTATATAGGTTTATAATACTACATATAAAAATCCACGTGCTACGCAAATTACAACAATAATGAACGTGTAGATAAATCAGATAAACAAAGAAATTTTCGATCCCGCTGTTAGCAAATAGTTGTAGAGAAAAAGAAATATTACTTTAGTTCCCCCGAAAAAAATGTAGGAAAAGTTTTAAATATATATCGAAGAACAAAATATGTAAAGTATTTTAAGAATGAATCTATGTTTCTCGTTGTTAGCATAAAATTTACTAACATTTTGGTAATATTATCTAGTTTTCGTTAATTATCTTGAAATTTACTTTTCCGTTTTGTTTCTAAATAACTGTCCTCAAAAATCCGCTGAAATTTGGATGAAAAACTTAAATTAAAATAACATTTTGAAACAAAATAGGAGTATTTTTTACATAAAATGTTAAGGTTTTTATCAACAAATTCACATTATATTAAGAGAGCATTTGATACACAGGTTTACGTGTATAGTGTACAAAAAACTAAACAAGAATAACATTCGATTTTAATGATAGGATTTTAACGTACTAGAACTCAATCTTAATGGTTTTAAGGGGTGACCTCAAATATGCTAATTAGTTAGTGCAAGCGATTTTTTAATTTACGAAATCTGACAAACAAAAAAAACGTACTGTCTCTGAATATAACCTACTTTTTAACGATGGATTACGATGATTATGATTCCTGATCCCCAAAATATAGGGAGTAGTCTTAAGGTCTGTTTACACGGTCCAAGTTCTTGAATCCGAGAAATTGGAGGAATTTCTCTGTCCAAGAAATTGGATGAAACGTCGACACTATCCAAGTTCTTGAATGTCACTGATGGGTCAGAAGAAAAACTAGCGCATGCGCATATTCAACATTATAAAATCTTACTAACACGAGTATATATATATACAGGCCCGAGTATATACAGGCCTTTAAGGCCTGTTTAGACGATCCAATTTCTTGGACAGAGATTGATTGATATTGATGGAAACTTGTTTTGCTTTGAGCTTTGATCGTGTAAACAAACATCCAAGAACTTGGCCCAACTTCTTGGACGATAGTAGAGCATGTTCTACTTTCCATCCAAGTTTTTTCTCCCTTAACCAATCAGCGTCTTAGGTTTTGTGACGTCAACAAGCTGGCAGCAAATTATGTCATTTTGTTGTGGGTTTTCATAGATTTTAGTCCAAATAAATTGATCTGTTGAGGTTTATTTGTGTTATTATGATTTTATTTGAATTTATTTAGTAATTTTAAACTAATGTAAGTATTATTTTATAATGTTGAATATGAACAATGCGCATGCGCAAGTTTTTCTTTCAACGAATCAGCGACATTCAAGAACTTGGATAGTGTCAACGAATCATCCAATTTCTTGGACAGAGAAATCCGTCCAATTTCTCGGATTCAAGAAATTGGACCGTGTAAACAGGCCTTTAATCAAGGAAATATGGTCCTATTTGTTTGGTCAGATTATGGTCCCATTGGTTTGGCCAGGGGGGTGGTCGAAAATTTGAACCGCTTAATGTTGACTTTACTTTGTAAGTATTTTGCCATAGTTTGAGAGAGATATTCGATTAACATGGCGCTCCTGTCAATCGCCAGCCTTGCACGCCCTGCCAAAAAGTCTGGTGTTAAAATATAATCGATGCACTAAAGGAAAGGAAGGGGATTGTTTTAAATTGTTACAATTCTTACAAAGGGCAGTAGAAAGAGAGAAACTTTTTTTATTTTGTGGATCGAATGAGATCAAAAACATTTTTCGAACTGCCTTTCTACGATGAAACTTCAAACAATATCTGAACATTTAGCTTTCTTTAAACGTTAGGAAGGAAGGTATTAGAACTCGTTTAGTGATTTTCGGAATGTTTCAAGACGAATTAAACATAGTAATAAATCGAAAGTGTGCTTTTTGTTTTAAGAAGAATCACAATTAATAACTGTTTTCGGTAGAATTCGACGCGATATTTAACAAGGTCGCCATAATACTCTTATATCATTTATATCTATCTTATATCCTAATACTCGAAGTAAGAGGATTATGAAAAAGGGAAATAAAATCGGAAGCTAAAAACGAAATGAGGTCGGTTCTGTTTCTGGTAAAAATGAAATAAATCACGATGTTTGTTTAATTGCTGGTCATTTATCCTTGAACAGGTTTAATTTAAATTTAATTAAAAGTATATACATTCGTTTGATAAAAAGGTTGAAGATTTAAAGGAGAGATCTCAACAGAATGAAACCAGAACAAGAAAATTAAGAAAGAATCCCGTATAGGAAAGTTATAGAGTGAAAGATGTGATGGTGTCCTGATAAAATGGTATTTTAACTTCCTCATTAAGATGTGCTGATTGAGCGAAGCTGTAAGTGGTACAATGATGGAAACAAGTCACTGAAGTGATAAAACGTACGGTTTTTTATGGTTTTGTTTTATAATTTAGTCCAAAATAAAATAATAAACAAAATTAAAACAATCCTCTAGGCCTACCCTCTCCAGTTATAGTTGTAAAAGTATTATTTAAAGATACCAGACTTACAGTACACTCTCGATTATCCGGTTTGCGGATTATCCGTGCTCATTCCGGAGTCACACAGAAAATATAAAGAGAAACATTTTCAAGATTAAAAAAATTTGATTCATGAAGTTATAACACTACCATCTTTTTGGAAGCAATATTCGTTATTGGATTGCAGTATATGGAATATCAGCAGCATGGTCACATGTAAAATCGTCTACGTTATCACGATCTTGGAGAAAGATCGTACCGCTTGATGAACAATCCTCTTCAGATGTTCAAGAAAAATATGATAACAGTATTCTCGAACAAGCAAAAGAAATCTAAGGTTTCGAAATTCTTGATGAAGAAAATTTAGAAGATTGGTTTCAAAGTGATGCATGTGAGCCTGGCTTCCAGTATTTGACTGATGAAGACATCGTTATGTTGTTAAATAAAATAGTGATGATAGTAACTGATGCAGAAGATGTAGTAAATGAATGAAATACTATTTCTCATTCTGCTGCTCTGTGGAAACTTTATTAGATTATATGGGAGGATTTGATTACGGTGACACTACTGCGATTCGTAAAATATGTGTATCGATATATATGGCGGAGACGCATTACACATTTTTTAAAAAGGAAAATTCCTAGTTTGATGTTATTCATGCAAATGTCAGTAATTTTTATATTTTTTGTACTGATATTGAATTTTTCTTTAATAAAAGGAGTTTTCGGATTATCCGTGTTTTTCGATTGTCCGTGCGACCTGTCCCGGTGATTAACCCGGATAATCGGGAGTACACTGTAGTTGTATCCGGTATCATAGACGCTATGGCTCAGGGGATAGAGCGCTCGCTTTCTAATGAGGTGAACCGGGTTTGAATCCCAGCGATGGCTGCTCTATACGAATCCGCAACCGGCTTGCACTCACCACAGTACTGACGTGAAATATCCTCAGTGGTAGACGGATCATGGGTTAGAGTCCCCTTGCCGTCAGGCTAACCGTGGGAGGTTCTCGCGGTCTTCCTCTCCATGCAACGCAAATGCTGGTTAGTTCGTTTAAAAAGTCTTCCACGAAGGCGAATTTCTCCCAATACTTGATCCCTTATGTTCTGTTGTTGTTGTAGTTGTAGTTCATTTACGTCGCACTAGAGCTGCACAATGGGCTATTGGCGATGGTCTGGGAAGCATCCCTGAGGATGATCAGAAAACATGCCATCACAATTTTGATTCTCTGCAGAGGGGATGGCAACCCCGCTTCGGTAGTCCAACGACCTACTCGCGAAGTCGAGCACTTTACGGTAGCACAGTTTAACGAGGACCCATACCGCGCACTCTCGGTCCCTACGCAGACTGATCCAAGTGGGTCACCCACCCGCACACTGACCGCAACCAGTGATGCTTGACTTCGGTGATCTGCTGGGAACTGTGTCTTAACGATCAGTCCACTGCGGGACCCTTCTGTTCTGGATTGGGTTTAAAATGCCAAGGCTACGGAGATGAACGTTAGTTGTCGTAAACCCAAAAATTGGCCCGGCTGTTCAACGGTGGTTATTAAGTAAAATAAGATTACTAATTAATAATAAGTAGCACTTTTATGTAGTTAAAAAGTAATAAGCGACTATAAATGTAACGGGTAACAATAGTCGCTTCACCCACCAACCACTGTTTTAAGCACTACAACGCCAAAACATTTTTTTCCATAATTTTAATCTTAGAATAAATATTAGACAAAAAAATATTATAAAACAGATATATTACAAGCAAATATTTTCAGACAATTTGTATGGCTCATAAAGATGACAAGCGTTAAGTCAAGTTCATAATTCAATAAAAATCAGACACCGTTTGTATCAAAAATCTTTTGTGGTAAATATTTCTTGGTTACGTCATTCATCGAATGCATAATTGAAAGTTTCGCCATACACTAGATAGTTTATTATGACGCACGTTTTTTTTAATAACTATTTTACTCGTTGAAAATAATTCTTTGAATTGAAGTGACCTCAGAGAGGGTACGATAAAAGATTAGATAGACATGAATCATAGATTAAAGTACAATTTCCTTTTTTTTAAGTAAGAATTTCGGAAAATGCTCTCTTAATGGAAGTAACAAGGATAGCATTTAAATATATATATCCGTTATCATACTTTCATCTAGGGCAGTGGTTCCCAACCACTAGTAAATGTGAGTCATATATGAATGAAGTAATATGGGAGATCTAATCGCAAAGCTTTCTAAATGTACTTCTTATGCTATTATAAGAATTAGAGAGCGCAGCTCATTACAAATATGTAAAAGATTATTAGTTTTATCGTTATTTTATGTCAAAGTTGAAGATTAACTATTGTGCCGCGTAATTTAGTTTAGCGAAACTAGTAGCTGGAGAAGGGCCGGGATAGCCTTGTTGGCAGGGCACTGGACTCGCGTTCGTGAGAACAGGAGTTCGAATCCAGACTCCTAGTGTAGTAACTGGAGCACGTTAAATCTGTCTGGTCATAAAGTCCTCCATGTTCACATAACAAATTATATTTCTGAGGGTACTGAATTGGAGATGGATCGTTCTCTGGTCAAAATTACGATCTGCGGATGAATGAATGGATACATGAATAGCTCCTCTTTCTAAAATGGTGTGGCAGAAGTCGAATTCTTTACCATAGATGGCGCAACTGTAAGACAACAAAAATGCACCCGTTGTCTTAATGCAGTGATTCCCAAACTTATGACTTTCGCGTACCCGTTCTAAATTTTTTGAAACGCTGTGTACCACTAATAAAAAAATGAGTAATATTTCTTACTATAAAATAATTGCAGAGGAAAGATAAAAATCACAACTGGCTGCTGATACCACTCATTATTAACTGTTAACTCTGCAAAAAATAGCCAATAGAAAAATACGTAATCGTAAATTTTCGTGGTTAACTTTGTTTTAAAATAAAATTGTTTGAAATTTTCGCAAATTGTTGCAAGATATTTCGCATAGGAACGTGTAACCCCTCCAAACTGCTCTCGTACCCCTAAGGGTACGCGTACCACACTTTGGGAAACACTGTCTTAATGGAATACGATAACAACTAGCTGGAAAATTATGATTATTTTTTTACTTACACAGTTTGAAGTCTTTGGTTAAATTTCTAATTTATTTTTAGTAATTAAATTATAAAGCTAAAGAATGAATATCTCTTTGTCTGCAAACGGTCTCACAGTAGGTTGTACAGGTGAAAAGAGCGAGCTTTTGGTCATGCCAAACCTGCACCAAGAATTCTAGCATTCGTAAGCTCTTTCGCATCATGAATCGTACAAGAAATTTTGAGGATTGTGCAGCAATAACGAGCAGAGGGCATAGTCTCTATTATTAAAATAAGCGAAAAGCAGCGATCAGCAAGAAGTGGAGGACAGAGCGCCCCAGTATGTCTAAAAATAATTATGATTAATGCTGTTAACGTTGCCACCGCGCCGGCTTCTCATTCTCATAACGCAAAAAGAAATCAATGATATAATATTAAATTGCAAATTTTTAGAGAAATGTTTGAAAGAATATTCTGAAAATTATTAATGTAGACATGCAGGTTTTGAGTTATTTCATATCAAAATGAATTGTGTTTTTTTCTACGGTGTTAAATATACCTTGGCTGAAACCATTCGAGGTAAACTAATAGTATTATATTAGTGGCAGATGATTAATTTTTATACTCTTTTGCTAGAAGATAAGAAGCAATCTGTTACTTATCTTCAAACAGCATTAAAGAGACGAAATTTTCGTGTTTTCTCCTGCCTAAACTATTGTGATTATATTTTTGAGACTGCAGCTACATTTCGAAGATTATGAGTTGAAAAAAAAGTATGTTTATTTAGAGAAAGTACGTATTTGTGTCTGATTTCATAACTCAAAATATTCTACTCATTTTCCTAATAGCCCATTGCCTCCATTTTTCACGATTAAAATATCGTCTGTAAAAATTTTAATGTATCAGCTTGCAACATTAAAATTGCATCTTAGTTAGTGAAAATCTGATTGGGTTCGTTGAAATCAGATCACTAGATTAAGAACTTCTATTTTGCCCACTGTTTATTTTAAGAAAGAAGCTTTCATTTAAACTCTTTTCTTTTAAGAAGCCCTTCCTCTCTCGATCGAACTCAACTTTAGAACAAAGAATATAGATAGAATACGCAACTAAGGCCGGAACTGTTGGGTGCGGTATGCTATACCAGGTAAACAACTTATTGAGCAAGCAATATACTCAGATATAGCGGAACATCATATGCACCAAGATCCATGTCAGACTACGAATTTCAAAGAACAAGGTTCGAGTAAGAAGAACGGTGAGTCAGAAATCACAAGCTTGAAAAACTTCTGAACGAGGGAGTTCGATCATTTAGAAATATTTTAAAGACGAAATTTACATATTAATTTTAGGCGTATTACGTTTTCTACCCTCATTTTGCAAGTGTTTTTTGATTGGATGTTATATGCCTGTATATATATATAAGACAAATCAAGATTAGATTTGATGATTTTCATGACTGTATGGAGTGACTTTTGTTACCTCATGTTATGGAGAGTAGAATACTCTCGAGGATTGTTTTCTCTTATAAAGTTATGTGATGTCTAAGTTCAGTTATAATTTTTCTTGTTTAATAAAAATTCTTGTAAGTTCAAAGATGACTTTTTCATTGTGATTGCTTGTCCTGCAGTGGACTGATGGTTAAGACACGGTTCCAGCATCACTGACTGCGGTCAGTGTGCGGGTGGGTGACTACTTGGATTAGTCTATGTTGGGTCCGAGGGTGTTAAACTGTTCTACCGTAAAGTGCTCGACTTCGCGTGCAGGTCGTCGGGCTACCGAAGAGGGGGTGCCATCCCATCTGCAGAGGATCAAAATTGTGATGGCATGTCTTCGGATCATCCTCAGGGATGTTTCCCAGACCGTGAGACAATAGCCCCTTTGTGCAGCTCTAGAGCGACGTAAATGAACTACAACCACAACTCATTATGCTTACTTAGCAATTTCAACTGCGCTCTATCTAAACTGTGCCAGCAATACAGAGCATGCGCGTAAGAAGTAAAATGACATTCCGGAGATAGTATGTCTCCTGTGAACTGGTTGTTGGATAACTCTACAAGTAAGGTTGTGTACGCTGTCTACTGCCATTTCATTAATTCTTTTTACCTCAAAATATGTTAGCATATTTAATCAACAGATATAAAATGATATAAATGTATTCTCATAGGAATATCTTAATTGGACAGCACCGTTTATAACTCTACAAGTAAGGTTGTGTACGCTGTCTCCTGCCATTTCATTAATTCTTTTTACCTCAAAATATGTTAGCATATTTAATCAACATATATAAAATGATATAAATGTATTCTCCAAGGAATATCTTAATTAATTGGACAGTACCGTTTAGAACTCTACAAGTAAGGTTGTGTACGCTGTCTACTGCCATTTCATTAATTCTTTTTACCTCAAAATATGTTAGCATATTTAATCAACAGATATAAAATGATATAAATGTATTCTCCAAGGAATATCTTAATTAATTGGACAGTACCGTTTAGAACTCTACAAGTAAGGTTGTGTACGCTGTCTCCTGCCATTTCATTAATTCTTTTTACCTCAAAATATGTTAGCATATTTAATCAACATATATAAAATGATATAAATGTATTCTCCAAGGAATATCTTAATTAATTGGACAGCACCGTTTATAACTCTACAAGTAAGGTTGTGTACGCTGTCTCCTGCCATTTCATTAATTCTTTTTAACTCAAAATATGTTAGCATATTTAATCAACAGATATAAAATGATATAAATGTATTCTCCAAGGAATATCTTAATTAATTGGACAGCACCGTTTATAACTCTACAAGTAAGGTTGTGTACGCTGTCTCCTGCCATTTCATTAATTCTTTTTACCTCAAAATATGTTAGCATATTTAATCAACAGATATAAAATGATATAAATGTATTCTCCAAGGAATATCTTAATTAATTGGACAGCACCGTTTATAACTCTACAAGTAAGGTTGTGTACGCTGTCTCCTGCCATTTCATTAATTCTTTTTACCTCAAAATATGTTAGCATATTTAATCAACAGATATAAAATGATATAAATGTATTCTCCAAGGAATATCTTAATTAATTGGACAGCACCGTTTATAACTCTACAAGTAAGGTTGTGTACGCTGTCTCCTGCCATTTCATTAATTCTTTTTACCTCAAAATATGTTAGCATATTTAATCAACATATATAAAATGATATAAATGTATTCTCCAAGGAATATCTTAATTAATTGGACAGCACCGTTTATAACTCTACAAGTAAGGTTGTGTACGCTGTCTCCTGCCATTTCATTAATTCTTTTTAACTCAAAATATGTTAGCATATTTAATCAACATATATAAAATGATATAAATGTATTCTCCAAGGAATATCTTAATTAATTGGACAGCACCGTTTATAACTCTACAAGTAAGGTTGTGTACGCTGTCTACTGCCATTTCATTAATTCTTTTTACCTCAAAATATGTTAGCATATTTAATCAACAGATATAAAATGATATAAATGTATTCTCATAGGAATATCTTAATTGGACAGCACCGTTTATAACTCTACAAGTAAGGTTGTGTACGCTGTCTCCTGCCATTTCATTAATTCTTTTTACCTCAAAATATGTTAGCATATTTAATCAACATATATAAAATGATATAAATGTATTCTCCAAGGAATATCTTAATTAATTGGACAGTACCGTTTAGAACTCTACAAGTAAGGTTGTGTACGCTGTCTACTGCCATTTCATTAATTCTTTTTACCTCAAAATATGTTAGCATATTTAATCAACAGATATAAAATGATATAAATGTATTCTCCAAGGAATATCTTAATTAATTGGACAGTACCGTTTAGAACTCTACAAGTAAGGTTGTGTACGCTGTCTACTGCCATTTCATTAATTCTTTTTACCTCAAAATATGTTAGCATATTTAATCAACATATATAAAATGATATAAATGTATTCTCCAAGGAATATCTTAATTAATTGGACAGTACCGTTTAGAACTCTACAAGTAAGGTTGTGTACGCTGTCTCCTGCCATTTCATTAATTCTTTTTACCTCAAAATATGTTAGCATATTTAATCAACATATATAAAATGATATAAATGTATTCTCCAAGGAATATCTTAATTAATTGGACAGCACCGTTTATAACTCTACAAGTAAGGTTGTGTACGCTGTCTCCTGCCATTTCATTAATTCTTTTTACCTCAAAATATGTTAGCATATTTAATCAACATATATAAAATGATATAAATGTATTCTCCAAGGAATATCTTAATTAATTGGACAGCACCGTTTATAACTCTACAAGTAAGGTTGTGTACGCTGTCTCCTGCCATTTCATTAATTCTTTTTACCTCAAAATATGTTAGCATATTTAATCAACATATATAAAATGATATAAATGTATTCTCCAAGGAATATCTTAATTAATTGGACAGTACCGTTTAGAACTCTACAAGTAAGGTTGTGTACGCTGTCTACTGCCATTTCATTAATTCTTTTTACCTCAAAATATGTTAGCATATTTAATCAACAGATATAAAATGATATAAATGTATTCTCATAGGAATATCTTAATTGGACAGCACCGTTTATAACTCTACAAGTAAGGTTGTGTACGCTGTCTCCTGCCATTTCATTAATTCTTTTTACCTCAAAATATGTTAGCATATTTAATCAACATATATAAAATGATATAAATGTATTCTCCAAGGAATATCTTAATTAATTGGACAGTACCGTTTAGAACTCTACAAGTAAGGTTGTGTACGCTGTCTCCTGCCATTTCATTAATTCTTTTTAACTCAAAATATGTTAGCATATTTAATCAACAGATATAAAATGATATAAATGTATTCTCAAAGAATATCTTAATTAATTGGACAATACCGTTTATAACTCTACAAGTAAGGTTGTGTACGCTGTCTCCTGCCATTTCCATAGCTGCCAACTTTTAATCCCTTCCATTATGATTTTTTCCGGTGGTATTAATATGGAATTAAAATTTAAATTTTAAGCCAGAAAATACGTTGTATTTGAAAAAGCTTAAGCTGGCAACCATGATAGCAACACATATCAATATATATGCTTAATTTTTTTAAGTATAGTGGTGATCAAAATCATTTAAAAATTAAGTTTATAAAAGAAAAAAAAGTATATATTTACTACCACTTTAAATATAAAAATAAAATTTTACGCCAAATGCGTAAAAGTTGGCACGTATGCATTTCATTAATTCTTTTTACCTCAAAATATGTTAGCATATTTAATCAACATATATAAAATGATATAAATGTATTCTCAAAGAATATCTTAATTAATTGGACAGTACCGTTTATAAATGGCGTAGAAATGCAGAACAAACTTATAATAGATAAAGAAAACGTTGCATCTTCTACCAGTAGTGGTTAGGGGGAGAGAAGAGTGAAAACGGAACCTGTTTCAAAACTCTCTGCTGTTGTTCTCCTAAATGTTGTTGTTTCATTTATACACATGGACTGCACCAAGCTATGGAAGACCGGTTTACATTTTGTCTATCGAAGCTAGCCTTCTTCATCTCTGTATATTCTTTGCGGTAGAAGGGCGAGAGACGGGGAGGGAAAATTCTAACTATGCTTTTCCGGCATACCAATACAGTTTTAAAAAACAGCAGTTTTGAAATATAGTTAAATTCGGTTGTTCTTGGTTTATATTTTAAATGTTTAGCTTATATTAATTAGCTTATAGTTAAAAATATTTATATTTTTGTGCAATTTGCGGTTTTAGTCTGTTCCGTTAAATTAATCGGTTTTACTCCGTTTAAATTATTACAATTTAAACAGATTAAAACCGATTTGGTTACAACGTTTGAAAAAAAACTACATTTTAAAAAACAAAATTTAAAAATGGAGAAATGTGGAGTTTTAAATTACTTTCTCAAAACCACGAATAGTAATTTTTTTTTTATTGCTTTGAAGTTAAGAGTAAAAAATCATAAAAGTTCTAAAAATTATTTCTCTTAATCTAATAAAGCGCCTCCTTTTCACTTTCTACCTTTTTGTTAAAAGATATTTTGTTTGTCAATAGCATCAAAAAGAAACTAAAATTCCAAGATGGAGATACTTACATATAGCAGCGAGGGCGATGAGTTTTTTGGCAATGTCAGGCGAGGAACAAGTTGGGAAAAATGGTGTGACTATATATTCAGAGAAGGTGAGCAACATGATGGATACTGCGGCAGGTTTTATGATGATAGAACACATCCACATGTAGAGGAAGGCGGGCACTGGACCGAACCTCCCTTTCTTACCGTATACGTGTAGGAAGTAGGAATACTCAGCACCAGACACAGGTATAGAGGTACCCAGTTCAGCGTAGCAGAGGGCACCTGAAAATGACAGCGGTAATCATCCACTGTAGTTGAAGTTGATCGGTACAATTTAGAACTACGTTTTATACATCGGTAATCTATATGCTACCGATAATGATAGCGGTTATCATCCAGTTTTGAAGTTGATCCGCACAATTTAGCATTACGTTTTAAACAAAGTGCCTTGAGCAATAGTTAGCTGCCAAAGAACATATAGCAAAATAAGTTGCTTAACAACAATAATTACTTTTGTTCAACTATATCCTTAAACAGGATGTTTAAAAATTACATTAAAAACTTGTAAAACCTACAAATTTAAGTAAAAACTATACTCAGATTCTTCTGCGTGGATTTCCAAGCGGTAATGATAAGAGCTACTTTATTTATCCGCTACAGCCATAGGCGACGTTTGATGGTGGGTGTATGCTCCCACAATAAATTAAGAACTTCAAAAAAGTCCCCTTCCCCCCCTTCAGGAATCATTATCAATTTAAATTTAATCGAGTTATAAACAAGTTGAGATAATAATAATTTGGCAGATGGAATAAATTTTTTTAAATTATTATACTCTGTTGCAAGTTAAGAAAAAACCATTTTCCCTATAGAGAGAGCCTGCTTGCATCTAAGTGCATGTTAAATGGATGCCAAGCTCGAAGCGCGAACGAATATCAACATCGCCAAATCTTGAAACGACGTGGTATGGCCTTCTTTTCGCTTATAAAAAATAGCATGAATTCAATTTCCGTCCGAAGAGTTAAACTTTTAAAAGCTTTTAAATTGTTTTGAAAGCATAATTATATAATTCGATAGCTAAATAAAACGGAACTATATGCAGTCGCGGATGATTACTTAAATTCTTTACCGCTATGGGTGTTTTCTTAACTTGCAATCGAGTACAGAACTTTTGTAACTGTTGTATTTTTATTTCGACCAGGACAAAATTTGGGTGCCTCACACGCCTATCGGTAGCGTACAATGATTCTTCAGAAATAAAAGGTGGTACGATTGGGATGAGGTACGGTTTAGGCAACTTTCCACAATGGATAATTGACCGTATAAAGCTAAGCATAAGTGGCACACGAGCGATTAATACTCACTTGGGCCGGATCATGCCATTGGTCGAAAATTACATCACTATTTGGGGGAAGGGAGATGGTGGCTATTGGCTGGTGTTTGTATGATTTTGGCGACAAATTTTGTACTAACATGTGCTTCGGGATTTATTTCTTCCTTGTAAATGTTTACATAATATTATGTCGTCGTTAGGGTGGGGGAGATAGGTAAATGTCCTCTTCAGTATTTCAGACAATATTTTTGTTTTAATTGATTGAAATTCATGAAAACTATAATAAATAAATATAATGAATGTTCTTGCAAATATAAGATGTTGGAGCAATATTACAAATAAGTTTTTTTTTTATTGTAGCTTTTCCTTGAGAATTATCTTTTACAGTTATAAAGTAACGAAGTTGATACAAATATAAGCTCAAATTTACTGATACATCTTCATTTAGTTGTGTTATGAGTAATTTTAAAAACTTTATAATCAAACAACACTTAAATTTAGTTCAAAGTAATGACCAAAATTCTGTGCTTAGCTTCCCCCCCCCCCCCCTGCATTTCTTGATCAGCCCCAGTTGCCCGTGACGTAAAAGCAGTATTGTTTAATATCACTTACTTAGATTCTAATAAAAATTACCACAAAACTGCTCAAAATGTGAATATTGTCTTTATTACTTTTTGATTATAATAAATATTCCCATTCATAGGACATTTTAAACTTCCAGTTTTTACATTAGCTTTATGAACATTTTTATATGCTCGTATAAATTATTATTTCGTTTAAATATTTTTTCGCAAATCACCTCATTCATAATTAATAACAACAAGAAAACATTAATAGATAAAAACAAGAACATTAATACCACGTGTAAACAGAGCTCGTTTGAAAGCTAGATTTAAAATCTGTAGCCAAATCAAGATCTGTCGCCAATTTACTATGCAATACACAGCATGTCCCTTCCCCCAAACAGTGATGTCATCTACGACCAATAGCGTGATACGGCCGAAGTGAGCATTAATCGCTCGTAGTGGCACTAGGGATAAAAAGTCGTTCTAAGACTTCCGGGAAACTACTTCCGGCTAATTTGTAAGCCTATACTTTAAATATAATTTTTACGCCTCTGCCTAATTTTTTGAATAATTTTTTTTCGCCTATGCCATCCGATGCTTGCAAGTGTGGGTTACTTAGGCGTTTACATTAGCTACATCTCGCTCATCGAACTATAGTCAAAAGCGTATTTTCATATTAACAGTATTTTTAGCATTCTAGACATAAAACGATAATTGTCACCAACTATAACACACTATGAACGTTGAATGAACATTATCACGAACGATAACACACACTGAAACGATAATTGACAGGTTACTTAGGCGTTTACATTAGCTACATCTCGCTCATCGAACTATAGTCAAAAGCGTATTTTCATATTAACAGTATTTTTAGCATTCTAGACATAAAACGATAATTGTCACCAACTATAACACACAATGAACGTTGAATGAACATTATCACGAACGATAACACACACTGAAACGATAATTGACAGGTTACTTAGGCGTTTACATTAGCTACATCTTGCTCTTCGAACTATAGTCAAAAGCGTATTTTCATATTAACAGTATTTTTAGCATTCTAGACATAAAACTATAATTGTCACCAACTATAACACACAATGAACGTTGAATGAACAGTATCACGAACGATAACACACACTGAAACGATAATTGACAGGTTACTTAGGCGTTTACATCAGCTACATCTTGCTCTTCGAATTATAGTCAACCGCGTATTTTCATATTAACAGTATTCTAGAGGTAAAACGACAATAGTCATTTTCGTAAAAACTGAATTATAGGTGAAATACTTACCAAAAAGTGAAATGAGACCGCATCCAGCCCATACAATGAGACTTGCACCCACAGACCCAGATCGAACAAGCACTCCTTTCGGGGATATGAAAATTCCAGAACCTGGGAAAACGGTTTAAAGCATAGTTGTACTGATTTATATCAACTGGTGTTGGAAAAAAAAGTTTATATTTTGAATCAATTTATAAAAAAAAATCCATCAATTTTTGATTTATTTAACAAAATTATTTATCTTCAAAAGATGATCTCATGCTCAATGCAAATTTTCAATCTGTGATAAAGTAGACAAAAAAAGTAAGCACCAGGAATAACTATTGATCTAACCATTGGATTATTTGATTTAACATCGTTGACATATTAATCTAACATCGTTATTAGGAGCCAATCTCAATAGTTCGAGGGCTTAATCTGAAATATGTTAATTAAGCAGTGATATTTTAAGTCACGAAATCCAACACATAAACGTACTTTCTTTAAATAAACATACCTCTCTTTTCGGCGATTATTAATTCATCATCCTCAAAATATTACTGCAATTGTGAGAAACATGGCTCCAATAGTTTAGGCATGAGAGAGCTTGTTTTATTTAATAACAATCGAAAAATTTAAATTATAAAGCATACAGTTTTTTTATATCATTTTAAAGCATGCTATCTTAAATGGCAAAATACTAATTTTGAATGCAATTGGTCAAATAATTTCTGAGTCGTATACATTTTTAAAATTTGATTTCTCTAGAGCTATTCAACCAATTTCGTTTAAATACTTTCAAAATGGTGTGATACTTTTTAAGTGCCGAGGTTGTACATTTCGAATTGTACCACAGGTTGAACGACATCAAGACAGCAACTGTTGGTCAATTATTAAATTTAAATTAAAATGAAATTTTAATGGTGTAGTGGTTGAAAATAACCGCTAATTAAATAATGCATACTATAATTATCTTTCACAGTTTCTATCTTGAAAAAAAATCAATACATCATGTTCTAAAAAAAAGCATTTTAAAAATATGAGTGTTTCGCTCATTTAAAAGTATATAGTTTAGTCTTTCAGATTCTTAATGTATAAACGTAATCTATGTATTTATCGACAAAGTATCATGTCGATGCATTTACATGCATAAAACATTTAGCTGTATCATCTTTCAGATTAAAAAATTAGCTTTTTCATTTTGTGCTTAGCTCAGTCATTCTTTTTAATGAAAAAAAAACAATTCTTACAAAGTTATTTCTTTTATAAAAGTCCCAGAATTGTTCTTTTATTCAAAAAAATATATAGGGCAAAACAGCGATAAATTTTATATAATATGAAAAAGTATTTTAACACTTCAAAATAACATACTCAAATGTTTATGAACAAAACAATATAAAAGGTAATGATAAAATTAACAATTTCGAAATAATATTCACTCATTTAATACCAATTAATATAAATATTTTTGGACCTATACGCGTCCATCTGTAAAATAATGTTTCCATTAATGACATTAAAAAAAAGTAATTTAAAATTTAACGTTAAAAAGGGACAGTTTAGAAATAATGTCTAATTTACACCACTGAATCTATAATTTTAGGAAATAAACAATTTCAGAATTTCTATCTCTAGAATGGTGCCGTGCAATTAGCATTCGATCGGTAACTTTTATCGATAATAATATTAAAAAATGACCCCTTTTAAGAAAACCTGTCTTCAATTTTTCTAAAAATTATATTCTCTAATTTCATCGCGAAATTTATAGTTTTACGTAAAAAACAGTTCCTACAAGTGCCCATTTGTAAATAGAAAGCATCATTATTATTATTTTTTTTTAACTTATTAGAATTAATAACACTCATTTCAAATGAGACTTATTTTTTACTGCTACTTAAAGTAACACAAAATTAATTTTACTTTCAATTTACTTTTTTTTACCTTCATTTATTTTGCACATTTTATCATAACAACTCTTTAAAATTTAAATTTCAGAAAAGAAAAAAAAAACATTTTTGTAAATATGTCACAAGATAAAACTCTCAATTAATACATATTTAAATAATTCATACACGTAAAAAATTGCAACGTAATTGAAATATTTATTCAATTCATATGTAAATAAATAAAGTTTAATTCATTAATATGCAAGTCAAACTTAATTTTTTTTTTTTTTTTTTTTTTTTTTTTTAACTTTATCAGTTGTAAGATGACAACCAAACTTTTAAAAATACCCCTTTCTTTTTTATATATATATAAACAATAATGAAAAATAAATAATTATACCCCCGTTCTACTTTAATTTTCAATCTTTTAGAGATCATTTTTCTCACTATACCTAAATTTAAAGTATATTTTTGATTTTCGTTTTCTAGATGTTTTTTTGCTATTAAAAAAACTTATGTCTTTTACTCTAATAACCATTACCAATGAAATGCTATAACAAAAAACAAAAATTAAACTCATAGGTGAGGAAATTAAAATTAGCAGACGGTGCTTTACCGGAGGAATGCACAGAAATGGGCCTTTAACTGGGCGCCAGAGGAAAAACGGCGAAGAGTACGTCCAAATTTAACGTGGTGCAGGATAATTGAAAGAGAGTGAAACGTGTGATTACTAGAAGAAGAAATTATCTGATAATTTTTTTTTCTTTTTTGCACATAGAAAATAAATAAAAATCTCGTTTTTATACACATAAGTAGCATTTAAAAAATTTAAAGAGAGAAAGAAAAATCTTTTTAACCTCAAATTTTTTTTTCCTCTTCAACACACAAAAGAACACATGCATTGGAAAAAAGAAACTACATATTTTTCCTATTTAGGACTGTACAAGTCGTTATCGCGCCAATAATAATAATTTAAAAGCCGTAAATTCCACGGCAATAACGGCAAGATTGATGATAATACCATGCGTATCCACGATTAAACCACAGGAATCACACTGATCAAAATGGGTTAATTAAATGTACGTTTCGGATTATTGTGTCGTAATTAATAATATCGTATTAAAAAATTATCGGCCGAAAATTAATAGTGATAACTGTGAAAAAATTGATTCAAAAAACGATAGAAATAACGTGTTATAGTGAATACTCAGGTTCGCGATTTGAATTCCCCGTATCATAATATTAACGGGATTTTAAAAAATGAAGTGAAAAGCAACAATTGGGTATACTATAGCCTACGTCACAGATCGTGTTATTCCTACTAAATTTAACTAGTAAACAGCATTTTCTGCGAACCTGATTTCTAGCAACAAGTAAAAGCATCAAACGAAGTGTCTTGTTATAAGTCGCTACTCGCCAAGTTTGAATTGTATTAGTCTAGTTCCTTTGGAAATAATTTATATTGTTGTTTTACCGAAGTTTATGAATTTAGTAAGCATATTTAAAACTCAGTTTATTAATTAAACTAAAAGGTAAATGTTATTCCTAGTAAGTGGAAGTAGTTGTGCTTTTTTCATATTATACCCAATTGCCAAAAAATAAAAATTTTGAAACGCAGCATGAATTCTGCGCAAATCGAGAATTAAAAATTATTCAAGTGCGCGATTCTAATTTCTCGTTTCTTAATAATATCGTATGAAAATATCGGGATTTAAAAATCACGAGGATATCAATAGCAATAACTGTGAAAACGTTGATCGGAGAAAACAGTATCATCGCGACAAAAAGTGACTAATAAATCCACGACTTGAATTTTGCGTGTAATAATAATGTATAAACAATACAAAAATTTAAAAAAAATAAAAATAAATAAACTTTAAAAAATTGAGAAAACTCGTAGCAATAGCCGATAAAACAATCAAAACAACGCATAGATTTAAGATGGTATGGACGCCAATCACGCGTATCAAAAAGTGATTATTCAAATGCGTGATTCAAATTTTGCGTCTTGTAATAATATCGGAATTTTAAAACTCATCAGAAAATCTATTAAATCAACTGCAAAAAGGGGTGTGGGGGATTCAAACACGGTTTAGGATGGTATCAAGCCATAACCACCTAGTAGGTGTTGATCAAGCGCGTTGAAAAGTGATTACTGAAAGGCACGATTCGAAACTGCCATGTCGTAATATCACATTAACAAACAAACAAAGCACTTTATTGGGAACAAAAACATACACATAAATACAAAGAATAAATATTCGTCGCCAAGAGGAAAATCCTGACAAGGCGACGAAGAAAGGTAATACAATCAGTTTAAAATAGAAATTTAAAAAGAAAAAGAAAAAAAAAATAATACATGAAACTATATAAAAAAAATAATAAAGGTAACATAAGAAATTCATTTGGATTGGCACAAGACTGGTACGAAAAATTAAATGCTTCCTTTAAAGTGAAAAATAGAGATCTAAATCGTCGATGTTCATCACAAATTGAAATAAGGCAAGCTTAAAAGAATAATATATTTGGATATTTTGCAACTGGAATGGTAATTTATTATATAATTTAGGTGGTAAGTAAAAAAACTCTTTTCGTGAAATTTCTTTTGTAAATTGGAGAATCTCATATATTTCAGTTGGTCTCCTTTCAGACACATTGGTTTTTAATTTGCATATTATTTTATTCTTCTGTAAATAAAGTAAAATACGAAAAAATACATTATGGCGAAATGGTAATAGATTAATTCTTGTATATATATTGGTGGTAGTTATACTTGAATTATTTATACTTAGAGAAATAATAATATAGAGAATTAATAACATTAAAAACTAATTCGACCTGCTTGTAGCAATAAAAAAATAGAGGGCACATATATCGCATTCATTGAATAATTCTTCTGTTGCAAATCGGAATTTACAACAAAACTGCTGCTCATTCAAATATAAGTTTAAAAAATGAGAAAAAAACACAATTTTTTCTAGCGAACGATCTTTTAGATGTTTGCCGACCGGCCTGTGTAGGGGTTAGGGAACTGCCCTTGCATCAGAAAGGTTCAGGGTTCGAATCCCGGGCAAGGCATGGATGTTCTTTCCTTCTCTGTACAGTGGGAGCAACGTTGGCCCACCTAATAGGGTGCCTCTGAAAGAGAGGTCAACAAATGTGCCCTATAAATGCCTGAATTGACGAAAAAATGTTAACACAGGTGGGCACTGGGAAAAGAAGAAGAATTTTTTTTTTTTTTAAATGTTTGCCATTTCGGAATCACTAATTAGACTATCAATTTTAAACTTCTGTGTTTGCCTCAGTGGTTTATTAATCCTAGTCGAAGTTATGGAATTTTTTTTTCTTTCTGCGTTGTGTTCTCGAAGCTTATCCGAAGTTGTGTTTTTCCCGAACAGCATAAAAAAAAGTCATTATTGCACGTAAATAAGAACTTTTTTTAAAAAAATGGGGGGGGGGGTGCTGATAAGGGCGGTTTAAATGACTCATTAACGAGACTTAGCGAAAGTAACGAAGTTTTAATTTTAGATTATCGGTAATCCAAAAAAATTTCGTTGGGATTGTTATCGCGGAAATGCACGAATCAATACGGCCTTGAGATTCGCGGAATTCCGAGAATAAGAAGAACCACATGCCTCTGAGATGAGATGGAACAGAAAACAAAGGAGAAGGATAATACTGTTATGTGACACTTGGCATGAAAAGAGAGAGAAGATGGAAAAAAAAAAAACTTGGGATGATAGATGGAAATTCTTGAGCATTGATTGTAAGTTATAAGTCATAAAGATCATAAGTTATATTTAATAAAATGCAATAATTTATATTTTATAAAATGATCTTGTTTTTTGATATAACAGATTAAATTTTTTAAATCTTTTTAACAGGAAGTGTATTTGCGAAGGAAAAAAATTATTAATGAACCAATCACAATAAATAACGTAACATTTTAATACCATGTTTTATTCGAACGCTATTTTGAAGAATGAATTCTATTTAACTTTTATTGTAAGAAAACATAGCCTGTTTCATTTTAGGGATATTCTCTATCAAATCAGTCTTGATAAAAGAATAATGTAAACTTTTTAACGAAGACTTTTGTGAAATTAACAAAGACATATTACTTACTAGAAAAACAATAAGAGTATTCAAAAATATTCGCTATTGCCAAAAGAAATATAATGTGCAATTGATTTCAAAAGGGGGAAAAAATGTACCAATGAAGGGATTTTTCTTTAATGACCTGTCACTAGTTTTAAACTCTAAATGTTATTTATTTATCATAAACTTAATCTGAATCTATCAAAATATCTGATTTCATATAAATGATATCTAAATTTTATCTGATTTAATGAGAATTGATTAAAAGTAAATTAAGAAAACAATTGTAAGTTATTATGCGAGGTTTTGACTATGTTTTTTATTTTATCAGTTTAGACTGAAAACCTGGAGTTTACCTGAGTCTTAAAATCAAGTTTGAGTGAAACTATGTAAAAAATTAAGTTCGAAAGCGTTTGTTTCATTACTAGAAGCATTTATTGTAAAAAAAAAAATTATTGAATTAATTTTTTTGCAATGAGATCTCAAACTTCGTGAAAAATTGATTCAATTCCTTAATATATATAAAAGTCAGTAAATACTTCATTTATTATGGAGGTCATAAATACCTTGATACTCTTTCAATATTAGAATAATAAATGCAATTAATAGATAATGCACAATTTTAAAAATATATTTTATTTACATACAGGTTATTCAGTAACGATCATACGTAACATATATTTATAGATTCCTAAATACTGTTAAATGAATTAAGTAATTAAAAACATAATTAAAAAAAATAACATATAATTATGTTTTTAATTACTTAATTCATTTAACAGTATTTGACTTAATAGAAAGAAGAGCGGATTTCCATTACTTTCCCATCCTTTTTGGTAATGATATTCGAGAAATTTTTAAGAAGATTCATCGCTTCATTGAAGCTATGAAATGTCGCATCCATATCTAACTTGTTGAATGATAGATACACTATACCGAAAACAAAACAAAAACATGAGAACACAGCTGTTTGGCGATTGTCGAGAACGCTCCTTTAACGCCAATAGAAATTTCCGCTAATTGCTTCCAATCATTGGTAGGGTCTGCTTACACGCCTCCCCAGCACCCCTTAGATTTCAAAACTGACTTTGGAAGAATTTGTACATGTTAAAAACCCTAATTTAATTTTTTTTTAAAAATAGAGAAAGAATTTTGTTTCATTTGAAAAAGAAATATTTAGTTTAGAACACAGAGAAAAATGTTAAAACTATCAAAATTTAAAATAATGAAAAATTCCGGGGGAGAAAAAACTATTCCTATAATTAAATAATATGTATAAGTAATTAAATATATTTAAAACTTATTATCCTAAACATTGTATAAGATCCTACTCGAAAACTTGATAAGAAACTGTAGTATTCACCTTCATACGGAATGACCCAAATCAAATTGAAATATTATTTTTAAGAAAAGGATTATTAAAATATTATTAATATGGAAAAAATAATTTTATCGTCTTTTACAGAACGTTCGCACAAAGGGTAATAAATGAGTTAAAATGACGTTTTCTTTTTGAAAAAAGTAACCCTAAATTCAATATATTTTAGAACATACACAGGATCGATGATTTAATTCTAAAGGAAATATATGATGTTAAGAAAAATATTTTTCCATCTGTTGGATAACTTTCACCACATTGGCTAAAGACATCATAAATTAATTAGAAGACCTAATTTAGAAGAACGTTTTTTCCACATTTAAATACATATTTAAGTAATACATCCTTGTTGTTGGTAGGTCAAGGTTGAACCGCTGTCCATTTCAATTAGTCCCCCTTTTTTTATTATTATTAATATTAACATGATTTGCAAGAAGATTGTCATTTCTCAGCACAGATGTACTCTCTATTCGGTTGAAATTATGTTAAATTCAGTCGACGCGGAATTGACCAATTCATTTCCGCCCAGCTTTACGTAAATCTTAATTATTTTTATTATTCTAATCTCAGGTTAATCATTCAAATATTCACTGTGGAATCGTTCACATATTACGCAATGGGGTGAAGGGATTTGTGATTTGATTTTTTTTTAAAACGGTGGCAGAATTTTTTCGGGTTTTCTATGACATACCTCTCTAGTACCTTTCTGCAAGATACTTTTATTAATTACAAATATGCATGTTACTAATTTAAGTAACAGAAGCGTCCACTTCAAAAGAAAAGAACTTTCCGGAAAAAATAATGTAAAATTTTTAAACTGAATGTGTAATATTTTTTTTTTCTAATATAATGAACGATATTCTCGCATTTTGTAGTGTGGAAAGCACACTAATTATTTCCTTTTTTTTTTTTTTTGTTCGTCAAATTTAAAAACAATTATAAATAGCAGTAACTACCGAAAAAATAAAAGATCGCAAATCGGACACAAATCGAACTCTTTAAAAATGGCATTTACAAATGCGTGTTTTGTAAAAAAATGTGTGGAAATCAATAGCAATAGCTGCAAAAAAGAAGAAATAGAATGCAAATTTCTGTAGGAAAGAAAACCAAAATTTTTACTTCATTCATACCTAAGAATAGATAAATTTGCGAGGGATTTTTTCCCCCTCTCCGATGCGCGAGATTGGCATCTTTTTGAATATGATTCTCGAGAAAAGATAAAATTTTTCGAAAACTTCTGCAGGAAAGAAAACCAATTTTTTTTACTTCCCAAAAGGAAAATTTTTTCTACAAGCACTCAGCAACATTGTGACAATGACGCCGTGATTCTGCCACGGGGAAGAATATGAGCAATACTTATATAAATCATGCCGTTACGTAATGAAGATTAAATGAAGATTAAAACATATATACAATAAGATAAAAAAAAAAGAATGTATCGAGTCATTCACATCTGTTGAGAATTTCATTAAAAATTCCCTCTTTTTACAGGCCTATACTGTATTGTTCTTCCTTAATTATCATTTAAACTAATGAGCAGACAATATTTAATTGGACATATCATATAAAAAACGAGAAAAAATAAAATTTCATATAAAAAATTAGAGAATTCTAAAACTTTTTTTTGTTGAACGATTTGTTTTTTGGGTGACTTTAGAGCTTCTAAAATACAGTAGAGTGTAACCTTATTTTTAAAAACAAACAGAGAAAAAATAATGTTGAAGGAATAATGCAGCGAAAAGTCAGAATTTTAGTCCCAACTATCCATGTATTATAACCCTCGTTGAACAGTCGACGCAATTTTTGGGTTTACCACTACTAATGTTCAACTACGTAGACTTATAATTTTGAACCCAATCCAGATGACAAGGGAACTCCTGGATCAAGAATTGGGAGAAATTTTGCCTTCGTGGAGGACTTTTTGATGGAACTAACCCGCATTTGCGTGACATATAGAGGAAGACCACGAGAACCTCTCGCGGTTAGCCTGACGGCAAAGGGACTCTAACCCATGATCCGTCTACCACTGAGGATATTTCAAATCAGCACTGTGGTGGGTGCAAGCCGGGTGCGGAATTCGTATCGACCAGCCATCGCTGGAATTCGAACCTGGTTTATTGGAAGGCGAACTCTCTATCCCCTGAGCCATCGCTATTCATGTAATAGAAAACTTGCATATGGCGTGAAAAACAAGAGGACCGTTAAGATATTCAGCAAGCACTTGTGATTTGCCTATTATTACTGATGAGTATTTGCTTACCCCTAATTTAAAAAAAAAACTTTTATTTTTCAATTGTTTTAATTAAAAAAGAGGAAACAAATATTTGGAATGAAAATCAGCTAAAGAAAGATTTTTCCAAAGAGTTTCCAAAATCAAAAGTCTTGACTGTCACAGAAGGAAAAACACGGAAGAATATTTTGCATTTTACTAAATATTGATGAAATAAAACAAGAAATGTTGTTTTAATGCAAAATTACATCGTATATTTAAATCGTTGCTGCAAAAGTTAAAGCAAAAAACAAGCGGAAGAGGGAAGGGTAGTTGAGGTTTAAGACTTGCTTATCGTTGTAGGGAGTTGAAAATTGGCATGCTTACATTTACAGTGAAACAGATAAAAAGTGGGCCCCCACGGGTAATAATCAGAAACATTCATATTCCTCGCCGCTTTTTGTTTAGGTTTCTTTTATGAAGTTCTTTGATTTTTATTAAACGATTTGACGATAAAGCCTCTTGCAACAATTCAAACAACTCACCAGGTAAAAATTTGTAGCATTCAAACAATTTACCTGGTAACAATTCGCGAAACTCAAACAATTCATCAGTGAAAAATTTAATAAGTTTTCAAGAGTGTGAAAATCGCCGTTTGGACGGCTTATTCTATCTCTCATAAGTCAAAGGAATAATCCGTCTCACTTTGATAAACGCCATTTCGCAATGAGCCTGGCTAACTGAGAAAAAAACCAGTATTTTCTAATCAGCCTGGCACTTTTAGGCTTATCGAAGTGTGCACAATTAGCCAGAATTTTTTCTAGCAGTTTGCGATAACTAAATCTTCGCAAACTTCACATAAGGCCAGAGGAAAATAGGCTGACTGTAATAAGCGCCATCTATACGTAAAATGCATCGGATGATTTTCGGTTCATAGGTCATATCGGGTGTAAAAAAAAAAATTTTTTTTTTTACGGCTAATTCTTTTTCACCTACGGAAGTAATTTAAGTTTAAAGAAAAGGAAAGACATTAAGTTTTAAATGCTGAAAAAATGTTTTCAGAATTATGAAAAGATTAATAAGATATTGTATTATATTTTGAAAACATTTTATTGGTATCTGAAATTCTTGTTTCATCAGAACTTAAATTTAAAATTACTAATTCAAGGAGAAAAAAAGTTTGACACGAAAAGTTTCGCTTGCGCTTTAGCAATGCCCTTTTACTGGTATTTTTTTTTAAACCATTAATAAGGTTTTCTTGATGCTCTGTCGCTATGAAAACTAAAAAAGACACAGTTTAAAGGCTTTACACTTGAAGCAGAGTAATGATTTTAAATAATATAGATTACCTTTGCGTAAAGAATTACCAAGGTTTTAGAACTGACAAATAACTTAAATATTTTTAAAGTTATTAAAATGTTTAAAAAATCGCCATTTCGGCAACATTTTTCAACCCAGATAAAAATTATCAAAATCATTGCCTTGTTCTAAGTTTTTGAAAATTTCTATGCTGCCAACTAATGCAGCATTGGAGTAAGTTTTTAAATATTATACAATTAGTCCACAAACACTTTGTATTTTTACAAAATTGTGGCTTTTCTCCATATTGACGTTTAGCGCCATTTTCAAAATAAGTATGCACAACGCTAGCAATTAGATAGGCTTAACTTGTCCTAACAGTCATAAGTTAGTGTAGCAAACTCAAAGCAGTTATGAAAATAGCATATTATCAGCAAAACAGCATCATTTCTCATGAATGAACCTTCGAATAGTGAGCCTTCGATGATGGAGTCTTCAAAAAACAGCCTTAAAAACGCACGATGGTAAGAGGTCGCAAAATCAAAATGTTAGATTAGCTTTTTTCCTGAAAGGGAGAGAATGGATCACAATTACCGGATCAATTTTTTTTCCTGAAAAGGAGAGAATGGATCACAATTACCTGATCAATTTTTTTTCCTGAAAAGGAGAGAATGGATCACAATTACCTGATCAATTTTTTTTCCTGAAAGGGAGAGAATGGATCACAATTACCGGATCAATTTTTTTTCCTGAAAAGGAGAGAATGGATCACAATTACCTGATCAATTTTTTTTCCTGAAAAGGAGAGAACGGATCACAATTACCTGATCAAATTTTTTTTCCTGAAAGGGAGAGAATGGATCACAATTACCTATCATAGTTCCAACAATGAGAAAGACAGCACTGAGGAGTCCTACTTCCCTTTTTAATCGCACTTCTTCTTTCTGTCCCACAGGACTTTTGAGACTTTCTCCTTCTTCATCATCATCCAGGGATCGACCCCTTACACGATCTAGAACACCACCTGTCCATTGAAAGAGAGATTTATAGTTAGTCCGGCATTTTTAAAAGTAGCATCGGTTATAAAATGAAAAACTTTCTATCAACACAAAACCTCAATGGATACCAGCAAGTGACGTAGTGTGGGTGTCTCGATAACAACTGTAACAGCTTACGTTAACAACTGTTCTTTCCATTCTATTTCGAGCAAGCAAAGCCCGCCAAGTATCAATTCTCTTCTAAAGTGACACACTCCAAATTCTTTCTCAAAGATTTCAACTGTTTCACAACATATTTACACAGAGACTTAACACAAAGACGGGCACGAAGCCATGCAGAACATAAACAAACTAAGTATGCATCGAAGCTGCCAGGTACACAAACCAAAAATACATCACAGTCACACTAAAATGCATAAACAAATAATAAATCTAAGTTAAGTAAGCAGTCAAGTCAGAGCCGGATTTTGCCTTTCGTAGGCCCTAGGCACAGCCGTTTATGGGCCCTCCCCTCCATCCCCCACTCCTCCCCTCTTTTCAAAATATATGCTAACATTTTCTTCGTATGGAAACGTATTACGCCATTTTAGATGTATTAATTTCAGAAATGACTAAAAGGCATAAAGCTTACAGTGATTTGTACGATAATTTCGGTTTTCTTGTTAACAAAAATTTGTCAGAATCTGAGATTAAACTAAAAGCGCAAAATTTGATGAAAATTTACTCATCCGATTTAGAGAAAAACTTTGTAGATGAATTTTTACTATTTTCAAATTTGTATGAACATAAATCTGCACAAGAAATGTTGAAGGCTCAAATTAAAGATAAACTTGTGAATACTTTTCCTAACGTTCACATTGCATTAAGAATATATTTGTCGATTCTTGGATCAAATGGAGAAGCAGAAAGATCTTTCTCCAGATTAAAATTGATAAAAAATTATTTACTTTCAACAATGAATCAAGATCGTTTGGCATCACTCGCACTTATGTCTATTGAATACGACATTTTGCGTAGTTTGGAATTCGACAGCATAATACAAGATTTCGTTGAATCCAAAAATCGCAAAAAAGTAATATATTAGATCATAAGATTCTGCAAAATAATTTATTACCGTAAAATATTATATTTTAATTTGTATCTTTATAATTTTGTGCAAAATACACTTGTTGTTTTTAAAGCTAAACTATTTTTGACAACAAATTTTTTTCTCCCAAGTTTTTCGTAGGCCCCTGAATTTTGTAGGCCCTAGGCACGTGTCTAGTGTGCCTATAGGTTAATCCGGCCCTGAGTCAAGTAGACGAAGAAGTAGTAACAACCGTAAGTAGTAAAAAGTAAGTAGACGAGGAAGAATTACATTTCAATTAATTCGATGTGCGATACTGGCTCTATATTTAATTAACTTATCGTTAATTGTCTTTCTAACTTATGTAGAAAAACTTAGCTCAACTTTAGTACGCCCTTTTACTGATAAAGATTAGCTGACGCCATGGGTCACATGAGAGGGTATAGGAGGTCTTCTAAAAGCGCAAGTACCCAATTTTTAAAAAAAATTCGGCAAGAATTGTTTAACTCTTTGAGCTAGTTTCAACCCTTTCGTCACCTCATTTTCACGAAATTCGGTTGAAAATCAATTTCGAAAGATTTCGTTTGATTTTCGAAACGAGATTTTTTGTTTTAATTTTTTTACTTTTGTAAAATTCAATATTGATTCATATCACAGGAATAATTTTGGTAAAAAAAAAAGAGAAGAAAACCAAAAAAGCAGAAAAGGGAAATCTAAAAATATTACGATCAAAAACTCTTTTTAAATGAAAAAAAAAAAAACTGAAACTTGAAAAATAAAAAAGTGCATGTGGAATACATTTATCCACAAAATATTACAAACGTTTTAATAAAAATATCGATGCGAGATTTTCTTTATTTGTTTGTTTAAATTGTGTGAATATGAATCTCAATGTGTAAATTTTAAATCAAGCGAATACGAATTTCGACATTTAATTTTAAAAAAACAGCGTGAAGACGAATCTCGATGTTAGATTTTAAAATCGCGTGAATACTAATTCCGATGCATAATTTTTAAGTCACTTAAACACGAATTATAATAATGGCACTTAAATCGCACAAGCACGAAACGCGATGTTTGATATAAAATCGTAAAAATAAGAAACACGATGCGCGATCTTAAATCGCCTCAATAGGACTCACGCTGTGTGATTTTAAATCATGCGAATGTAATTTTAAATCGCGTTTGCATTGGAAGTAAAATGCGTTAAAATTAATAATTTTTTTTTTGGGGGGGGGGAATTCGAAAAAGACAAACCTTCTTTGAATAGGCTGATTTTTTTCACTTTTTGTAACAGTAAAAAAATATCCGCGACGGTGACAACTTGTTCGCACATATTATACAAGTCTGAACTAGTGAAAGATATCGATGCGGGGAAGCGATTTCTCAAAACTAATGCACAAATTATATTGATTTTCTTCTGGACATTAAATTAAAAACAAAAATTATAACTAGCTGCTTTTAGTAATCAGCTTGGTCACCTTTCGAAATTAACTTGTTCAATTACGTATAAACTTTAATGGTAAACAAACTGAATGCACAGAACAACTCTATTTAAATATTCTAATTCATCAAACCTTTCTCCTATTCCAAAACTTAGATAAGTTTTTAAACAGTATATTAATCAAATGTTTTTCGTCGTCTAGCTGCTGCCCGGGCGAATATACTTTGATTTCAATGTTAACTATTTTTAAGAGATGTCCGTGATATTGTATAAGTACTCTATGTATTGAATTTTAGAGCGATAAATCGATGCATCGGAAAAATATCGAATCTATGCAATCATCGCAAATCCGATGTTTGGATTGGCATCGGAAATCATGATTTATTGAGATGTGTACGATATTTCCGGATGTATTGTTGACATCGATGTCCACAGGCGCGATGTTGAGCGCTGTTTCCGATAGTACATCGATGTCTGCAAGCTAGCGCGAAGAGCATTTTCTTCAGTATAAGTGCAGTGATAGCAGTGGCGATGATCGTTATCTTTCACCGCCTTTTTTACATGGTGACTCATCATTTTGCTGACATGATGAATCCGAATGCGATTGAAAATCGAAGTATTGTTGAATCTCTTAGTTATGGAAGGGTTTTCTTTTAATTGTATATGTGCAAAAGCTGTTGATTTTTTTTTTTTTTAAAGAATCAATTCAGCCGTTTAATGTTTTTTAACTGCTATTTTGCAGATATCCACGTCTTTAAATATTGAGCAATAATTATTAAAAAATGCAACTTACCAATTGCGAATTTACGCAGTAGGGGAGAGTGGGGTCAATTGTAACAGGGTACGATTGTAACAGAGCAAAAATTTCGAGTGTCGGGTTCTAGATTTGGTTCCTAGGTGGTGCACAAGGTGTATTTAACAAATCTACATGTACACCCCTGATGGCAACCATTTTTATGTACTTTTGAAAGAGTTACATCACAAAAGATATTTTCACGTCACGCAAGTACTTTTTTTGGTATTAGAATATTTTATTATAACAAAGTAATTTTGTTTAAACAAATAAAAATTAGTAACCGAATAGGTAAGTGGACACCTTAATTAACATTTCAATAAAAAAAAGATTAGTTTTGCTAATTAACTAGCATTGTTTTTAACAAATGAAGCTGAAATGGCGTCTTGGGGACAATTGTAACAATAAGTAAAGGGACGATTGTAACAGCTGAAAATAAATAATCTTATGTTTACAAACCATTACTTAACTCTTTAAGAACCACCAATAGTTTCCTATAGCATTTATATTATGTTGCATGTGCATTATTTCATTTGTCACCTTTCACAGCATAAATTAAAAATTTTAACCCCTTAAAGTTAAAAGTTTAACCCTTTAGGTCTCTGCTCATTATTATTTTTACTCCTAAAATATCACTACTATTTTGATCAATAAAAAATATATCACAACTATGATAATATGTATAATTAACTATGTTTTAGTTGAATTTATGAACTGTTACAATTGACCCCGTAAGTGGGGACAATTGTAACAAGTGCACGACTGTCAAAAATTGTTAATAACTAATATAATAATATTTAAAATCAGGTATTTAATTTTTTTTCTAGTAGAGGATAGTCTACTTTACTCGTCTGTCAATTAATACTAATAATATATTGGATTTTTTGTTAGTTAAAAATAGTTAAGTAAAAAATGTTACAATTGACACCACTCTCCCCTACTAAATATAAAACATTAATGTACCGAAACATCGCGATGCATCAAAATATCGCGATGTTTGCATGACGTTACATCGCGATGTCAAAATCTTAACGCCACCCAGTCCTCATGTCCAGAAGCCTTTAAATCCCTCAAACCACCATCAGTATGAGTTCGAGACGCTTCAGCACTGTAGGCGGCAGAAGTATTAAAATTATTTCCATCTCTGTCGCGTGTGATTGCATAGGAAACTCACTGCAATGCTCCATTTACGTGCTTGCACTACTTTCTCACGCAACTCTCGAGCCATAACTTATCGTATAGCTGCATATATTTATAGATGCTATAGCTCGAAAAATGTAAGTTTTGCCATCAATAATTGGTACGACAAAATGCGGCATCATAGCACCGTTCATTGTTTCAAAATTCTGCAGCCATTTTGGATAGGGATCGAAAATAAATCTAAATAATTACATACAACAAAGTTTTTATTTCTATAAAAATTCAAAATGATTCTAAATGAACACTTAATGGTTAATGAATAACTATTCAACACTACTTAAATTAAGACAATCTAACAAAACGAAAAATAACTATAGTTTTGTTATAAATTTTTGAAAGGGAAATAACATTAATAAAAAATTTTATAATTATAATTTATTCTAATTTTAATAATTTATAAATTGAAATAGAACTTTATTTGGAGTAAATTTGGTAGCTCAAGAAAGAATTAGAAGGAATTCAACATAACAGAGCCAAGTAGTTATAACATCATTGATCAAGATTTTAGTTCTAAAACAACTTTGCGCACTACAAAGAAAGAAAAAAAAAAAGAATTTTTTCAAGCTTTTTTTTTTAACTTGAATAACTAGGACGAACTAAAAGTATTTTATTTGAAAATCAGGGCAAAGAAGGTTTCTTAATGCGAAAAGATGTTTACTCTTGTCGCGGTTTAACAGAAGAAGGTCTAACAGACCTTTGGAAGAATTCCAGTTTTTACTCAATTGACAGCACTTAATTGTTCACTTTACTTTTTGCAAGGACTTTTTCTCGATAATTATTTCAATATTATTAAATATCTCCTCATATTAAACGAGGAGAGTCCTTCCGTGAACAAGATTAATATTTTTTATCGAATCCTTAGAAAGTATTAGTATTAAAAAAATATTATATTCTACTGTTTTTTAAGACGAATAGCTTTAAAATTACATTTGATATTAAAAATTAAAAAATATATTTTGCGCAAAATATGGATATTTATGGAAAGTTTTTATCTTATATATATATATATATAATATTTTTAAGTTAAAAAATATTGTGACAAAAAATTACATTTGTTCTAATATGATGTAAATTTTGTGAAAGAAAATGTTGAAGAAGTGTTTCTTATAAGAATTTCAGAGATCAAGAGGGTTGAACACAAAAGGAAAATACAACAGATACCTAAAATATGTTTCACTAAAAATTCCATAAAATAAATTTAAAAAAGATTTAGCAATTTATTCAAAATTTTGTAAAATATATTGAAACGTAAGTTTCGTTCTATATAAAGTTACATCGTTTATTTGAATTTAATAGTAAAATTAGATAACTACTGTAAAAGCAAAGGAACAAGACAGGGCTGCTAATAACATATTTAAGAGTCCAAAACTGCTAACAACATAATTAGGTAATGTCAGAAGGACTCCTTTTTATATTTGGCGCTTTTGTTCAGTAAACTGCATATTTCAAAGGGGGGAAAAAATCAAAAACCACTTTTATTAATTATTTGAAAATAAGTTTTTTTTTCAATTCACATTAGTATAAGCATCCTATGACAAGAAAACTGTTTAGTAAATATTCATGAACTCTGAAACAGTTATAGAAATAAAAACATACTATAAAAAGTATTAATCACATATTTCACATATAACTATATGATTAGTTATATTTTTCTAAATATTTTCACGATCCAAAATTTTTCTTCTTATAACCTAAGTATACTTAATTTTAATTGCAGCTAATTAAATTTTTTCCAAATCAAGCTCAATATTCTCATACTATATAAGCCCTACATTAAACACAACAGTAATCTAGATTCAATTTCTTTTTTCCTTATGGCTAAAATGTCAGGTTCTTTAGTGTAATATAGAATTTTATGACTCAAGAGCCTTTAAACAGGAATCTTATTATACTTAAATAAACAAAACTAGCTAGGGATGCAATTTTAGTGTTAAGTGGTTAGTAGAGTTTACTAATTAGCTTGCCGCAAAACATAAATTTAAGAATTAAAATTTGAGAGTTCATTAGCATATGAGTCGGTGTGAACTATACGGCGTCTAACTTAAAACGACATTAAGTAATCGAGGGAACAAATCTAAGGAGTTATATGTAACCGAAAGGAATAAAAAAAAAACTCCAAAGAGGTCTAAACAATATTCTTATAACAAAATATAAAGCACAGATCGATAAATAAAGTTAATCTTAAGCTATGTAGTGAACTGTTATTCCTTACACTACTAGATAGATAGTACTACACTTTTTCAGGCAAGATGGCGAAGATAAAAAAATTTCAGTTTTTTTTCCTTTTTTTAAATCTAGCAAGAGAAGATTTAAAATAGTATCACCATAAAGTTGCATTATTTCAATCTCCTCATCTCAAACTCAATAAGAACCTGAATCAGGAAATCAGAATTCGTGCATTAAAATTTTTGATTTTTTTTTTTAAAAATAAAATACGTGGGTTTTGTCAATTTGACAAATTATTTTTAACGAATTCATTAGATTAGATATGTTCGGATCTTTATTTTAATATTTTACCTTATTCTTCTTCGCCGCTAAAATATATATATATATATATATATATATATATATATATATATATATATATATATATATATATATATATATATATATATATATATATATATATATATATATATATATATATATATATATATATATATATATATATATATATATATATATATATATATATATATATATATATATATATATATATATATATATATATATATATATATATATATATATATATATATATATATATATATATATATATATATATATATATATATATATATATATATATATATATATATATATATATATATATATATATATATATATATATATATATATATATATATATATATATATAAAGTTAAATGTTCCCGCTACGGCCCTTCGTAGTCAAGGAAGATCATAAAAAAGTTGAACAAACTAAAGGCATGATTATTGCAATGTGATCAGCATTGCAGCCAAGCCATCTTTACTTCCTAGACTAGCAGTTGTTAACCATCGATTTGAAGCTGGGTGGGCTTCTAAGTGCCAGCGAGTTTCTACTTAATTCTTTTTTGCCAAAGTATAATAAAAAACAAAATAAGTAAAATATTCCCGCTACAGCCCGTCGTAGTCAAGGAAGCTCATAAAAGTTAACCTAAAAGTAATTTTTTAAGAGTAAATTTTCCTAAAAGTAAATTTTTCTAACTTTTTGAACTTTACAAACTTTTTTTACGTCTATTTTATAAAAAATTTGATAATCCAGAACCAAATTAGCTCTCGCGGCTACAACAATGTTGAGTGAATTTCATCTAATATTAGATTTCGTGCCTTTCTACGATATTGTGTTCAATTTTTAATGTTGATTGATTTTGGATTAATGAACAGTAGAGATCCAACAAATCTGTAAATTCATTCCGTTTAAATTTTTTTTGTTACTAATATTGCCTTTATTGTTTTCTAATTATTTTTGTTGTAAAGATTAAAATTATCCAAATATTTTCCGGTAAGAGTTCTTTGCTTTCTTATATAATTATTGTAACATAATTACTGTAAAAAGCCCCGAAAGCTCCCCGTAATTCAATGACTCTTGTTTATTGTTGTCAATGTAAAAATTTGCCTATGTATAATTATATGATAAACTTTCATACGCCTGTGAAGTAATGTTGCTATAGCAGATGGAAAAATGTTATCAAAGGCTACAGCAAACCATAATTTTAAGGCAAAAATTTACTATATAAAAAATTCCAAAGAATATCCCATTGTGGTTTTATCTATGGTAGAATTTTACCACGCATTTTTCCCATATACGTATGGGAAAAACTCACCATACGCCTATGGTAAAAATGTGTCCTACGTTTACGGTAAAATTTTACCATAGGTAATTTTTTATGACAAACCTATGACAAATTTTCCTAAAGGATAAGGCACTTAAGCTGTGGCTTTTTTTTTTCCTTCCTTGCCGACCGAAAAACCAACCAAACCATGTTAACTCTGAGTCATCGTGGCTCTATTAGTATAAGAAACCCACTAAGTTACAGCCTCACCAGAAATTGTTTTTTTTTCATTTTAGATCTACTTTTGTTTCCTTTAGATCTTAAAACTATACTTCTCTGCGATAGATAGAATAATGTTCGTTTTTTAATTTACGACAAAAAAAAATTGACAAATTCCTGCTATTATAGTAGACAATTTTATTTAGTTTCCCATCATATTAAAAGATCATAAAATACCAAGCCGTTGTCTAGGTGGGTCAACTTTTTGCTGCATTTTGTTTTGCTGTGCAAAAACTGCATGACTTGAAAACATAAATGTATACAAAAGAATTTACTGAGGCTACGAAGAAATTAAATGCTTAAGCATGAGATAATTGGTTTGAGACAGGGTTGGCAAGTTTTTGACACATGACGGTTTTTACCGGTTTATACTATGGTTTTTACCGTCATGTCAAAAACCCCTCTGTCAAAAACGTCAAAAACTGTCAAAAACCCATAGTTTTGGTAAAACTGTATTTTTATTTGAGTTTAACTGCTTGTAATTTAAAATTAATTCATTTTAGGCAATAAAATTAGAAAAAAAGTTGTTAAAAGATATTTAAGAACAGATTCTTGCATTTTCCCAGCAATGATTATATCAAAACATACTATTTGAAGTAAAATATTAGGATACTAAACAAAATTTTCAACATTTCCAGGCATCATTTTGTTTGGCATATTACATTACTGAAGAATGTCAAGTCATTCTTGACTTAGAGTTAGCTACAAGCTACAAGTTTTGAAAGTTTTGTTTAGCTTATTTCTAATATTTAAGAAATGCCAAATTTTAAATTCTTCTTTTTAGTTCTCGAATTTATTAATAGTTCCAAGCTCTTTTGTTTGTTTGTTTATTTCTAACAATTAAGAAGAGCAAAATTTTGAATCCTTTGCAAATCAAGCTATAATGATAAAAATAAGCATCACTATTTTCAATAAGTATATTTCTATATGAATGTATATCCTTCTATAAGAATACATGTATATAGTTGCAAAATCAATAGCAATCATTTACAACCAGGGTTGGAGTTTTTGCCGGCAAAAAGGGGTTTTTGCCAGGACAGTGGCAAAAACCTGGTAAAAACCGGCAAAATCCGGCAAAAAACAAATTATCTAAATTGCTAATTAAATATTATTACAAAATACTTGAAACAAATTTAAATCAATTATAAGGAATAATAATTTTGATACATTACATGAAAAAATTATTTTTATCATATTAATAATTAATATAAAGGCAATAATTTTTAAAAGATTGAAAGTTTTTGACCTCTTTTTATTTTAGAATCCTTAAATAAATATTATTTGCATAATATTATTATTATTTATTATAAAAAATTATTATTTGTACAATAATTAACTACACATCTTGATAGATATTTTATGCTTTAAATTATAGTTATATTAATTTAAAATAAGTTCATTTCACTGGAAAAAAGAGAATAATCACAAATTTTCCAATCAATAATGCTTTAAACTATTAAAATGATATATTATTACATTATGATTTAATTATGGAATAATAATTTTGTTAATTTTTTTGTAATTATTTATATTTATGGTATATATTTCAATTTTAGGAATAATTTTGTATCAAAAATGTGTTTTTGTCCTCTCATCTTGGAAAATATAGGTTTTTGCCACTTTTTGCCAATTTGCTTGGCAAAAACCTGTTTTTGCCAGGACGGTTTTTACCGGTATTTACCATGGTTTTTTCCACCTGCGGCAAAATCTTGCCAACCCTGTTTACAACATTCATTTATTCAATAATTTACAAAGGCAATTATGTGAAAATAATATATTGTCCGCTATATGCCATAAATTAAAGAAAACAGTAGGTTTTTGACAGTTTTTACCGGTAAAAACACGGTTTTTACCACTGTCATGTCAAAAACCAGTTTTTGACGGCAAAAACCCAACCCTGGTTTGAGAATCACTTAACCATTATACTTATCGTAAAAAACAAAACGCCGGTCACTTTGCATACCAGAAAAACGCAACGAAAGTCTTAAAATTTGGCTTGCATAAAGGGCCATTTCTATCAGTAAACTAAACACTTTTTTTTTTCTTCTTCAAAATTTCAATTTGTTAGTATGCTTATTGCATTTGGGTTCTTGCACTCCAAGATGAAGACAACCCATACCCACGCATGTGACCTATGACGTAAGCACCAGCTAATCTTTATCAGCAATATGGAGTATTAAAGTTGAGCTAAGTTTCTCTACATAACTTAAAATGTTGGCAACTTCGATGCATAATAAGTTTATGTTCTCTACGTGGCTTCGTGTCTGACTTAGTATTAAATCTTTGTGTAAATATATAGTGGTAGAATTGAAATTTTTGTAAAAGCATATAGGGTGCAAATCAAATTTCACCAATCAAATTGTCAACTTCTAAATGTACATTTTATATGAATTTTAATTTTGATAAAAAAGTGACAAAAATAAATATTATCGGTGCTGAAATTGGAAAATATTTCGCAATAAAATGAAAAGTTTGCTTTCAAAACATTTGAATTTTACACAAAACCGTTTATTTCTAACAAAAAGAGAAGGAAGGAATATCTGTTAGTTTTCGAACGGCATCCTCAGAACATCTTGGAGCAGGCTCCAAAAGCTTGTGTCGCGGAAATAACCCAATAATTAAATATGTTTTAAAGTTAGTGATAAAAACCGAATTTTATGCAATAAAACATATATTCTTTTGCAAATTAGTCAATGAAGCAGGGAAAATATACTATTATATCAATTACCTTTAACTGTCTAACTCAAATGTGTTGAAAGTGTTAAAAACATTGGTTGCTCTTTTTTTCTTGTTGGAATGAATAAATTATAAATAAAAGAAATTATGCCATTAAAGATTACGTACTCTATTTGAGAATGGAAGTACTAGTTTATCTGAATTCACTTTCCTCTAAACTTTAAATTACCGTTTCGTGGGAAATGATTCGGTACTTTCACTTCAAGAAGATCACTGATACCTACACATGTGACCTATAACGTCAGCTGATCGTTTGTAAGCAAAATGGTGCGTTAAAGTTGAGCCAAGTTTCTCTACACAAGTTAGAATGTTAATTAACGTGAAGTTAATTTAATACAGTGTCGTATCGAGCATCGAATTAGTTGAAATACAATTCTTTCTTGTCTACGACTTTAACGTAACTTAAATTTATTATTTGCTTATGTATTTTATTATAACCATGATATATTTTCGTTTTGCGTATCTGGCAACTTCGACGCTTTATTAGCTTGTTTATGTTCAATATGGCTTCGTGCCTGTCTTTGTGTTAAATAAGAAATACATAGTGAAAGAATTGAAACCTTTGTGAAAGAATATAGAACGTGTCATTTAAGGGAATTGATACTCATAATAGAATGGAAATAACGGTTCTTAAAATAAACAAATGCTAAATTTCAACAACCAATCAGGATCGAGATATCCACACTACGTCATTTGCAGGCATGCCATTCTATGAAAAGTTTCACCCCCCCCCCATAGTATTGAACCTTGAACCGCATATGATTGCATCTACATACAAAGTGATGCTATCATTTAGTTCTAATTTTATTAAAAATGTTCCGTATTTTATTTTGCGCCCTGGGCGACAAATTGTATTGAAGAAAAAAAAGAAGTTCTGGTCAAATATTCTAAAATATATGCTTTGATATTTTACCAGAACTTCTTTCTAATTTATAAAACATTAAATTGTTTGCTTAAAAAATACATTTTCTATTTAAAAAAAAAAAAAATTAATTATCGTTTGGAGATCAGTGAATAGCTTTACATCAATAGTGTACAAGCTGTGTGACATATGTCTTTTGAATGAACGAACAAGAGTTGTAAAAATGACGTCATATTATCGATTACTTTCCTGTCATAAATCGATAAGCACCCTTTTCCGGCATCCTGAGAGGAAAGAAGCGGCTGGTAATTATATACTAAAAAGAAAACACCTCGTGGCTTTGTTTTAAAAACAAATATACTGCTCTTTATTGGACAATAATTCCAACCAACACTTAAATTTTGTTTCATGAAAAATTAAGACAAAGTAAGAGACGGGCATTTGAAAGTTTGACACCTCTTCCAGTGTTGTCTCTTACAGTAGCCATGAATGTTGTCTGCGTCTCTGTGAACTAATAGTTCGGAAGTTGCATAAACTTTTTACATGTTTCGAAACTCGATTTGCTTTTTTGGTTCTGGAGCAACAGTTTCCAAAAGGAACCCTAGTGTTCCGAGGAATAGTCACAAGGGCTCCGAAAGTTAAGAGTTTATTATTTTAACCAGATTTTAAATCCTTCGATTTTTTTTTTCACTCGAAATTATATTTATATGAAATAATTATTCCAGTATTTATTTTATACTTCGGTTATTTTATGAAATTATTTAAATAAAATGACACTATGAAAAAATATAGCAAAATTAAAAAATAAATAAATCAACGACGTTTTCAAACAACATGCATATTAATAATAAATTATGTAACGGAATATTAACTATAAAAAATTACATTAATATTTTCCGCTTAACTTTACGATACAAAATAAAATAACTAAATTCAACAATACAGATAAAATTAATTAAAACGTAAATTTAGTTAATAATGAATCAAAACGTAAATTTATTTTTCATACGAAGTTACATATTAAAGTAAAAGATGCAACTATAACTATAAAAGTTTTACTATAGTAAAAAGTATAAGTTTGAGTTAAAGAAAGAGGAGGTTGACTTTCTTGTGAAAGTGTGGGAGGAGATAAGTAATTAGTTTATTTTTACTGACAAGGGGGAGTCCATAAGCGCCAAAGTTAGGTGTTATTTTATACGTGTTATTTGGATGGATCCTTATTTTATAATACTTGGATTATAAAATAAGGAATATACTATGCACATGTATCTATTCTTATAATACCATGCAAATGTTTGTACATTCATATTTCATGAATATTTTAAGAGGTAATGTGTAATAGCATTTGTTTACAACTGTTCGCACACCCATGCAAATATACTATTTTGAAACTCTTGTTGTAATGCTTTTATTAAAACTAATTACATTTTTTTTAAATTGCAGTTTTAATTTATACAGAAAATTTGTAAAAGATTATAAATTTTTTTCAACATTTTTAGAAATATCCTATTTATTTTACTTTTATGCAATATTTTATTTATATATAATGACATTTATTTATTTATAAGAAATATTATCTTAATATATTAGTACTACTTCACAGATTTTATAAGCATATTCAAATTAAGTGATGCTAATTTCCTGCGATTTTTTTTTTCAGAGCAAAAATTTTTGTAAACATGACGAAATATATATCAAACGAAGATAAATATTGCATTTAAAAATTTATGTCAACGCCTTCACAAAATTTGGTTTTGATTGAAAAACATTCTTCGTATACACTGAACAATATTCACTCGTGAAGTAACATTTTCCTAATATTTTAGTAAAAGGGGTAAATTTTCGAGTAATATCTTCTCGGAACCACTAAAAGATTTTTTTTATCATTCTTTTCCTATTGTTTTTTTTTTTTTTTTTTTTTTTTTTTTTGTTTTTTTTAACAGTTATAACTACACCTTTCCACTGGGTTTCGAAAATCGTGATATATTTTTTTTATTTTTTATCTGGTATTATAACGACTTGCAATTTGTTTGCTGTCGATTATTTGTTGCGACTTGCAATTGATGTTTTCCTTTTTAAATCTTAATATTTTGATATCTTGATATATAAATCTTGATCCGTTTTAAGATTTATCAATAATAAATTCTCGAATAATCTACAAATTATATTGTTATTAAGTTAAAAGTATACTGAACGTTGTACCTTATTTTGAGCTATAATGTGTTTCGTTTTATTTTAAATCATTTTTAACCCCATACAATTTCATTAAAATATTCATTTCGCATTTATGTTGCTCAGTAAAAAATTTATCTATTTTTCTTAAAATTCTATTTTAGATTATGATTTATTTTAAAATACACTTTTTTATTACATGATGTGATAACAAAACCATTACTTTTTCTCCATTTTTATATTTTTTGCGATAAATATTTTTTTTTCATTAACAAAAGGAAATATATTAATTTTCAAAGTATTAGTTTAGTTTACTTCTGTTTTTAACGAATTTTCAGATTTAAAAGAATTTAATTTTATGCAAATACATTAATAAGTCAATTGATTAAAAAAAAAGGAAGAAAAAAAATTTAAATAAAAAAAAAATTATAATTTTTTAAAAGAATTTAATTTCACGTAAATATATTATACTAAGTTGACTAATAAAAAAGAATTCTGTCTAAACTGATGTTTATTTTAAAATTATTATATATATAATTGCACTACTTATATAAATTATTATAAGTGCACATAATTGGCATCCCTACTTCATGAATTATAATAAAAATGTTTTTTTCGTTCGTAGTATGTTTTTTATTTCAATTTACAAATAAAAATAGCTTTTAGCTAAACTTTGAGCATAATTGTTGTAAGATAGTGAGTTATTTCCTCGCATCATTAAGATGGTGTAAATTGTTAAGTACATATAATATATCAATTTAGTACTTTTTCTAAATTCCGCCTTTACATCGCAATTATTAATTCGTTATTAATTTACAAAATAAAACATAAATAAAACATGTAAATTAATATAAATTAAAACATATAAATTAATATATAAATTAAAATTAATGAATATAAATGCCCTTATAGCGGAATATTAATGCGTAATAGCGTTCTTGTCTCGTTATAATTTTAACATATTTGTGTTGCGTCTAAGATAGGGCGCATTTATAAATTTTGCAGGGGGGGGGAGCACCTAAGTCTATGTTTGCCACTGATGAATATCCTTATTAGCACACGTGTTCATGAAGCGGTTACAGTTAATTATTATGTAAGCCACGTGTTCTTATTTTTTTATGTGTTTATAACTGTAAAGAAGAAAAAAAATGATGGTGAATTCATATCGAATAAAAACAACAATGTGAGTTAAGGTTCACTTACCTTTCATTTTGCGACTTTAAATGTTTGAATAAATATTTAATAAATGCTTCTCGGAGATCGCACATGAAGAGCGACAGAAACCGGTCTTCTTCCAACGGAAAAGAGGCACGCTTTTATAAAAATATATCTCCTAGACAATTTCTTCCCGAGAGAGCAGCCTTCCCCTTCCTCTCCTCTCCGATAACGTAAATTATTCAACAAAGCTTCCCACAAGTTACGTATCCGACTGACTGACGAAATCAGCGCCAAATACATCGCCGCACATCAACGCCAAATTACCACATTTATCCAGAATTATTTTCCTGCATTCTTGTCACATCTTTAAAACGAAAACAATAATTTGGATGTGAAAAATAATGCAGGGAATTTTTAATAATAATAATGTAACGTAAAGAGTTAAAACAGTAAAATAAACAATTCGAATTACAATTCGAAACCGGTTGAAACAATTCGAAAATAAACAATTCCTTCAACCGGTGCACTAGGGTCAGTCGACTTAAAAATATTTTAGCCAGAGCTAAATTATTATAATAATTAATATTTTTAGGTTAAGAAATTTTATTTTTAATTATGGCATTGTGTAATATAGCTGTTCATTTCAACTTTTTAATAATAAAAATATTTGTTAAAGTAAATAGTTAAATTTGATAAAGAAATAAATAAAAAGCTATATTTTTTTCAGTTAAAATTTATTACACTAAATCTTCGTATTAAAAGAAACATATATATACATTCAAATCCCGCTATTGTGAACCTTTAAGGGGCCGACATTTCTGTTCACTATAACCGGGTCTTCACTCTATCCGTTCCTCAAACAATTTTAACTAATGACTCCTAACTCCCCCTTTTTACTACATGACGTTATTTAAGTAAATAACGAATAAAAGGAGATACATAAATGACTGGGAAAAAAATACGTAGTAACAAAAATGTGTTAACTTTTATTTTTTACTACTCTTCGTCTTGCGTACAAAAAAAAAAGAAAAGAAATTAGTAATCTTTAGCTGATGAGCAATCTTCACAACATCAGATATGGAAATACTTCCGATAATCTTTCCTCGATATAAGTTTTTCCGAATTTTAAATCTGTCTAACCATCCATTCGAGCACATAAAAGCAGTCTCTCATAAAATCGCTTAGCATATCCATCGACTTTGACTTGAATCATTTGTCCAGATACTGGAAGATTGCGGCTTCTTTGAATGCTGAACCAATTCAATAATAAAGCAAACAAGAAAAAATGCTTATTGCTACATTCCATGCTATAGATGGTTTCGTATTTATTTTGAAGTACAAATTTCAAAATTATTACAAAAAAATAAAGAAAATAAATCAGTTTACGACAGAAAAAAGTTTATAATATCCAACTTCCTCTCTTTATTTGGTTCACTTAATCGACAAAAAATTACTTTATGCGTGTAAGGCACGGGAGAGAACATTTCGTTTACTATATCCGGGAATTCACTATATACCGTGTGCACTATAGCGGGGTTTGACTGTATATATATATTTTAGGCAAATATCAATCAGTAAAAATAAATTTTGATTACGCAAAATTTTTAGTTTAGTGTAATATTATAAGTCTCAAATCTTTAAAATGTCGTCATATTTTAATATTTTTTTAAAATTTTATTTATTTATTTATTTTTGTTCTCTACAGTGTAAGGAATGAGTCTGTCATTTCTTAACGTGGCATTTTGGTCTCATAAAATTTGTTTCCAAAAAGTATAAATAAACTAAGGTTCTCAGTGACGTAAATAGCACTCCTGCAATCGTTTGTTGGGGTCCACGTTCCAGAACGAATACTGAGCATTACAATTTTTTAATTTTTTGTATAAATATTTATTTTCAATAATTTCATCATTTCCTAACTTAAACTAATCTAGATTTATCAAACACAGCAGTTCCCAAAAGGTGTTCCTCCCGCGGAACCCTAAAGATTCCTATCCGGGCGTGCCACAGGGTTTCTCTTAAAGTTATTTTTACGAAATTATTTAAATAAAACAGCAGAGAAAAAGAAATCTCTAAAATTAAAATACATACGTCATATATAGAGATATATTTTAGAATAGAAAGGAGGATTTTGAGGATTACTAAGTTTTGACGAATCAATAGAATCTTGAAAAGTCAGTTCTTCCTTATAGAACGGGATACCTGCACGTGACGTGGTGTGCATATCTCAATTCTGATTGGTTGCTGAAACATAGCATTTGCTTACGCTAACAACTGTTCTTTCCATTTTATTTTGAGAAAGCCAAGTCCCCGTCAAGTATCAATTCCCTTAAATGACACATTCTATATTCTTTCACAAAGATTTCAATTCTTTCACGACTTTCTTTACTGAACACAAAGACAGACACGAAGCTATGTTGGACATAAACAAACTAATTAACCATCAAAGTTGCCAGGTACACAAAAAAAAAAAAATATTTCATAGTTAGAATAAAACACACAATCAAATAATAAATCTAAGTTAAGTGAAAGACGAGAAAGAATTTTATTTCAATAAATTTGAAGTGTGATACGGCACTGTATTTAGTTAACTTCCCATTAGTCAACATTCTAATCTACGAAACTTATTTCGACTTTAACAAGCCGTTTTGCTCAAAAACGATCAACCGGTGCTGACGTCAATGGTCACATGTGTGGGTATACACGGCCTTCTTCTAGAAGTGCAAGTACCCAATTATTACGGCTCAAAATCAGCTTTCATGGACTTAATATTAAATTAATTATGTTTAAAAAAAAAACATTTTCCTCAATTCATCAAAGACAAAAATATATTTCCATTTCAAAGTTTACAATAATTCTTTTTCGTTTTCACTTAAACAAAAATCGTAATTTATTTTATTATAAGCTTTAACAAATTTAGAACTTTACTAGACTTGACTAGCGAATTAAACTTATTGATTAAGCTTAGTATCATAAATTTAATTTTAAAACTGATAAAATGGTGTAAAAAAATTCTTTACATTAAATATTTTTATTCAGTACTTTTTCTTTGGTTAATGAGTTTTATTTATGAATTCTGACAAAAGGAACAAAAGAAGAAAAAAAATGGTGTTACAAGTAACCTTAGGGTTCCGTATCCACACGGGTTCTAAAAGATGGGACAAGTTTTTAATAGTTGTGATTTTCTCAATCTGTGATTAAATTTATATCCAATTAATAAACCTTTATTTATTTAATGTTTCCATTAGTTTTATGGAATTATTCAATTAAAATTTTTGTGAAGAAAGAAAATTCAAAACAATGTTTTTTTTCTTCCTGATAACAATACAACGAATGAATTGTAAAAAAGATAGGCATTTATGAAAAATTGCATCAGTGCTTCATGTCTAATATAAATATCAATGAAGAAGCATGCTTCTCCCATAAACAATTCTGAACTATTATTATTTTCGTTTTTATCTTAGCGGAAACAAAGCTCATTCAATTTCAATTTGTGCAGTAAAATCAAATTGAGATTTAGATACCGCTTCGAACTTGTGAATTCTGGCACAATTTTAAGATAAATATCGATACGATGATCTGCCTTCATTCGCTAAATGTTTTTCAAAATAATTGGAAAAAATTTAGATCATTACATGTTTCTAAAATAATAAAATTTTCCTTTGTTTTATTAATTTGTTCATGATTGCTGAGGGCATTTCCGGTAAAAGGCTTTTAGAGTTCAACAACCGAAAAAAATTGGGAACCACTGATTTAAGGTGTGCTGCATTTTACAAAGAACGTTTCGGGGATTGTAAGTTAAATCGCAATGAGCATGTTCAAAAACGAAGAGGACGCATGAACATGTATAAATAGTATTAGATTTTTGTTACTTCGATGTCGAGACTTTCTTCTTCTACCAGCACTACTGCCGATTTATAGCCATGGCTGTTTCAAACAGCTTTAGCCTTTTCGATCTATCACTACTCTCTACTTCATCTCTCACACTGCTTGGATATTTTTCAACATAGTCTACCTCTCTTTCTTTTTCCCTCTATCCTTGTGGAAAGTTGAATTTTTTTTTCTTCTGGTTTTATCATAATTATGTCAATAGATATGATGACTACTCTCCACCTCATTAATTGAATTCTAATAAATATCACTGTATTTAGGTTCTCTGAAATTGTTGTATAGCTCAAAGTTATTCTGCTTTACTGCATGTCTCCTCAAGAGCTTATTTTTCATTGTTATTTTATTTACTTAAATTTTTTAAAATCTTATTTCATTGAATTTATTTATTTTAATATTTTTACGACCAAACGCACACTACATGTGAAAAAAAAGAGTCCAATTACAGTGGTCTACAATGAGAAAAAAAAAGAAAGTGATTGCAACAATAAAACATTTAGACATAATTAAAAAAAAACATCAAAAGAAGCAGTCTTAAAAAATGTTGTAAAAATAAATTATTTTTTTACCTAGTTATATTTACAAAATGAGCTTACAATTCATAGCGTGACTTTTTACAAAAAACTGAATCATACCTAAAATATCAGAACAAACAATTAGAATTTTATAGAAAAAACAAGAGAAATCTCTACGGCATGTAACTAATGAAAGGTGATGTAAATCTTCGAGAGCACGAGGTATATCACTACAGTTCATCAAAATAATTTTGAAACAAATATTTGTTATAACTCGATCTAAATGATCGCTATTAAAATTTAAAACATTATTTATTTGATTCATTATTTCTCTAAAACAGCGATTAGTTGCGATTTACATTTAAGAGGTCGTTATTATTAAATAAGTCAAAATCAGCACATGTGAAAACATCTGAATCAAAACAAACGTTTTTTTTTAAAAAGTCACTTCTATCAATTTTTTTTAACTCTTAAATTAATAAAAATAAAATAAAAGAACAAGTAAAGAAAATTGACTAGCCTGATAATTCTCTCTCACGGCAATAATAACTCCATCATCCCGTTTACAGTTGCTAGTTTGTCTTGTTGCTGAATCACGATCCTATCGAAACACTTGTCATCAAATAAATCATTCTCTTCAATCTGTTCACAAATCCAAGATTCGGTTAAGGTTAAACAAATAATACTGTAATCCGCAGAAGCCGCGGAGCTTTAAAATTCTTGTTTTTAGGTTTGCAGGCCATAAAACGCTTTGATAAAAAATCACTCATTTGATTTTGTGGTATTTATTTTATATTTTATTTAATCTTTTTTTTTCTTCCCCAATGGCAGGCACTGAATGTGAATCTTTGCCTATGAAAATGCCGGAATTGTTACTCATTTAGCGTTACCCAGTGGGCACCTGTGAACCAAAGTCACGGAGGCGAGCAACATTACCCACGCCACACTGCCACAAACCCGTTTATAGGGTTGGCCACAGTCACACACACAACAGAGGACAGCACACAGAGAGAGAAACATCCATGCCCAGAGCGGGATTCGAACCCGCAGCCAATGGCTTCGCAGTCAGGCGCGCTAACCGCTCGGCCACCTGGCCGGCATTTTATTTAATATTATAACTGTCGTTGAACAGCCTACCCAATTTTGGGCTTTACGACTATGAATGTTCAACTTCGTAGCTTCCCGCAGTGAACTGATCGTTAAGACACGGTTCCCAGCAGATCACCGAAGTCAAGATCACTGGCTGCGGTCAGTGTGCGGGTGGGTGACCACTTGGATTAGAGTAGGGACCGAGGGTGTGCGGTATGGGTCCTCGTTATGCTGTTCTACCGTAAAGTGCTCGACTTCGCGTGCAGGTCGTCGGGCTACCGAAGCGGGGGGTGCCATCCTCTCTGCAGAGGATCAAAATTGCGATGGCATGTCTTCGGACCATCCTTAGGGATGTTTCCCAGACCGCCGCCAACAGCCCATTGTGCAGCTCTAGTGCGGCGTACATGAACTACAACAATCACCTTCGTAGCTTTGTAATTTTTAACCAAATCTAGAAGACATTGGAACTCCTGGATCAAATATTGGAAGAAAATTTTACCTTCGTGGTGGAGGGCATTTTGATGGAACTAACCCGCATTTGCGTTACATGGCGAAGGTTGGAAAACGGAACTTGGTGTTACGGAACTTGGAAAAATTTTGTGTCCCCGACAGATTTAACGTACACCAGTCACATTTTAATACATGGGGATTCTTCAGCCGGCTGGAGTCAAACTCCTGTATTCTCGAACACGAGCCCAACAGACCAGGTTATCACGGCGCTTTATATGAATATTAACATCAACCCCCTGACTGAGTTGTGGTGGCTCTGGGGATAAAACGTTCGCCCTCCAATGAGGTGAACCGGGTTCGAATCTCAGTTATGGCTTGTAAATAAGAATTCCGCTCCCGGCTCGTACCGACCACATAGCTGACGTAAAATATTCTCAGTGGTAGAAGGATTATGGGTTAGAGCCCCCTTGTCGTCAGGCTAATTGTGGGAGATTTTTTTCTCCATGTAACGCAAATGCGGGTTAGTTCCATCAAAAAGTCCTCCGCGAAGGCAAATTTCTCCCAGTACTTGATCCAGGAGTTCCCTTGTCTTTAGGAACGGGTTAAAAATTACAAGGCTATGGAGTTGAACATTAGTAGTCGCAAACCCATAAAATTGGGTCGGCTGTTCAACGACGGTTATAAAATAAAATAAATTTTTTTTTTAACGAAATGAGAATATTAGACTTGGGTTATGTCTTGGCAAACTACGCGAAATTTGATATTACGATAAATTTCCAAGTCCCTCTCAAAATGATAATATTTTTTAAAAAAAATCTATGTCTGTAACAAGTTAAAAATTACTAGCCTTCCGACAAAAAATGTTTTTGAGAAATTTATTTTTTTAATGCTTTCTAAGTGAACTATATTATATGAAAAATGTTTGAACGGAAGACATTTTTATTTATCAAAAACGAACGGTTCATTCTTCTCTTCAATTTTATAAAGCAATGTGTGGGCAACCATCAGCTACGTTTTCTCTCAAAGAAGCTTTCTCCCAAAAGAATGCTCATTATACCTATCATGGTTATTAATGATGTCAAAAGGTGTTGCATTTCATTTTCTTCTTTCAAGAACTTGTAAAGATTTGGAATCTTGTTGCTCAAACGTTCCCGTCGTATGCATTTCTGCCTTTCATAAAGCAAATCAATCTGTAGCCTACTCTAGATATGTATTTTTAAATCAAAATAAAAAATATCTTCAAGATAAAGATATTTCGTTTTTTTAGCCTTTTTATTTCTATTTTAACATTAAATATAAAAATTTGCTTATAACGACCATCTCGATCGTCTGCTATTATGAATTATCGTTAAAATGGTATTCAACTATATTTAAAAAGTGACTTCCTAGGGCTTTTTGAGATTACAAAAATAAAAATGAAGATTCGATTCAAAATTTCTATAATAATATTTATTAATGAAATATATTTCGTTTCTTCGATTCAAAAAGAAAATGGAAAGAAAAAAAAAAAAGAAACAATCGACACAGATATACAGCAGCATTACAACAAAATAGTAACGAAACTTTATAAATTTCTAAACACAATACAGGCTGGTTCATACAGCCGACATTCTGGAAAGCATACAGTTTGAGTGAAATTTTGAAGCAATTGAATTACATACTTATTTATGATTCGGTCAATTTAGGATTTTAGGGTAAGTAGCTAGATTTTTCAACAAAAAATGAGCACTTTTTAAGCACTCAAAAATATTTTAAATCATTTTCCAAAAAAAAAAAAGCACAATTAGGCACAATCCAGCGTTTAAAGTTCTTAATTTATAAACATAAAATCAACAAATTGCAAAAACATTCTCAATGATTTTACATAATCATGCTAAAATAACCAGTTTCTGATAAATATTGCAGAGAAAATTGTGAAAATCATGTTTTTTTTTTTTTTTTTTTTTTTTTTGTATATTATGACGACAATCGACACGGCGAAGAAAAAATCTCATTTTGAAAGATAGAAAATTAAGCACTTTTTACAAACCCCCCATTAAAAAAAACACTTTTTTCTTCTTCAAAATACGTAAATCAAAAATAAGCACTTTTTAACAACGCTACGCAACCCTACTTATTACCCCCTCCCAAAAATATATTCTCGTGTCGCCCTCGTTCATACGGTATGCTCTCCAGATGGTCATATATTGGCAAATCTATTTTATAATCACCCTGTATGTATACATTTTTAAAAATTATACAACTTTTAAAAACATAATACTATTTCTTTAAGAAACAAAACATTCATACATCAACAAAAACTACGCACAACTTTACAGAAATTCCAACAGATTGTACAGATATAATATTTCATATGTTAACTACATTACGAATATAAAATCTATAGAAAGTATCTATTAAGTACAAATACGAATTTCTGTAAATATTCAATAAAGGTACGTTAGAAATTTCTTTTCGTATTCAAAATTGCGATTTCTTTTTTTTTTCTAAAGGAATATTTGCTTATTATATATTAAATAGAAATACGTACACGGAAGTGGAAGACTAGCTTTTACAGGTATAAACTCCACTTTAAAAAAATTTCTACATCGTAGATATTTAGTCACAGATTAATTTAGGTAGAAAATTCCATAAACGAAAAGTAAAAATGTTTACAGAAACACTTTAAAAAGATATTAGTTATGTTCGAAGTAACAGCAAATACAAAAGGAATTAAAATGTTTTAACTGATTATCCATAATTAGTATCTAGAATTCCATTGTTACACTTATTTTTTGTGTTCAAATTCCTTTCTAAGATATGACATGTTTCGAATTTAGTTTAAATATATCGTTTGAGGATAAAAAGCGGTTAGAGGACTGTGTGTTGATACAGAAACCATCATCACGAAGAATGCAATTTTAAGACTGTCCGATTCACTGACTAAAATTTCTACATAAATTAATTTTATTTTTTAACAATTAACATTTTGTTACATAAAAAAGACATTAAGGCTCCCAAAATGTTGCTATTGTATTAACACATATACTTAGTTCTAAATTCTATTGGGAACAAATTTGAACTTAATTTTTTTTTACTTCGTTACTAAACTAAACTCAGTGGCGCGACAGCCCATAGAGGGCTAAGGCATACTGTGCTCATCTCAGTTTTTTGACCTTGGGCTCTGGGGTGCAAGAGCAGATATTCCGGTTGGGTTTATATATATATAAACCCATATATATATGTATATTATATATATATACATAAATATATATATATATATATAATATATTTATATATAAATATATATATTATATATATATTAAAATTTGCATAGACTATCTTAGGATTTGGTGGGTAATGGGTCAAAACTTCGTTGTTGAAACTTTCCGAGGAAAAAATTTCGCGAGATCAAAATATTAAACTAACAATATTAATTTATGCATTGTTATAAAAATATTTTTTAATATTTTAATTTAATAAATAGAATGAAAAACGTTCAGTGTTACTTTAGAAAAGTTAATGTTTTAAAGCTTTAAATTTATAATTAATTCAATTTTAATAAAAGTAAAAATATTAAAGTGAAAATTATTTATATTTTATTATTTTTATATAAAAATTAGAATAAAAAACGTTCAATGTTAATTTAGAAAAGGAAATGTTATAACGCTTTTAATTCCTAATTTTAATAAAAGTGATGTCATTAAATTAAATATTATTCGTATTTTATATTATTTTTATTTAAATAGAATAAAAAAGCGCTCAATGTTACTTTAGAAAAGTTATTGTTTGCGAAGTTATGTACTCACGAAGTTATGAATCAGCTTAGTTTCATTAGGCGAAGATTAAGCAGGTTTCATTTCGGCTATACTTTAGATATTTTTTTTATATTTTAGGCTTTGCTTTCAGAGAAAAACATTAAACAAGCATTTGTTTTTTATACATTAAAATTATCACAGTGAAAATTCATTAAAATACTGAATCGAAAACTAAATAAAAAACAGCATTTAAAATACAAAATAATACATAATTTTAAAGTTTTATATATAAAAATGTGAGGTTTCAAAATAATATCTGAAGTAATAAAAAGAATATTTTGATTCATAATAAAAGCTAATTTTGATTAACAGTTATTTTGATTTAAAGTGTGTGTGTTTTTATATGTATATACACACACACTTTAAATCAAAATAACTTTAAAATCCATGCAACATCACACACATAAAAGAAAAGAAAGATTGCGTTTACATAAAATAAAACAAAAATTCCTTTTTTTTTAAAAAAAAAAAAAAAGAAAATATGTTTTAATAAATAATTAGTAGCAATTATCTGCACTTTGGTTAGGGTAAAATAATTTGCACTCATAAAACAAATGGCACAAATAATGTATTATTCATATTAGTGTTAATAAACAGGTAAGTATTTTAACACAAAAACAGAGTCACCTATATTGCACTCAAATGAAGAAGGGAGGGGGAACCTTCAAACATGCTTACTGCGTTTTTTGAGAAACTCTTAAGAAACAGAAGTGTTTGTAGGAAAAACTAAAAATAAGTGCTTAATTTTCCTTTTTGATTCTTAAATTGTTTTATGAACTTTTTTTAAGAAACTTCATAAACACTGCATAGCGTGATAAGAAATAACAAATTTTAAAACCAAATACTGTTACCTACCACCAATTTGTTTTTTTTTACTGACTTGCACTTTAAAAGTGAGAAAAAGTGCGTGGTAGATTGACAAAATTAACCCTTTCAGTCCCAGTGATGCCAACTGGAATCGTAACATTAATTTTTTTTTTTTTACCTAAATCATTTTTTTACCCAAATCAATAAATGTTGTCCAAATGGACAACATTTTTATCTACTAACATTTCCTAAAGAAAGTATACTTTCTTTTTGCCGATTGGTGATTGCACTGCATCTGTTGGTGATGCTTGTTTGCGTTTTTTTTTTTTTTTTCCATTAGAGATTAAACGATGTTTTTAAAAATTTTATATTTATTTGTTCGAATATTCATAAATGGTACTTAAACAGTACGTAATCATTTTCTTTTGAAAATATTTGAGTTTTCATTCTTAGAAAAGTTAGGATTCCAAATAGACTCAGTGGGTACAAAACATCACCTGTCTTGTTTACTCTATTTTATTCAGTTACTCTTTGTCCTTAGGTATTATTATTTCTTATTCTTACAAAAGTTGCTCAATGGTATCTTCACATCAAAGAAAAAAAAAATTTCAAATTATGTATTAAGTCTGATTGTAATGTGTGAAAAATCCATCTCTGCCCCATAAGACTAAAAACTGTCTCAGAACATTTCATGTAAAATTTTAAAAAAAAGAAAGAAAAAGCAATTGTTGTTACAGTGTTATAGCAATGAATACTTCCACATTTATAATGTTAAAAATTGGTTCAATTTCTTCCCATAGTTATAAATTACTTAATCATTAAATAATGCATAATGTTTTCAATTTTTTTTTAATTCACTCGCGATGATTCTAAAAAGTATGAGTAATGTTTAGTACTTTGTTCCCAATGATGCCATCTGGAATAATTTGAAATTTTATTTTAAAAAAAAATTTCTGCTCTGTTATATTTAGAATGCAAAAAGAGTCTGTTTTATAAGCTTTAAAAAAATTTTTTTTTCATTGAAAAATGAGTTTTTGGGACTGAAAGGATAAAAAAGGTGTGCTGGGTAGGCTGAAATAGTTTCAACTGATTGGGAGGGCCTTGCCTGGCTGTAAAACTTTTGAAGAAGTAGTTGTGTCAATAAGCAGAAAATTTTATGACAAATCTACAATAAGCTAGTCACTCTGAAATGTTTGATCAATACCTTACAGGTAATATTTTCATACTTCTTTTTTCCCCCACCATAAAACAGATATTTCTATTAAAAATGAAATATTTCCCACCTTAATTACAAGAACAAGTAAAAGAACCAAAATGCAGATTCAGTTTCATTACATCGCATTTATGGTTTAATACAATAATTTATAATTATCACATATTTATAAATATTTATTTATATCAATAAATTTTTTCCACTCTGAAATTCATCGAAACGTAAGAGCAGAGGCAGTTAACGAAGCAATTAATTAAAGTATTACAACAACTTAATACAGTTATGACTTAAAGAATAACATGCTATTCCAATTTTTAATCACATTTAGAAAGGGCAGCAAAATATTTTATAAAAATATTCTAAGTATAGAATTACAAAATACGTATATTAAAGATTTTGATTCACAGACTTGAAATATTTTGTTTAAACAAGTTAACATTTTGTAAGTAGACTTACATAAAATATGCCAGCATCAATAATATCAAACACATCAACTGAAGAGCTTAAAATGGAAGAACCTGTTAAATGAAAACACTCCATTATACAGTATTGTGCTGTATGTATAAAAGAAACCTTTATTTAAAGAAATTCTTTTAATGATGGAGTACTTAATACAGGACATCTCATTACATTTCAATATATTGTCACATTATATTGTTCAGTATATCATGTCACATCAACAATATTCATTGTTGGTGCGAAATGACCTTTTTGATTTTGTTTAGGGGCTTAAATCTAGGTGAAAAGCAACAACACAACTTCCATTAAAAAGCTCTTTTTATTTCACAATTAGTGAATGTCTCTATCACAAGAAAGGACACATTTAAGTGATAGTAAATTAAATTTTTTAAGAATGTTTCAACAGAAAACTTCAGACATTTAAAAAAAATCAACACTGCAAGGTTTTCAGAAATGAATGAGCAGATTTTACATGTTTGAAACTGCTACACATATTACAATAATTGATGCACAAATTTTTTAAAGAAATATAAGTCTTTTTTTTTAAACATTCAATTCAATATATGGCCATTTCAGTACACAGCAGATATCTAATTCTGTAATCAAGTTTGCTCCACACATTTTCTAAATTCTCACAGTTCTAATAGCATTGCACAAATGAAGTTCTTCCAATGTTTACAGCATTGGACAGGGGATTTACCCTTAATTACATGGCCACAAAGATCTCCAGACCTTATGCCATTTGAAATCATTTTATTAGGTTATATTAACGACACGTTATGAATGAAATATGAGGAATGAATTCAATCAGAAGTTTGCCCAGTAAGAGACAGATGAAATCTTTGTATTTGAATAAAAAAATAATATATTTCATGAAATATGTTTAATAGTTTTGAAAATATAAATATTTAAAATCTGGCAAAGATTTGTAATAAACCTTCACTTAAGAAAAATTAGTAGAAAATATTAGTAGGGTATAGAAGAAAACTATAAACATAGCTCATAATACTGCTAATCTACTAAAATTGAACATTTGTTCCCTTGTTTTTGTTCACATCACTGAATGCCTTCTTTTATTATTATACATATATATATATATATATATATATATATATATATATATAAATACAGAACTTTATTATTTACCTTTTTTATTCGAAATTTTCAGTAATTTTGAAATCCGTGGTGGCAATTAGTCCCCACAAGAGCACCTTATAACGTACCTTTTAGGACAAATGAGGTAACAGTGATAATTTAATCTATCTATGAGAATTTTTTTTTTTTTGCTTGTACGCCGTAAGATTTGTTTAATAGTCCCAAAGCATTTGATACATATATAACATACTATACATAGTACAAGAGTACAAAGTTTAATAAGACTCCATTTTGATAAAATTTTAGCTATTTTACTTTTTCCACACAAATGTAGCATAAATGTATAAAAAAAATTTTTTTCAAACATAGTTTTATTGAAATGCTACATTTAATAAATGTTCAAAAGTTTTACTTTTTTCAAACAAGAAATAAAGTCAAAACACGATTTAATTATATAACTAAAGAGAAACAAATCAGAGATTACAGATAAAAGGATGTACTTTATAAAGTTTGTTTAATTTTTATTTGAAACAGCACAGTTGAAAAATAATTTTAAAACAGGGATTGCGATTTTTAAAAAAAATTGATTTGATTCAAAAAGAGATTTTTTTAATATTTAAATGGCATTTTATTGTTTTTTTTTTTAATTTGAAAGAAGAAACTTTAAGAATTTTAGTTTATAATGAACTAAATTTTAGAAATCTCCTTAATTATACATTAATTACTATCAAATTAAATAGCATTAAAAAAATTGCTTCATAGTAATGCTTAACAGTAGTAGGTATTACCTAAATGCAAATACAAGATTCAAATTGATTGAAGGTCGAATAAAAATGTAAAATAGTTTATTTCTTAAAAAAAAACTTTGAAATTGACAAATAAATTGCATTGCTTTATAACCTCTCAACTGCAGGTCAGCAAATATTTTTTTTTTACATATAGAATAACTTTAATTATGAATCATTGAAAAAAAATGCTGTAAGAAAGGGAAATCTGAGTACATTTTTAAAGAGCATGCCATATTCGATTAATTTTCTAACATGGTATATAATGAAATTCTAATATGGTATATATAAATATGGTATTTAGTAGTCTGAGATTCATAAATATATTTACAATATTGAAACAAAATATTGGTTTTAAGGCAAATGATCAGTAGGTTTTTCATTACCATCATGTTTTTCTTTAGGAAAAAACATATTCAATAACAACTTTTTAAGATATGTAATAAAAATAACAGCATTAAAATTGTCACTTTATTTCTCATTTGAAATCTAAAATATCAAGACAATTCTATGCTTTGTAAAATATCATTTCACTATTGCTGTAATTCTTTACTCACCGAGTCGCAAGTTTCGTCCACAGTGGAAAAAACACGGTAGAAATAGATTTTTCCTAACCCAAGTAGAAAGAATTAAAGAAACTCTTTTTCAAAATTAAATATTAAACCAGATTATAACGGCAATCTAACTTAATTACAAATTATTTAAATACAAACTATTTAATATATCATTTGTAAATTAAAAAAAAATAACTGAAAAAAAAAGTTCTTAACAAATTAATGAATAAAGAAAAATTTAGTTTTATCATTATGTAAAGAACTGTAAAAATAACATAATCCAATTTTATTACAAACACTATTAAATTTACAAATTACATACTAAATAGATAGGTACACTAATAGAAACTGGAAAATTAAAGAAAAAGGAAAATTAAAAATTATCATAAGACAAATAGAAAAATTGAATAATAAAAAATTGAATACATAAATTAATTATTGAATTTACAATTATAGAAATCTTAATAATCAAATATTGTTATGTATGAATACACAAACTAACTCCTTAAATAGAACTATATATAGACTTTTAAAATTCTGTATAAAACTGAACCTTTTTTAAAAAAAAAAAGAAGTTGTTAAAAACTTTTAAATTTTCAGGTACTATATTAAATTTTATTTTTTGTAAATGTAAGCTATTCTTAAAATACTTATTGCTAATAAACTGTATTGTTCATATTTAGTTTCATCCATTTTTAAGATTTTTTTGGATTTGCTCATGCGACGTTTCCAATACGCCACCGTGTAAACAGGCTTCATAGATAAGTTTCAGAATTGAGACTAACTTAAAATTTACCATTCATAATGCTTTTATGCATTTTATAAACACTAAAAGGTTACGACATTAAGTTAATTTAAGGAAATAATATCACAGCATAAAGAGGAACAGTTGACATGAGTGTTACCTTCAGTTTTTCATGCTTTCAGTTAAAGTTAAGTTGATTTAAACATTGAATGGTAAATAGTGCAAGTCATACTGCAAACAGTAAAAGTACAACAGCAATATAGGATGATGAGCTTTATAAGCTTAGAAATCTAATAAATAAGAAGCAGAAATTTTGAAGCCTTTTTACAAATTTTAACCCTTAGCACCATCCATGTTTATCTTCATATGGTTAAACATCAAATAATAAAACAACCTGCTAATAAGAGATTTTAAAACTCAACAAAAATATATATTAAAATGCTTTTCATATATATATTTTGTAAATTCTTAAATTGAGGATTTCTTTCAAAAAATTTATTTAAAGCAATGAACCCTGCTTTAAAAAAATAACATCACTATCAATATGCAGAATTAAAGGTAATATCATTATTTGAGTGTATTGAGTTTTTATTTTCTTCACACACTTTGTTAGTAAGGACTGAAATTTTCTTCCCATTATAGTGACAAAACCTATGTTTTCACAATTCAGTGAAGACATAACTCACAGCTGAACTTGTAAGATGGCTACTGGTGAGAGCAACAGAACTTTGCTATCTTATTTATTGCTATCCTAGTACAAGTCATAGTTGGAAAGACGATAATTTTCTATCAATCTGCATATCACAATTATGCCATAATTTATCATTTTAATTCCATTGGCAAAGATTAAACTAATTAAAATTTACAAACAACATACGTAAAATTATTATAAGTTAAGATGCATCAGCTAATCTTTAGTTAGTTTTTGTTAGTGGTACCTATTCTTCAGCAACATCTTTTCAATCAAACCAAGTCTTTTAATACACTCAATGTTATCATTCTTGGTATTTTGATTTCGTTTTTTTTTTAAATTTTATTTTTTAAAAAAAGATATTAAACCGATGCTGGTTGGAATTAAGATTTCCATGTGAAAATTTCTCTCGAACTACTACAGATGGTTATTGGATAAGTAACCAGCACAATAAGTGACACAATATCTGTTGTATAGTTTACTAAAAAATGTAATTGTATATCCATATGTTGGTCTGTTGCAGGTAAGAATATTCTTACCTTTTATTACAATTGTGACAAAAATGAAATTTTATGAAAATAATATCTGAATTCCTTTTAAATGAAATAAATTATTTTCACAATGAAATAAGCATTATTTTTTTTTTATAAGCAGCGCAGCAAAACTTAAATTCTATCTAAAAAGCAAGGTAATTTTCCTATTTTTACATCTTTTTTTTTAATCATAATTATTTAAAGAATTTCTATCATTAATTATCAATACAAATATAAGGATAATATTAAACATAGACAGGCTTGAATTCATTTTTTTATACATTATTAATACCAAAGTAATAGCATTTTTCATGCATAACGTTTCATGTATTAACAGCATTTGAATCACAATAGAATTTATTTCTAGTAAAAATTATGAAGTAAATAGTGCAAAATATTGGAACCATTCATTTTGTGAAGCATTTCACATATCATATTTATTTTAAATACAGATTTATTTATAAAACAAGCTCTGAAATTTAGTTACATTAATATATATTTTGATTATTTATAATTAATATAATGCAGTATTATTGCATTTCTTCAAAATAAAAAGACAAAACATTTAAAAAAATAAAAACAAAAGAGATAAAATATCTCATGAATAATAATAAAAAACAATAATTTAGGTAAACACCAAACAGTAAGCAATAATATATTTTGTTTTTCAAAATTTAGTGTAATAATTCTGAATTAGCAAAAAATTTCGAAATTTAAATCCTTTTTTTTACAACACTGCAAGAAATGGTGTTATCATTCTTTAACAGATCATTTTGGTCCCATAAAAAATATTGTTAAATTACATTTAAATTACAAACAGTATTTGAATTATGTTGCTTCTCTTTTTCCTAAAAAAACAGTTTAATATGCATAATCAGAAAAAAAACAATGCAGAAAATTAGTAATTAAGAGAATAAGGTTTATTTTAGTTGTTTTGTTTATAAAACAATATCTTATATGTTTTTCATAAATTTTTGAAAAATATTATTTATCTATTTTGCTATATTTAATGAAGTAAAAAACTTATAGAAAAAAAGGAGTATTTAAGTAAATATTTCTTTTAAATATAAATTACATTTTTAAATTATTCATGTAAAATATTTCCCCAGAACAGGAATGGCAAATTTCTTCCATAATGGTAAAAACCACCTAGGAAGAAGTAAATTTCTTACAACCCAAAATAGTAAAAATGAAAGAAATAAATTTTAAAAAAAAATTTATTCTTCAGACTGGTTTAAATAATAATTTTGATTTTCAAGCAATTTAATATATCACATTTAAATGAGTGAAAACTAAAAAGTAACAACTGGAAAGAAAAATAAATTTAATGAATTCCTTAAGAAATTAAAATAACTGCAGCCCTTCAATATTTTACAGAAACAGGCATATTAAAATCTTATTTTATAATTGCATAAAGAGCTGTTAAAATATCACAATCAAATTTTATTAATACTACTAAATTTAACCAATCACATACTAACATACACTAAAAATCACACATAGAATTCTTATTATTAGTTTTAATAATCGAATCGTTTCTTAAATATGTTATATAGATTTTAAATTCTGAATAAAGCTAAAATAAATAAATCGTAAATAATTAGATGATGTGAAAAGCTAACGTTCTAGTGCATTTGAAGTTTAATTTTTTTCAATTTAAGTTATTCTTATAATATTTATTGTTAAACAAGTGCAAGGATCAATTTCAGTTTATTTCATAGTTTCGTTTAATGTACTGGAGAATATATATTTCTTTTGGACAAAATAACAATCTTGCCCTGGAAGTTAAAAAAAAATTATTTTTCGTGTTATAAGGTATTTTTTATTGTATTCAAATTAGATATTTAAAAAGATAATAAGAAAAACATGATCTTCAAGTGAAAAATATTCCTTTCATTATAAAAATATTTAAAAAAAGGTAAGTGAAAGTACATAGTTTGGGTCGAAAACATTTACAAATACATAGTTCTTAATACTAAAGCAATTTAAATTGTACCATTAGGATCCAAACATACAAAATGGAATGCATGATTTTTTTAATTACAACAATAATAAAATATTTCAGTACTTTACATCAAATGGCAACAGCCTTTTTTCTTCCGTTTTTCACCAACTACTTCCAGCGGATCTCCACGGAACTTTTGAGGAAGGACACTCGGAGATGGCGGTTGGTCGTACGAGGTGATGGCGAAATGGCCATTTTGTAACAAAGACTTTCCATTATTGTCTAAAGAGTTACTTCTTTGGTCATTTCTCTGCTTTTTCAAGTCTGCAAGTCCAGACCCGTAGGTAGGACTGGTATTTACAGTGACGTGAATCTCGACATTCACAGACTGTCCTGGCTTCTGTTGCACAACCATAGTTTGAGTCGGAGACAACTTTTCGGTATACAAATCAGACCTATTATTGGGAGGTCGTTCTTTTCCGACCATTTCACAAGTCTCTGTTTTGTCATTCGTAGCGTCGCCTGGGATGGGACGTTTAACAGGTTCCCCTTGTTCTAGAGCTTCGGATGCAGATTTGCCCCTGAAACGCTGCAGCGTATCTTTTCCGTCCAGCGGGAGGAAGGTGATGTCGATGTCTGTCGGATCGAGATCAGAATCCACCAGAGAATTTTTGTCTAGAGCTTCCATAGAACATTTTATGAGATCATCCTAAAAATATGTGAATAATGTGTCAATAATGTTGTACAGTAGGGCAAAATGTAATGCCAATCCACATGGGCATTACAGATACAGGGTTGCCACAGGAAAAAAATAGTTGCTTTTAGTAGCCAAAAGCATGGAAATAGTTGCCTAAGTACAAAAATTTACAAAAAATATGACCAATACTTTATTGAATTAATTAATTATCCTGGCTTAGTTATACCATGATTCATTTAATAAAAAGTTTTATGCAATTAAAAAAAATTTACACAACAGAAAATGTGTAACTAGATCAAAGTTGAAAACAGTAAAAAACTAACATTAATGTTGATAGAAGGAAAAAACAATTTATAAAAATAACAAAATTATATATTAGAGAAAAAAATAAAATACACTTAATTAAATATAATGGAAAATTAGATTTTTTGGCATTTTAGACATAAATAATAGTACAAGAATTTGTTTTCTTTTATTCAGAAGCTCTTGTGGGCCAAAAGTTGCACAATCCACTTCACGCTTAGAAAAAAAGAAAAAAACAGAAAGGAGAACAGAAAAGTCTTCTAATAATATCCTTTTCCTGAAAATAGTTGCTTTTTCAGGCAAAACAAGTTGCCCCAGTCACCTCAGGTCGCATATTAGTCGTCTGTGGCAACCCTGGATGTACTTACATCTATAATTTGAACAATTCCTTCTTTCTCCTGTCGTAACATTGCTTCTTCTCTTGCTTCCCTCCGAGAAATTTGGACTTTGTCCCTTATGCTCGTTCTTCGAATGGATTGACTGGAAGGGAAAAAAAGAACATTTAAATAGAAGTTAACTAAAATTGTTATATTGAGTCATAAATGAGAATCAGGTGATGAAGAGCGAGCTGAAGATGCAGAAGTATGTACCTGCGAGTATTTTGGCTGTGAGTTCTCCTTAACTTGTTACTTTGTGATCCTCTCTTTGTCTCCATTTCATATTTCAGTTGATTTATCCTGTCCCTTACTTCGATGTCTTCTGAAATTTCTAAAAATGAAAAAAAAAAATATGGATTTAAAAAAGGCAAAAGTTAGCCAAGAACACACTTTAATTAACTTAACAGTGTGCTAAGCACATATAAAAGGAAAAACAGAACACCATAGTAAATTGCAATCTAGTAATTACACTTCATAAATTTTAGATAGAGATGCTTTTAGAGAAGGAGGCTTTGGAAAGTCGAAATCTTCAGCATACTTGCCAAAGCTCTGGCCTAGCTGATTAATGAGCTATGACATAGGCTGCCCCCCCCCCACCACCAGTAGAACTTCTGTTTTCAACCATTAAAAAAATTTAAAACTCTATAAAAAAAACAAATTACGAAAACTTCCAATCGTTTTTTTATACAATGGAAATTAGAAGCAATTTTTTTTAAAAATTGTTTATTTATTTTGATCTAAGTGTTTTAGCTGAAATCATTGAAAATTTTTTTTCAATACCCTGATTAAAAACTTGCACTTGTCGGAAAAGAATCAGAAATAATCTTGAGTATTTTTTAGCAATGTAAATTTTACAAAGCATTCTTAAGAAAATAAACTTTTTCAATAAATTAGAAAATGATCTAAGCAAGTCCTGAGAAGACGATGGGACCATATTTTTTAGACTGCAACAAGATGGAGGTAAAAAGAGGGATTCAGGGAATTAAAACACATGGTAATTTCATGCTTTTTTTGTTTACTACTGATGATTTTTTCCCCCAAGCAATTCATTGTTTTGCTCAACTCAACAATTTTTTAAATATTTTATTAGGCGCAAAATAAAAACTAAGATTTCTTTTTACATTTCAATTTGAGTCTCTTTCTATTTTTTAACAAAAATAAAATTATTGCCACTGCCTTTCTGTTAACCTTCACTAAAAAAAGTAATAAAACAAAATCCTCTCTGCCTTGATTTTCACGCTTTTTCCACCCCTGCCACATTTTATTCATTTGAAAATGTTCTTAGCTTTCTTTAATTGCCTCTATTTTACCTATTGCCTGCAACTTTTTTTGTCTCGCTATAAGATTTAAAAATATTAGCTCTCCACATAACCAATTTTTTTCCTATTTATAGTTATGCCTCAAACAAAGTAATCTCATTTCTAGGATTATGGATATATTAACCTTAAAAGAGACATAAAAACTGTGTTGACATTTTTTTTTTTTTTTTTGGTCTGGTCATTCTGTTTAGAATTTTCCTCTGTGTTAGTCATTATCATCTGTTTTGCAATTTATCTGCAATAGCTTTAAACAAATTCATTTTTTTTCCGACAAAATTAAGCATAAATTAAGTTTCATTAATAAATAACTGATAATGTATCATTATTCTAAGCATTGTTGAATAAATAAGTAGCTTAAAATCAAACTATTATTTGACAGGTAAAAATATTTCTTTTAAATAAAAATATTTGTTTTAGAGGCAATTGTATTGGTTATTCTGAGAAACTTTTTCATGTCTGGGCTTTTGGATTACTATTATATTTACCTTGTTATAATGAAATTTAGTTAAGATAATTAAAAACTTTAAAAGTAATACTTTTGTTGCTTGCCAAAAAATGGCATTGATAAAGTTTCATACAGTTAAAGAACGTATCATCACATCACTTTAAAAAATTTCAAAACAATGACTGAAATTACTAATTCAATTTCACTCATTTCAAAACTCAATTAAGTATGCTTTTAAAAATGATTATAACAATTTCAAGTATTTCTTTACCTCTTTATTTTATTTCATATGAATTTATAGCAGGTATGAAATACCTAATACCTTAATTCTCTTTCATGTATAATTAATTACATGTTGGAAAGATACAAATTTTTGCTAACAAATGTACGTTAACAACAATTTACATAAATAACAATTCATTTCAATCCAAGCAATATTACTTAACATGAAAAATTTGCATAAACTTGTACTTTAAACAATCAAGATGAAGATAAAATAATGAAAAAAAATTTTTTAACGTAAAAGTTCATAAAATAATATCAGTTTGAGAAGAATTTTTAAATCTGCAATGAAAAAAAATGCATTAACAAAACAAATTTATCGCTGAAATATTTATAAGATTAAAACAATTTATTTTTGAAATAAACAGAAAAGTTTGCGTTGAATGTTTGCTTGTGTTGTTTTTTTGTACACTTGCAGAGATTAGCTGCATTTCCTCATAAATCTTTACATGGGCTTTTATTTTTATATCTTTTACTGGTGAACGCTAGCAATCACTGTCTTTTTGTAGGATGTCCGATTCGATATTAATACATTGGTTGATATTTTAATACATATTTTCAATATTTTAATATGCGATTAGGGAAACAGTAGTGTTCAGAATACTGGACAGTGGTACTTGACCTTAAAACAATGTAGAGAGTGGGTGATCTGCGTGGTGTCGCTTGCCAACCTCTGGAACAGTTTACTCAGTTCTGCTGATTTCAGATATAGCTTCAAGATTTGAATTAGATTCGATTGTTCACCTTGGCCTTGCTTAGAACCATAGATTGTATACTTTAATATATTTTAAACTTTATACCAATTATATTCGTCTATGCCCCCTGGTCACTTTTACTCATCAACCCTCGAAAAGATCGATCATTCGCTGTTGAATTTTGTGCATTTTACTTTAAATGATTAGTATAGTGTCCCCTCCCCTCTCATGCAAAAATCCTGTACACACCTATGAGCAGTGATTCTCCCTATAACAATTTATTTTCAGAACATCCTTTTTACAATTATTATTATATAAAACTTTTGCTTTTAAGTTATGCACAATTGTACCTTATAATAAAATATAATAGAAATGTATGGCATTTAACTAAAAAGTTTTTGTGCATTTGTATCGAACTCTTAGAACTAAGAATCATACAACAATTCATAATAAATTCTACTTCTTTGAAAAGAGTAAAGAAATAAATAAGTTACATTACATTGTACTTAGTTACAAGAATAATTTTGATTGTTTTGAAATTAAGTTATTAAAATATTGCATGAATTGCTCTTTAAACATTTCTAGCTTTAAAACTTAATAGGAAAAAAAATAATGTTATTTTCATTTATTAGGGCAGATGTGCCGAAAATTGGTCAACTTACAGTATTTCATTTAAAGTTATATTTTATTTAATAATTATAGGTATAAATAATTAAGTCCTTTTCTTAAGTAATATATCTTAATTAATTAAGATTAATCTTAATTAATATCTTAACCTTATCTTAATTAAGTATAATCTTAAATAATTAAGTCCTTTTCAACAAAATTTAACCAATTGTCATTGATCAAGATCATCAACAGTGACCTGAAATTGTAAAACATGCAAAGAAATTTCAAAAAATAAATAAAAGCTAAATATTTATTATTTATTTCTTTTAAAAACCATACTATGAGGAGGATGCCCATTACTTGTACATCTACCTAAGAACTAAACTATAAATATTTATTCCAGATAATTAAAGTCATAATATTTATTCTGGAAAATTTAAGTCATAATATTTATTGCAAATAATTAAAGTCAGACATAGTCCTTCTAGGTTACTTATTGTTAAAATGTTTTCTATGTTTATTATCTTATAATAAAGATTAATTAACCTCACTACATTTGATTATACATAGTAAGCTGAAAATGTATGAAACTAAGAATATTAAAACATGCTAAAATTCAATATGAGTAGAGGTATTCAGAGCTAAGCTCTGCTTTGTGCCATCCCTAATTTCAAAAGTCTATTTTAAAAAAAAAGCTAATTAAATTAAGCAGAGTGTATTTTAAATTAGGAAATCAGGCACAAAAAGATATTTTCTTTGTTTACATTATTATATTAAATTATTACATGGTCCGTATATTCCTAATATTTAACAAATCTGAGAAAACTGAATTTTTAATTTCAATTATTACTTAAAATTAAATGATAAAGGAAAAAAATCATATTATTTCAAAATAACAAATCTGAATCATGTAAGATTTCTATACGTATTTCATAAATGTTAAAATAAAGAAAAGTCCCTCGATTAATATGAATGATGCCGGTAAGCATCATCCATACGCATTGCGATTGAAAGAAAGTGAATGGAACATTGTGAAAATCCATCTCTTTGCATAATTCATGACAGCAATCAATATGATTAGAAACAAAATGTTTTTATGGAAAAGAGAAATTTAAGCTCTCTTTACAAATACCCAATGAAAAAAAAAATTGGACTTTTAAAAATGGAAAATTAATAATAAGCACCTTTAAACACTTTTTAAAAATACTAAGCACCCTGAAGAATAAAAGATAGAGTATTAACGAAGTCCAAGATGGCAAGACCAGGCGAAACTACCTCAAATCGCAAAGCAGTTTTGGGGGTTGGCAAGCAATAGCCAATAAGGAGCGGTGCACTCTATTCTGTTATAAAAACATAGTTTTTAGTTCAAAGTGTTTTTGGCTTGTTAATGGACTTTTTCCTTTCTCCATTGTATTTTATACTTTCTCTAACTTCTAATTTACATATGTTAAAAATAGTATTACATTTTGTTTTGATACACAATTAATCAAGCAAACCCATAAAATATTTTTTTTCTTTCATAGATGTTCAAAAATATAGCTTCAGTTTAGCTATTTTATAACCGTAAATTAGAACAAAATAATGTTTCCATGCACATAATGTTTAAAAATTTTTGGACCGCCTGTTTTTTTGGGGACTTCTATATTCTAGACCCAATGTGATTCAAATGAGATTCAGAACAAAATGTAGAAAAACCTTTCGAAAATGTTTTTTTTTTCTTTCTTTTTTTTGCGCATGCACAGTTTGATTTTTTTTTCTTTCCAATTTTAAAATGATTTGTTAATAATTAAAAATTACTCAAAAAGTTTTGCTTAATTCTATTGAATATTTCAGCAATGATAGTCAGAAAATATAAAACAAAGAAATTAGTTTTTCTCATAAAAGAGTCCAAATCTACATTAGTATTTAAGCTAGGTATACGAAATTTCAGGCAGTGATTGGAAATAACAACCAAGGTAATCAATACAAGTTGCAAGCATATTTATGGTATAGGGTGTTTAAAAATACTCGTTTTCTTTCGTGCTAAATATGAAAAATCTTAAGAACTAAACACTTCTGAAGTAATGAAGTAATTACATAAACTTCTAAGTATTTTGAGAAAGTTAAAAAAATGTCCAAAACAAAACTGAAAGTGTCTCTTCCATTATTGTAGGTTTTATATATATATATATATGTGTGTGTTGATTTTTCATGTGTTTTTTAATTACAAGACAAGTATGCTGTTTAACTTTATTTTTCAACTGCTTTTTATCTTTTTAAAAATAAGGTAATGATCACATATTTTAATTAAAATAATTAAACTAATCTATCAGTTTCAAATAACACTTAGTTAATGTTTATTATATTTTCATACTTGTTTGAACAAAATGAAATATATTTCATGCATAAATATACTAGCAATAGGAAAAAAAATATTACTTAAAAAAATATCACAGCGAAATAAGTCCTAAATCAAAGGAACAATGAAAAATAATCTCATCTTAATTATACTCATAAATATATTATGTGACACTATTCTTCCAATAAGAAAGTACAATGTTGTAAGACTATAATGAATTTAGAAAAATACAGAAGAAAAAAAAAGTCACAAAGCACTCAATGTTAGACAAAATTCTACAAAATATTGTTGGTGGTGAATTATTTACCATATGGTGTTTCTCCATTCTTTGTTTTAGCATTAATATCAGCTCCAGCTTGCACAAGCATTTCAATAGCATCAGGCTTAAAAATATATATATATATATATTTAGTAAAAAAATATATCTTACATGAAATAGATTTATAAATATTATCATTGCATGTAATAACAGAAACATAAATTTTTAATGAAGATATAAATAATGATAGAATTTAAACCATTCAAAAGCATTTGGAATAATTTTAAGTTGTTTTTTTTTTTCCAGAAAAAATTGAATTGAATCAACATAGAAAGATATTTGTCTTTCTATCAATTTTTCTATCTGTAATTTAAGAAATCATCACTGCATATAAATGTCCTATGAACCCATTTCCCTTCAAAATACTAGAAGGAAAAAAATTAATTTGCAAAAAAAAAAAAAAAAAATTTGGACTAAAACATTGTTTGAAATTTGCATAATTGCACAGACATCTGCTAATAGTTTGGTAACATAAGCTTTAACAACTAACAAATGTCTTTTTTTTTCAATATGTATTTGTTCAATAAACTTATACTTACATGTCCCCAGCAGGCAGCTGCATGTATGGGTTGCCACTGATCATCATCACATATATCTATGGTTGCATGGTTTTCAAGAAGAAACTCCATAGCAGATAGATAACCATTGGCAGCAGCAATATGCAGCTAGTAAAAAGCAATTACAAATGCTGTCAGAAATCATACAGAATGCAGATGTTATAAGAGAAGAATTCTATAATAAGATTATTCTGCAGTGATCACATAGTAAGCAAAGCACACTCAAAATTTTACTCTTTCCTGTAGAAATATTTTTCTCAGTAAAATTATTTTAAATATTTTTATTATTTTTTTAATTTTATTTCCTATATTTTTCAAGTTAAATTATTCTAAAATTGCATTTATATTTAGATGATAGTTTTTTTTTAAAATGAATTAATATGTGCAGTAATTTACATTTCAGTCATATATACTCAGTAATTTACATTTTCCTCGTAATTTTTATAAGAATTAAAATATATTTAAAACTAATAAATACCAAACAAATTACTTCAAAAGGAAATAAATCTTAGAAAAAATTGAACTTTACTTAAAAAAAAATTATTTTGAAAAATTAACTGTTGATGTTAGATAGCACTGCTAAAATAATTGAATACTTGAAAATCAAGCGAGTGAATGATTTAATTTCACAAAAGCTGATTCAGAGAAAAAACGAATATCAATGCAGACAGGAGCCATTTTTCTACAGCACAGCCTAATTTCACTGTTATAACTCTTGGAGAAAATTGATTATCTATGTTATTGAATTGTTATATCTGCTTTCAGTAATTTATATTTTTCACAGAATTTTTAAAGCATTTAAATATATTTAAAACTAATTAATTCTAAACAATTTACATCTAACTAGAGGAAATAAATCTTGGAGAAACTTTACTTAAAAAAATTAATTTTTCAAAATTGTCTGTTAATATTTAGCACTGCTAAAATATTTTATTTTTCAAAATAATCTGTTGATATTAGATAGCACTGCTAAAACATTTGAATACTTGAAAATTAAGGGAGTTAAGCTGATTCTGAGCACTGTTATAACTCTAGCAGAGAATTGCCTACCCATGTAATTGAATTGTTAAACTTGTGAAAAATGGGCACAAACCGATCTAATAAAATACAATAATAAACGTTTTTAATAACTTTAATTTTGCAAAGAAGAATGTTATCGTAAATGATATGTCATAGTAAACGTAAGTTGATGAGTCTGGCGGAAAGAAAGAGGATTTTTAGGTCTCTCATAACTTCTGTGATTACTTGAAGAGCCAGAAAAGAGTTGTAAAATAAATTTATGATGGAACTTTATTTGCAAAACAAATATTTTCAGAAATTTGCTTATGCTAACCAGATTTAGGCAAAGCATAGACATTTTAATAAATGTTGTATTATTTTCTTCGTGTTTAAATCACATTCATTAAGGCACAAAAAAAGTTTCGTTCATGAAATAATTGAGTAAGTAAAACGGTTACTACCATTTACCGTACCATTAGCCAAATCAATGAATAAATCATTTAGTTAAAACATTAATTTTTTTAAAGAAATTTGTTTTATTTTTATTCCATTTATAGAACTTGCAACTTTAATCCCTCATAAAAACACACGATTTATCTCAAGTGGAAGAATTACACATTTTGATAAAGTCAATAACCATTTCAAGTTAAAGAAACTAACATATTTTGAAAATGTTTTAACAGAAAATTTTTACTACAATTGAATTGCTAATAATTTATGTGGCAGAATTTTTTCGAGCTACCTGCAACAAAACTCTCAAGCACTAATATCTTCCTGCAAGATACTTCTAATAATAACAAACATATATGTTACTAATTTAAAATAACAAAAATGCTGTTTACAAAAAAAAAATTTATAATTTTTTTTAAAATTGAACATGTAATAATTTTTAATTCTAATATTATGGAAGATATTATCACATTTTGATGGGGGGGGGCACAAATTATTTCCTTCCTTGCATTTTGTAAATGCTCATCACAATAAAAAAATAAATAAAAATCATGAAATCCATAGTAGTAATTGCTGAAAAAATCACGCGAATCAGATAAGAGTTTCGTTTCGAGATTTGGTTATAATAATAAATAATATCGTACAAAAAATATCGGATTTAAAAACTACGGATAAATCAATAGCAATAACTGCCAAAAATTTTATAGAATTATAGCCTTAAAAAGTAAATACTCAAATGCATGATTCGAACTTTGCATATTGTTTAAAATATATTGGGATATTTAAAATCCACTTGAAAATCAAAATCAATAACTGCCGAAAATACAATCGAAACATTAATCTAAATGCAAGATTCAAATATCACATGTAAATTTTTGTAGAAAAGAAAAGAATTTTTTTTTACTGTTCAAAAGAAAAATATTTCTGCAAGAACTCCGTAACATTCTGCGGCAATGTCGCCGTGATTCTGCCACGGGGCTAATAATTTATTAATGTTTTCAGAATTCTCAAAAATAACAGAAAAATAAAATTTAAAAAAATATATGTCACAATGTTAATAAAAAATAATAATTGAAATAGTGCATTCATGCACCTTTGGCCAAAACTAAGTTAATTACATTGGTTATAGATGTGGCCAAAAATTTGTTAATTACATCAGTTTTTCAGAACAGTTCAAATCTAGAACTAACAAAAGTGGACAAATTTTGTAAACAGAGCAGTTAATAATTTAAAGTTCACACTCACAAAACTTGCACCATTCTTGTCCTTCGCATTTAGAGATTCCTCTTGAGAAACTAAATATTTAAGGTCTTCCAACATGCGGTTCTCGGTTGCCGCTCGGGTTTGATCAATCATTTCTTGCGTTATACCTAGATTAACGAATACAGATTTCATAACCAAATTATTTACATGCATCTGGCTAATCAGAAATATCCAATATTTTCCAATCAATTAATAATATTTAGGTTTATTGCAATGATGCCTTTAGGCTAATTAAAAAATATACTGCTCATTGCTCAGTTAGTCTATACCTTTTACTATAAGAACAAATATTAAAGGCTAATTATAATATATATATATATATATCACAAATGGGCTGATATTTTTTTTCAATGAGCAGAGAATATTTATTCTAAGCAACTTATTAAACACAAAATAAAATGAGCTAAGTAAAAGTTCATTAAAAATAATTGAAGCAAAAACTATGGATAAAAAATAAAGTATTGTGAAATGGAATCTGTATTATTTATGTGTACAAAATTAAGATTCAATAACCCATGGCAACAAAAAATGTATGTGATTCAGCTAAACATATTGTCATAAAATATGCATTTAGAAAAAATGGAATATATTTTGAAGTAAGATTATAGTACACAGAAAAATATTAAAATTTTTTTATCTTATGATTAGATTTTTCCATATTAAGTTACAATCTTTATATAAAAATACATTTTGAATGCACTAATGTGTTAGTCAATGGATGGAGAGTTAAGATAACTAATGTGTTAGTCAATTACGGCTAAGTAATAAATGAGTTTGAGCAACTTTTATTAACTAAACATGAGTATTAAGACAAGTTTTAGTACATTTTCGAATTTTTTATATTATTTTCAGTGCATTTGGCACCCAGAAGTATTTTAAAAGAATTGTATTTAGAAGTTAATTGAAATTTAGATACTTTTATTCTTATTTTTACGTCCTACAGTTTCTGACATACTCGAAACAAATTCCAATTAAGCAAACTATTTCATGCAGATAAAAAAAATAAAGACTAAAAAGAATTTCAGAAAAAAATAGCATAAAAAATAAATTATTATTGAAAAAACTTTATTACTTAAATGTTAGAACTTTTAATAAGTGTATGCTAATTATTAACAAAGTAATTAATAAAAAAATTATAATAAAACCATATAATAAAATTATAAAAATATAATAAAATAATTATAACACAACTTATAAATAAAATTTCGGAGTATTCAGATTTTCTTAAGGTCAAATGGCAGTATCATTATTACTCATACAAACAAGTTTACATATAAAGAAAATATAGTTTAATGCACTCATAAATGAAAATTAAAATAATTACAACAAAGCTTTTCTTTTTAATCAAGCAATATTTACTATTACAATTGTAACACAAATAAATCTGTAAATTGAAAATAATGCTCAAACACAAATTCAGTTATTTTCTTATCAAATTATTTTATAACTGTCCTTGAACAGCTGACTCAATTTTGGTTTTAATCCTGTAATCCTGTAATTTTGAACTCGATCCAGAAGACAAGGGAACTCCTGGATCAAGTATTGGGTGAAAATTGCCTTTGTGGAGAACTTTAATCTGCATTTGCGTTACATGGAGAGGAAAACCATGATAACCTTCCAGGGTTAGCCTGAAGGCAAGGGGACTCTAACCCAAGATCTGTCTACCACTGAGGATACTTTACGTCAGCACAGTGGTCAGTTCAAGCCGAATGCGGATTCGTATCGACCAGCCATCTCTGGGATTCGAAACCGGTTCACCTCATTAGAAGGTGAATGCTCTATTCCCTCAGCCACCATGGTTCAAATTATATTTATTGATATTACTAACAAAATATTGAGACAAGAGAAATATTTGGTAATATAATTTTGTTCTTCTTACCTTTCTTGGCCATTTCATTTTCAATGTAGTCTAAGGTTGAATCATCATCACAGATGTCATATGGCATATTTCCATCAGCATTCACAGCCAATAAATCAGCTCCTCTTTAATAAGAATTCAATTCAATTATTTTAATCATTACCTTATTTTTAATTAAGTAAGAGACAGTGGAAAGAAACTAATAATACTTGTTATAGCAAGAAAAAGCGAGATATTTTTTTAATATAAAAATATCCATATTTTTGTAAATATTTAATCTAGGTTTAAGAAATTTTGTGCGTTTACTGATATAATAACAAAAAGAATTGTAAAAAATTAAAAATTTATAGCTAAATTTTTTGGCTTATGGTGATCAAAAACAACATTTTTCGTTTGCTGATCCCTCAGAAAGCTTTGAGCCTACAAAATGTGTTAGTACAGTGATTCTCAACCACTGTGCCGCGGCACTTTTGTGTGCCGTCAAATTCTTAAAATGTGCCGCCAAATATTAGAAATGATACAATAAAAATTATATATATATATATATACTTTTTGTAATTTTTCCACGCTTTGAACGCGTGAACATCTTAGTCGGCGATTGTCTTGTCTCTGACAATCTTAAAATAACATGGAAGCGTTTAAATTGTATATGACACACAATTTTAAAAAAAGGTTTTAGGAGCTAATCATTAAAGTAAGCTATGCAATTAATAAACAAATTAACAAAGGATAACTAACAAAACAAATATATAAAAAACAATTTAACGAAGGATAACTAACAAAAATTAAGCTAACTAATAATAATTAGCAAAATAACTAGTTAACAAGAAATCATTAAAAAATAACAGTTAATGTTAAAAAAAAGTAACTGCTTATAACTATAGAAAAAAGGCTAACAATTAATAACTAGCAAAAAAATAACTGTTACTAACTAATAAAAAATTGGTCGAAAGAAATAATTAATCCCTTAATAAATGTGCTTTTGTAGTACATATTACTTATTATCACAAACTATTTAACACAGTGTAAAATAGGTAATTAAACAACTTTTAATCTAATTTTTTTCATTGTGTGCCGTCAAATTTCGAAATCGTTAAAAGTGTGCCGCACCAAAAAAAAGGTTGAGAATCACTGTGTTAGTATATAAACTTGCGTGTGTTTGTTTTATTATCTTAGATCAGGGGAGTCAAACTCGCAAAATTTTTGTGGCCCAGTCCGACGCAAAGTAAAAATAAATTAGAAATGTGAATTAGAAAGGAAACTATCATATGAAATTATAATATATTTTATTTATAAACTATACGGATAATTTTAAATTCTACTCGCGAAAATGTAAAATTCTAATTGGCTTGCGGCACCTGCCATTCTAGGGATACTGCATCGTATCAAAAATACGCAGAAAAAAATTTCGAATCTTAGAACGGAATTTGAAACAAGGTTTAAAGATTTTAATTCCTCGGAAAACAAATTTTGTTTGTTTTCGCCGATTTTCTCAATAAATATAGACTCCAGTATTATGCAAATGGAAGTGATTGAGATTCAGTGAGACTCAAATTTGAAGGCAAAATTCATTGAAGTGGTTATGCCTGAATTTTACAAATATTTACCGGCAAGGTTTGAAAATACTCGAAAATTCGCATATGAAATTATTTCCATGTTTGGAAGTACTTATCAGTGCAAGCAATAATTTTCTGTTATGAATGGAAATAAATTTCCTGTCCGAAACTGTATTTATAACGCTCATGTTGGGTCAATTTTGAAAGTAGTCTCGGCCAAAAAAATTTCTCCCGAAATAGGAAAGATAGTAGCAGAGAAGAGATGTCAAGTAACAAACAATAATTTAACTTTATATATGTTTATTACAATGTGCTATTCAAAATAAAAATATTTGTTTCTATGAACATTGATTTTCTTTTCCCTGCGGCCCACCTAAAGTTAAGCATTGTTGATTTGGCCCAAGTTAGCTTTTGAGTTTGACACCCCTGTCTTAGATGACATTGGAAAAATAATGGCCCTGAAATCGGTCGAATTGATCCTGAGAAATCGAATTTTAAATATGTGACTTTTTTAAAATTCGATTTCACAGGAACTATAAAGTTCGTTTTTGCGTCTGATATCCTTACTTAAAATACCGTCTGTATAAACCATTAAGATAAGAGTTCTAGATTTCTTGGAATATATAAAAAAGCATTGATCACTTAAATCACAAATATTAGTTATTAGATAATTTCCAAGCGTTTCTTAAATCACTGTCATGAAAAGCATGGAGTTTGAAAGTTTAAAGAACAAATTCGTAGAAAGTGCTATAGAATAAAGAACTATTTCACGTAAATATGTATTAAAACTTCTTAATATCTCCTCATATTTAACCAAGCCAATTTTTTCATTCAAAATCATTTTGAATACTGGTGAAAATTAAGTTCTCCAGTTACGTTTGCTTTGTAAAAGTAGAGAAGTAGTGAGTGACTACATTTCGAAAATGGTTTGTAGTCGCTACATTTACAAAAAAAAAAAAAAAAAATTTGTGGTAGTTAACTACAATTATAATAAAGTAGTTGTAGTCAACTACAAAGAAAATATAGTTTTTCCGACCACTGTTGAAGTGAATATTTGATCAGCATATAAAGTAGGTTAAATGCATTTTTGCATTTTTCTCGCGCTTTATTATTTTGAGGGATAGACACTCTTACTATTAGTGCATAAAGATTCATATCAAAGTCTCTTAGAAGACTGCACACGGGATCTTACTTGGTTATTAGATATTTCACAATATGCAAATGTCCGCAAGTAGCAGCAGCATGAAGAGGAGTCCATTGCTCGCTATCTTTTGCATTCTCGTTGGCACCAAATTCGAGGAGAAGCCTCAGCATTTCTTCACTGTCATCAATACAGCACTATAACATTGAAAGAGAAACTTTAGATTTTGGAATGTCTTTAACAGCAACAACAAAAAAACTAAAAGAAAGTACCTGATGTAGGGCAGTCAAACCATCTTCATTGGTGGAATCTGGAGATACACCCAACATCAACAACCGCTTCACTGAAAACAACATTCAAATGTTAAAACTATAGTAATATGGCCGAATACTGAATATTCGGTGAAATACCGAATATTCGGTAATTTTAAAAAAATCGACAGAATACCGAATATTCGGCGTACTTCTGGTAGGTGGTAAAGGGAAAAAAATTTCATAGAAATTGTGGGAGAGTCACATTGACAATGCCAACCTTCATCTATGAAAAGGTACCGCTAATAGAATCGCGTTAACATGTCTGTTATACTAGTTAACTGGAATTGTATTTTTGTAGTAGCAGAAACATTACAGTACTCCCCCACCAGAATTATATCTGTGATAGAATTCGATGAACTAGTTGATTCATTGTTGTTTTGTGAGAAGTCGGGAGAGCTGTATTAAGATCACCTTACTTTTTGAGTGCTGATTGTGAGAGCTACATTAAGGTCACGGTCGCTCTTATATTGCCTTTAGCAGTCTAGTGTATATGTTGTACGTTGTGTGTGAACGAGACTGAGAAGCAACAGCGTGAGAAGGGCAATGTCGCAGTCACAAGTAGCAAGTCAACTGTTCAATGTGGACCATCCATCGAAGTAAGCGTGTTCAGATCGAAGTGGGAGTTACTGAGAAGATAGGCGTACACATATCGAAGTGGGAGTTTCGGGCAAGGTAGGCATGTTCACATCACGTCCTGGTCACCATTGTGGGTAGAGTCACATAGACATAGACAATGCCAACGTTCATCCATGAAAAGGTACTCCATCGCGTTAACACGTCTTATATACTAGTGAACAGGAATTGTATTTCTGTAGTGGTAGACACACTACAAAATGTATAGGATAATTAAGAAAAATAAAAACTGATTAACAACTATTTAAAAAAACACTAAAGTTGTAAAGTTGAAGAAAAAAAGAAAAGAAATAGTAAAAAAACCATCTTCATTGGTGAAATCTGGCAATACACCCAACATCAACAACCGCTTCAATGAAAACAACATTCAAATGTTAAAACTATAGTGATATAGCCGAATATCGAATATTCGGTCAAAACAAAAATCGGCTGAATACCGAATATTCGATCAAAATAAAAAAAGAGTCATAATAAATGTTATTTTTCTAAAGAAACAAGTTTAGTCATTGTTGAAAAATAATCAAAATTTAGCTGTATTTCTGGTATGTGGTAAATGGAAAAAAACATTCATAGGATAATTAAAATTCATAGGATAATTTAAATTAATTAGATATGAAGATACTTAAAAATATTTAAGATAAATAAAAACTGACTAACAACTATTTGAAATAAATAAAGTTGAAGAAAAAAAAAAAGATACATAGTAAAAAAAAAAAGGTTTGAAGTTGAAGAAAAAAAAAAGATATAGTAAAAAAAAAAAAAAAATCCTCTTAATTCTTAAAACAGAACTAAAGATAATATTTTCCGAAAAATAATTTATCCATAAAACAGTAAAAAAGATAGAGTCTATCAAAAAAGCTTTTAAAAATGCAGCGCTATCATAAAAACAAAGATTATATACAGAAGCAAAACATAAAAATCGATCTTAATTCTTGAAAAAAATTTTTAAAGCTGAACGTTTCACCTTTCCAATTGCCATATTTTCTAGAAAAAGGTGATGGTTAAAGTCTAATAGAGATCCTCTTAATTACCGCGTCATAATAAAAACATCTGTAAAAACGTTAAGTTTTTCGAAAAAGAAAATCTTGATAGATACCAAAACAAAAATCGTTCTCAATTTTTAAACGATAGATTTAATTCTATAAAATGTAATTGAACTTTTTCACATTGCCGTATTTTCAGAAAAAAAAAGTGACTAATAAAGAACAACGTTCATTAGAAACGCTATTTTAACAATGCTGTCATAGTAAAAACGTTGTTAAAAATTTTATCAAAAAATAAAAAGAGAATATTTTTTTCTTAGTCATGAAATGTAACTTTAACGTTGAGAATCACAGTGTTCAAAAATAGTCGGACTTCTATTTAACGAACTTTCTTTTACGAATCTACTACTACTGCTTCATGAAATGCATTACTGTTTTCTCTAAAAATTATCTTAGAGAAAGTAGTAAATTCCCTTTTTGTTTGCATTTCAAACGAAAAACTCTGTTCAAATGAAGGGATTTTATCCGTAGCAATTAAACTTAAGAACGCATTTGGTAATGTATGTTTAAAATTACTCTTATAATAAATGCAACTATAATTTTATACATAAATTTAGCCTTTTTTTAGTTGAAAAAGTAACGTAACATGATAGTGTAACACTGGATAATGCTTTGCTCTATTCTTGCTTTCCTCGCAGATTTCTTTTATGGCTAAGATTTATAAAATAAATAGTAGATACTAGTTTACGAGATAAAAGTGCATCCATTGCTATTTTAATTATGTCTAACTTTTATGAATTTAAAACCTGTTTTGTGTTGCTTAGGTATTTTATAAGGTGATTTTCTATTTAACGAATTTTCCATGTAACAAAATTACTATCGGGATTTAGTGACTTCGTTAAATAGAGGTCCGACAGTAGTTATATGTATTACCATACAAGTGACTATTAAAGAATAACGTCTATTTGAAACGCTCCGTTAGCATGCTTCGCTTTATCATTTAAGTCCCTCTATCGGTCCTTGGCTTTAGTTAAAACAGAAAAAGAAAGAAAACAAAAAAAAAAAGTTCTCAATTTATAAAATATAAAATGTTAAAAAACGATGAATTAACTTGTCTGAATTTAATTAAAAAAAGAAAAAAAATCAGCATTAGAAGAAAAAAAAAACTCATGTTTCAGTATAAAATATCTAGTTTCAATTCTTCAAATTTCGCTTTTTTAAGTGTCTTTCAGAACAAAAATTAACAAGTTTTAGCACTTAACAATTGTGTTAAAACCATTTCTAATAACGTACAGTAAAAAATACGATTTTAGATTATTCTTTAGAAAAACTATTAAAATCACCCCCCCCCCCTAAGAAAACTCTTTCCAAACAATACTTTGCCGAATATTTGGTCAACTTCATTGGCTATAATTAATAATAACCGGTTAATGTGATAAACTCGTTTAAATTATTCACTTTAACCAGTTTATTTGGTTATTATTAATAATAACTGACTACTCACATTAACCGTTTTATATATATATGTAACATAAAAAGCTTAAATTAATCTTTTTATGTTAAATCCTTTTCTTTTATTTTATTATTCTAATCGAAATGCTTTCTCACACTTTTAAATTCACACCCTGTCCTTAAATCTATTTTTGGCTCAACTATGCATTAATTAAAAGCAGGACATTTTTCCCTTTAATCTTCGTGGGAATCACTCGACCTATTTCATAAACCAATAGTAATTTCTAATATTTTCCTCTTTTCCCTAAATAGAGACATTTACGGATTTTACTTTGCAAGATTTTCCCTAATATATAACCGAGGAGCGCAACTTTTCGTGTACACTTTCATGGCTGCTCGCTGTCCAATAATTAATAAATTTTGTACCCTCCTTCCTGGTCTAAGACCTGTTTTAATCCTTCCACTCGGCAACGATGTTATTAAGTCGCCAGGATTGAACGGTCGGGAAGGGGGTACAGTACATTAAAGATATGTAATATCGCATTTGAAATTAGAGGGTACATCAAAAATATGGAATAACTTCAAATAACTCATTCAAATGGACAGTAGGTAAATAAGCAGTCAAATTCTTCTTCAACTAATGGCAATTCATAATTCATCCAGTAGATTCAACAAAAAATAAATTCTTCAATCATCGAACTTTTCGTTTATTTAAATCAGTGGTTCTTAACCTTTTTAACCCGCGACCCAAATTTGAGAAATATGTTCATGTCGCGACCCCAAAAAAAGTCAAAATTAGGCTGAGTAAGCCACAATGGCTTCTTCTGGGAGGCGTTGGTATTACTTATTATTTGATGTATTAGTAACTTTTTTGGTTCGACTCAGCGCGACCCAAGAAATATGCTTCGCGACCCAAATTTGGGTCGCGACCCATAGGTTAAGAACCGCTGATTTAAATGATACCTACACCCAGTGGAACTTCACTTAAAGATCATCGACTTTCCTTTTGTGTATGCTGCATGTTATGTCTACGTTCTGAATACAATAATACTAGAAAGCTGAGATATATATAACACAAAAAGCTTTAACAAATCTTCGTATGTAATTTCTTTATTCAAATTCTTCTTAAAAAGAATAAATTTTAATAATAATAAATTTTTGAACAACGACGGGTTTCCACAATTTGGTACAAGGTAACTCAAGCAAACACATGGTTTTAAATGACACGATTTTGAAGAAACTAATAAATAGTGGGTAAATTTAATTATTTTAATGCTAATTACATAATCCCTTAATAATTGAAAACGCAAATAAATGCAATACTTTGCTGGTTAACATAGACTGAACAATTATTCAGACAAAACACGAAACAATCGAATGCTCAAACGATAATACATCTTATTGATCTGGCATCTTTTCAATAATCGTCTGCTGCGAAAATTGTTTAGAAGAAAGCCATTAAAAGAGATGCAACAGTTTCCTGCCAAAGGAAATTATGAAGTTCACGATGTCTGAGGGTCATGAGGAAGAGGTGAAGGTGGAATACATAAGCACGCTTACCCAATATATGTATTTCCAGTGATGATAAGAGAAAATTCTATTTCTCTCTCTTTCAGAAAGAAAAAAAAAGTTGAATAATTTAAATTCAAAACGATAGTTTAAAAAGCTTGCTAGCTCAATAACGTGCATACTATGAATAATAATGTGGAACAAATTTTTTGTCGCTTTTCTACAAATACTTGTTATTGCCTAATTCGAGTCTGAGGATTTCAAATATGAAATTAGTTTGGCTCCTAAAGCTACATTAAAAAAAAAAATAATAAATTTTTTTTTGTCATAATGTACGAGTTTAAAAACGTTATTCATAACAGGGGGTTGCATAAATATTGCGAAAAATTTCTAGGAGAGTTAGGGCTCATCATCAGGATTAAAACTGCATAGAATCCCATGCAAGGAAATATCGTCGTAAGCGGCTAGGGATGCTTCCCTATTATGAACAGTTCAGAAGCACACAAAGAAACAAAAATCACTAATAACGTTATTAGCTATTTCTTCAGTAGCTTTTTTTTTCTCCATTACAATCCACAGCATGAAACAAATGTGTAATCTTCACAGTGACTGCTTGTACCAGATTATCCATCTAACATAATTGTGGCATTTTTTTAGTTCTTCTTTCATTGATAAATCAACTGATTTATTATCTTCATCGAATATGCTAACCTCTGTCTGTTAGGAGGAACATTAGCTTGGACACTTATCATATCTTTGAAAGTGGCAACATTAAAAGCTACATATAAGAATTCACTTGTTTCGGCGAACCCTCGTTCTCTGGCGTTTGTTCCAAACTAATTAAATTTTTGCATTCAATTACGCATTTATCTACTTTTTTTTCTGTCAGATAACTTCTTCACTGGAATGAGCAACAGATCCTTACACTTACTCGTACGAGAACAAATTCTTTCAATCTTTGCACCTATTGTGCTTTCACAAATAACTTATTTAGTTTTGTTGACCATTGTCCACTCAATGGACTTCCACATCCATCAACTATAGGCTTTGTGGATGAAATACAGTGGCGCTCACGTACTTAAGGACTGTGTTTTCAAAATAAATGCGTCATTATATTGGATGAATATTATTTTTTGATCAAGATATCTATAATGACGAATTCTACCTTAGTTGAACTTCAATCCTCAAATAATTCATTCGTGTTCACAAGTGTTTCATAAAAGTTTATTTAAAAAATATAGTATTTTGTTGACTTTCTTATACTTAAGGACAGTTCGTCTAATCATGAGTTATTGAATGATTGCAATCAATTTATCGATCAATGTAAGTGTAATAGACTACATTATCTTTGTTTGATGCTTTAAAACATTATATTAATAGTTTTTTTCTTTTTTTAGTACAAATTTCAACATTATTATGAGTAAAGGAAAAAATTTTATAGCAATGAACAGAGATGTTGAATAGATACTCTGAGAAAAGAAGGTTTAAGCATTAGAGAAATAGGTAGGCGGTTAAAATTATCAAAAACAGCAGTTTTCCAAGCATTGAAATCTATTCAAGTGACCAAAAGTATTAAAAAAGCATCCCGAAAACCACGTCCTCGCAAAACTACCGAACGAGAAGATCGAATTATTCATCGAATTTCTGAAGCTGATCGTCACAAAACCGCCCCGGACATCAGAAAAGAATTCGCTGAATTAACAGACAAGCACGTAAGCAATAATACCATCAAACGGCGTTTAAATGAGTTTCGGCTTATGGGTCGCGTATGTAGGAAAAAACCGTTGATGTCAAAGAAGAATATAGCTCGATTAGCTTTTGCAAAAAGACACCGAAACTGGACATCGGCTGACTGGAATCGAGTTATATTTACAGACGAATCGAAGTTCAACAGAATGGGCTCAGATGGCAAAAGTTATGTGAGGCGTCGAGTCGGTGAAGAATTTAATGTACGGTGTACAAAATCAACTGTAAAAGGTGGGGGCGGCTCGGTGATGGTGTGGGGTGCCATGACACGTTCAGGATGTGGTCCAATTCACAAAATCGAAGGCATCATGGATCAGCATGTGCATGTGGACATTATAAAGACTGTTTTTCTGCCTTATTACAGGAAACTTCTCTCAAGAAAACCAATCATGCAAGCCGATTATGATCCAAAGCACACGAGCAAAACTGCGAAGGCCTTCTTGTCAAGCAAGAAAATTGAGGTTTTGCAGTGGCCTTCCCAATCACCAGATTTCAACCCGATCGAGATGCTTTTTTTTTTTTTTTCTTTCCTCCAAGCCCTGAGCATGTACCTAGGTTATGAAAACCCTTAACCATATAGCCCAGGACTTGGCCGCTGGTCCAGCTCCACTCCAGCCTAAATAACATAGAATTTAAAAATTTAAAAAAAAAAATAGATTTTACTGAAAGTGTGGAATTTAGGAAGAAATAAGACCAAAAAAAATATTATACATGTAAAATGGGAAGTTATTAAAATTTTAATAGATAGTCATTATCCGCTAAGAAATTCATAACTGTTATTAATCTTTTGTTTAAGGTATTGTTTGTAATAAAAGTTTTAGATGCACCTTTTAGAAGCACGATCGAGATGCTGTGGATAGATGTGGATAAATAAGTGAAACAGCAAAAACCAAAAAATTTAGGTGGTTTATGGAAATGTGTCCAAGAAGGCTGGGCAGCTATACCTCCTGAGCGATGTCAAGATTAGTAGATTCGATGCCTCATAGATGTGAAGCAGTAATTGCCGCAAAAGGCTTACCGACTAAATACTAGCTCCAAATCTTTATTTTTTGTTACATTTTTTACATTGTTATTAATTTTATTAACGATTAAGAAATATTTATTTTGTTGTCCTTAAGTATGCAGAATGCATATTTTTTTTAAAAATGATACATAATTTAAGTATAACAGTTAGATAAATGATTCTCATTGTGAAAATATATTAAAAATAAGTCATTTGTTCCAATACATAATTATCAATTCAATAAACTTATGCGTGAACATTAAATTTTGGATTTTACTTTTCATAAAGACATGTCCTTAAGTACGTGAGCGCCACTGTAACCGTCGTAGAACAGACGACCCAATTTTTGGATTTACGACTGCTTATGTTCAACTCCGTAGCCTTGTAATTTTGAACCCAATCCAGAAGACAAGGGAACGCCTGGATCAAGTACTGGGAGAAACTTTGCCTTCGTGGAGGTCTTTTTGATGGAATTAACCCGAATTTGCGTTACACGGAGAGGAAGACCACGAGATCCTCTCACGGTTAGTCTCACGGCAAGGGGACTCTAATCCATGATCCGCCTACCACTTAGCATATTGTACGCCAGCACTGTTGTCGATGCGAGCCGGGTGCAGAATTCGTATTGACCAGCCATCGCCGAGATTCGAACCCGGTTCACCTCATTGGAAGGCGCGGTCCCCTGAACCATCGCGGCTCTAATATAGTACGTATGTCAAATTTTGATAAAATAAAGGATTATAATTTTAAGATAGAACTTTTTGAATTATCAAGACTAAAAAAAAAAAAAAAAACTGCTACTTCAGCCATTTACTTTTTAATTGTTCTGATATATTTCTGGTTGTTGAAATACTTATTCTTATTGAACTTATTCTCTCTCTTTTTCCTTGTACAGTGTACAAAATGAAAAACGGACCACTCTGAATAACCCTTCGATTTGTTGACTTGAAATATGCTAATTAATTAGTGCAGACGCTATTTTAAGTTACGAAATCAGACACAAAAACGTACTTTCTCAGTTTTAAATCGAATTGAAAAATTTGTGCACACAGTTATAAAATTTGTTTATCCAAAGATAATTCCATAAACTTTTAGTAATAATGGGATAGCTGAGAATTAATTTTTTCCTTTTTTGATATTAATTTATCAAAAGTCTAATTATTTATTGACTAGAATATAAGTAAAGCATTCCCGCAACGACCCTTTTTGTATGAGGGGATTCATGAAAGGCTCCATAATGTGGCAATCGCTGATTGAGGCAATGTGGGCAGGTAACTTTTATTTCGTAGACAAACTGATCCTGAAGCTGGTTAGGCTTCAAGATCAAACCCCAGTTCTTCACACCTTACGCATTGATCAATGACTGGTGAACGTTAAATTTGCCGGGTCACAAAGTCTTCCATATTCCCATAACAAATTATACCTCTGGGGGTACTGAATTGGAGATGGATCGTTCTCTGGTTCAGGTAAAAATTATGATCTGTGGTTATATGAATGGGTCCGCCCTATAAACGGGTGTGGCGTATGAATGTGCCAGAAGTCAAATTATTGGCCTAAGATGGCGCCACTGGAAAACAAGAACAATAGCACCCTTTGCTTTAATGGCCTACGATCCTATTTCTTCATAAGAAGAGAGAAGATGTTAAGCTGACAGAATTTATTGTCTCTGAGGAGCAGCAACTTTAGGGATATAATAATGGAGGACGATGTGTTCGAAAATTGAATTCGCTTCTGAATAATTTCAATCTCCGTGTTCTAATTATAACTACATGGGTCATAAAGTTTAAAATTTTTGTTACAATTTTTTCTCCAGACTTTTTGAAATTCCGATTCATAGAGAGAAAGAACTTTTGTTTAAAATGCAAGAGTTATTGTATTATGCAACAAAAAGAGAATCGTAAAAGTTTCACATTGTTGTCGGTGCATCATGTTACTATTAACAAAGAAGATCCGGCAGTCATAAGCTGAAAGTTAATGGTAATTACCCGTAAATAATTTCCTAACGATTTTTTTTTTTTTACAACATATGTTCAATCTTGATCACTGAAACATTTATTGATGTTATTTTACCGCTACGCTATTCAACGCTATTTTATTATGCTTCTTCCCCTAATCTCGCTTATCATTTTATTAAATCAACAATCGAGATTATCTTAAGCAGCATTCAAAGTAAGGATTATTAAGTAATTTTATGATAGTATATTATGCAACATTTTATGATAAGCATATTGAATTACCGTTTTACAATCATTAAACGGTAAATAAGTTAATTTTTTATTTTAGAATATTTAATAATTTCGAATTATTATAATAATTTACAAAAAACTGTGGTTAGTTATGGTACGTAACTAAAATAACGGGAAGGTATACAATGAAATAATGAATATTGCGAAATTTAAGGTCCCAGAGCAATATCCAAAATTTTAACTATCTGTTAAAAAAATAACAGCAAAATTTTCATCAATTTATTTATACATTAATTATTACTATTATGTTTTTTTTAATAACCAAGATAAAAACAATTGTGTACTGTCAATTGTATGCATACTAAAAATGAATTCAAATTTCACTGAGAATAACAGTATCAATTATGTGAATATTACAAACCTATAAATAAATCAATCATAAGTAGCCTAGATTGTCCGCGACCTCATTGGCGAGATTGTAATGCGCCAAGCGTAGCTTTCTAGCGTTCTTTTCTCGCCAATGAGGGCGCGGACATAGATTTCGAATCTTCATATTGAAAAAAATGATAATAGCCAACTTAATAATTTTTTGAAAGGGAATCATTTGCTATAAAGATATCATTATTTCATTCGTAGCAACAAATCAACTAAAAAGTAAATAAATATTATTACTAAGATAGGGAATTGTGCCAACCCACCAAACAAATGTTTGGGCCATTTTCCTTCCTTTATAACAAAAGAACAAACGAAACCAATTAGCTGACATGTCATTTACTTTTACTATAAGAGGATGCGACTATTTCTAATAGCTCGTTCTATCCTTAAAGGAAATACAGAATGAGCATATATGTATTACTCGTAGGCTAATTTTTATTTTATAATCGACGTCAACCCATTTTCGGGTTTACGACCATCAATGCTCAATTCCAGAGCCTTGTAATTTTGAACCCAACCTATAAGACCAGAGAACTCTTAAATCAAACATAGCGACGAACTACTTTTCGATTGAACTTGTAGTGTATTAGTTCGATTAGTAGTTCGATTGAACCACTACAAAAAATATAATTACAATTCACTAGTATATAGGGCATGTTAAACTCGATTCTGAGGAGGAGTAGATGAAGGTTGACACTGTCGTTAACAACTCTCTCCACATTGATGACCTTCGGACGTGATGTGAACACGCCTACCTTGACAGAAACGCCCACTAAAATTTGAACCCGCTTACTTCGATGAATGGTCCACATTGAACAGTTGACTTGTGACTGCGACATCCTCACGCTGTTGCTTCTTAGTCTCGATTACTCACAAAGTACAATGTATACACACTCGATTGCTAAAGGCAACACTGGAGCGACCACAACCGTGATCTTAATACAGCTTTCACGATCAGCACTCAAAAAGTACAATACAGCTCTCCTGGCTTCTCACAAAACAGCAATGAATCAACTATAGTGCCGCATCCGGACCGCGAAGCCTTTTTTTGTGGTCCGCGAACTAAACTATATTAGTTGTCATTTTTTGCGGACAATTTTCGTAAAGAAACAATATGGGTTTAAAATACTTTTCTCGTTGATAAAAACCTAATTTCTTCGTATCTGTGAAATTTACCAACGGTGCAAAAAAAATTATTTCTCAGGTTTTGCACCCAGGAAAATATTTATTCAAATGCAAAAATAATCGTGTATGTAGCTCTATTTTATTTCATTTTTTTGCATTTTGTGAATATAATTTAGCATGTGCGTATCAGAAATTTTCTCGAAGAAATTATCCGATTTAACTTTTTGAAACCACTCACTCATTTTGGACGAAAATATTTACACACACATTTGTAAATTTTAAATGTAAATATCTATTCTCTGGTGGTTGTAGCAGACAAATCTCAATTTTCTATTGAATATTCTGCGTGCTACTATGTAAGTTTTAATACCAACCTTTTTAAAGTTTCATATCTTTACAATTAGATATCTGTTGCACATTATTTGTTTAATACATAGGTGCACATTAAAGTTATTGTAGCCCGAATTTTTATTATTTACTTAATATTTTTAAAAATATTATTAATAACAATTAAATATTTTTAAAAATCTACTTCTTATTTTAATTTGTAATTCAATACTTTTGTTTTGTACAACTTATTAAAAATCTGACAGTAATATTTAATGTTCTTTCAAACATAAAAAAGTCCTTCATGAAATTTTGATAAAGTTGTGGCCCGCCATTTGATTTGTGTTTTTAATTGTGGCCCGCGGCCTCTTGTAAGTTGGAAACCCCTGAACTAGTGGTATCCCATTCATCGAATTCTATCACAGATATAATTCTGGTGGGGGAGTACTTAAGTGTTTCTGCCACTGCAAAAAGTATAATTTCAATTCACTAGTATATAAGGCATATTAACTCGATTCTGGGTGGGGCACCTTTTCATAGATGAAGGTAGAAATTGCAGCTAGCTGCTCTCTCCTCACAGAGCTAACCCACATTTGCATTACATGGAGGGAAAAAAAACACGAAAATATCTTACTGTTAGCCAGGCGTCAAGGGAATTCTACCCGTGATCCGTCTACCACAGAGGATATTTTAAGTCAGCGCAGCTAATCAGTTAGAGGTTCAGATGTAAGCTAATTCAATTTTTTGAAAGCCACCGATGCAGTACTTTACGAAAATTGGAGAAATCTCCACTATTTCTAATCAGTATCACATTTTTAGGCGTATTTTTGTAAGACCACGTAGTTCAGGGTAATTAGAATAGACGTCGTTCCTTTATCAATTTCCCTGATTTCAGGTTGTTTGAAATAAGCGCGTAGACTTATTTAATTTTATTTTATAACCGTCGTTGAACAGCCAACCCAATTTTTGGGTTTACGACTAATAATGTTAAACTTCTTAGCCTTGTTATTTTGAAACCAATCCAGAAGACAAGAGAACTCTTGAATCAAGTATTGGGAGAAATTTGCCTTCGGGGAGAACTTTTTGATGAAAATCAGCATCTGCCTTACATGGAAAGGAAGACCATGAGAACCTCAAACCACGAGAAACCTTGCGTACGTTCCAATTAGCTCATGTCATCAAATGAGCTCAGATAAAAAAGTATCAGTAACGCTTATTGTTATTTAAAAACATTATTATAACTAAAATATTTAATAATTCTAACTAAAATGATTAAAACTATTATTTAGTTATTGCAAACTAATCAGTGAATCAATAAAATCATAGTTATTTTTATTCAAGCTCAATAAACTCATGAGTTTGAAAAAAGAAAAGATCTAATTTGTTGAGTTAGACTTCAAATGAAGAATAAATTAATTTAAAGCAGGAAACATTAAAAAAAAAATCAATCATTCAAAACTATTTTTGAAAAAACAAATCTTTCTTCATTATTTAAATAATACAAACTGGACATTTAATTCAAAATGCTTGTATTAAACTTAAATGAACATAAAACTAAACGAATATAATTAAAATATGCATATTAAAAAACTATTTTATATACAACAAATGGGTAATTATAATTTCAAAGTTTCACGTTGCGATTATTCACATTTGGTCTTTCTTTTTCTATTTATAAGTCTATTTCATATTTAGTATAAGGCAATATATTAAATCCATTATTTCTCTGAAAGGCATATTAGGCATTATTTCTATTTTAAAAAAAAAATCCACATCAGAATTTTAAAAAAAAATGTGGACTAATATGAATGATTTTTTGAAAAAAAAATCAGCCGATTAAAATTAATAACTTTTTTAAAAAGAAAATAACCCTGTGCATATAGCGTCAGTTATTGAGTAACATAAAATAGAATTTTCAAGTTCAAGCATTTCAATACAAATTTTTAAAGCAGATAAAGATGTTCTAATTTATTTCATGATATGTTCGATACATGACTATGACTGATGATGACTTGGAGAGGAGAAATAGCAAAATTCTGAAAAATTCGCTGGGTGACCTTCTGAATGGCAATTTTTAACTATAGTAATTGTTAGGATACTTTGTCTCGAACATTGCCCAATAAAAATAAGTCACAAGGATTAATGTCAGGCGAAATGGGTGGCTTTAATGACTGACATCAGTTTAGAAACGCTATATTTCGACATTTTCCCCGAAAACTGCACAGGTAGGTTCAAAGCATTCAGAAAAGCAAAACTCTGACCCTTTCCTAATTTTTAAACATATTTACTCAATTTCCCTGATTTTTGTAAACGGTGACATTAATTCAGTTATGCCGCTTCACCCATATTCGGATGAAGCTTATTTGACTACTTGTGAAGGATATTCGTATGTATTCGAAAAGATATTTCACAAGCAGTAACAAAACTATTGTTATAAAAGTAATACAAAAATGATTTATTAAAAAAATTATTGTGGCCCTCGTAAAAGCTTTTTGTTTACGGCTATTTGACTCACTAAGTTTTCGATTCTTCTTCTTGAAATTTCAACAAATTGGGGGTAAAGATTTTCAGTTACTCGGAAAGATTCAAATGGATCGTATAAAGTGGCTAGATGAGAAACAGATGCGAAGCAACGGACGCAAATAAACAGACATGACAGACCATGAAAACAACAGGAGGGAGTACTTACTAGTAGCAGAATACGGCCTGAAGATTTCACTGCGTGCGGCAGTCAACGTGTAAAATATAAAATTTATTACAAGAGACAAATACTTGATATTAGAATTTTTTTTTTTTTATTTTATTTCCAATGAGTTGCACAATCGGTCTTGCCGATGAGCAGCCCTAGTGCGTTCTCCAGAGGTGGTATCCACTCTTTCAGGACCACCACAATGGGTGAGATACCGTTGGTCATGTTAATTTGGACGTCTAGTTTCTGCCACACTAGATGGCAGCACCGAGACTCTATTTTGATGCTAAAGTGCACTAGGAATTTAATTTTGCCGGAAATGCCAAGAGCCAATAAGGCACTCCAAGGATCTTTTACATGCCGCATAATCATACGACATGGCCGCTGAGGATTTTCTGCATCCCGAAAATCCGGTGTCTGGGCCGGGGATCGAACCCGCAGACTTGGGCTCAGAAGGCCGACGACAAACCAACTGCGCCACCCAGCCACGCTGTTAGAATTGAAAATAAACAATTTCTTTAACAAAAGAATTGTTACAACAGTATATAATTATTACATATAGAATTCCTGGTTCCTTAAACTTAAATTAATTCATTTTCCTCGACTTTTTGTGTATTTTAATAAAATTCCCTGACTTCTTCCTATTTTCCGTGTTCTGTGAACATGTGAGCTACCAAGGTTTAAATGAATCTCGCCAATGGTTTAAAAATTATCAAGGTTTTCTTTTTCTTTACATAACTACAAAATTTTTTTTTTTAAAAAATATGGTCTGTAGCTGAAACAATTACTCACATTGATATATTTCAATAGATTTTTTTTATTGAAAACGATAAACAGCCATTACTCTCTTTACTTTTGTACCTCTGATGGAATCAGATTGATGGAAACCGTGATTTAATCAAGCTGATTTAAAATCAACAAACCCTACCCCGAATTCTTAAAAATAAGACTACTTTGCAGTCACATGAAAACACAATTGCTTAACGGAACAGCATACACGAAATTGTGTTTTCTTTCCCCATGGCAAACTCGTTTCTGATGACACCGTAATGTACACTAAATGGTGCCCAACATAAAATGATAATTTATCTTGGGCATCATTTAGTGTCGGAAATAATATTTGTAGACATTGCATGCGAAAAAACATTACCCTGATTGGGGTAAGTAAGCTTATCAGTTCGCATGTATTATAGTTTGTCCACGGTAAGAACTCCCCCCGCTACTAAGTCTGAGGTCGTCCGCTGTTATGGAAACAAGAATAGCGCATTTCAGGAAGGGTGGCTTCTCTGCTCTCCACAGTTAACACAGTAGACCGCAGATTCCCTTTCTATCGCCGACTCGAGCCCGTCCTAAGCAATGATCCCACATCCCTATTTGAAAGAGTCCATAGTCACCATCACGGCTCCAGACGAATGGTTAGGGGAGTTCTTACTTTAGACAAACTATAGTTGCATTTGAGAAGAAAAACTCACCCTCATCCACATCGTTCCTGGCCGCTGCTTCGAGCAACATAACACTGGGCACGAAATGGACCTTGTAATCATTTTTTCGCACCACCGTCTTTGCTGTCCTTTTTTTATTGCTTTCTTTCTCTCGCTGGCTCCACTTCTTCAGCTGTTGCAGGCGTCTTCGCTTAGCCAGCTTCAATCGCTCCTGCGTGCTCATTTTATCAATTTGACTCATCTCCACAATCAGCTCGGAATGCTCGGCCATGGTCATTCAACTAAGAGGGTTCGTTCATGTAAACAGCTTAAAAAAAAATAATCAGGAACACTAACACACGTTGTCACAGTTAAACGATCAGCAAGTCACATTTTCAAACGAAAATTGCATTTGCAGTCACTTTTTTAGGAACATTGATAAGTCGAACAAACAGGATGGATTTAACTACACATATTTCGATCCGTTCAGTTCGCAAACTATCCAAAAACATGTTTGACACATCGCTTCTAAAAGATCAACAACAAAATCATTTTAGAAAATACCAGCTCAGAAAGAAAAAAAAATCTTCCTACAACTGAATGTTCTCGGTGAACCAGTAAAGGACGGAATGATCTCACGTTGGATGTTCAGCCGGAAAAGACAAATATTGGACTTTCTCGTATAAAGATCCAATAAATCAGCTGACAGAGGTGTGACATGGGTGACACGAAATAATAGTAAAAAGACTTTTCTTCGGCTGTCTTCGCAAAGGTCGCTGGATGGAATGTTTCGGACGGAACAGTTGAGAGAGGGCTTACTTCATGTGTTGCCATGACAACGGGAGGCGTAAGAGCGAAGAGTCCAAGTTAGGCCTTTCATCATCAAATCCTGCAAGAGATAAAAAGAACTATAAAACTTTATGCGTTGTGCATCTTAAAAAAATGCTCTGCCCTGTTTTTGAGGACGAGTTTCTTAATTAACCAGGGATTCGGGGAATATCAAAAGGTTTTCAACAAATTACCGTCCTTCACACCTACTAAAAATAATTGAAACACTCCTTCGTGTCGAGCATTGATGTTTAAGAAGGGGGAGTTCCCGTCTGAGATTCTTATACTGTTGAAATTGTCATCATTTTAAAGAATACATTAAATGGAACGCAAAATTATAATAATTCGTTAAAAGATGCAAATTCCTCAAATAAATTTCTTGCGCACTAGAGACCAAAGAAAATAAATTTCTTGGTTTTTACATTGTATTCATTTAGGACAAGGTTGCTCAACATACTGCTCACAGGAATAGCAAAACATTTATACATGTTTTAGTAAATGAGTAATAATTTAGTATAATTGAAAATAATGACAAATCAATGTTTTTTCAAAAATAAATAAATAAATAAATAAAATAAAAAATTAAACCCAGTAACTATGAGAACAACTTATACTAGTTGGCCAAAACAAAACGAACAATAATTCATTCGGCACCTTTTTAAACTTTTTAGGGTTTCTGCCCATCAAGGTCCACCACTTAGAGCGAATTATCCTAAATTATTATTATATTTTAGATCCACGTTGAATGTATCAGTTAAAATTCTGGTTCAATCTACTTTTTTTCTTTTCTTTTATAGTCTGTTTTCGTTGTAGTCTGTTGCCACCCTATAGTAAATCCATCATAATAAGCAACATAAAAGAATGGTTCTATTTAATTTTGCGTTTGAATGGCAAGAATCCTTTTCTTTCAACTACAGTTGAAAAATTCGTTCATTCAGAACGGTAAATATTGTTACAAATTTGTAGAATTTGGTAAACATGTGATGAGGCTTCAGACCGAAAATGTGCTAGAAAGTCACGGAATTTAGAGAGAAAATAACGTCAAATGTATGTCTAAATGTTATAAAATATTTTATGGAGAACTCAATTTCACGTAGACTTTTTTGCCGATACTTGGCGACCGTTTTGCAATAAAATGATTGTTCTGGAAACTTCGAGTTTTAAAGTGATAGGATCAAATATTTAAAAAGTTATGCGAGAATCGTATCGGCAGTTCCAGATTTTCGTCGCCAAGCCTATATATAAATAGGTCGTAGCATGCTCGTAACTGTAAGTTGTGTTCTGTGACCCGAGCTATATCATTGAAGAGTTTTGTTCAATTGGGTATAATATAAAAAAAACACAACTACTTCCACTTAGTAGGAATAACATTTACCATGACGCAATGCTAAATTCTATGTCACTATCCACATAAATGCCACTATCCACATAAATCAATTATTAATCAAAAATCGAATATCAATTACTTTTCTTTATAATGCAATAAAATCTGGCGAGCAGCTATTTAAACGATCAAACACTTCGTTTGTTTATTTGTGGCTTGAAGTTAGGCTCGCAGAAAGTGCCGTTCATGGGTTAAATTTAGTAGGTATAAAACAACCTGTGACGTAGGCTATAGTATACCCAATTACGCTGCTATTTGAGCTGTATTTGAATACTAGAAATAACTGTATTTTAAAGAAGTTTTGAAGGCCTGTTTCAATCACCCCCCATCGAAACGCTCCCTTGTGCTCGGTATAATATCTAAGCTTTAAACTGACTGTTTCTGCAAATAAAGCATTTGTGGCGTTTTCTCTGGAGAAAAAAAAAACAAATTTTTCTTAAACCTTATTTCTTATGGGGAAAAAATGCGTAATTTGTTAACTTAAGTTTAAATTAAGACTTTCAAAAAAACATTTTTGCTGTTAGCTCAAACAATAGTGAACCGAATCAAGTGAACAGAGGGCTCACTAAGACAATGCCCTTGCGTGTGAATGATTATGAATTCGAAGCTGTTGATGAATTTAAATATCTTGGGACTACTATAACCTGCAAAAATGACATAAAAACTGAGATCGGTAGTCGTTTAGCAATGGCAAACAAGTGCTACTTTGGTTTAAAAAGTCAACTAAAAAGTAAATTTCTTAAACAAAAGACAAAAATTAACATATACAAAACACTCCAGTGATCCTATATGGTAGTGAGTGCTGGACTCTTAATCAAAAATAGGAGAACAAATTGCCGATTTTTAAGCGAGGGATACATAGAAGAATTTTTGGTGCAGTCTATGAGAATGACAAATGGCGTACCCTTTACAATCATGAGTTACATAAAAAGTATAAACCACCAGACATAGTTCATGTTAGTAAAGCCAATCGCAGTCGATGGCTGGGATACTTTTGTAGATCTGAAGACCCCAACCCCGCAAAAAAAAAGTAACTTTTTTTTTTAAACCAGAAGGTATAAGAAAAAGGTGTCGTCCACCGACTAGGTGGCTGGACGCAGTTGAGAAGGACCTTAAGATAATAGGAATAACTAACTGGAAGGCCATGGCACAGAATAGATCAAGATGGCAAAAACTTATTGGGACGGCCTTGGTCTGTCATAGGCTGTAGTGCCCAAAAAGAAGAAGAATCAAGTGAAATTTGGAAACAATAATTTTAATTTATTATCACATCAATTTTAAGTAAAACTATGATAACAAATCAGTAGTGGCATCAACGATATTAAATTAATGAAGTTACAGCGGGATTATCTAAGGAAGATGTAGCAAAATGGCACTTGTAGACATAGGTGTAGTGTGAGGGGGTGGGGGCACACTAATTGTTCTTATAAAACTGTTCGTCTATTCTAAGTTTTAAACACACATTTATAGACAGACATTAATATTAAAAAAATATGCCTATATAAAACTTGAAATAAACAGTTTTCTAAAAACAAAAAGTGTCCCCCCCTCATGTTACGCCTATGCATGTGCAGTGCTTAATAAAGAGTATGACGCTTCCTGAGAGATCTGCACGTTTTACAACGAATTCTCATGCTGTTTAAGAGGCTTACTAATGGTTTGGGGCAATACACCTAAGATCTTGGAACACTCGTCCATTAAGACAATCCCTGGGATGTTTGTGGGAGGCTCTGCCAAGTTCTTTCCAAAATTGTTTAGATGCTCTGCCAAGAGCTTTCAAGACATGATCGATAGGATTGATTTTCGATTGTACAGAAATCTGGGAGATCACCTCATCATCAGCTTAGAGGTCCATGTTATCACGCTACATGTTTGAATCAGATTGGCAACATGGAAAATCGTCATCAATGTACAGTAGTAGGTGATTCTTTCTACAACATTCTTTTCTAGAACTCATTGTGATGTTTCAAAAACAATTTTCAAAGGTACTTTTTGTTGTAAACAATGATTGCATTTGAATTTCTATAAAGCAATAAAGAAAGGATTGTCCGTACACGTTAGTTAACAAAATATATGCTAGAACAACTTTTTTTGGTTGCATAATAACGAATGAATGCAACCAACAAAAATGGTATTAACGACATTACATTTGTATCAACACTTTTATTTTAAGTACTATAATCATAAGTACTAATGTCAGCAAAGAAATATGAAGCACTCATAAACATTACAGTAGTATATGCAAACGCATTATTATCAAAATTATTAAGTATGTGCTTCAACTTTCAACAGGCTATAAAGTTTTACAATAACTTTTATTGTGCGTAGCGATTTTGGTTTTTTTTTAAATTTTAATGAGCATGACAACAAGAGAATAAAAAAAGAGCAAGCTATCTTTGGTTCCTTTCATAGATTTCTAATTTATTTTTATTTATATAGCTAGCCGTCTGCGGCGCCCAGCTGGTCAGCTTACACGTCAAACAACGCTTTGAGCCTGTCTTGGTAAAAACATGTTTTGCGGACAATTAGGTTAATTACTCCAATAATAACAAAATATCGAACTCTTTTAGTGTTTATACATATATGAAAGGGTGGCAGTCATGGTGAATGTTGTTGGGCCACGTAGATAGATTGATCGCCAGATCGTACTCGCCAGATTTTATTGCATTATAAAGAAAAGTAATTGATATTCGATTTTTGATTAATAATTGATTTATGTGGATAGTGGCATTTATGTGGATAGTGGCATAGAATTTAGCATTGCGTCATGGTAAATGTTATTCCTACTAAGTGGAAGGAGTTGTGTTTTTTTTTATATTATACCCAATTGTCTAAAGTTTATTTTAAAACAATGGCTACCGCTAAACCAATGAGAAAATTCCATTTTTAAAATGTTTTTGAATCAAAAATCTAATTGAAAAATTGAAAATCGGGCTTCGAAGTTTGTTTACAATAGAACTTATTTAGCTTCATGCTGTATGCCGTACTTTTACCCGTCATCCGATTAACAGACACACAAACAAATTCTTTATTTCATTATATATATAAATTAAATTTGAGTGATAGTATTTAAGGTTTGTGAATTAAAATTGATTTTCCATTTAGTGCCATTTAATGCATCCACTCGGAATGTTGGCGATTTTTGCCAAAATTTAAGGAGTGCTCGGAATTTTACAGCATTTTATATTGGTTTACTATAATTAAAGTTTTTCCGGAAAAATGTGTTTGCTTTTCAACTTTTAGCCATTTATTTTCTTTTTAAATAAAAAATCGTTACCTTTACTATTCAATTGAGTTATGTTTGGTTATTTGTTTGGTTGTATTGAATCTTCAAAATTTTCTAGGAAGCATAATTTTTGCTTATTAAAATGAAAATTTATAAAATTATGCTATTAAAAAATGCACCAGCTGTACTATGAACGTTATTGTTACATTGTTATAGTGAAGAAACTTTAGAAAAGCTCTGGGGAAAAGAAGCAAGAATAATTTACTTGTATTATTTTAAAAAAAAAATATTCTAGATATGATGGCGTTCCTAAACAATTAATTTTATTAAGATTTTAAAGCAACAAGTTGTAAATGGTGCAAAATTTGCAAGCTCTTTTTAACTTTTTTTTTTTCTTTCGAAAATATGAAGGCGTGTATTTGACACGAAATAGAAGCCCGGAAAAAAAAAACAAGAAATAGAAGAAATTTAATTCAAAATAATAATAAAAAAAAAACAGTACATTTTAATTATTACCTTTAATAGACAAAACAGGAAACCTTCAATAACGGCTTCTGCAGAATAGCTCGAATTATTTCATGAGGGCCCCAAAATCAGTTTACACAGCTTGCAAAAGTGATAGATAATCAGTTTGCTCCGTTATGTCACTGTACGGAAGTCATATTCACAAAAATAAACACAAACCTAAGAGAACGGCCGTTACTCACGCCATTTTCAGAAAACAGACTCTTTTTTTTTTTTTTCTTCTTCCATGAAAATGATTTCCCAATGCATTTCGTGGCAGATTTCGGTCATCTCTTTTTAAATAATATTTTTGGAAAATAAAACCAGCAAATACAATTTCGGGGGGGAGGGGGACCTGGGTAACACATTGATTTGGCTAAAACATTCAAAATATAAGCTATACAATGAAGTCCGCCCTATCGCATCGCTCACAAACCTCCACGACTACTATAGAATCATTTTTACGAACTTATCCATTTCCGAGAAACATAAAAAACCTGTAACCACATTACCAGTATTATCAATAATAGTACGTCTTTGACTTATACCTTTAACTTATTTAATATCTCTAAAATAAAAATATTTTTGCATAAGAGATAAATAATTTATATATAAATTATTACTGTTTGTAAGCTGATGACAGCCGAATATTCTTTTGTTAGTTTTAGGATCCTTTTGTATGATTTTATGGGGGTCCATAAGATGCATAGACTTAGTAAGATCAGTTGTTCACTACTATTTTATTTTATAACCGTCGTTGAACAGCCGACCCAATTTCATGGGTTTACGACTACTTACGTTCAACTCCGTAGCCTCGTAATTTTGAACCAATCCAGAAGACAAGGAAACTCCTGGATCAGTACCCCCAGAGGTATTGATTTGTTATGGGAACATGGAGGACTTTGAGACTCGACAGATTTAACGTGAATCAGTCACCATTTACTACACGGGGAGTCTTCGGCCGGCGAGGATCGAACCCACGACCTCTTGGATATGGGCCCAGCGCCCTACCGACCAGGCTATCCCGGCCCTGTCCACTACTATTGTTTTATTTTATATAGTTACAAATATTTTTCTTTATTATCGTTACAATTCCTTTGAAAAAATATTTACTGAATTTTCTTGCAACGCTTGAATCAAACGCTCCTGAACCAACCTTAATCTCGAGGAGGGTCGTTGGAGCTAGTTTTTAAGCTGCAATTAAGCGTCCAAGAGCATCCCATACGTGTTCGACAGGATTAAAAACAGGTGACATCGCAGGCCACTTCAATCATTTAATAACCTCCGACGGAGGTATTCGTCTACCCACTGAGCCCTGTGTAGATTGGAATTTATCGTACATGAAGATGAAATTTGGTCCATATGCTCCGAGGAAAAGTCACGCATGGGGTACAAGGAACTCGTCTCTGTACCGCTGATCTATCAGGGTACCTATATGGAACACATGAAGGTCGGTATGCACGCCTGCCACTCAACCATAGTAGTTACGGTATCTGCTACATTTTAGATTTTCAAATCCGTGACTTTTCATGACTAATTCCAAGAATTATTCATGACTTCTCAGACAAAAACACAACAATAAATTTAAGAAAGCATTATAATAACATTAATTGAAATGATAGGTATAACCAAAACTGTTATACTCAGCATATTCATATTTATAGATTTTAAATTTAAAAAACAGAGTAAAGAAAGAATTGAAGCAATAAAATAGCTGAAAAAAATACAAGAGCAAATATTTTTTTTCTTCCTGCAGAATTATATTCTAAAGATACTTTTCTTGTTCTTTGGAAAGGAAAGAAATACTCCTGACTTTTCTGTTCTTATTTCGGAATTTAAAAAAAAATTCGATAATGACTGGCTTGCTTCAGCTAGAATTTTGAAATGACAAAATAAAATAATAATAAACAAAAATTCTAAAATCACAGAAGTTTAGAAGACAATTCGCTCTAGAAATGGATGTTTTTTCTTTCATTTTTTGAAAGGACATGATAAAAACTTTTTATATTTCAATAAATATGACTGTGAGTGGGTTCGGAACACCATGAAATTGGGAGGGTGGGGGATTCCAATTTAAAATAAGATTTTTCGGCGAATTCCATGACATTCCATGATTTTTATAAAAGAAAAAAAAAATAGTAAAAATCATGACAAATTTTGTTCAATACGAAAATCCATGACTTTCCATGACATTTCAGATGCGCGGATACCCTGTAAACAGTCCTTTTCGAAAATTTTAGAAGGCTGATATAGACTCCAGGGGAGAACACGTCTCGATTCGCTATCCAGACTGAATCAAGACTCATCACTGAAGGAATCATCTTCTGTCCAAGACTCTCACGGCATGCCAGACGGTCTTTTTTGTGGTTCACAGTGATGACTACAGGGCATACTGGTCATTGTTATCAGTGAAATGGATGTCCTTGTTGCTTTTTACGGGCTACGAGACAGTACTGTCTTTGTCGCGGACCTATCTCTTTTGACTAGAAGCTTCGACGGTCATTGATGTCATTGATGCCTTTTTGCGACTTGACCAGGTAGGCGGACCGTTTGTTCCTGTCTCTGTGAACTGATTCCGCAGAGTGGACATCACATTTCTCGAAACACCGAGATTCATAAACAAGCACAGTTTGTCTAAGCTAAGAACTCCTCCCGCCACAAAGTCTGAGGTCGTCTGGCGCTATGGAAACAAGAATGGTGTATTTTAGGGAGGGTAGCTTCACTCTAGGAAAGAGATTCCCTTTCATTCGCCGATCCAAGCCTAATCCACTCCAAAACAGTGACACCGCACCCCTACTTGAAATAGTCATATCTCGTTCCTATAGTCACCGCCACAGGTCCAGACGAATGTCTGGGGGAGTTCTTATTTTAGACAAACTGTAGCCACTCTAGTCTTCTAACTATCCGCCATCTCGTGGATTGTTTACTCGCTAATTCGTGTAATATTCACAACACAAGAAGGATCACCTTAGAATAACGTTATTTTATTAGAAAGCTTCACTCGTTACGCAAAATCTCTCACTGCTTACTCGAATTATTTTCTCTCTAGGGGGCACTACAACACAATAATCTCTTTGAAACTGAACATAGATAACGTCTGGCCGTGCTAAAGATGGGTAAACAAAAAAATTTAAAAAAACAAACTAGAATTGGGCTAAGCTGGGATGTTTAAAAACGTCCTTACGTTTCAAGCTTCGGCAAACAAATGAGATACATCTACACCAGAGGTCGCCAAAGTGGTCTATATAGACCCCCAGGGGTCTATTTAACATAAGCGGGGGTCGATCTGAGCCAGGGGGTCGAATGGGGGTCGATCCGAACCGGAAGGGTCGATTGGTCGAAGGATTATCAGTATTTTTCAGATATGTGACAATTAGAAATTAAAGAAGAAGACTTGGAAATATATACAGGTAACCTTCAAAAATTGGGCGACGATTTTAAACTGAGTTTTGTTGATTTGGAAAACATTGACATCCCTGATTGGATTATTGTGCCATTTTCTGCTCAAATTGAAAACGTGGGCATCAACCTGCAAGATGAGCTTGCTGAATTATTATGGGGAATTGAAGCAAGGACGCTTTTTAAAAATTTAACAATAAGCAAATTTTGGACAAATATAAATATAATGCAAAAATATGTACAACTTTACGAAATAGCTCAGCCATTTATGATAGCATTTCCAAGTTCCTATATGGTTGAAGCCGGTTTCAGTCACGTAAATTCAATCTTAACTAAGAACAGAAATAAATTAAATGTGGAGTTTCGAGGGGATTTAAGATTAAAATTGACCAATTTTGAACCCAATATAACGAACCTTGCAAAAAAAAAAAAAAAAAAAAAAAAAAAAAAAAAAAAAAAAACACCAGACACACCCATGTCATTGATTAAGAAGCAATAAATCCGTAGTTACTTTACTTATTATTTCTACTTACTTCTAATTACTTATTATTTCATAAATATTAAGGTATTAAATTTCAACATTAATATATTTTTCATAAAACTTTTGATACACTATGTACTATTATTTTAATAAATGTTCAAAATCATAAAATAAATGTACAAACACAGTATCTAATAGAGTTTTATTTTAATTAACAGAAAATTACTTTTATGGGGGTCGATGGAGATTTCGAAAAATTATGTAGGGGTCGACGATCAAAAAAGTTTGGCAACCCCTGATCTACACGAATACGATCACAGTACCACTGCCTTACGTCGCAGGCCACTGCGTGGCAGAGGTGTCTGTTAAGAGCTTAGCTATCCTTTGATACTTTACTTGTTCTTTAAAAAAAAAAACCGTTCCTCCCTTCAATTTTCATTTGTATAATTACTAGTAAGACGTTTATTTGATTTTAAGTCTTAAAAATTTTACAGATTAATGACCAAGTGTATGAAGGGACAAATTCAATAAACGTTTGTTTTAACTACATTAGTTTGCTGTTAGGATGGCTGTTAGAGTATTATTATTATTTTTAATTTTATGATAATAAAAAAAATACTGTGTAATATAGTGCTCCCAAAAATTAAAACCTTACTAAATACTTCTTTACCTTTGTAATAACTAAAATGCTCAAACATTTTGAACCCAAAATTAAAAAATTGAATATGAAAATAAACTTTTTTAAGTTAAGACTGTCTCCTTACAATTAATAAGCATGGGTTTACAAAACGAGAAATTTCAAGGCGCCTTGACAAATTTTTACCAGTCAAGATGTTATGGAATGAAAAGAATAAGAAGAGCCTTCTGCTTTCTTTAATTACTGAGCGAAAGCTATAATTTGTTAGACGCCATGGCGATTTGTGGACGCAAAACCATGACATGGCAGTTTCATAGGAGCAATTAGGAAAGCATGAATTTGGTAAATTGAAATAAATGTATGAAACAACTATTTTCTTTAAAATAGAGAATGGTGAAAGTGAGAAGTAATTACGAGTCGAATTATCATGGAAACGAAATTATGTAAATGTTTCATTAACCAAGCAAGAGTTTTAATAAGAAATAATGCCCTGCAGCTCAAACCGTCTCAATGATTAAAAACGTGAATCTTTGTTTGATGCCGCAGTCATTCCAATTTTGCAGAAGACAAAAGAATTTCAAGAACATTGATTTCTCTTTCTTATTGCTCATTTGACGATTGTTTTGGCTTCACTAAAATCAATTCAATTAGACACAGATATAAATTGGAGACCACGGTTAAAATTATTTTATTCTAACATAATTCCGTAAATTGTCCAATTCCAAACAAAGAGGTTAGAAACTGAGAAAAAATTAAATAAAAATTTTCAAAGTATAAATAACAGAGTAAAAAAAAAAAAAATAGGCACAACAATTAAAACTATATAAATTAATTACAATCAAACTCCTTTTAACGACCACCCAAAATAATGGCAACCTCCGAAGAACGGTTAAATTTTTACTCAGGGGATAGAGCGTTCGCTTTCCAATGAGGTGAACCGGGTTCGAATTCCAGCAATGGCTGGTCGATACGAATTCCGCACCCGGTTCGCACCGACCACAGTGCTGACGTAAAATATCCTCCCTGGTATACTGATCATGGGTTAGAGTCCCCTTGCTGTTAGGCTAACCGTGGGAGGTTTTCGTGGTTTTCCTCTCCTGTAACTCAAACGCAGGTTTGTTCCATCAAAATGTTTTCCACGAAGGCAAAATTAGCCCCAATACTTGATCCAGGATTTTCCTTGTCTTCTGGATTGGGTTCAAAATGACAAGGTTACGTAGTTTAACATAAGTAGTCGTAAACCCAAAAAATGGGTCGGCTGGTCAACGATGGTTATAAAATAAAACATAAGATCTATTTTTGAGCCGTATTTGTTCCTTAAGATTTACATTAAGAAAAAACCTCTGAAACAGCGACTTCAAAACAAGGTTTTCTATCTTCAGCTTGCAATGATTCTCATTGATCATTACTAAATACATTATCACATTCCAATTATTGTAATAAGGACAATATTTAAGCATCCATACATGAATCAAGTGACTAATGTTCCTGCATTCATGATGGGCGTTCATTTTGAGCGATTCAGGGAGCATCAATGCTTGTTGATATTTTCTTCCGTAGAGGGACTTCTTAAATCCCCCCAATTAAAGTATTACCGAGATATAGGAATAAGCCAAGCTACCCTACATCACTGAAGAAAAACGCAAAAATAAAAAGTGATCATCATTGGATCAGTCATTTCGTCATCAGTCTTACTGTCTGTGACTACTAGTGGATTAAATCTGTTTTTTACTTATTTTAATCTTTTGATCAATCATTTCGAATAGTGTCGATCTCTTTACATAGGTCATAAGAGACCGTTGTTGGGAGGTTTGATTCTTAAGCTTCTACAAAACTAAATAAAAGCTTATGTTGCCGTCTGAATAAATTAACAAGCATGATGAAACACTTTTCTTTTCACCTTCCATTTCTGCCCAACACAGCTCAGTTAATTTCCGTTTATTCTCGCCAAAGCGAATAAAAAAATTTCATCGGCTCAACACGAAATGTGCTCTAGAAATTTCATAAATATTACGGGGATAGGGAAGCGAAATTGAGTTACAATTCCCGTTTTAGACTTAAAAGCTTTCTTAGAAAGAAACGATTTTGTTGAGTTAAGTCACAAAAAAGCTTTTTTAAATTCATTATTGTTTCGTTAAGTATTTTCAAAAATATTTTTAATAAATTACTAATATATATATATGTAATAATATGCCTTTAAAGGCTAGATAAGTGAAGAGAATTAGGCTAAATCACTCAAAAAGGCATTTTATTAAGTTACATGAAGTATTGAAAACATTGTTCGTTGGATATTTATATTGATGGGATTTCCATTGCAGGGATGTTTGGATATGGCACAGATTTATCTAGCCATGAAAATATGAAAAAGCCACGAATTTTTAGCTGTCTCGATATTTAAAGGGAGGTTCTGAAAGGGAGGTGGTTGCAAGGATAATCTTATCTTAACGAAACGTCATTCAAATGATAAAATTGAGAGATTTTGATTCGGTAAAAGGATGGCGCCATTCTGCCGCTGTGGAATCTTTGGGACCATCTTAATGTGTACTTCATCTAAGAATTATTGGCCTTTTATCTGGCCTTATCTGATACATCTTGACTTTTTATTCTTTCTTTCTGCAGAATTATATTCTAAAGATACTATTCTTGTTCATCAGAAAGGAAAGTAACACTCCTGATTTTTCTGTTCTCATTTCGGAATTGAAAAAATTCGCCAATGACGTGGCTTGTTTCAGCTAGAATTTTAAGTTGATAAAATAAAAATAAAAAATAATAATAAAAATTCTGAAATCACAGAAGTTTAAAAGATAATTCGCAGAATTAAAAATAATGTTTTTTCTCTCATTTTTTAAAAGAACATCATAATTTTTAAAGATCATGATAAAAAAAAATTACATTACAATTGCTATAAATTGGATATAAATATGACAGATTTTAAAAAACATTACTGGTTATTAAAGAATTAAAACTCTCTGAACCCATGCAAGCCTTGTGTGGAACCCCGGGGTTCCACGGAACACTATATTTGGGAACCGCTGGGTTATAGAGACCCGTATTCATTTTTGCAACAATTCGAAAAGCGAAATACCCATATTTCCCCCTCCATTTCTTCGATCGGGAAGAAAGATACCTCTAAGACCTTTTGAAACAACCTCTTAAAAAAATAAATAAATAAATTGAACTTTTGATTTATATGACCCCCTCACGCCTGCCTACGCATATGTCTCACTGAGGAGGAAACAGTTATGAATAGTTAAGAACAATAGAATAAAAGCAACGCAAGGTTGGCCACGTTAATGACCTCTGGAGATTGGGCATTCCTCCCCTACTGAGAGTTCAGTCTAAAGTAATTTCTCACTATTTTCTAAATCCCATTTCTACAAAACTACAAAGTTCATATTGATTAATAAAAAAAAAAGCAGAATATCAATGCCTCTGCATTTTTTTGTTGTTGACATTTTCAAGAATCGAAAAGACATCAATGACTGTAGGGGTTACATTGAAAACGTTTTTGTAAACATGGACAATCAATCATATAGTAGGACCTCTATTTAACGAAGTCTCTAAATCCCGATAAAAAGTTCGTTATATGGAAAATTCGTTAAATAGTCTATCGTTAAATGATCGTCACCTTTTGAAATACTTAAACAACACAAAAGAGGCTTTAAATTTATAAATTCCAGATATAATTAAAATAGCAATTGGAATGTCCTCATCTTGTTAACTAGTATCTACTATTTATTTTTTATTTTTAACCATAAAAGAAATCTGCATGTAAAACAAGAATAAAGCAAAACATTGTGTTACACTATCGTGCTACATACATTTTCCACTAAAAAAAATTTAAATTCTGTATAAATTACAGTTACATTTATTATGAAACTAATTTTGAACATACATTACCACATGTGTTCGTATTTTTAATTACTACTGATAAAATACGTTAATTTTGTCTGAGTTTTTCGTTTGAAATGCAAACGATAAGGTATTTTACTGCTTTCTCCATAAGTTAGGCTTCGAAAATCAAATCAAGGTCATTTCCTGCCTAAAAGACGTTAACAAGTCTGAAATATGGGAAATAGGGAAAGTGGATCTCAAGGAAAAGTTCGTTAAATAGAAAATTCGCTACTTGGAAGTTATTTAACGAAGAAATTTCCAAAATGCTCTTGGTTCCTCGAAAAACATCGTAAAATAGAGAAATTCACAAAATGGAAGTTCGTTAAATAGAAGTCAGACCAGGGGTCTGTCCAGACATTTTGTGAAAGGTCCGTTTTTCGTGAAATTGTGAAAAAATTACTCACATTCTTTCAACCAGGGTCCGCTTTTATGAATTTGTGCAAATAGGGTCCGTTATTGCAAAAAAAGACTTTTTCAAAGACTTTTTAAATTGTAAATAGATACAAGATTATGCTCGGCACTGAAAAATTATAATTAAAAAAAATTTAATTTTAAAAAATAAACAGCAATTGCTGCTTCTAAATTAGAGATGCAACATTTGATATTTAGCCTATACTGCTGAACGCAGAATATTCATTTCAGACGAATAATGGAAGAATCGTCTGCCGAAGACAAAACTTAATTCGTTTACATCCATCTTTCTTGTTTTCTGCCCTGGGAAGGGTTTATTCGATTAACAAAACAATAATGAAGATAAACAAATTTGTGAAAGGTCGGATTAAAAGAAAAATCATTTTGTGAAGGGTCCGTTTTTAAGTTAAAATATTTTGTGAAGGGTCCGTTTTTAAGTTAAAATATTTTGTGAAGGTTCCGTTTTTATGAAAAGATATTTTGTGAAGGGTCCGTCAACGGACCCAAATTTCTTCTAAACAGACCCCTGCAGACTGTAGTATCTAACAGTAATATTCAGTAGGTAAAGAATATTTTTAGAACTGTCGTCGTGTGTTCTTCTACTGAAGCTGAACGTACAAAAAAACATGTCGAAAATACATTGATAATTTGCTTAACACTAAACATACCAACACTTTATATATATATTATATATATATATATATATATATATATATATATATATACAGTGAATTCGCGATAACTCGAATCTGATAGGACTGACGAAAAACTTCGACATATCGGAAGTTCGACTTACCGATAGTTTCGGTTTTGGGCTTTCAAAATTTTGTCGGATTATTTAATTAATGCTTATTAATTACAAATCCTCTAAATGCTTTCAATATTTAAGATCATTTTTCTGACTAGCCATTTACGATAAGACTGTTTGAAGCACTTTATGATACCCTGGTCCATCGGCTGCAATTTTGCTGTTGTATTTGGAGGGAGAAACTGCAAGTTTACTGCTTTCAAATTAGGTAGATCACTATGCGCTGTGCATTTATCCATAAAGAGTATCACTTTTCTTTTTTTAGCGAAGAATTTCCGATCCAATTTTCTTACATAGTCTTCAAATAAAACTGATGTCATCCAAAACTTTTTGTTAGACTTGTAATCCAAAGGATACATTTTTACATTCTTGAAACATCGGGGATTTCGGTATTTTCCGATAACAAGTATGGGTAATTTCTCTGTCCCAGACGCATTTCTTTCAACTAGGACAGTCAAACGTTCCTTGCTCATTTTAACCCCTGAGCAGTTTTCATCCTTAAACATCATAGTCTTATTTGGAAGACATTTAAAAAATAGACCCATTTCATCAATATTGAAAACATCATTTTAACTGTATCCTTAAAGTAAATTTGGCAACGTTTCATTTAACCACTGTTCACATACTTCAAGAGGGACAGCTTTAGCTTCTCCATGAAGAGTGCGAAAGACATTGTGTGCGTGTTGCAAAGGATAATATGATATCAGATGTAAGATCCTAGGTTTTTTTTCTTGTTTTAAAAGATCCAAAAAAATCGAGTTAAAGGGAGTAAAATTCGAGTAATCGAGAATAATTAACATGAAATTGAAGATAAAAGGGTCGGGACCTCATAAAAAAATCGAGTTATAGTAATATTCGAGTTATCGTACTTCGAGTTATAGCGAATTGACTGTATATATATATATATATATATATATATATATATATATATATATATATATATATATATATATATATATATATATATATATATATATATATATATATATATATATATATATATTTCTACCATAGCCAGTCAATTGACCGGACTTTATGTTTCTTGATTGAATGAATGAAATATGGATGTTAGGAAGGAAATAAACTAAAAAAAAAACTTTATAATGATTAACCAAAATTGCATATTGACAATTTTCTTGTATTACAAAAACAAAGAATAAGAATTTTTAATTCATTGCTCAACACAGTTTTTACATATACAGGGTGTTTCCATTGTACATTTTTCGCAAACTTATTTTCTAATTATTATTATTTCTATTATTCTTATAATTATAAGAATATATAAGAATTATAATTATTCTCATAATGAATATTATTTCTTCTCGGAACTTGCGCTGTCTTGATTGATTTTAGCTTTCTGGGTAAAAACCAACAGTTAGTTAAAATGAAGTAAAGCTATCAAAATAAAATATAAGCTACTTAACAAAATATTTAGTTTTTGTCACTTTTTCTGACACAAAAATGCTAATCTAAAATTTCAGGTACTTCCTTGAAATTTGAATTCACAGTTTGAACTCACTACGCAGTTTTTGCAGAAATGTGCATCGAATCGCATGCAATACGTTGAATACGCATTATTATTGATAGTTAAGACTTTTTAATTTAATAAGGGAGTTCTGGAGGAAAAAAAATAAAAGGAAAATTTTAGTAAAAAGGAAGAAAAGGAAAGCTTTAAACTGATTTCTATAAATGAGCCTAGCTAATTATGTATAAGTAATACGTACTTATTTAAATAGGGTGACCCGGGGTAATTCACGACCACTCTGTTTCTGGGGCAAATAATGAATTAAAAAAATTATCTTTTTTTTAAATTTGAGACATGGACAAGAATGCTTGTACACTTTACTAAAGTATAATTACATTTACTTAATAATAATTTTTTGTTTAATCTAACAAAATAAGTAGGGGAGAGTGGGGTCAATTGTAACATTTTTTACTTAACTATTTTTAACTAACAAAAAAATCCAATATATTATTAGTATTTATTGACAGACGTCTAAAGTAGACTATCCTCTACTAGAAGAAAAATAAATACCTGATTTTAAATATTATTATATTAGTTATTAACAATTTTTAACAGTCGTGCACTTGTTACAATTGTCCCCACTTACGGGGTCAATTGTAACAGTTCATAAATTCAACTGAAACATAGTTAATTATACATATTATCATAGTTGTGATATATTTTTTTATTGATCAAAATAGTAGTGATATTTTAGGAGTAAAAATAATAATGAACAGAGACCTAAAGGGTTAAACTTTTAACTTTAAGGGGTTAAAAATTTTAATTTATGCTGCGAAAGGTGACAAATAAAATAATGCACATGCAACATAATATAAATGCTATAGGAAACTATTGGTGGTTCTTAAGGAGTTAAGTAATGGTTTGTAAACATAGGATTATTTATTTTCAACTGTTACAATCGTCCCTTTACTTATTGTTACAATTGTCCCCAAGACGCCATTTCAGCTTCATTTGTTAAAAATAATGCTAATTAATTAGCAAAGCTAATCTTTTTTTTATTGAAATGTTAATTAAGGTGTCCACTTACATATTCGGTTACTAATTTTTATTTGTTTAAATAAAATTTCTTTGTTATAATATAGTATTCTAATACCAAAAAAAGTACTTGCGTGCCGTGAAAATATCTTTTGCGATGTAACTCTTTCAAAAGTACATAAAAATGGTTGCCATCAGGGGTGTACATGTAGATTTGTTAAATGCACCTTGTGCGCCACCTAGGAACCAAATCTAGAACCCGACACTCGAAATTTTTGCTCTGTTACAATCGTACCCTGTTACAATTGACCCCACTCTCCCCTATATTTTAAACTGCTTTCTGTATTTTCCATTTCAAAGATGGGTTTCAAAATGTGCATATTTCTGCAAAGATCCCCCTCATTCTCTTAATAATAAATATTTTGAGTTACTTTCTTTTTCTTTGATATAAAAGTAGTGTAAGCTTTTGTTTAATTGTTTCACATCAACTGTAAACTTTATAATTGATTATAGGAAACTATATCAAATGTTGCCCCCTACAGATGGGGTAATTATTGATCACTGGGGTAATTCCTGATCATTGTCATTTCTTCATATAAATAGTATACAAAATAGCTTATAAATAACTAATTGTCTTTTCTTAAATAACAGTTCATATTTATTAAGTGGAATTTTTGTTTTGAACAAAATTTGTTTTTAACTGTATACAAGACTGTATTCTGATTTGCACCATTTCTGGTTTGTTTTACCTTGCTCCTATCTTAATTTTATGTGTGTACATCGTTAGAATAATTTTTAAGTTTATAAATTAGCCTAGTATAATTGTTAGAATAATTTTTAAGTTTATAAATGAGCCTAGTATAAATATGGTGAGAAATTATAAGCCTAAAAAGGATACTAAGCTTCTGGAAAACAAAATTAGTGAATTTCTTTTACTGATTGAAAATTAAAATTTCAGTGTGAGAGCTGCTGCCAGAGCTGTTGGCATACCTTATTTAACTTTACACTTTCCCTTAATGAAGTTAAAAAATCCAGCAAAAGTAACCCATGTGGGAACTCTCTTATATTTCAGAAGAACATGAGAATGAGTTGGCTGATTGCCTAAAATGTATGGAACGATGCAAAGATTTTTGAAAATTTAAAGCGTTAATCGTTCTTCTTGCTTTTAAATAAATTGTTTTATTAGCGGCTTAAACATATCTTTATGGTTTATTTTTTTATCTTTATGTCTTACTTGTTAATTACCATTATTTTCAAACAGCCCCTTTACAATAAAAACTGGTGATCAGCAATTACCCCAGAAGTAATCAGGAATTACCCCACAAATGATCAAGACCAGGGGAAATTCCTGATCACTAAAAATTTAAAATCTTTTAAATTCTAATTAGATTTTCAAACAAAAGAAGTTGGCATAGGACGCATCTCATATAGCCTCAAACTTCCAGTAAATAGATGTTTGCATTTTTCGATAAGGAATTACCCCAGGTCACCCTATTTAAGCAAGCAATAAATTGAGTAAAAATTCCATTTTAATAGATATTCTTTTTAGGGGATTTCCCAAAATGTACAAAAACCAAAAGAATTTTTATGAAAGCAGTAGACCAGGAGAAACTGGCCAGTAGAGTTGACAATTTTGCTTAAATATACCCCATGGGAAAAGATGCAGAATGAGATTCCTTAGGGAATCTTATTCTGATAGCAAATGTTGAAAATATCTAGATTTTTTATCAAAATTTAGTGCTAGCATATAAAAAGGAGTATTAATTTTAAAATACCAGATCTTACTTTCGGAATTTGTAGTATGTAATAAACAAATTTGTTCAACAAATTCTATAAGTATTATATTTTTTGTTTAACCAATTGGCTAGTTTAGCAAATGGACAAAATTGAAGAATGTTCCTCCCCTATCTATTAACATAGAAAAACTGGTTTTGCTATGAGAAGAAAACTACGGGTTGAAATGGGACTTTTAACGTGCAGAACCGTCAGTTTGCTCAAGAAATAGGCATTCATATACAAGTAACCCCTTGAAATCCATTAAAATAAAATTTATATTTCATTTTCACATAAGTAAAAAAAAAAAAAGATTTAAATAATGAAGATTTTTTTAAGTTCCGATATATATATTTCGTATAAAATCTTCTGAAAAATTAATCACTGAAGTCTTATTTTTAAAATTGTTTATATGATGAACTAAATGTCTAAATGGTTAAGTTGGGAAAAGAAAAATTTTTTTAAAATTCAAAATGAAAGAAATAATAAAACTCCAGATTTTTCTTTGCTGCATACTACATGTTAATTAAATGAAGCATAACTTTTTATTTTAAAACTTACATAACAAAAAATCAAGTAATTCTCTTGATATTAGTCCATATAAATATAACCATTGAGCCTCTTAATAAAAAAAATTCTGAGAAAAGGGAATACTTGCTTTTAGTTCTGTAAAAAATTAATAAATAAAGATGTAAAAATTTTTATTTTTCGAGACCCTATAAAAATAAACAAAAATTTTTAATTTTAATAACTTCAAAACTAGTTTTAAAAAAAAATTCTATCTTTAGTCATTAAGATATGTGACTGCTAAAAATAATTATAATTATTAACATAATAAATAAATATAATTTTACTGCAATTAGTTTTTTCTTGACATTAAAAAGTCCAATAAAGCGTCAAATTAAACTATTTAAGTATTATAAAACTAATTCAAAATTTAAACAAATTGAGACAAATTATTATATTTTCAGAAAATATAAAAATGCTTAGTTTCAAAGATCTTCAGTCAATTTATACAAAATAGGAAAATGTTAAAACAACGGTCATTGACACATTTAATGATGATAATAAATTCGTCAAACATTTCTGCTTTATATAATATTAGTCCTCAAAAATATTTAAACTATTGAAGTGAATATTTTTTCGACCATTAGGTCTAAATGCAAAGTAGCAATCTGGTGCTCTTGAACGAGCTCATTTGAAATCCAAGGTTGTGCTTCTCTATTTTTTCTCACTAATAATTTTTAAGAAAAAGAACTCCGAGAAAGAAATCTGCATTTGAATTTTGGACAAAGGACCCTGTAGAAGCCATGGAAAAGAAAATTAGACAACAATTTTCCTGAAGCAATAAAGATAAAATCGAGTGACATTTGAATTAAAAGTATTTTCCCATCCGTCAGCAAAGGGACATATAACACCTTGGCGGGGGATGATTTTGTTACTGTTTCCGCTAAAGTTCTCTCGAAATATAGACTTTTTTTTCTTAACCAAGAACAGAAGGTTCTATTTAAATATTTTGTTTTGGATTGAAATAAAATGGATCAAGCAGGTGGTAATTAGTTTCCAGGAATTTGCAGGAGGTAACGCTGTGACCTTTGACCTCACCCTCATTGTAGTCTGATGTAAGAAAAGAAAAAAAAAATTGTTTCCTTTGGAGAAAAAGAATGCACAATACAAAAAATTTATAAATTTTAAAAAAATAATTAAAACTGGAGAAAAATTTTTTTTTAAAGGAATATTTTTAAAAAATTCAGAAAAAAATAATGAAAAAACAAGCAAAGGTTCTTAATTTAAAAAGTAACGAAATACAAATAAAATGCCATGTATCGTTATTAATGTATATGATAATAGTACTTAAATTCAAATTTAATCTTAATAAGGTTACAGTTACATGAATTAAGTCTCTTCATTTCCTAGAGTCTTTAATGCTCAGAAAAAGTAAAAGAAAACCTCAGCTGCAGTTGTTTAAGTACACTTTTTATTCATTTGAAAACAAGCCATTTAAAAAATATTAACAGGCTTGATTTAAGTAATAAAATTAATAAAAAGAAAAATAATAATTTTCATAGTGTAAGCAAAAACCCGGAGTCATGAGTGATTTAATTCCCAAGTGAATATTTCCCATAGAAGAATATTTTAAGAACTCTGCAAAATTGAGTGACTTTTCTGTACAAACATATGCCCTTCATATTTAAACACAATTTAATGTGATTGTATCAAAAGGTTTTGATGGTTGATTCCCCTTACCAAATACCCATTTTGCAATATGAAATTGAAATTACTTTATCAGTTTTTCACAGAATTACAGTATAAATATACAATAAGATTCATTAAATTTACTAATATTCGTAAAGTTTAATAGTCAATAAGGAACCATCATAAGTTCAGACATACATTCAAAACAGGAATGGTACTCATCGGTTATAAGGACTGCTTTTCTGTGTTCTCGCAAACATGAACATTGGCTCCAATATGATGAATGAAATCATACACATTTAATTCTTTCCATAACATTGATATTTGTGTCGTTAATGGTTTTTATAAGTTTTACTTAACAAAAACAATATTATTATGGCCTGGTAATATGAATAAAAACCGAAATTAAACTAAAAAAATATCAATCGAAATTTAACAAAATAAAAGTATTGTGGTCTGTTACTACAAATAACAACCGAAATTTAATAAAAACTTTGTAAAAAATTTCAATAATAATGGAGCTTGATCAACATAGTTAGCAAAAAATTCATTGCTCTATCAAAATTTTGGGCGGTCATAAACCGGATATATATTTCCGTGTCGTTATCTATCGAACCAACTACAGGTGCCAAGGTGCTAAACATATTTTGAACTTGCAAATTTAAAAAAAAATAAAAATAAGTAGATGTTTGCCAGGGGTTATACCTTTCGAGTTGGTCCCTTTCTGTCATTTTTTGTTTTGTTTTCGTGGGCCGCTGCCCGGAAGTTACCAAGCCTTGGTGATTTCTCTGTAACAGATCATGATACAGTAATCACCCCCATACTCAGCAGATAAAATATGAAATTTATCACTACTGTCCTTATGCACCACACAAATTTAGTCAGATTGGTGTAAACCACAATCTGGTGTTGTTTCCAGATGATGGCAAACTTGGCTTCAGGCAATGGTATAAATAATACCTCTGCGGGGCAACATTCCACGAGGTTTGAGGACACACTCGCCAGAAAAAATAACACTATAAGTTAACATAATATTTATTTACAAATACTTTTCACTTTGTATATAATGATCCCTAACTTTGAATATGAAATTTCAATATGATAAGTTTAAACAGCGTTGTAATCTCGTATTTTAATTTTACCTTTTCATCGTAATAATAATATTAACGTTCTTAATTTAAAATAAAATTAATATCTATAAATATCCAAGCATCTCATCAACAATGTTTTGTGTTTCACCCTGCTGCCCTTTTAGTCAAAAGAATTCACCCTGTTGCCCCTGAAGTAAATTAGTGCCCTGGTGTAATAGGCTCCATACCCTTTTTGCCCTTTCTTTCCTCGACCCTTCTTTACTTTTTCCCCAAACTCTACAATGAATTTCTTAAACTGTTATTTTTAACTCTTTTTATTTAGTTTGTCATTGCTGTCAATACATAGATTTATATGGGAAAGGAAAAATAGCCATCAAAACCCATTGTTGCATTTGTCTTTAAAAGTTTACAGTTACTTCCACTATCATTAAATCATAATTATTATTAATCATTTTAATTATTTAGTCATAACTACAGACACTTAAAAACATACATTTATTATTTTATTAATATATGCATGCATTTTAAATAAATTACTAAGCTTAATTAGCTCATTAACTTGATATATATGTTAATTTATTAATGAAAATAAGTAATTATTGATTGGTTTGCTACTTTTAGTTAAGTAAAAAAAAAAAATCTTTTACTAATTGACAATGTTTTTTTTAATAGAATGTGTAAAGAATTAGTGTTTTTAATGGAACTTAAAATTATTGCCTTTTTAGAATAATAATGCCCTTTTTTTAAACTTTTGCACCCTGCCCTTTTTTTTGTTGCCTAGGATGAGCTCTGGTTTCATCTCATCATTTTAAATTTTTAATGTTAAGTCTAAGATAGGGTGTATCTATAAATCTTGCGGGGAGATGTAAATATAGTAACTGAACATGTTATAATGAAACCAGGGTGCATAGCCAGATTTTTCTACAAAAAATAAGCACCTTTTAAGTACTTTTAAAGCACTAAAAAAATGTTTTTAATCACTTTCCAAAAAAAAAAATCATAATTAGGATCTGAATAGTAACAAAAATTATTTTTTCCCTACCGTTAAAATTTCTTCATTTATAAACATATAATAAATGAAATTCAAAAACATTACATAATTACGATAAAATAACTAGTTTCTGAAAAATATTGCAGAGAAAATTGTGAAAATCATGCATCTTTTGTAATTTAGAACAACAATCAACATTGCAAAGAAAAAAATCTCTTTTTGATAGAAAATTAAGCACTTTTTACTAACCCCGAATAAAAAATGCACCTTCAAGGGCTTTTAAAAAATGTAAATCAAAAATAAGCACCTTAAAGCACTTTTCAAAAACTCTACGCACTCTGTGAAACAGAGAAAATTAAATAAAACAGAGCAAGAAAAAGCTGAACTCAAATAACATTTTCTGTGTTATTATACACACATGAACAGCACAATTAAAAGTTAGTTTATTTAATTCAAAGTCGCAATGCTTATGCTAAAGTTGAGCATATGATTCTCATATTGTTAATGTACTAAATATTTTAGATTTAGTTTCAAAAATCTTTTTAAAAAAATCAAATGAATAACAAATAGCTTTCTTCATTAAAAACACTAAAATTTAAGAATCATAGTGTATGGTTTATTTCAAAATGTGTAATAAGTAACTCCTTCAAATAAATAGAAAAAAAAAGTGCTCTTCATTTCCAGCCCAAACCGTTATTTGATGCTAATAATTTGAAGGGGGAAACACAGGACTGCAAACTACTTATAAACACATTTTTTTAAATATACCTACTGTAACATTCGAGAAAATGTTTAAATTCTACTCACGTAAAATTAAATTCAGAACTCGATGCAGTGTAAGCTTTCAACATATATCGAAACAATTTTTAAACAAAATTTAATGACAAAACAAAGAATTTAATCAGTATTATAGCTGGCTATTGTATAACCTTTATCAGTACAACCTGGTAATGCATTTCAACGATGAAACTGCACACTACTTTTATAACAGTTTACAAACCCTTTAAACTATGCAAAATTATCTTTCTAATAAATAACAACAACTAGAATAAATGTACTGTGTTAAATACTCGGTTGGCATAGTTATCATAGCAAACAATTTTAATTTAAGTAACACCCCCTTAAATATAGTTCAGAAAATATAATTGGGTTAATAACAATTTATAAATGATAGAAAGTTTGATAGAAAGTAAAAAGGGATGCTTACTTAAAAGTAAATAATCAATCAAAACAGAAAAGTTACTGAAAACTTCACAAATTTACATAAATCCCATGACTAACAATTCACGTAACGGTAACTCAATAAATGAAATAAATAAATGGATTTACCCTAAAAAAATGCATAGTAGACTTAAGATCAGCTGAAGATTTGAAAGAAACCCGTTAAACTTTTTCAACTTTCACGAACTGACTTTTCAGTGCTATCTTACAGTTGTTTTTTTTTTTAAAGAATGAGTTAGAAAATGGGAACACTAAGAAGGGAAGTTAAATACTTCTTTGTCTGTTGGCAATACCAAATCGATTGTTTCGGCAAGGTTTCTTTCGCATGATCGGCATATTTCTCCCTCCATACAGCCGAGATAAGTTACACTCGATCTGTTTTTAAATATTGTCGTTGTTGTTGTTGTAGTTAGCCTTTCATCCCTTCAGTGGGTCAGTAAATGAGTACCAAGCATGCTTGGGAACTGTACACTGGAGGGTTCCACGTTCGGCTGACCACCTGACCGGAACATCTGCTCCTGCACCCCAGAGCCCAAGGTCAAGAAAACTGAGATGGGCACAGTAGGCTTTGGCCCTCTACGGGGTGTCGCGCCACTGAGTTTTAGTTTCAGTTGTTGTAGTTCATTTACGTCGCACTAGAGCTGCTGCACAATGGGCTATTGGCGACGGTGTGGGAAACATCCCTGAGGATGATCCGAAGACATGCCATCACAATTTTGATCCTCTGCAGTGGGGATGGCACCCCCGCTTCGGTAGCCCAACGACCTGCACGCAAATTTTAAATATTGAAAATCTCCAGGTGTTGATCCTCGGACCTTCAAGACTGGCAATTCGTTGTTTCCTGCCTCTTAACCCTTCCAGCCTCATTTGGCTGTCGGACTTATTAGAAGTATTTTAAGTAATTTCCCACAATTTTTCAAATGAACCATATTGAGCAACCCCTCATAAGTTGTAATTGAGGGGTGCTTTAAGGGGAGCTGAGGGATCATATCGTATATGAACAACAATATCTCCATTTGAAAGTTAATATTCGCACTTAGAAATAAATACGAACATAAATATTGTGCCACACTGTTTGCCCATTTGATCGCTATTATGGTATTACGCACTTAGAAAGGGAAAAAATAATTATTTTAAGAAAAGGAATGTTTTATTTGCGTTATAGTATTCTAAAATAAATAAAAAAATATTTTAATTGAATATTGGCGATCGAAATGGGCTGCAGGTGGCGTAGAGCAGAACTCTTTTCCTATGGCAACACTTCACATGCTTTCCCCATTAGCGTGTGGAAAGTCATAGAGGAAGGAAGTACGCTAGTTTCTCTCTTGATTTTCATATAGATTGAAATCTTTTAACTTGAAAAACTATATGGAACTGAAAACTACATTGAACATAGTTCTAAAGAAAAGTATTATGGAAATTTTGAAAAATATTCTTATTAAATAAAAAGGAAAAATATTAAGAAAAGGGAAAATATCGTAGTACATTCCTATACAACTGAAAAGAGGAGGAGAGGGAAGGGAGAAGGGCTAAAGGCATGAAACCGGTCTCTCCCCAGATGGCGTATTCGAGTGTTGCGATCGCGAATAATTTATAAATATTGTCCATGTCCTGGGTTTGAAAACCAGAACCTCTGGACTAGCAACTTGTTGTTTCCTATCACTTAACCTGACCGGTCACTCTTGGCTGGTAGACTTATAACAAGCTCAATTTTTCATAGTCTTTTTTACCCTAGTTCGTCTATAAATAATCCCTTTGGTATGGTAGCTAAGTATTTTTTAATGTAAAAACTGACCGACTTTGAATATATATAATAACAGGGCTGTAGCCTGGTTATTATAAGGCGCCAGGATAGTTGCTTGAGGAGGAAACTTATGCAGTTCTTTAGAGGCCGGCTGTGACTTCGGATAACCTCATCCCATCACCCACCGGGGGAAAAAATTGCTTCATCGGCAGTGAAAAAAGCGTAGAAGGAAAGGAAGGATTCCTCATTCCATCGTCAACTACATGTACCTCCTCGCTAGTGGAATGCTGATGTCGGATCTAGATTGTCCCCTGAAACCAGTTGATGTGCGTCCCATCCATAGAGTTGACCCTACAGTTCCTTAGTGCTCAAGTTTGTGAAAAAAGTTTGTGCGCGACTAAATATCATGAATATTCATAAAAAGCTACGAAGTTAAGTGCGCGTTCAAAAAAAAATTTGTCCAAAAAGAAAGAAAGATATGAATGAAAAAAAAAAAAAAGAAATTTGTAAAACCTTTACTTTTTCGGACTTGATCAAAACTAAATATTCCTATTAAAAAACAAAAATGTGAAAACTTAAATGTTACCCAAACAAAAGGACATTTAACACTTAACAAATTTTGTGAGTTTCCCCTGATTAAGATAGGCGAAATTGCTAACTTAGCTAAGTTTTTATACTTGATACTGATTTACCATATGCTTTAAGGGTTGCAAACTTGCAAAGATTTTTGTTTGTTTATTGATTGTGTCGCTTCAGTTGTTACTCAATTTGGTAAGAGACTGATCATCTCTGCTAATTCTAAAAGTGACAGCTTATCTTAGCAGATTAGACAGCAGAATTCTAAAAATGTTAAGGTTAAAAATGGTGGGGAAAAAAGATGTTTCAGTAAAAGTAAACATCGAAAAAATAAAAGTTAAAGATGTTTCAGTAAAAGTAAACATTGAAAAAATAAAAGTTAAAGATGTTTCAGTAAAAGTAAACATTGAAAAAAAAATAAGGTAAAGGGTAACAAAAAATAGAAAGAAAAGGAAAAATCGGAAAAAGAAAAAATGACCAAGAAGCTAATTACAAAACAAATAAAAAGAAACGTAAGCAAACAAAATTTTGAAATAGTACGTGTATCAAAGCTTAGGAAGCATTAAATGATTTTTCTTAATGCGTAAGGTTACAAGACTGAGCCTTTTTACTCATTTTCTATTAGTATTTTGGCTCGCCGATGGTTTTCGCATGACTCTTGCTGTATCATGGTTCCATAAAAGATTTGCCGGAACCATCCGGAGTTTTGTCCACACCCCCACCCTCGTGGAGTGAGGATGTGAACTGTTATAACCACCAGCCTACCTTTAAATAAACCTTTTGATAACGTATTATGGCTTATGACTGCATTATTAAAGCTGAATACAGCAATGATAACAAGGATGTAGCCAACACCTCCTAGAATAATGAAGGCCTCAGCACGGATCAAATTAGTAGTCCGATGTGACGAAGTTAACTGCGCAGTTGATGAAAAATAAGAAAGATGTCATTACGTTCGGGGTACTAAGCTGCGCAGTGGTTGGAAATACGAAGTATGTCATTACGTTTGGACTACTAAAGGATATTTATGGTAACCCGTGCAGAGGCCTACTCTTTTCTAGGAGGTGTTGATGTAGCCCGATATATATATACTGGAGGGCTCCGCCCCCTGTTCGCTACTGCTCGCCAACCCCCGATAATTGCTACTCAATTACATTTTTGCTTCGCTAACAAAATTAAAGTCGTGTTCCTGGAGATTAGATGGCAATTTTTCTGCACCAACATCACATAGAGAGAATATAATAGGATTGTACGAGTAATAAGTCAGAGGTCCCTGTATATATATATTCATATATATATATATGTCCATCATTATAAGCTTATATAAAGCAATTTTAATACAAACAATAATATAAACTTATATAAAGCGAGGAAGGATTTAACAAATTACTATTGGGCATTAGCCGGAGATTAATCTCCTTATTCCAAGTACACATGGCAGAACCTAACTCGGGTTGATTATATTTGAGGGTGCCTCTTGATTCTAGTTGTAATTGCGGTTGATCATCAACCTGGGCGATGTTGAAACCCAATCGTGATTCCGACTGGTTTAGATTTCAGCGTTATTTTTAAATGTTCAACGGTATATGTGATTTCAGAGGTCCGTTAGTTCTAAGTTGGATACCGGCTGTTAAGATTACTTTTTCTTCTGGTCAATAAGATCGAAGGTATGTGGGCAGTCATAAAAAGGGTCTTTAGAAAAAAATGTCATCGCCAGTCCGGTACCACAGACACAATTTTCGATTCGTATTTCGCCGAATTTATGTGGCGATGGAGGTACACAGATTCTATTCCATGATAAATTTAAACAGTATCTAACTGTTATAAGAAAATTCGGTGCACCTAAATCTGAGGATATTTAAGCTTAAAGAAGAAGTGAGTTTTTTTCCTTTTCCTTCTTTGCTTACTCCATTAATTTTTGTTTCGATTCAAAATGCATTTTCTTGGGTTTATTAATTTTGCTCATATCGGGTTCACTGCAATTTTATAAAGTTTTGGCCGATGTTTTGTTGAAAATTTCCAATGTTTTATTGAAATACGTATCTTATATTTTGGCAGCCATTCCTGTTACCACGGTGTTCCGCGCAAACAGGAATGGCGCCAAACATAAATCCCCAATTTCGTCAAGGGGCACCCTCAAGTACATTTTTACCCCTACTAACTCAAATCATTGTTGATCTTATAGGATGCCGGACGCTCCCTATATGGTGCTTCATCCCCCCCCCCCAGTAATTTAAATTTTAAACTGAAAACAATTAAAACCTAATGAAAAAAAACTTTCAAATATATTAAAACATGTAATATTAATAAGTTGATACTGAGTATAATATTTCAAAGCCGGCCAGGTGACCGAGCGGTTAGCGCTCCTGACTGCGAATCCAATGGCTGCGGGTTCGAATTTCGCTCTGGGCATGGATGTTTCTCTCTATGTGTTGTCCTCTGTTGTGTGTGAAGTGTGAATGTGACCCACCCTATGAACGGGTTTGTGGCAGTGTGGCATGGGTAATGTTGCTCGCCTCCGTGACTTTGGTTCACAGGTTCCCACTGAGTTACGCAAAATGAGTAACAATTCCGGCATGTTCTAAGGCAAATAATAAAGTTCAGTGCCTGCCACTTGAAAAAATAATAATATTTCAAAAGCAAAACCCATTGCAAGTGATTTCCCAATTAACTACAATACTGTCAACTGACAAAATATTTTAGTTTCAATCAGACAAAGAGCAAATTATATAATAAAAACATATGTTACTGATATTCGACAAATTAAATTAAGCAATTTAATTTTTTTGTCACATTGAATACTAATAAAAAAAACAAACAAATGTAAAATGAAATAATTATGTTATCAATGATCAATAAACATTTTTTCTTGAATTGTTATAAAAAAATAAGGTGGAAACAATAAAATTAAAAATTATTTACGATAGATCTCTGATTATTCACAAAACCTAGCTATATACATTTTTCATTGATTTTTCTTTTCACATCATTTTGTGTACCAATGATTTGAACTTTTATGCATTATTTAAGAAATATCTCAAACAAATATGAACTGTTAATTAATATATATAGACTATATTTGCGGGTGCCCCTATTTTCGCCAAGTTGTGATCGCCAAGCTGGGCGATGTTGAAAGCCAATCGTGATTCCGATTGGTTTAGAATTTAGCGTTATTTTTAAATGTTCAACGGTATATGTAATTTCAGAGGTCCGTTAGTTCTATTGGCTGGTAAAGTTACTTTTGCTTCTGGTCAACAAGATCGAAGGTATGTGTGTATATATAATTAACGGGGGTGCCATCCCCTCTGCGGAGGATCAAAATTGTGATTGCATGTCTTCGGATCATTCTCAGGGATGTTTCCCAGACCGTCGCCAATAGCCCATTGTGCAGCTCTAGTGCGACGTAAATGAACAAATCAAATCATAAAACTTTATTTTGACACAAAAATTTTGTTCTATAATATCACCATAGCAACCGATGATACAAACACTAATGATGATGATGATGATTACTGTCCGGCATTTTTGGAACTCTTTGCTTGGTTGCGCTTATAGCTCGCTTATTGTAGATTGAAAGATGGGATGAAGCTTATATGAGATGAATATCTTTAAGGAATTTTATTAATGATTGTAGTCTGTTGTTGTCAGAAGTGTCCATCAGAGATGCAAAGGACAGAGCTCCGACGCCAAGTTGTTTTCGGACTATGGAGCGCTGTTGACTCAAAAGTGGGCATATGAGTATTATGTGGTCAATATCTGCGGGAGCACCACATCTACATTTATTGTCTGGTATTAGGCCAAAGTGTAATAGTTTAGCTTTTGTTGGATATGTTCTGGTTCGAATTCGAGAAAAGGTTACGTCTTGGTATCTGCAGGAGAGGGAAAGTCTGTGTTCTTTGGTTATATTGGTCATGTGTGGAAAATCAACATACACTGGTTATCATAAATTAAGGAAAATTCACAAAAATCGCGATAACTCAAGAAATTACACATGGAATTTTATGAAACTTACCCACAATATACAACACATAGTAAGGTATTAAACAACATAAAAAGAAATTATCAGACATTAATAGTAGTATAGAAATTAGCACATGTATAAAATAAACAAATTGGAAGTATCGGTTTGCAATAGAAAAAGTACCTTTAATAAGGAATATGATTGCCTCTAGAAGCAATACAGCACAAACAGCGATGTGTGATGCTTTCAATTATGCGGTCTATCAGTTCAATAGGAAGTGAGAGCCATTGCTCTTGTAAAGCAGTTGCAAGCGTGGCAAGGGTCTGAGGGGGCGGATTGATGGCAGATACACGCCTCCCTAGAGCATCCCAAACGTGCTCGATAGGATTCAAGTCCGGGGATCGAGCTGGCCACTCCATGCGAGTAATTGTTTCCTGTTGAAGATAATCATCAACAATGCGAGCTCTGTGTGGTCTTGCATTATCGTCCTGTAACAGGAAGCAATCACCAATTGCCCCGGCATATGGGCGCACATAAGCATCAAGGATGTTGTCTCGATAAACCTGAGCATTCACGGTTCCCCTTGGAAAGACATGGAGGTATGTGCGCCCTCCTAAGGATATGCCTCCCCAAACACAGACACTGCCTCTTCCGTATGCATCTCTTTCACGGATGTTTGATGGATGATAACGGGTCCCAGGTTCTCTCCATATCAAATAACGTCTACTGTCACTTTCTAGACTAAACCTGGACTCATCCGTAAAGAGAACAGGCCTCCATTGATCTGACGTCCAGTGGACATGTTGTCGGGCCCACTGCAAACGGTCTCTCCTATGGCGTGATGTGAGCGGCACGCAAATGGCTGGTCGTCTCGCATACAGACCACCTTCGTGGAGCCTTCTGCGCACAGTTGACGTTGACACCAACCTTCCGGTGGCTGCAGCAAGAGAGGATCTAAGATGTGTCGGAGTAGCGGTTCTATTCCTGCGTGCACTTAATGTCAAATATCGGTCATCGGCACTGGTCGTAACAGTTGGCCGTCCTTGACTGAACCTCCTAGATGCCGAATCTGTGGTTTGAAATTGCCTCCAAAGTCTATGAACCACAGATGGACTCACATTTAGCCATCTGGCCACTTCTGATTGACTCTGCCCTGCCTCTAGTCTCCCGATGGCTCTCCATCGTAGTTCTTCAGGCAAATGATGCCTAGAGGTCATTATTACGAATTGGCTATCTCAGATTTTCAATGTCGCAATCACAGTAAAATTTGTGTGCTTTCTCTCAAACTTGGACTTTTATGCTCCAGGCAGATGACGTAAGCCGAGTGCAGCGCCACTAATTTGCATATTGCAATTTTACTCAGCTACTCTTAGTGGACAACATATGCAAATTTTGCACGGTTTGGCTTACTTTTGAAAGAGTTATCGCTATTTTTGTGATTTTTCCTTAATTTATGATAACCAGTGTAGTATTTACTGTTTTTAAAGACTGCTTGTCTAGTTTGTTGAAACAGTTGTTTAATCTCCTGGTGTAAATTTGTTGTAGATTTTAGGTCTGATTATAGCCGCATTTGCCATCTGGTCTGCAATTTCGTTACCGAGAATTTCGGATAGACCAGGGGCCCACACTAGTTTCACTGATTGGCTGGATATTGAAAGCGTTTCCAAAGAAGACAGAATGTGATAAATGATTGCTTGCGATGAAGCAAAGGTAGAGCCGAGGGCTGTGAGAATTGATAGTGAGTCGGTTAAAACTACTACATGTTGGGTGTTTGAGTGACCTCTTTGAATCGGCAGTAAGACGGCGATACCCTCCGCTGCAAATATTGAGCAAATGGAAGGGACAGGTCCTGACAGCGATGAAACGGAGCGAGAATTGTAAATTGCTACTCCAGTCTTGGCTGACATCCGGGAAGCATCTGTATAGAGTAAAGTGTGGTAAGGCCAGCGATTGCGGACAACATCCCAGAATACGGTCGGAAGTAAGTTTTTTGGTATCTTTTTATCTTGGAAGGGGAGGTTGCATAGATAGATGTATGCGAACTTTTAAAGGCAACTGAGGAGCTCGTTGGGTATATAAATCATGTGTTTGATATTGATTCCGTATTGGTTTAGCTAGTTCTCTGCTTGTGGAGGAAGAGCTGATTTTCTATAAGTATTCGGGATAAAGAGGTTACGATATGTTATTACACTTAATGATTGGTAGTTGACTTGTCGGACATAAAAGCGCATCGAGAGCATATTGTGGCGTTCTTGAAGACTCAGACAACCTGCCTCCTGATAAAGCAGTGGTAATGGGGTCCACTTCGGATGGCTCGTAGCAATGCGAAGTGCTGCATGATACGCAGTGTCATGATTTTGCTCTCACTGTTGCTAGCAAGGGAGTGAAGGTGGCAACCAAAGGTTATAATAAAGGTAGGTGTTATATATGACTGGACGATGCGAAGCAAAGTGGTAAGTGCATGAGCCCCAAGAGTTTCTTGCAATACATTTCAGTATATTGAGCTTTTTCAGCGTGGATGCTCGTTTCTGTTGGAAATGGTAACGATAGCTGAGATTTGAGGAGAAATAAATACCTAAAATGCGGATGCGGGATGACCATGTAATTGTTTCTCCTTGAAAGAGGAGATCGGGAAGGGGTTCAATCTGACGGTGGGAGAAGTCGATTTCTCGATATTTGCTAATATCTGCCTTTAGATGCCATTCCGTTAGCCAATTCTGCACTCGTAGTAGAGTTAATTGCAGTTTTCGAAGTACAGACTGTAGGCAGTGGGAGTAAATAAGGAGAAAAATGTCGTCCTCATACACAAAATATATGACTCCCTCTGGGAGAATGTCAAAAATGTCGTTAATGTAGATGATGAGGAGGAGAAGTGACAGCACTGATCCCTGAGGTACGCCCTAGCTTGCACTAAATGTACTTAAGTACGTATTCCTCCAACGCACTCTGAATGATCTCTCAGTAGCAATGTCACAGATCCACTTATGAGTGGATCCCGAAATGTTATGTTGTAGAAATTTGTATGCTAAACCATCTGACTAAACGTGGTCGTAAGCTTGAGCGATATCCAAAAAGATGCCTATCGTAAAAAGGGGATTCGCCTTGGCAAATCGAATGTGGTGGTCTAGCGTGGAGAGAGGGCTGTCGCATCCACGTCGGGGAAGAAATCCGTGGAGGTATGGGTGAAGGGATTTTTGCCGTTCAAGATGTACTACCAGACGTTTAAGAATGATGCACTCCATTGTCTTGCAGATAACGCTTATGAGGGATATGGGTCGGTAGGAAGTGATGTGTTGGCGTGGCCTACCGGGTTTAGCGATTGGGAGCACAATTGAAAATTTCCATTCAGCAGGGAGTGTTCCTGACTCCCAGGAGTTGTTCATTAGGGAAATCAGCGTGTTCAAAGATTGCTCGTCGAGTCCTTTTAGCATGCGGGCCGAAATTTGGTCAGGGCCTGGTGAGGTGGATTTAGCCTGTGTAATGGCGGCCTGTAGTTCGGAAAGTAGAAAGGAATCGGAGAGAGCAGAGCGGGTATTTAATCCACTGGCGTCATAGGGGATGCCCATTGTGATCGGTTCTCTTGCATATGAGTGGCCAAAAAGATCAGCCTGTTGTTGGGAGTCGAAGATATGCTGAGTACCATGTAAGATATGAGAGTCTGATCCAGGAGATTGCACACGTTGTAGATTTTTTAAGAGTCTAAATATGTTGGGCGAGGAACCTGAAGATGAGCACAATTTTGCCCAGTATGCTTTGGATTCCTTTTCGATCGTAGATCGGAGTATAGCAGCCGTTCGCTTATACTTGATCCAAAGTTCAGGATTGTTTGAACGTTTAGCCAGCAGTCTCCACATTTTCCTTTTCACATCAGGAAGATATGAAGACCACCACGGGGGAAAGTTAGTCTTTGATTCTTGAATACACATAAAGATTCTTGAATACACATAACTGATGAGCGTGAGAAGTAGGAGGTCTGAAGCCACTGCCTTTAATCGGTAATGCTTCTACAGTTCCAGGATATAACTTGTATCATTTGAATTACAGACGGAAGAAAGATATTTGGGAAATTATGATCGTTTAAGATTTCTGGCGCGACGTTTGTCCAACTTCACTGATGGATGTATTTGATCTAGCTTGTGGTGTATTTTTGGGAGAGCTCTTAGTTGTGATACCTGTGTATGTTTGGGATGAGGCCGAGCTTGAAATGTCTTGTTGCGATTGTTCCAACGTGGGGATAAGAGAAGATGCGCTGTTTTGGGATACTTGATCGGTAGTAGGTTTAGCTGGCGAAATGGGAACTGGTTCGAGAGATGTCGGAAGGGAGGCTAGATTATTTTGTTCTAGAGAGCGGAATTTCTTTCTGGAGGAGTGAGGTTCGATTGAGTTGTCTAATCGGGAAGTTAAGTTATCAATTACTGTAAACAGCTTTCCAAAAAGAATGTCCTGACATTGGGTGAGTGCTTGCAATTTGGAATCGAATGATGTAACTACTTCTGACAATACGCTCTTGACTATGGACTTTATAGTTTCAACTGTCGTTACGCGCTCAGATTTAGATATCGTCGCACAGGTAGAGGTGTGTTGAATGGGCTTGAACTGGCGTCTAGCCTCTGAGAATGATAGACGTTGTTTACTTTTGAATTCTAAGAATTTTGCTTCTTCCAACCGAGATGGGCATGTAAGGGCATCAGCAGGGTGATTCCCTGCACAATTGATACAGGTTGGTTCTGTACTGACACATTCTGAGAAGACATGTGTGCCGCTGCAATAAGAACAGATTTGTTGCTTGGCGGAGCAATTCTTTGTTGAATGATTGAACTTGTAGTAACATTTAGAGCACTGTCTAGGTCGGTCATAAAAAAGGGCGGGCTTTACGAGGTTGTACCAAAATTTTACTTCTGTTGGTATTGAAATGCCGTAGATTGTAATAAGGCATGTCTCAGAGAGTGACGAAGATCCTCTTTTTGTAAGTAAGGTTGAACTCCGACCCACCCCAGGGGGGTATACGGAGATAAAAGTAAAATTATTACAATAAAATTTCTCTAAAAACTAAAGTTACAGTAAAATTTCGCCAAATGACAGTGGTGGTGATCAGTTAAAAGTGGATTAACAATAAAGTTTGACAATTAAAAACATGTGTTAAAGGCAATGAAACCCAATAGCGCCGGTGTAAATGTCGAGAATTAAATGATTATAATAATAAGGAAACAAGAGATAAAAAATCTCAAAACTAAAATCAATGAAAGCTAAAAGTCCAAATAGTAAATGTCTAAAAGTAAAAGTCTGACTAGAAGTCTATGAAGTCTAAAATCAAAAGTAGATAAAAATTCAAAATGTAAGGCTAAAAGTTGATTAGTAAAAATTAACGATGACATGCTCTATTGTTGGTTCATGACTGGGGCCAGTTGATCTGGGGCTAGAATGTCCTCGAGGGTATCCTCTTTTTGTAAATCGGCGAATGCTATGCACAGTTACGTCGTTGAATGATAATTCAGAAGCCAGTTCAGTGAGTGAGTGATCAATAGGGATTTCTTGTAATAGGAATTTTGATGTGCTGTTTTCTGTTTGAATGCTAGGTTGGGTTTGAATTGAATTCCCATAAGTTTGGTTAGTTTGGAGATTTCGATTGCAGTATTCAAGTTCGCAGTTTTAATTAACATTTTGCCGTTTCCAGTGTGCATGCAAGTCATTATATTTACGGGTACTGTAACAGCTTTAGTTAGATCATCTTTAAGCAGGATTGGTTTTTTTGGGAAAGAATTGTGTCCTATTGGGGTAAAAATTACAATTGAATTCTAAATTTGTTTCGGTGGACACTTTAATTGTTCGAGAGTAGTGTTGGTTTGTAGATAAATCCATCTCTTTCTCCCTCATGTTGAGGAAAAAAGGGGAAATTATTATACTTGAGAATACTTGAAATTCGCTTACTTTGTTGTCGCCAACTGTTATTTCAGCCCGCACTAGTGGGTGGTACACAAAATAAGAAAATCAATTTACTGATATTAATGATCTGAGATTCAGTATCCCAATGTACAAGATAGTGGTATACACCAATTGGTATTATTTCATCTGCTAACCCGAGATGGATGTAGACAGATGTTGGCACTAAGAATTTCAAACGAAATTTTCACTAAAGAAAAAACGTCCAACACTCACAACTCCGAAAAGTCCTCTTCATACAAAAACTAACTTGCATCCTACATATACTCAAATAACCAGTAAATTAAAATCTAGTTTATAACTTACATATACTCAAATAGCAAATAAATAAAATATAATACTTTTAACATCTACCGCCATCTGCGTTTCACGCCCGTTACCAAACAGCAAGCTCCACCAATGATAGTCGAGGATCTCTAGTCAAAACAAAAGTGAACACATGTCACTTGCATGGCCGTATGTTTATTTATGCAATTACTTAGTCCATGTTTGTGTGCAGCAACCGGATTTATCTATTTATTTCTGTATTTAATTAAAATATTTCTTGTTTTTAATCATTGCAAAAGAATGAATTTCCGATTAAAATTTTGATTGGAAATATTCTACTCGAAACAACATTTCTAAGTAACATGAATTTTTAAAAATAATACCCAGAAAAAAAATATAAACCTGAATCAACAAAACCTACTGATTAAACCAAGTAATTACTTTGGCATAAAATTTTCTTTGATGAAACTATTAAAATCTGTTTACTCTGTAATAGCAGGGTATTTAAAATTTTTTTAAAAAATATCTCATATAGTTTTTTATCTTCTCTCCACTTCATGTAGATGGAAAGCTCAATTAAAAGTAAAGATCTGGACAGTGTGATAGTTAGTATAGATCTTCCATTAGCAGAAAAATTTTACATGCGTAAGTTTTTATTTCATACAAATAACGTAATTGTATTGTAGTGTTTAAATAAAATAAGTGCAGAAATGATCGGCTTACTATTTAATGAAAATATGTGATCTAACTATTTTTGATGATTTATAGTTTCAGGGGAAAAACTAATAATGAACTGTGGTATGATAATAATAGTATCATACCATCAGGGACTGATTAATAGTAACTTCTTTGAACTGAAATTCGTAATAAGTACCCTTTGTCGAAAAAATTACCCTTTAAAGCATATAAATTAACAGTTTTGATTTGTATAGGGTTGAAAACAGTTGAGAAATTCTTTTATTTAACGTCAATTCGCTTTTAGGTCCATATCTTTTTAGCTCTCACATACTGTAATAGCTAATACAAATTTTGGAAGACATTCTGTTCTTTGAACATGTGTTAACTGTAGGCTAATTTTTTTTAAGAAATATGTATGTTAGCTAAGACCTGTATACCCAAGTAACTTACATTAATTTAATTAATTTGATGTGTTAACATCATTCATGCAAGGTTAAAAAGATAATTTTTAATCAAGCTCTATAATTTCATTAAATGAGGTTCTATTCCATATCCTTGGGGCCATAAAAATCAACAAATTGCTACACAGACCAGTGTAGGAATATTTGCTTTTGGTAAAGTATTTATGGTCCCACGAAATGGACATCTTAATCACCGTGGTCGAATCACGGCGACATTGTCGCAGAACGTTAAGAGTTCTTGCAGAACAATTTTTCTTTTCGAAAGTAAAAAAAAAAATTTACTTTTCTTTTCTACGGAAATTTAATTGAATTTAATTGTAATACTTGAATCATGTATTTAGATAATCACTTTTTGGTACGCTTAATGTACGCCAATATAATAAATCAGTGTAATGTTTTGATTGTATTTTCAACAATTTATTGATATTGATTTTCACATGGTTTTTAAAGATCCCGATATATTTCAAACAATCAGAAAAATTCAAATTATGCATTTGGGTATTTGCTTTTTAAAGCAATAAATAATTCTATCAAATTTTTGGCAGTTATTCCTATAGCCTATAGATTTTTTACGTCACTGCTGGTGACTTTCTGGGTCGAAGGGTGTTTCAGGTTTGTGTCATTCTTTTTTTTTCCCTCTTAGATCCTATTCTGCCAATGCCTAGTTATAGCTAAAATTTGGCAGTATTTTAGGGTAACTAATGGTATTGAATTATTCTCTTTTATTTTTGCATCTATGACACTATTTAATCTTAATGCATTGATAATGTTATAATTTATTTTTGCCTATTTAATCTAATTAGTATTAAAAATGTATGCCTCTCTCTGAAAGAATTTAACACACTAGTTGCACCAAAAAGTTATTCTTGACAACATAACCATACCAATAAAAAAATTCAAAATAAAAAATAATATTTTTAAAAACCACGTTTTTGTAGTGGAGAATAATAATTAAAAAAAAAATTTAAAAACGAAAAACGTGGGGCACATGAAATACATAACTGTAATGTTATATTAGTGTGTGTATGTGTGCTCTTGAGAATATGTGCATGGCATATCTGTAATCGTAATTGTATCTGAATGTGGAATATGTTTGTGTATATGCATATTTATGTGGATGTATATGTGGCTGTGCATGTGTATGAGTAAGAAAATGTGTATATGTATGTGTATATATACTGTTATGTATTTCATGCGCCCCACATTTTTCGTTTTTCAATTTTTTTTAATTATTATTCTCCACTACAAAAACGTGGCTTTTAAAAATATTATTTTTTATTTTGAATTTTTTTATTTTAAATTATAATTTTTTTAATTTTTATTTTATATTTTTTAAAAGTTATTACTTTTTAATTATTATTCTTCACTACAAAAAACGTGGTTTTTAAAAATATATATTTTTATTTAGATTATTTTTCTTAGTCAAGAGTAGTCAAGACTACTAAAAGACCACTACTAAAATAATAGAACTTTCATTTTAAATTAGGGATACGAAGACCTTTATAGAAAAACAATACCTTTACTAATTTCATTAGTTTTATGCTGATGAGAACCAAAACAATCTGGAAATGAATGAGGAAAAACTGGATACTACCACGTGATTTTTCAACCTATAAAAATGCTCCGACAATAAAAATCTTTTCACCTGACATGTAATACTAATTTGAAATAATGGAATCGACAACAAAAGACAATCTCGAAAATAATTTTTTTTTTATTTTTAATTTTATTTTACTTTGTATGTCTTTTTTCTCTTCATTTTCATGCATTGTCATCCGATTCTGAACTATGTGCCAAATTTGAAGTTTGTGGCTAATCGAGAAGTTAGTTTAAAATCGATTACAAAATTCCACCCGGACAGACATACACGAAGGCAAGTTTATATAAACGTGGTAAAATAATCATTGTATTCAATGCTTCAGCAACATATTATTTTTTTGCTTTTCCAGCTGATTTTTGGTTTATTTCCCACTTTGCTGGTAACATACCTATTTAAAGTATATAATACCTGAATTTGAAACATTACCTAATGTATTACTTTTTTCTTAATAACAGGGACTCAACAGTCCTTGAAGTATGTGTCTTTAGTGACACTTACTGTTCAAAATGCTGCACTCAACATCATGATGAGGATATCTCGTACACAGCCTGAACTGTTTCTGTCGAGTACAGCTGTTGTGATATCAGAAATTATAAAGCTCTTTTGCAGCCTCCTCATGGTGTGGGTGACGGATGGAGAAAGCAATTTCAAGCTATTTTTATCTTCACTCAAGAAAGAAATCATACATCAACCCATGGAAATTGTTAAGGTAAGGTTCTCCTCTCTTTCCATGGCTAAGAAATAAGTAAATGCCGCATCAACTGCATTAACACAAAACATACTATAACAGGTCAAATGACTGTTTAAGAGCTTTTGCACCGAAAATGTGCTTATCGTCTTATCGCTTTTGCACATTTGACTTCATGACTTTTTCTAGCAATTATATACAGTTAATATTCAATTATTATTCTTTTTTTATGTTTTGTTTGTGTCAAATAATACTTGTTCAAATATTACTTGTTGTCAGGGCCGGATTAACCTCTAGGCATGTGCCTAGGGCCTACGAAAAACTTCGGAGAAAAAAATTTGTTGACAAAAATAATTTAGCTTTAAAAACAACAAGTGAATTTTGCACAAAATTATGAAGATACAAATAAAAATATAATATTTTTCGGTAATAAATTATTTTGCAGAATCTTATGGATTCAACGAAATCTTGTATTATGCTGTCGAATTCCAAACGGTAATAAATTATTTTGCAGAATCTTATGGATTCAACGAAATCTTGTATTATGCTGTCGAATTCCAAACTACGCAAAATGTCGTATTCAATTGACATAAGTGTGAGCGATGCCAAACGATCTTGATTCATTGTTGAACGCAATTAATTTTTTTTCAATTTTAATCTGGAGAAAGATCTTTCTCCTTCTGCATTTGATCCAAGAATCGACAAATATATTCTTATTGCAATGTGAACGTTAGGAAAAGCATTCACAAGTTTATCTTTAATTGCCTAGGGCCTACGAAAATTGGCTATGCCTACGAAAGGTATAATCCGGCTGTGCTTGTCGTAAACCTATTTATACCACAACCGGTCATTTGACCGGAAGAACAATTTAATGCTAAAGCATTAAACTGTTATCCGATACCTTATAAATAAGGTTATCAGATCAGACGCTGTGATGTAATGTGTGTTCAACGTATTGCATTCGATGAGTTGATCTGCTGATAGCAAAAATACTTCTTCTTATTCCTCAACAGATAGCATTTTATAAAATACCCTTCTTATATTTAAAATTCTTTTATGTTTTATTTTAAATACATTAGCGGTCATGCACAACACTCTTCGTTATAGTTCTCTAATCCCAAAAACTGTTTGTGCAGTCCTTTTCAGATAACTTTGCTCACTCATTTCGTCCTGATTTTATAAATTACCCTTCTTTTATATTTAAAATTCTTTTATGTTTTATTTTCAATACATTAGAGGTCACAGACAATTTTAATGCCAAAAGACAGAACTATACAAAGTCAAAGTATTAAAAATATTTCTGACATCTTACATTTCTAGGAATTTTTTTATTTTAATATTTTCTTATGACATTTGGATGATTATTTCACCATAAAAACTTTATGTCAATCTTATTTTAAATTAATATTGTTTTTATTTTGCAAAAACACTGATTATTATTCAATTTTTCAATTGAATTTTTGTCTGGGTTTTAAAAGTGATCAATTGATTAATCTTCATTGTCTTAAAAGGTTTAGATTTTTTTCATTTTTGATGTGTGTAAAATTTAAGTTTAAAAATGAAAATGTATAACTGGTTTCATTTTTGCAGGTTGCCATTCCTTCATTTGTTTATTTATTGCAGAATAATCTTATTTATGTTGGAGCTACTCATTTAGATGCTGCCACTTGTCAGGTCAGAAAACTCATTTATCCAATTCAAATTTATCTCTTTCAGAATGAAATAAGATTAAAAAATAAAAATGTTACTGTTATTATAGAAAAATTATTTTGCACGTTGTTTTCGTTTTCCTCTACATCTGATTGATATATTGCTTTGGGTATCATTGCAAGTTCTAATAACAAAGAAATGTGGGTAATTTTGCTGAAATGTGTGACATTTCTAAATTTTCCATTTTTTACAAGGGGTGTAGTATTTCCTTTTTTTAGAAAAGCAAGGTATGCATACTCGTGTATTTACAAATCTTCAAAAATATCTATATTTATTTTAGATAAGCTTAATTTTTAAAAATTCGGCAAAACTTTTATTACTATCTTTTGTTATAAATCATGCATAAATTCAAAAAATACAGTCACCCCTATTATACATATTTAAATTGTCTGTTTATTTTAATGAAAAAAATTAAGAAACATTAATTTTTGTTCTTAAAAATTAAAATTAAAAAAAAAAAATTAGCGATAAAATTTAACCACTCCAGCTAGAATTGGATTTCGATACTTCTTTTGCAGAAAGCGGACAGTCAAACCATTACATCACGAGTACACTTAAGTTGGGAAGAATATATCGAACATAGAATTATAGAACATATTTTACCCTAAGGGCAAATTAGGTGACTAATTTGCCAATTGACAATGTACCTTATACAAGGTTTTCAAACATGCTTTGTAGTTTAAGGTTTTTAAAGGGCTTTTTGAGATTGCTTCCCTTGTTCAGTACATTAAAGTAATATTGCACATAAGTTGGGAAGTTTTTGTTTGTTTAAAAGCAAATGAACTGTAACTTTTGTAGAACATATTTTACCCTAAAAGCAAATTAGGTGACTAATATGTACCTTATACAAGGTTTTCAAACATGCTTTGTAGTTTAAGTCTGTTTTTAAAGGGCTTTTTGGGATTGCTTCCCTTGTTAGCCCGAGATCAGGGCCGGATTTAAGCTTGGTGCGGCCCTAAGCTACTGAAAATGATGGGGCCCTTATAAGTATAATTCCATTTCTATACCAATCCAGAAGACAAGGGAACTACCAGATTAGTACCTAGAAGTATTTAATTTGTTATGAGAACTTGGAGGACTTTGTGACCCTAACAGATTTAACATGCACCAGTCACCATTTTATACATGGGTATTCTTCTGCGGGCTGGATTCAAACACCCATTCTCACTAACACGAGTCCAACGCCCTATCAACCAGGCTATCGCGGCCAAATTTATTATTTTATTTTATAACAGTCATTTCACAAACAACCCAATTTCGAGTTTACGACTACTAATATTCAACTCCGGAGCCTTTTCATTTTGAACCCAATCCAGAAGACAAGGGAACTGCTAGATTAGCAGAGGTATTTAATTTGTTATGAGAACTTGGAGGACTTTGTGGCCCCGACAGATTTAACATGCACCAGTCACCATTTTATACATGGGTATTCTTCTGCCTGCTGGATTCAAAATCCCATTCTCATGAACACGAGTCCAACTCCCTATCAACCAGGCTATCCCGGCCAAATTTATTAGTTTATTTTATAACAGTCTTTGCACAGCTGACCCAAATTCGAGTTTACGACTACTAATATTCAACTCCGTAGCCTTGTAATTTTGAATCCAATCCAGAAGACAAGGGAACTGCCAGATTAGTACCTAGAGGTATTTAATTTGTTATGAGAACTTGGAGGACTTTGTGGCCCAGACAGATTTAACATGCACCAGTCACCATTTTATGCATGGGTATTCTTCTGCCGGCTGGATTCAAAATCCCATTCTCACGAACACGAGTCCAACGCCCTATCAACCAGGCTATCCCGGCCAAATTTATTAGTTTATTTTATAACAGTCTTTGCACAGCCGACCCAAATTCGAGTTAACAACTACTAATATTCAACTCCGTAGCCTTGACATTTTGAACCCAATCCAGCAGTCCCTGGAGCAGGTGAGGGCTGTTATATTTATACTGTTTGTAAAAATAAAAAGAACATTTCGTTAGCTGATATTATTTAATTGATGTTCATACTGAAAATATTTCTTCACTATTTTTGCTTTTTTCTTAATTATTTTAAGTACATTTGTTAAGTTTTAGTGCAAGAAAAAAAAATTGTCATTATTTAAGTAAATTTTCGGCTTATATTTTTATGGATTTATTAAAGGGTCTATTAAATATCAGAGAGAATAAATGTCATACGGGTTTATAGTATCAGCTCTGCTCTTGATCGTGTATAGTGGCTAGGATGTGAAAGAGCAACTGTCCCGGGCATCCAGCCAAACCGAGCATTCAACATATTAATGGAACACACTGAAGCTTTATATCAATTAGCAATTAGTTTTAAATAATTACAATTGCAGAATAATTATCTTATTACAGAATGAAATGTTTTAAAAGACAAATATCTGTTAATGTTTAACATTTAATCAACGAAAAAACAGTACCAATATTGAAATCTAACGAATTTATTATTTTTAATTACTGTTTAATTACTGGTGTAAATTCTAACATGAAACAAAAAGTAAATCATTCTACCAAATAAAAGTGTTAAAAAAAATATTAAAAAATAATTAAAGCAAGTGTTACTATTTGTGTATTTATAAATTCGTTACTAAATATTCATTTACTTCAATTTCATTTAAAGCTCAAACATCCTAAATCAATTAATCAAGTAAATGAGTAAATAAATAAAATACGAAAATAAACGAATTAAATTCAAAGCAGGGGCAATTCTGGTTCTACCCTAGCTAATGACAGTATTAATTTTTTAATTCTTAATACTGAAAAAAATGTTTTAGAAATATATAGATTAAAAAGCATATTCATTTTCAAATTGAATCTTTAATTTAAAAAAAAAATTATAAATGTTTAATTTAATCTTGTGAATTGAAATCATTTTTTCAAATAAAAGAACTATTAATTTAATATTTTTTTATTTCTGCAAAATGTTTAAAAAATAAGTAATTCTCAAGGAAAAAAATCCTTATTTCTTTATTAAATATAAGTAAAAATATTGAATAAAACACGAAAAATATTGTTTATAACTAATAGAATTAATTGTAATAAATAAAAATTAAAGAGTATTTTTATAAATTTTATAAAATAATTCATTTTAATGGAATTTTTTTTATTTTATTTAAAAGAATAAATAATTGAAGTAGAAAGTTTCAATAAAGTGAAATTTAAAAACAACATTAGAATCGTTTTAAATTTTTTAAATTAAATAATATTTTTAATTCCAGAAAATGCTTTGATTTTAAAAACAATGAGGGTTCACCTTAGCATTGCTCTTTGCTTTATAATGCTTTATAACCCCGATCTATTATTTACTGTTCAAAAAATTTAAGATTTTGAAACTTGAAATTAGATGTATAGAAAAGTGTACAGGGATAAAGATTCGATTTTAAAAAATGAACATTCGATAATTAGAGAATTATCAACTTTTTGCCAAAAATATAATACGAACGGAAAAAAATACCAATTGAATGGTTTAAATACCATATATTTTGGTTTCGTTACAATTTTTTTCCTCGTAACTTTTTCTCCGTGCGTTATTTTCTGTTCTACTACTTCTGCACTAATTATTTAGACATAAATACTGAAACTGAACCCTATCATTGAATGTCAAATCCTATTTTGGAAATAAGGCAGTTACCAAAATAAGAGAACCTTTTATCTAAACTACTAAATAAATAAACTAAATGTAGCACAGAAAAATATAATTACACAATAAGCAAATAAAATTGTATTGTTTAATTTAACGAAAAAATCTCACCTTGAGAGAAAAAACGCAAGAAGAAACTTGGAACAAAATGGAAGAAAAAAATGTTCGCCTTTATCTTTCTAAAAAAGCAAAGAGAAAGGGTGAACCGCCATTACAATATGTCCTTCTTTAATTTCATGCTTGTTGCCAACCTGGTTAATACCTTCAACAGCAATTTAAATTCTGTTTTTTAAAAATAATCGTCTGCTATTATGTCTTTGAAAATAATCTTCTGCTACTATGTCTTTGAAAAAAATCGTCTGCTACTATGTCAATCTTCAACAAAGGCTATTTTTTACACTCTACATTTACTTTAAATATAAATGTTGCGGATAAATTATTTTAATAAAACAATGCAATTAAACTAAGTATATCAAATTTATTGAATTTTCTTCTGTATATTAAAACATATATTTCGATGCTATGAATTTAGAAATAGTAAGCAATTAGAAATTAATACCTTACATTTTCTTTACATAAAAAGTGTATTTTTTTTTTTTGAAAAGAAGTTTTTTATATATATTTATGAATGATTTTGGTACAATTTTCAATCAATAAATTTTCTCTTTCTCTGATGCATGAGGTAATAAATAATAATCAATTAGCAATGATGTACTGGCAAAAAATAAGCCATGTTAAATGAAAAAACTATACCGAGAATAGAAAAGCAATTAATCGCTGCAAGGATAAAAATGAATGCATTGCTCTTTGGTTAGGAAAGTGAAGAGTAACAATTATTTTTTATTTGTAAACACTTTGATTAGATTTTGAAAAGCAAAAAGCAATGTGAAAAAGAAAACGTATTTAAGGCTTCAGGGGGCCCCAGCTGCAAATAAAACTTTTTTTTCAAAAGTGGGATCTGGGGGCCCTTGCCATCTCGGGGCCCCAAGCTTATACGTAAATCCGGCCCTGCCCGAGATCATCCAATATGTTCAGTACATTAAAGTAATATTGCACAAATTAAAATAATAAACTTATGAACAGAACTCATTTTGAAAGTCATTAGATCATAATAAGTAACTTTTTTTTCTTTTTGAAATAACATGTTTTTATGCATAGAATAAATTAAATAATGTTATTTGAGATAAGACTAAAACTGTGTTTAAATTTTATATAATTTTTTTTTTTCCTTTTAAATTTTTGACCTTTTTCTTGAATTTTTTCTTCTTATCTCTGTATAAACCCTGACAATACAGATAAAATAATAATAAAAAGAAATATTAAAAGAAATTATAAAAAAAAATTTGTTAATTCTCAAAACAGAATTTTAACTTTGAAAATCTCAGTTTTTCTTTTTACTTAAAAAAAGGGCAATGATTGAAAAAAAGATATATATGTGTACAATGCAGAAAAAAATGAATGGGTAACTTTTGATTATCACATTCTGGGACTCAATTTTAATGGTTCGAGTAGGTGACCTCAAATATGCTATTAACAAGCGCTGGTGATAATTTAAGTTACGAAATCGGACACAAAAATGTACTTTCTCTGAATAAATAGATTCAGATTTCTGACTCCCAAAATGTAGGGGGTAGTCGCAATCTGGAAAATATAGTCCCAAACGTTTGGTCAGGAGAGGGGTCCAGAGTTTGGACTCCTTAATGTTAATTTGATTTTTTTGTTATTTTGCTGCATTTCGAGAACTTTTTAGGGGAGTTGAAAGAAAAGTTATGTTTTTTCATAGAAAGTATGTTTTTGTGTCTTATTTTTTTGTAACTTAAAACATCTTTTCTAATTGATTAGCATATTTGAGGTCACCACCTCAAACTATTAAGATTGAGTCGTAGAACGTGGCGATCCGAGCATTAGATCAAAAGATATTCAGGATGGTCCGTTTTTTATTTTGTACTCTGCACATATATATATTCACACACACATATATAATATATATTTATATATATAAATCTTTTATAAATGCTGTTTTTAAAATATGCCATAATGTAAACACTCATGAAAAACTAATCTATTTTTAGAAAAAGTGAAGATAAAAAGCATAATTATTGTTTCTTGGGATTCTATTTATTTATTTCATCCAGTAAATTCCTATTACTTTGCTTAAATTTGAAAATTTCTTTACTCACTTGGAACAGTATAATTTTTAATAACTTAATGGAACTGGATAACTTAATATGGAACTTAATTTATAATAAAATAGGTTTAAGATTATTATGCTCTAATTATTTCTGAGCTTCGCAGTTCTTGCTGTAATGAACTTATTTCTTATTTTAGGTGACATACCAATTGAAAATCCTCACAACAGCCCTATTTTCTGTTGCCATGTTGAACAGAAAACTGAATCCTTATCAATGGATTTCATTATTCACTTTGTTTGTAGGTATAGCGCTGGTACAAGTTGCACAGTTTGACACACATTCCCCTGCTCAGGCAGGTCAGAGTCCCCTCATCGGTTTCGTCGCCATCGTCATCGCCTGCTGCATGTCAGGATTCGCTGGCGTTTATTTTGAAAAAATTCTAAAAGGGAGCAATGTCACCGTTTGGATGAGGAACGTCCAACTGTGCATCTCCTCAGTTCCTCTCGGATTTGGGACGATCTTTTTCATGAATTGGTCGGATGTCTCTTCCAAAGGTTTCTTCTACGGATACAACAAAATTGTCTGGACTGTTATTCTCTTGCAAGCCGTCGGGGGCCTGATAGTTGCCATCGTCGTCAAATTTGCTGACAACATTCTGAAAGGTTTCTCCACGTCGCTTGCCATTGTGCTGTCCTGCATACTTTCTGTGTATATATTTGAATTTCAGCTGACGACCAAGTTTGTGTTGGGATCTTCCCTTGTGATTGGCTCCATATTCTTATATGGCAAGCCTTATCAAGCCAATACAAAAAAGTGACATTTTCGATGCTTCGCTTTTTCGAAATGATCGTACGTGGTGCATAGTTTTATATTTTTGACGGTTAATCAAACATTCATTATATACAAAAAAATATTGTTTTTTTTTTTTTTTAAGATTATTTATTTTGTTGAAGCTTATACTGCTGTTCGTGATGCATATTGCTTGTAATGGGGTTTATGGTACTTAAATAATTTTTCTACAATAGTTCTCATTTAACACCTATGTATTACAGCTTAATAATTTTATGATTTGGTTAAACAAATGAGAATTTGTTCCAAAACTATAAAGCACGACCTATAGCCTAAAGTATAAAAGAATAGAAGCTACGGAAATATATATAAAAAATCTTATTCAAAATAAATCTTATTTCAATCACTACAAAATTTTTTCAGTCTTTTTCACCATTGGATTATAATCATTTAATTTTTAAATGATTACAATCTGATACATTAATTTGGAATGTAATTTATGAACAAAAAGAAAATTTCCTAAATCAAAAAGATAAGAATAATTAATCACTCCCATCACACCGATTGGTTAATGCAGCAATAATAAATTCTGTTTGTTGCTAAATTCTGTTGTTTGTTCTGTCTGTTGTTGTTAAATTAGCTTTTGAGATTAATGAAAAAGTTTCTGTTATCTTTTCTATGTCTGTAAATTTGATGGGATATCTTGTTATGTAATTTTGTAACTATGTTTGTTTAGATATGTTTTAATTTTTATTATGAAAAATTTAGTTACGTATGTTAAGTCATTCACATTCTTTTCAAATAGAATCCAAACTCACCCCTCCTTTTTTTGGATTGTAACATTGTTACTATTGAGCCTCATAATTGTTTCTGTGCAATCTTTTAAAAAAATCATTGAGTACTATAGCAGCAGTTTCTAAAAGGAGTTCCACATAACTCAAGAGTGGGGGGGGGTATATATTCCTGTATATATATATATATATATATATATATATATATATATATATATATATATATATATATATATATATATATATATATATATATATATATATATATATATATATATATATATAAATATTGACCGGTTGTCCAAATTACCTGCACCTCATAAAATGGCAATCAAGAATTCAAACCTGCAATTTTAACTTCATGATTTTAATTGTTCTAAAATTAAAATAAAATTAATAAAACCTGTAATTTATTTATCTTTATCTCTCATTTAATTGTATTTTTTAAAATTCTGTTTTACTGTTTTTTTAAATTCTGTTCGCATTTACTTTTAGAACCAATAATTTTTGCAGTGTTCAACAATAGAGCCATATATTTATTCTGCAGTGGGAGGATGAGTAAGTGATGATTTGGTAGCAGTTTTCACCAAGGAAATGTTAACCCTCGCTTGAAATCGAGCAATTTTTTTTTTTAAAATTCAGTCACAAAAGAAAAAAATTTATTTTAATAAAAAATTAGTTTCCTTTCATTGTAAATTTAAATACAAATAAAGTGAAAAATTGTAATCTCAGAAGGTGCTATGTCCCTTCATTTATAAAATATGAGAGGTCTACAGCCCCTCTGCCCCGGTCTTTGGAATGGTCACAAGAGTTTCAAAAGTTAAACTATTTTTTTAAGCTCTTATTACATTAAACTATTTTTATAACCTGTTATTACATTTATACGATATTAACGATTGATTAATTTAATATTTTAAAATTTCCATAAGGCCAATGTTTTTTTTATTTTGAATAATGAAAAAAAAAATATTTGGTGCTTTTAAAATAGTTTTTTGATTATATAAATTATGTTTTTCCATACCTTTGAATTTTAACAATCACTACTTTCCGAGACCCTATTTAAATGATTGAACTGTTTTCATTTTCTATAAAGACAACCAGTATCTAGTATTTACAAATGTTAACTTCATACTCCACTTTGACATTTAACGGAACAAAATAATAATTGTGTTAAAGGGGAGTGTTGGATAAAAAGTTTGGGAAACTCTGTCCTTGATTAATCTAATTAGCCACTATTTATAGTATGGTTGTAATTTAAAATATTTAACTTTTTCACAAATGTTGAGAATTTTAGTTTCTTGTGCTGAGTTAAAAGGTTTAATCTGTCACATAGCTCAAAAAACAAAATTGAGGTTTAAAGATAAGAAGTCATCATTGTTTTCATTGCATCCATTAAATCTTACTGTTGTTCTATAATTCATATTTTGATTCGTCTACTTCTAGCTGAATTTAATTCAAAAATGCTGATACAACAATTGCATTTAGCGCAGTATTTTAAAGAGCTCTTTTTGTAAAATAATTGCAATTTCTAATTTATGCAATATTTAGAAAAATGTTTTGAAAGATCTTATCTGCATCATTCCAATTTATAAATGAACTTGCAATTAGCTTATACCTCTTTTTATTTACTCTTACCCTTATTTACCTTAATTTGCACATTTAAAGTATTTCTAAGATATTTTATTTAAAAACTGATTGTTTTATTTAAAAAGAATACAGATATTGTGAGCTTAATATTTAGTATACTATTATATTGTAATATAAGTATGCATACACATTTGGATATAATAAAAACTTACTAGAAATAATTTAATTTTATTTTAATAGCTTTCAGTAGATATTCATATTTTGTGATCAACTAAATTTAGTATTAAACCGAATTTTAGGATGGTTGAAAATATTGTTACTTTCAATAATTACTTATTTTAATTTAAAATTAATGCCGCCAAAATTGCTTTAAAAACTGCAATAACTATTTCTTGATTCAAGTACCAATGAAAATAAATGCATTTAAGTCTAGTCTTAAATAACTTTTAATACTTTTTTGGAGATAGAATAAAAACTGAAATTACTTAAGGACTTGCAATGCATGGAACTGAGATTTGGTCACACACTGAATATTAGGCATACTACTAATTGTTTAATGTTTTTCAGGTCAATACATAAATTTTAAAATTTTTAAACTGTGCCCACCGCTTATTACAATCATGCCTATTTTGAGAACATTTGATTTTTTTTAAATAGGAATATCTACCCTGTGGGAAAAAAAAGTTTCAAAGTCTTAACAAATACACTAAAAGTTAAATTTGTTACTACTTCATTTATATTTTAACTGAATATGCATTGAAAATTTTAACTAAACATGAATTACATTTTTTTTTTCATTTATGGAAGTTTTTTTTAAAATATTAGCATATTTGTATTGCTGCCAACTCTCCTGAATTTTGCCAGTTTTTCCGGTCTACTGGTTTAATAAAAATTCTCCTGGTTTTTGGATACTTTAGAAAATTCCCTAAAATTCGGTAAGTTTCCTTAAAAAAATCCCCATCAAAATAGAATTCCCTATTGAAATAAAATTTTTGTAAATTATTGCTTGCTTGAGTATTTAAATAAATGTTACTAATACATAATGAAACAAGCCTCATTTATAAAAATCAGTTAACTATCTTTGATGAATTAAATACTTATTACTATTCAAAATTGAGAGTACTCACTCTCAATTCACTATCAAAAAACTATTCACATTTCAACTTCATTTAATGTTAATCATGAATGGAAAATATTGCTTTTTTTTTATTTCGATCACTCTAAAAATCCTTAAAATTCCCTATGTGTAAAATTAGTACATTTTGTAACAGTTGTCAAGAAATTTATATTATTTCGTAAAATCTACTGGATTTTTCCCTATCCACGTTGGTAGCTATGTATTTGTTAGATTAGCAAACTTTAAAATTAAAGATACATGTTTTGAAAGTTTATAAAAGTATATGTGTAACTTGTTTTTAAATTCATTTTAAAATATTAAGTGCTTTTCTGACGTCTGTTGAAGAAATTGATGACAATTAAATAATAGGCATTCTACAACTTTTCTCTATTCATAAATAGTTATATTTTCGATTCTTTAGCACTCTTAGTCTTATAATTTTTCTTTTTGTTAATAGGGGTACGCTAAATTTTTATTAGATTTTGAAACTAAGAGAAAAATTATATTAATTAGACAAGAGAGTTTTGAATTATTTTAAGCATAAGCTCTATAAAGTTTAAATTTATAAAACGACAATCAGGATCCGTGTTTTGATATTGTAATATAGCATATTTGATTTCTTGAAAAAAAAGAAAGGTTTTATAATTCAGCGATTTTATTGGTGTTATTATGTAGTTAGCTATGTTTTTTTGGATTTATTCTTACTACTCCTGTTAACCCTAGATTAATAAATATTTTATGGGTGAAAGAGGTAGAAAAATAAACTTATAAGTAACATTCTTAGATCATTAGATAAATGTTTCTGACGAGTGCCTCTCCCACGTAATTTGATGATCTCAAAAAGGCTCAAACTGGAAAGGTCTAGTATGTATCCAGTTTTTATCTATGGAATTACAAAAAAATGTTAACGTAGATGTATAAAAAAGTTTTCATTATTCATTTTTTGTTATTTAAATGTTTAGAATATATATATTTATATATATACATACACACATGTATATGTATACACACATATATATATATTAGGAGGCAACCAATAATCCCCTTGAACATACATTAAAACTACGTCACTGCTTGTGAGGCTATATTTGTCTTTGCATTTTGACTACCCAGAACGTTTTCGTCATTTGTCCGTTTCTCTTAAACAAGCCAATGAATACATAGCACTTCATCCTGGAATTTTCTATCTTTTAGCGCAGTTAAGCCTTCTTATGATAAAATTTGCAATTTTCAATGCAATTCTGGGGAATATTCTTATCTTTTCATTTTATAAATATTGAGTTACCTTAAATGAATTAATAAACAAAAATATTAAATAATATACTATTATAAATTCAAAATATCAATTAGTTTTATGTATACATAAAATATGGTATATTCTTTCATAAACTTACCAAAATTCAATTTTAAATATTAGTAAATAAAAGTTGAAACATGCAATAATCATAAAAATGGTCATCACACTCACCAAGACGTTTGTCTACGTTACTTAATAATAGAAGCCCGGCAAATTAAAATTTTAGATAATACGTGTTTATAAAATTCCAAAATTAAATAACCGAGATCTATTTGAATTTTATAATGTAAATTCATACGTACGTTTTTGTATACGTATAAATACATACATATAAGTACGTTTTTGTGTCTGATTTCGTATGTTAATTAATAGTTAGCATTAATTAATTAGCATATTTGAGGTCACCCCCAGGAGCCATTAAGATTGACACTTAGTTCGTGAAAATCCGTTCATTAGAACGAAAGTTATTCAGGGTGATTCGTTTTTTTTTTGCGGACTGTACACTGGGAATAAAGCCTACTAAGCTTGATGTGTTTGATGAAATATTTAGTATTATGTTTAGATGTTATCTATTTGTATAATAATGTGTTAAAAGCAATTACTCCTATGAAAATCAAAAACATGTACACTGAGCTTATTTCTTCTAGCTATCTTTTCAGTATTCTGTTATTTTTCTGTACCGTTAATTTATACCTTCTTGTTCAATAAAATTACTTTTTTATGGAATATAAAAATGCCTGAAAGATCTTCAGTACAGCCTAAAGCCAATGCATATGAATCACTGTTTAGAACTATATTTTTATTTATTCTATTAGACGTTTTGCTTAACTACCCATCAAACACATAATTTTCTAAAATATTTTTTGTTGTTGGTAGAATTAGTTTTCGATATCAGAATAAGTTTGCCTAGACAACAGAACATATTTGAAAGAGAATGTTATAGTACGAATGAAGAAGGTTGTCCGAAGAAATGTACGGTTCACTATAACCGAGACTTAACTATATCTGTTTCCCAAACAATTTTAGTTAATGGTTCCAAACACCCCCTTTTATTACACATCATTTAAATAAATGACCCATAAAATGAAATACAAAAATGGCTGAAAAATAATACGTAGTAACAAAAATGTGTTAATTTTTATTACTCTTCGTCTTGCGTACAAAAAGAATTAGTAATCTTTAGCCGACCAACATCGGGTAAAGAAACACTTCCCTACCCTCCGATAATTTTTCCAGAATTTATGTTATTCCGCTTTATAAACCTGTCTAACCAGCCATTCGAGCACATAAAAGTAGCCTTATCAAATTCATCGGCTTTGCCTTGAAACATCTGTCCATATACTGGATGATTCTTTGAATACTTGCCCAATTCAATAATGAAACAAACAAGAAAAAATGCCTATTGTACCTTTTCATACATGAAGGTTGACATTGTCAACATGATTTTCCCCACATTGGTGACCTTCGGACGTGATGTGAACATGCCTACCTATAGACAGAAACTCCCATTAACACGCCTATCTTAACAGAATGCCCACTTCGATTTGAACACGCCTACCGCGATAGATGGTCCACATTGAACAGTTGACTTACTACTTGTGACTGTGACATTGTCCTCCTCACGCTGTTGTTTCTCAGTCTCGATCACACACTTGACTGCTAAAGGCAACACAGGAACGGCCGTGAACTTAATACAGCTCTCCCAGCTTCTCACCAAACAGCATTGAATCAACTAGTGGTAACAATGTATCGAATTCTATGAGATATAATTCTGGTGGGGGAGTACTGTAGTGTTTCTACCACAACAAAAATATAATTCCAATTCACTAGTATATAAGACAGGTTAACTAGATTCCATGGTGGGGTACCTTTTTGTAGCCCCCCACAGATGGATATAGAATTATACTCTTGCACAATATCACCCTTAGTTTTTTAATGCACCAACCATAAAAAATGTCTCATTGCACCTATGCCCCTTATTTTTCTGGTCACGTGGCACGTTAATTACATAACATATATTTCAGTGGTGCAAGTGGCAAAACATGGTTTTGGAGCAACAAAAAAGCAATTTTGGAGCAGCGAAACGAAGATTTGGAGCATATTTAATAAAAAGAATTAAAATAAGAATTTTTAATTTTGTTCATTAATAACATATCTTATTTTTTAACACTTTTTTGAAGGTCCCTGCATTAACAAACTAAGTTTCTTTTTGCTATCCTCGACTTAGCCTCAGATAAGAGGATCTGTCCGCTTTCTATAATCAACATGTCTTTATTATTTAACCCATCTTTCATACTTTTTTCAACTGTGGCTAAGAGATTATGAGATGCCTTCAATTTTTTTTGCAAATCAATTTCAGTGTTTTCACATTCTTTTTTCTCAACCTCTAATCGAGCAGAATAATTTTTAAATGCTGCAAGCGCCACTTTAATCATATCGTTGTCAACTTTAAAGTTATTTTAACTCCCTACTTTGTTAATATGTGACACAACTTGTCCCAAACCATTAACACGCGAATTTAAACTTGTCCTATTGTCAAGTCACTTTTTGTTCACACTAAAACCTCTTTCAACACGTGGTATTAACAAAAGAGCTTAAAAAAGCTTTGTTAAAAGAGGATATTTGATATTTCCTAAATTATCTTTCTTCACAAAATAGTTTTTCCAAAACACATCAATCTGTGCATATTCATTTGAGTCAGAAGAATAACCTTCTGGTTCACCACGTAACAGCAACATAGATGTCTTTTCAGGTTTTATAATGGATGGGGTTACTGTTGCCAGATATCTTATTGGCTTATTAGAAGTGTCTTCCATTCTCATTACAGAATGCAACACTTTAAGATGCTGCAGTAACCAATTTTCAAGCCGCAATGCTTTTAATAACTTTTTTGTGCATGCCAAGTAAAAAGACCTGGAACCTAAATATAGAATTTTTTTTAGAATAAATATAAATATAGAATTTTTTTTAAAAGAAGATAAGGACCTTTGTGGTATCTAGTCAAACATCTATTAAATTTGAATTTTGCCAAATATCTGCGTTTTCTACATCCAATGATTTTAAGTCCTTTCCTGACAAACTAAGAAAAGCAGGCATAAGGCAAATAAAAATATATTGCCTTAAAAAATAATAGCTCGCATAATTTCTACAAAATTTTTTATTTTTGCCATTTTGTCTGAGCTCAAGGGGGGTGTTTAAACCCCTCCCTTGCGTACGCCACTGTTTAAGTTTATCGAGTGCATTTTTCTTAAAATTTAAATAAATGTTATTTGCAATAGTATATTCAACAAAACATTAACAGGATTAATATTGACCATACCGAATTTATAAATATATGTAAAGAATTAAGCAAATTAAGAAAACTTTAATAAATTTATATTACAAATGTAAATTAGTGAATGGCCCCTAATAAATTTCTATTAAACTTGGTTACTAAGCACAGTATTTTAATAATGAAATGATTAAAAAAATTTAAATGCGAATACAATGAAGCTAAAAGTTTTTTGTCAGAAGTAAATTATTATATTGTCCCTACGCTCATAATATTTAGCAAATCTGTGATAATAAATTTTTTTTAGATCAATCGTTTTAAATCAAATCATTAAGAGATGAATTAAAGTATTTTTGAATGACAAATCTGAAAAACATAAGATTTTTTGCTGCATTTAAAATATTGAAAGCCCCTCTCTTCATACAATATTAGTAAAAAAAAGTAATAAATTAAAATAAATGTTTAAAAACAATATGCAATCAGTGGATGGTCCCTCAGATAAAAAATTTACGTTTAGGAAACTCAATTAATTCTTATTTTTATTAAAATGAATAAAAGGGAGATGGAAATTTTGAGGTTAAGAGGACGCAATACCTACCTTCTCAATGCCAGCTGCTAATGCTTTTTCTATGGGAGCTTCATTTGCTAATAACTTTTTTGCATTTTGATATTTTGGAAAAATTCTTTCAGCATTTGAAACTTCATAGTTTACTCTAAGGTTTTAGGAAATCACTTTTTGTTTTACCATAAATTTTAAATTATTAATGGAGTTTAAATATCAGTAATAGAGATATCTTCTAGAAATCCGATTTTTATCAAAATTCATTCAGTAAATCCTTATTTTTGAGTTCACGTACTCGAACTATACATTTCAAGCTACCAAAAGAAATAATTAGTAATTATTTTCTTCAATTATGAAATGTGTTATTAGCAAAGAAAGATGAAAAAATTCTTAAAAAAATTGGGAAAAGAGCCTAAACCACGCCTCCCATCTGTCCTCCCTTCATTTACCAATACGAGTAAAAGTTCTAGTAGGGGGAATCTTTTGGGGGGTTAGGAGAAAAGCCTCTTTACTTTCTTTGAATAGTTGAGGGGTTAAATAGCCTTGGGGTCTTCTGTTGTGGTTGAAAATAGTTTTTATTTCATTCTCTTTCTTTAAAATGAGTTAGGATGGAAGACTTTCTTTCGAATTTTCTTATGTTTTTTATTATTTTTTTTTCTTCTTAATTTTGGCAATAACAACTTATCAAAACATTGTAGGATAAATATATTTAATTAGTTAATTATATATTAATTAAGCTAACAATAATTATGCAATCTTCTGTAAAAAATTTTATGTAGTACTTTTAAATACGGAGTTAGAAATAGTAAAAATTTTAAACTTCGTAATTTAAATAATAATATTGTCATTATATTTTTTTTAGCTTTATATACGAGGTTAAAAATTGAAATTAGCAATATGAAATTTCTTTACTTAAATATCAGTCCTAAATTTCATGAAATTACTATAAATTTCAGAACAGTCACATGTGGGTCTAATACTTTCCTAATTAAACTTGGCACCTTTTTCTTTAACTACTTAAATAAAATTATCAATAATATTATTAAAGAGGATTTTTCTTGGATTATCACTAATAATCCACTGATTTTATAATTTATTAAACATAATAAAATTAATTCTATTGCCACTTATGATTTCCAAGATCTTTTCAATAGCATTCCCCTTTCTAAACTAAAAGATGTTCTTTTGAATTATTACTAAGTTTTGAAAAAATCTTTAATTGCGATTTTGATTATTGGGAAATTCCAATTAATTTTCGTCTTTTCAATAATTATCTTTAAAATGGAAAAGATATTTTTTTTCCAAATTGATGGAATACCGGAAGGATCTAATATTTCATCTCTCTTAGCTAATTTTTTTTTGCACTAAAAAAAAAGAAATTGTACTCTTAATATTAAATTTGTTTTTAGATTTATTGATGATTTAATTATCTTCAATTTTCATGAATATACTCTTTTATTTAATAATATTTACCCCTAGGAATTAACCTCCCTTCGTAATTATAATGATAGCTTTAATTTTTTGTATTTGGGCATTATAAAAGAAGAAAATATCTGCTTTGTTGGTCTATTTTATAAAAGAAATTATTTTTATTTTAAGGCAAATAAATTATTTGGAATTCTAATGCTCTTAAAAATATCTATTTTAATACCATTTTTAATCAAATGTGTAGAATTAAAAGATTATGTAGTAACTAGGAGGCTCCGCCCCCTGCTCGCTAACGCTCGTCAACCCCCGAGAATTGCTACGCAATCCTATGTGGTTCACGCCGTGAACCATGACTCGCTGCGCTCGCTCGCCAATGAACACAATGTTCTAGCACAAAGACATAGTATATTATCATCAAAGACATAGTATTGTACTTGTGTAGAAGAATTCTATCAATGTTCTTATTGGCTTTTAAAAAGTATATTAGCTATTTAGATTGTACATGGTGAAAAAAATAAAAACATTAGCTAAATGAAAAACATATTAGCAAAATAAATTATCAAATATTGCAGTTACTCACCTAAATTCAACTAAATGTGTATAATAAATTAATTAATGCTACAAATTCTGAAAGTTTTAGAAAAAAATTTTATTATTTAAAAATAAAAACTTTAAACCCTAACTTTTCCTTGTGAGATAATAACCCTCAAAAAGTCTTTCATTTTCAAGAACACAAAAATTCGTTTTATCGTCAAATGAAATATTTTTTGGTGATCAGCATTATTGAAATCAATTTCTATATTAATTAACATTTGTGATAAAGTACATAACATTTTAGAACAAATTACGATTCGATTAAATTTTTTCCAAAAAACATTTTTTTCTGCAAAGCTCTAAGAAATTAACACTAAGCATTTAGAATTTCTTTGAAAACACAATTATTGATTTGGCATCTTGGAGCAATTACTGAAAGGCTGTCAAATGACTTAACTCTTGACAGGCCAACATAAAGTTGTCCATGACTAAAAACTTGCTTAGTCAATACTAAGCTGATTTTCTCAAAATTCTGACCTTGTGACTTATTTATAGTCATGGAGAAGGCCAGCCTAATTAATTCCTAATTGAGTTTACATTAAATATTATCATGTTTTTAGGGCATGAATCTGAATTGAACAACCTGATAATGCTCACTCTGGTTATTGTTTCCGTTTTTAAAAGCGCTATATGTTGAGCCAGTTTAAATTAAATATTATCATGTTTTTAGGGCAATGCTCACTCTGGTTATTGTTTCCGTTTTTAAAAGCGCTATATGTTGAGCCACCTCATGTGACATTTGCCATGTGACATTTTTAGCAGCAAACATTGGTCGATTTTCTAATGTTGCCATTCGGGGAGTTGTAATGAGGCTTTTTTTTGGTGCCGTGTAAGAGAAATATATATATAGATGTTTAGTTATCCAAAAAACAAATAGACAAAATTTGATAAAAAAAAACAATGGTTACCCAAATAAAATAATTAAATTCTATATAAAAGCCTTAAGTTAATTGTATGTTATTGTGAATAAATTTACTAAAAAACTTCTTCCTTAATTTATACAATTTTTACCGTGTGCAAATCCATTCGGGCAAATCCTTGGCTGAAATTATGTGCATAACAGGCAATTCATAATCTAATTTTTCTTAAATAAAAGTCAATTTTCTAAAATTATTAATTGGCAATTTCTTTAAATTATGCGATATAATAACCGATATGTGATTTATATTTTAATTTCTTCACTAGCAAATGCTAACTATTTCTAAGCATCATATAATATTACTCAGGTTTTTATGTTCGCAAATATAGATTGCTAGTTTTAAATATGAATATTATATTTTCCCATTTCGTAAATTTTCCTAACTGTTCAATAATAATGAGTTTTTCTGAAAATACGTTTCATTTTCTTTACAGTGCTAACAGAGTTAAATGAACATATTTTATTTTAGTATTTTCAAATCTAATTTTTATTACTGTGCAGCGTCATGTATATTTTTGAAAAGGAAATTTTTTTTCCCTGTATAATTTGTTTTATTCACGTTTTATTTTCCCATTTTCAAATCTCTGCCACTATTTAGCATTATGTGTTTATTCGAAAAGATACTTCTTGACTGTGTCAATAAATTTTATGATCCTTGTAGTACATTTGCAAATTCTAATTATTTTTTACAATCAATTACACATTACTAGAAAAAGTTTTTGCCTTTTTGTTTTATGGACACCCAAAGGGATCAAAGTAGAAAACATAAAACGAGATGACGAGTTTTGGGAAAATAAAATGGAACAAAAATTAAAGAATTTCTATTTCGACTGCCTGCTGCCAGAAATTATTGATCCTCGTTTTACAAGATCACTTCCTATAAGAAACCCACAGTACATTGTAATTGCAGCTATTAATGAAAAGAATTCAAAAATCACAGTATAATTTTCGTAATTTTAAATTTATAATTAATAATGCCACCAAATATATCTATCTATCTATCTATCTATATATATATATATATACAAAAGTCTAAACATGCATATGCATACATATACATACATACATATACATGCATATACCTACATTTTAATTTTCCCTTCCCTTTAGCAAGTGCTTCTTATCTCTCAGCATCCAGATTTTTATTTTGTATAGTATTTCCAGATTTTATTAATAATGTTATATTTTCTTCACATTGCTGACAGTGCTAAATGTACATATATATATATATATTATTATTTTCAAATTTAATGTTTGCAACTGTACAACATAGTGTATATTCTTGAAAAGAAATTTTTTTTTCACTATTATTTGTTTTAGTTACTCATATTTTATCTTCAAAATTTCCACAACTATTTAGCACCATGAGTTTTCCCGAAAAAATACTTGTGCTAGTTTACAGAATTGCCTAGTATCATGAGTTTTCTCAGTAAAATTTTGCTTTCACAGTGTCAACGATTGTATAATATAATTTTCCTTCTCGCAAATGCTCTTTATTTCTCGCCCACACATGTTGTTGCTCAGATTTTTATTTATTTTGTTTTATATAGTAATGCTAGATTTAAACATGAATATTATATTTTAACATTTCTTAAAATTTTTATTGCTGTTCATCATAATGCCTATTTGCTTTATTTATTCTTGCCTGACTTTATATTTTAATTCTATATTTTAGTATTATTTTCTTTTCTTTTTTTGTCAGCATTATTTGCAATAATTGAATCAGAATTATTATTCTCTAAAATAAGTAGTTATAGCAATTAGACAGACTTGCTATTAAAAGTCGTTACTTTATATGTATTCAAATAATCATCGCTAAAACTACATTTTAAATAAATAAATTTTTAATTTATGTCACCATTAATTTATTTTAATCCATTAAGACATACAATAAATTTAATAACATACAATGTATTCAGAATAATTTAATCATGAGACAATGGGGATAGGGGAGTATGTTGGTGATATTAGCGAGTTGCATTAAAATTTTTAGAAAAAAAATATATCACCAATTTTTAGTATTTTATTGCAAAATAGCTTTTATCTTTAAAAATTTTTTTAAAGAAAATTATATTAAAAATCTTTTGTTGAGAAACACGTTTTTATATCTTGCAGGATATTTCGATGGCTATTTAAAATTGACAGGAAAATGTTCACTTTAACTACTACAAAATGCCCATAATTAGCATTGTATTATTTACTATGCCAATTTTACTTTTAATTAACTTTTTGATATTGCATTCCTTTTTTCCATCTGTGATAAAATAAGAGTTGTGCTCTTGTTTTTAGCCCTCATTTTGTCACCATATGTAAACATAATAAATATATTGCAATTATACATTTCTTGTGACTCAAGTTATACTGTTTGTAATGCACATACACATGTAAACTATTTATATTTGCTCTATTTTGTAATTTATATTTTTTATTTTTTCCTTTTTATGTTTTTATCTTGATTATACGGAAGTAAAAGATCAGGATGGTTATAAATAAAGATTTTTTATGCTTTTAATTAGAGAGTTTTTTTAATTGCATGCTTTACCCACAAAATTTGAATTTTTTGTAATATTACAGTCATTTTCTCTATTTTTGATTTATTATTTTTTTTGTGTTTGCGAAGTTCTGACATATGTCTGCAAACTTATCTGCGTTATAAATAAGTTTATATTTCATTACGTAAATAAGAAATACATCAAAAAAATAGTTCGAGAAAATATTTTTCACTAAATTTAAACCCCCAAAATAACACAATAACCATTTTTTTTTTTAAATATAGGGTCTCTTAACTTTTATATGTATCTGTATGAACAGGTGTGTGCTCATAGATACACAATTAAAATGAAGGTAAAGAATTCAAGATGTGATCAAAACAAAATTTTAAAACTGTAGAGAACAAAGTAGAATAACAGAAAGAAAAAAAAAACCGAGGGGAAATTTTTTTTCCAATTCGTTGATTATCAAACTACACGCTAACAGATGTTTCATCTGAATTCCATTTTTCTGAGGCTGAAGTAATATGGAACATGTGGTAAAAATTCACTTTAAAAAAGGAGAGTAAATAAATAATACAAAAATAAATAATACTCAAACAGAAATTTTAATAATTCAAATGGAGATTGAAATGTATGAAACAGAAAAGAATATAAAATTATTGAAACGGAAAAAAATAAAAATAAAATTTTGTGTAAAAATATTTTTTTTTAAATTTTCTTTTTCCTTTGCACAAACACACACCCATATTCTAATATACGTATGTGTCTTAAACTATTAAAAATGAAAGGAGAAAAATTCTCAGACAAATACAAAACATAAACTTCAGCAAAATTGCAAAGCAATATAAATAAATTATGAAATTTATTGAGAAATTATTATACTTATTTACAGAAAATAAAATTTTTCCGGATGGTGAATGTAAGTTTGAAAAAGATACATCAAAACAAAAATTTTCTTTGATGCAACCTAAAAAGCGTTTGATTTTTCTTTTATCATATTTTATAATTAATTCTTATTTTTTTATTTTTATAACTTTTTATTATATTAGTATAAGTTTTAATAATTTTTTTAATTCTGTATTATGACTTGATAAATTGCCTACGTTTTAATAAATTATGTATTTTTCAGAATTTTTATAATTATATTTCTTCATATATTTACAGCTCAATATAATTAGCATTTCTAGCTCCGATTATTAAAACTAAGTTACTTTAATTAATTCCACACACATTAATAAAAATTTATATTCTTCTTGGTGTTTTAATTTGAAACGAATTAATTGTAAGATATAAGTAATCCCCATTATCTTGTAAACACTTATTTACATACAAATAAATAGTTAGAATGTCTATTCTGGATATTTCACAACGAAACTAAGAATGAGTTTAAAAATAAAAGACCGCGTACCCAGAATCACTTTTCGAAACTAATGCTTATATTGTTCAGTTTTGCTAAGGAAGGATGGGATAGTTTAACTGACCCTCTATCATATATCACTGTACCAATTCACTCCTTCCTCAAAGCGACGCCCCCAAAGTGTGACTATTACAACTCTGATTTTGCCAATTCCGGTTTTTTATCTGGGTATGGCGTCCTCTTAAGAAGCTTTGTGGTTCTTGACTGCTCCGAGGATCAACATGAAAATATGTACTTAGTAAATGATCCCTCAAGTTAATTCAAAGATCATGATACTAATCTATAAATAGAAGAGATAGAGCAAGAAGGCCACTAGCTTGCCATTGACGAAGACGATAGCACTTCAATAACGATGAAATTAACAAGAGAAATAATATTTTTTTTTTTGCGATTAAAATTTGGCAATGTTTAGTTGGTCCCCGAAGATTCAAGAGAAGTTTCGGTTCCATTTCAGAGTGGAAAATGAAGCCCTGAAATTGAGAATATCTTGCAAAATGAAGTAGAGTTGCACACGAGAGTGCAAGAATCCTTCCCACTGAATCCAGAGCAACCCTCCACATGGCAATAGCTTGGTTGCCGCAAAATTGAGACTTGGCGATACCCTGGGGAAAATATCCTTTTTGGCGCAATTTAAGTCAGCTACTTCAATTTGGAGCATCTAGGCGCAGTTTCCACAATTGGCGCAGCACTTGCACCACTGATATTTGCACGTCAAGCTTTATTTTTAGACTTGTCAATGTCATTTGTGATCATAACAATGATAATTATTATGCGTACGTATTTTTATGAAACAATCTGCTGTGGGATGTTATACTTTTGGTTATCTCTTTCTTTCCCTTGTCACCCCACAGCCACTCCATTCTTCTTTTCATATTGGAGATCTTTTATCTTACCCGACCAGACTTTTTAAATTATTCACATGCAAATTCATTTAAATTTTACGTCGGTTCAGGTTAAGAAGCTAAAATAATTAAAATGAAAAATATTAGTTTACTTTTTTTACTATAACATATTTTTTTCCCAGTCAATAAATTTCAAGTTATTTTGTTTTTAATAAGTTGTACAGGCTTTATACCTTAATTTTCTTGAAGATTTATTATTTTTTTTTTCATGTTGTAGGTTAGGGAGCATCAAATGTCCCAGGTTTTTCAAAATTTATTAAAAGTTGTTAGTCTTTGGTTATTTTTATGCAAAATGCTAAAAAGATCTTGTACACCAAGTTTAATAAAATTAAAATGACAATTATGTGGTTCACTAGATATGCCATTTTGTAACGAAAATGGAAATTTTGAGGGAAAAAAAAAACGTGTGAACTAAATAAAAATATTTTCTGATTAAATTTAGAAACATTTGTGAGACATAATAAAATGATATAGAGTTAGTTTCCATCTTGCTCGAAAATCTGTATATTTTGAAAATGAATTCTAGATTTTGCCGATTCTATGTAATCGGTGCTTGACTTCTTGCAACTTTACTAGTCGTTATGTAAGATTAGGAATTTATAAATTCTGAAACATTTGCTGCAAATTGAGTCAAGTTCTAGTATATAAAATAAAAACCAAGAATCTGCTCTAGATAAATCAGAAAAAAGCATACTTGTTGTGAAATTTTTCTCTCTCCTTTTTTCATTTAAATTCTGGTTTTCCAAAATCAATTCCGAATCTACCTCGCAATTCAGAGTGATAACATCAAACATGTACAGAAATTTTGCATCGAAAATGCACATAAGTAACGCGTAGATCGTTCCATCAAAGTAGTGCGTAATGCGAAACAGCGCTAAACGAGGCTATCTTAACATGTAAATAATGGGGTTAGGGGAAGATGAATAGAAAATTGGTTAGGTATTAAATTTAATAATTATGTTTTTTTTTAATAAAAATAAAACCAAACATTTATTTCTTACTAAAATATAAACGAATATACGTAGGTATAAAAACAAATAAAATTCTAAGTCAGTCAGATCATTTAGTCTATTTTGTGCTTCCAATATTCTGCCTTTTTGTCAAGAGGGCATCTAATGTAGTTTGTGTTTTCTTCTTGCGTTCTGTTAGAAGTTGTTGATAAGTGGATAAAGCATCTATAACACTCCGTCTTGCTTTTGAACTCCTGTCAAAATTTGGATAATTTTCAACAAATTGGTCCATAATTTCAGTTATAATGGTCAAACTCCTTTTTACAAACGCCATCGAAAGTTCTTTTTGCTCTTCTTCGAAATCACTAATATCATTATTTTTGTTTTCTTCTTGTGCAGTTAATTCCTTGAGCTCATCATTAGAAAGACTAGCTGCTGTTTCTTGAACTATTTCTTCGACGTCTTCCGTATTTACTTCATCTAAACCAGTTTGTTTTGCTAATTCCACTATTTCATCCATATCGATAGAGTGTCCAATGTCTTCGCTCTTACTTAAATCTGGCCAAGTGTTCTTTATCTTTATGTTATCTCATTCCAAGAAAAGTTTATGTTTTCTACAGCATTCATGATATTGTAGTTTTTCCAAAATTCTCTTATTGATTGCTTCTCTTCTCACAAGGGAAACTAGGGAAGTGTGACTCACCAATTTTGAAATGAACTACTAGGATGTATGCCTTATGAGGAATAATTTTAGGGGGCAACATTCGTTTCGGCCCATAGAAGGTCCTGTGAGAGATAAAAAATAATTCAACATATAGAAAAATCAGTATTTTATTGCTTCAATGCAGACTATTAGTTATTGTAATTGTTTCAAAATCCAATTAATTGTGTGGTACTTTCACGTAATATATAATGAATATTTATTGTCAAAATTGAATTCGAAAATTTTATATATCTGCAGTTTTTCAGAAAAACCTGTTAGGTTAATTTTTTAAAAAAAATTGACATCAAATTTTTTTTTTCAAAAAACTTTCCAAATTAATTGGAGCATGTAATTGCAAATCAATTAATAATTAATTAATAATTAATTGATAATTAGATCATGATTAATAAATTTTCTGATTAATTTATTAGTTAGGAAAATAAAAAATTATCAAATTAATTACAAATTAATTGGATTATGAGACAATTACAATAACTAATAGTCTGCATTGAAGTAATAAAATACCGATTTTTCCATATATTGAATTAATTTTTATATCTCACAGGACCTTCTATGGGCCGAAACAAATGTTAATTTATTAATTTGCAAATTAATTAATTATCCAATTAATTACAAATTAATTGGATTATGAGACAATTACAATAACTAATAGTCTGCATTGAAGTAATAAAATACTGATTTTTCTATATATTGAATTATTTTTTATCTCTCACAGGACCTTCTATGGGCCGAAACGAATGTTGCCCCCGAAAATTATTCCTCATAAGGCATACATCCCACTAGCTTATTTCAAAATTGGCGAGTCACACTTCCCTAGTTTCCCTTGTCAGTCTATTTTGTCAAACATCTGCTTTAATGTTCGCCGCAAGTAATAAGCCTTAAAACTGGATATAATGCCTTGGTCCATTTGTTGGATTAGGGAGTTGTGCTAGGCGAAACCACTTCGACTTCAATGCATGTTGTTAAGTCTGATAAATTTGTTGGGTGGCTTGGAGCATTATCAATTAATAGTAGTGTTCTTTGTTCAAGTTTTTTAATTTCGCAATAACGTTTAACAGACGGTCAGAAATGTTCAGTGAACCAATCCTGGAAAATTTTCATAGTTATCCATGATTTTTTATTAGACTCCCAAATTACAGGTAAAGTTGATTTAGATACGCCTTTCATCGCTCTTGGGGTTTTGGAGTGGTAAACTAGTAGTGGTTTTAATTTGATATCTCCGCTTGCATTGCCACCCAGTAGAAGTGTTAAGCGATCTTTTGCGGCTTTAAATCCTGGTGCTCGTTTCTCTTCACGGGATAGATATGTTCGTTTTTACATTCTTTTCCAAAACAGGCCTGTTTAATTAACATTAAAAACCAATTTTGGAGGATAGTTTTCTTGTTCAATTATTGTTTTTATTGTCGCTGGGAATTCAGCCGTCACTTTCGTATCACCACTTGCTGCTTTTCCTGTAATCTTTATGTTGTGAAGATTATTTCGATGTTTAAATCTATTAAACCATCATCGACTAGCAAGCAAAAGTTTCACTTATGTCAATTGCCTCAACCTGAATGTAAGAATGTAATTAAAAATTCTTCTAGCTTTTTCCATTATGATAGATATTGCGTTCAATTTCGTGGTCAATCCATATAGACAGTCGTTTTTCCATTTCCTCTATAATGTTATTTCTAGAACGGGTAATTCTAGTTGCAGAGCTCGACGTAGTTGCAGTTGCCGATGACAGTATTTTTTCTTCATTCTTAAGAATTGTCCTCATTGTTGAAATTGCCAAATTCAATGCAGCAATAATTTGAGATTGACGTTCACCAGAATCTAATCTTCTAATTCCTTGCATTTTAGTTTCCAGTGAAATGCTTTTTATGGTTGCTTTCTTTTCTTGTTTTTCATTATCACCCGTGATAAAAACTAAAGATTATAATGTTTGTCACTGCATTAATCGTCATAGTATTATTTAAATTTATATGTACTTACAATAATGTCAACAAATGTTTCAAATGATAAAAATGCCCCCGCACAGCACCGCACCAAACAAGAAACACAACTACACTGTTTCGAATATGTTATATACATATTTGGGGAGTCCCCGCTCACAATTTCGGGGAATCCCCGGGTTGAAATAAAAGAGCGCTAAACCGAAACAGCGCTAAACGAAACAGCATTAAGCGGGGTCTTACTGTATCATATTGCTTGTGCACTTGCCAGTGGTAATAGTGTCTCAAACAAGATATGCCACCATAATCTTCCGTCATGGGGAGAAATAAAACATTACTTGAATAATGAACTGTTGTAAGCAATGCAAAAAAGTAGGATGCAAAAAAGTTTTCATTATTCATTTTTTGTAACTTAAACATTTAGAATATATATATCTAGGCAGGTAGGTATTTTATTTACGGCATACTAGAGCTGAACAATGGGCTATTGGAGACTGTCTGGGAAACATCCCCGAGGATGATATACGAAGACATGCCATCGCAATTTTGATCCTCTGCAGAGGGGAGGGGATGGCTCCCCTGCTTCGGCAACCCGACGACCTGCACGCGAAGTTGAGCACTTTACAGTAGAACAGTTTAACGAGGACCAATACCGCGCACCACCAGTCCCTACGCAGGCTGATTAAAGTGGTTACCCACCCGCTTACTGACTGCAGCTAGTGATGCTTGACTTCGGCGTTGTACTGGGAACCGTGTGATTACGATCCGTCCACTACGGGACAGAATATATATATATATATTAGAAGAAGATGACCGATAACCCCCTTGAACATATATTAAAACTACGCCACTGTATTGCCCTAATAAGTTTAGAGGATAAAACATTATCCAGCAAGTGTTTATCAATCAGATTTCTATCAAGACAAATGTAAGCTCTAAGCAGTGGTTGCTTTTTCCCTTCTTTCTTTTTTGCAATTAAATAAATACAGGCAACCGTTTCATTTTGAATTTTTAACAATTGGAAAAGAAAGTTTCTTAAAAGATTGTTTTTAATTGATTCAATATGTACAACACACATGAGTATCACTGTGTCTCGACATCATTGTATTTACAGAAGAGAAATTTCTTGGCTACACCTATTTTTTAGATTTGTTGGCAGCAGCTTTTTTAGCTTTTACCATTTCCACCAGTTCCTGAAAAAGAAATATTTGTGTTTAGGACATAGTTGTGATAATAACAGGAGTATATATATTGTGATATAAAACATTCTCCAAAAATATGTCATAGTTTATAACATAACTGACTTGCAAAACTAAATATATATATATTCTATTAATTTGTATAACACGTGAAGCCAAATTTAATGCAATATTATTCATATAAAAACATACGAATATTATTCATATAAAAACAAATGGTCTGCATAGCTTTATAAAATTGGGATGGATTCAAATTTGATCTTGTAATAATTTTAAACAAAAAACTATTGTTTGCGATTAAATTTCAAATAAACAATTTACATTTAAAGTTATAATAAAAAGGCAGGAGCATTATTTAATTTTCAGTCACTTTTTTTGAAGACAGTTATTTTTTATTTTAAATTTTGCGCAATTTTAGATTAGTGGTTACGAATTGGCGGCCCGCAAAGCCTTTTTTTGTGGCCCGCAGGCTAAAATAAAGTAGTTGTCATTTTTTTGCGGAAAATTTTCGTAAAAAAAGCTATATGGGTTTTAAATACTTTTAAGTTTTATATCTTAACGATTTGATATCTGTTGCACATTAATTGTTTAATACATAGATGCACAATTAAAGTTATTGTAGACAGAATTTTTTAATATGCAATTAAATATTTTTAAAAATCTACTTCTTATTTTAATTTGTAATTCAATACTTTTGTTTTGAACAACTTGATAAAAATCTGACAGTAATATTTCCTTCAAACATAAAAGAGTCCTAAATAAAATTTTGATAAAGTTGTAGCCCGCCATTTGACTGGTGTTTTTAATTGCAGCCCCCGGCCTCATGTAAGTTGGAAACCTCTGTTTTAGATAATGTGTTTAAAATAAGTAGTTCTCCCTCAAAATCAATAAACTCACATTTTTACATATAATTCAGATAGATTTTTATGAATAGTAACAAAAAATTTATTGCTTTAGCTTATTCTTAACACTGTCAATGTAATTATTTGGAAAATTTATAGAATAAGCAATTCTAGTGATTGCATTCACACTTTTTGAACTATCATTTTTCTTCTTTTCCCTAAGCTGTGTCCATGAAAAAATAGTCAGAAAAAAGCAAATTCAATTTTAAATTCAGAGTTTTAAATGGTACTGATTAAACACTCATAAAAAAATATTTTTGTTGGTGTTTTGCATTAATTTAACTCAACCTTAGGCTGACACATCAATTTCAAAGAAATATACTTTTTCCAATTGTTAACCATCGTCAACTTCAGTATTCCTTGGCTGCAGCAAAATACTCTTGCATAAACTGCACCATTTTATTTATTTTACTGAACGGCAGGTGTATAAGCAATGATAGATTATGAAGAACAATGATGATGGCTCTTATCAAAAGTAAATTTATATCACTGCGTTTGAACTCGTGTAGACAGAACTAAGATATTTATTCAACTTATCAGTTTGCAATTAGTTGAATAAAAGTTATGTAAAAAAACTAATTATATATTAAGATATATAAATAAATTATATATTAAGAAAAGATATGTAATATTAAAATGATATAAGATATTATTTAAAAACAGTGACTCATCCTCCTCTATAAGTTGACCATGTTGCACCAATGCACAACTTAACATTTCACTTAGTTCATAGTACAATTAAAAACCTCCATAAGTGTTTTTTACTCATTATTTAAAAAAAAAATTATTGAACTCACTCAGCATTGCCACTCAAATCTGGAAAAAAAATTCCCTGAGTTTTCCATGTATATATTATACACAATATATTAAGAGGAAACACAACAATTAGTGTGCTCTTGTGTGAGCTATATAGGGCTAACTATTTTTATTAGTTTTAATTGCTGGAAAAACAGCTGAACATACTTAAATAATGCTATAGTAAATGAAATAGTTCAGTATAACTGAAATATCATGGTTAAATATCCAATTTGAGTGGTCACCATTTTTTTTATAAGACAAAAATAAGAAACAAAATTCCCCATATTTTCCCAGTTTGTAAAGAAAAAATCAAAATCCCTGCATTATCCCTGTTATTTCAGGTGATTTTTAAAATTCCCTGTATTTTCCAGGTTTTCCCTGTGCGGTGGCAATCCTGTCACTAAACAACGCTAGTTATGATTACTTATTTTTAAAATCAGTAGTAATATTTAATAGGTAATGCAAGATTTTTGATAGAAACTGCAAGCTAATTAAAATTCAGAATAGCCACATGAGAGAAATAATGAGTTTAAAAAAAAAAAAAAAAGTGTGGCTCTTAGTTTCTTTCCTTCTTTTTTGTGAGTTAAAAAGGCCTAACTTTCACCAACAGGAAAAGTACTTAATATTGCTGAGTTTAAAACAAGAATGTAAAGTAAAGAAAATTACCTTATTAACTCTAAGTTGCTTTTTAATTGCATGGATGCCCAAACAAAAACATTGTATTAGAAAGAGGGGCGGATTTTCTTTTTTTTTAAAAAAAAAGAAGAAAAAAAAGCATAATTTATGTGATTTTTTGAATAAGATAAAATAAAACATTCAAAATAGAAATATATACACAAAGGATATTGTTTGGGTCATTACATAAAAAGAGAAAAAATTATTAAACAACAAAAATTGTTAGATTGAATCATTCAAATTCAATAATCAATGATTTATTGAAGAATAAAATAAAAAGAACCTTGTATCGTTTCATGCAATCTTTTTTGTCTCTGTGAGGTATACATGCAGCTATCTTTTCCCATCTTTCTTCTGTCGAAGCAGGGTAAGTTTTTAACGCCTGTTCCAATAGTTGCTGCTCCTCTGATGTCCAAATTCCTGCCATATCGGCTGGAGCTGGAAATATCAATTCTCTTTTAACAATAATAACAGACTACCTCATAGAAAAATGTAAAATTAATTTTTATTTATTAACATAAATTTACTTTTTTGTTTTTCACATAAAATGATTTTTTTTGGTTGCATAATTGTAATCACCATAAAAATGTTTGAAGAATGACACAATAGTAATTGTTGACATTTTTCGGATCTAGAAGAAGCATAGCTGCCAAAATGGATAGGGAAAAATCCATTAGATTTCACTAAATAATTTAAATTTCGTGGTAATTGTTGTATAATGTACTAAATATTTTAAACATAGGTGATTTGTATAGTAATCATAACAGAAAAACTGCAATATTTTCCAGTTATCATTGACGTCAAACATGCTTGAAATGTTATGCATTATTTTTACTCACAATTTCGAATATTATTGGCATTTAATAATTCATAAAAGATAGTTAGAAAATGTTGTTAATTAATTTAAAAAGAGAGTTTTGAATAAAAATAAATAGAACATTTTAGATCAAAAAAAGTTTTGAACTGATTTTTATTAACGAGGTTCGCTTCATTATTAGTACTTATCTAAATATTCAAGCAAGCAATAATCCATACAAAAATTTTATTTCAATAGGGAATTTTTTAGGAAACTTACTCCATTTTAGGAAATTTTCTAAAATGCATATCTGCCTGTTCTTTTTTTTTTTTTTTTTTTTTTTTTTTTAAACAAAGACTCTAGTAATTTACCAATATCTCCTGTTTACAAAATTTTTCTGAATTTGTTGAAAAAAAAATTAAAAACATTTTTGCTGTTAAAATATTTGCTGATGGAAAATACCTCAACAGATGGTGCTATTGTTAGTACTGCAGTATGTTGAGTGTTTATAGTTTAAGTAATTTTAAAGTAATTTTGTTAAGTAACGGTTTAAAAACTCTTCTTTAGATTAAGATTTATATACATAATTGTTACATAGGTAAATATAAGTGGTTATATTATTTTAAATTTTGAAATTCTCTTTTCGACCTACATAATTATGCATGATGAATCAAAACAATACTCATAGCCTAAAAAATTTTGCTAGTAAAATCTCCCGTTATTTAATTTCTCCAATGTTGGCAAGTATGAAAATATACAAAAACCAGGAGAATTCTAATTAAACTAGCAGAGCAGGAGAAACTGGAAAAATCCAGTAGAGTTGGCAGCCATGAAGATGTTTTTAGATAGCCTTTTCATAAAAACAAAGAAGCTGTTCTGCCATTCCATAACATGCCAGCTTCTAAAAATTGGTTATAGTTCCCTGCATCTGAGCTTAAGTTATTATTAAAATTATCATAATAAAATACAGTCAAATATAGTGAATCTTCAAGGGACCGTAATTTCGGTTTACGATAACCGAGAGTTCACTATATCCGTACTACAAACAATTTTAAATAATTTTTCCGAACTGCCCCCTTTTATTACACATTATTTAAATAAATGACCCATAAAAAGAAATACAAAAATGATTGAAAAACAATCTGTAGTAATAAAAATGTGCTAACTTTTAGTTATTATTACTCTTCGTTTTGAGTGCAAAAAATTTAGGGATGAGAAACTGAGAAGAAATGCTTACGGCTACAATCCACTCAATAGAAGGTTTTAAAAATCGGTATATGTATTTTATGTAGAAATTTCATAATTACCAAAAATTAAGGAAATAAATCACTCGAAGCCAGAAAAAAGCTCATAATATCCAATTTCCTATCTTGTTTTGGTTCACTATATCCACAAAATATATTATATGTGTATAGCAAGGCACGGAAGCGAACATTTCGTTCACTAAAAAACCATGTTATTTGTAATGGGGTTTGACTGTAATTTAAAAGAAACTTACTATCAAATCTCTCTGTTGGTGCTGACTGATCTTTCACAGCTATAGGCACTTGTTTTTGGTTTTTCTCCAGGTTTTCATAAGCACTTTTATTAACCTGCTCTCTCAAACCTCCACCTGTGAGAAAACAATGTTGAAAATTAAATACCATTTTTCTTTTAATGTAGCAAAATCTTTCGACTGAAAAGATCACCTTTTAAGTACTTTTTAAGCACTATATACATTAATAAAACGCGAAATAATTTTCAAAGACTTTCCATGATCATGATAAAATAACTAGTTTTTGACAAAGAACTCTTTTTTTTCAGTGGTGTAGTTTTGTAGAGGATTTGGAGGAGAAAACCCCCTCTGAAATTATACATTATTTGATTAATGAACTATTCGGTTCCGTAAGTAACATGTAGACATAAAATTTTTTCTTCATCGATTTTTTTTATCGTAATTTAAACATGTAGAATATATATATGCATAGCTGCAAACTTGTACAGCCGTTGCGCAAATAAACTTCTCAGTAGAAGCAACAGTATAGCAGTTTGACGAATTAAATTTTCAATTTTAAGCTTCAAAATTTTTTTTTTCAACCTATCACGAAAATCAATAATTAAAAAATATGTAAATAGCTATTTTTAGCTTACTTAGCTCTTCAATGTTCAATTAGTTTAACTAAAACTTTACATGTTCATTTACTACCATTTTGTCAAATCTTTTTCAGCCACCGTACAAGTTGGCAGGTGTGTATATACACATACGTCAGAAGGCGTAATACAATATAACTACGCCACTGTCTCTTGAACATATTGGCCATTATAAAAAGTTCAAGATATTTTTCAGTTCGATATAAGAGGGTGGAACAAGAAGCCTGAAATTGAGAATGCAGCAGAGTTGCACATGAGAGTGCAACTCAGTAAACACAGCTCAGTGGATGTACATGCGGACTTCCAAGTATCTCACCAAACTTGTAAAATGATTGGCGCTTTCATACGCTATGAACTGACGGTAAGCCAAAGTGAATTTTGAAAACATTGAATAGACAAATGTGAAAAGCACGCTTTCGTATAATAGGTGGCGAAAATCAAAATGGCAAAGAAAAAAAAACTCATTTTGGAAAAGGGAAAACTGAGCACTTTGTAGCACCCAATGAATAAAGTACCTTCAAGAGCTTTTAAATAAACGAAAATCAAAAATAAGCACCTTTAAGCACTTTTTAAAAATGCTATGCACCATATTACACCACTGCAATTATTTAAGTTTTTATCCTTTCTCACTTGAACAGTTAAAAATTAAGAAGAGGATATTTTGAACTCCTCACTCATGAATGCCACTCTTCAAAAATCACAAGACTGGACAATTTTTTATGAATTTATTTAATGTGACCATGGTAGAAACATTTATGAAAAATACTATTTATTATTTACTATATAGAATTGAGAAAAGTATGTTATGAGTTGAGGCAAAAATGAAAACATAAAGGGGGAAAAAATAAGAAAAAAGAAAAGAAAAAATGGTTCTGCACTTTGCTTCGAAATATCATTATTTCTTGAATTGTTAAATTAGGTAAATTCTTTCCAATAACCTTTCTTAAAATTGATTATTCTGTTAAAAGTTGCACTCAGAATTTAAAGTTCTTATTAATGAAATGTTTCAATACTTTTGAATGCAGATGAAAATTTAAAAATATATAGATATATATCTGCTTGATCCATCAGTTTACTAAGTTACTGAAAATTAGTACTAACCATACGTTTGTCATTGAATTATTAACTGTCATAAAATCAGAGTCAGACTAAGGCAGGGGCATACAGGTAAGTTGCCCTGGGCCCACACCTTAGAGGGGACCCCCAAATCGAACAGAAAGTTTATTTTTCGTTCCCCTCTTTAAACTTTTTTAAAAACAAAATATCCCTACAGTGTAAAATTTGTCAGTTTTATGTTGGCTTCTTCATTAATCTATCGTATGAACACAATCTACCTTTCGTAAATCCACAGATTTTTAGGGCGGAATTCAGCTAAATTTTCGAAATCAATGTGGACAAATTTGGCCATTAAAAAACCTGTATTTGTACATATCGCAAAAATATGGGTTTCTGATTGGCTTAATTGAGCCATCATAATTTAGAAAATTCAGCTGAATTCCGCTCTATTGTCAGCAAGGATATGAATATTTCTGCTAGATAGTCAATGCTATTTTTCGCTGCTACAAATTTAATAATCACAAAACTGCATTCGGCATGATGGACATAAAATTGATAGAAAATCAATAAAATGGACAGAACAATATTTTGTTTGACTATTGATTGGAGGTGGGGGGGGGGGTGAACTTTATAGCTCTTTTAGGTTTTAGTCAATTTTCTTGTTATCTATAATTAGATTAAAAATTTAAATACCTTCACAATGTTCGGTTCTTCATTACTGAAGCAGCCCCCAAATTTTTTTTTTTGCCCGGGCTTCAATTAGGCTACGTCGGGCCCTGCATAAAATAGTGAATATACTTTATAAAAGTATTAATCAAAAATTTTGAAATACTATCATACAGTGTAAAGTCGCGTATCCGGAATCGGTGGGACTTCCAGAAGTCCGTATAATAGATTTTTCTGTATAATTGACCCCCAAGGTAAACAAAGCTTAAAATGATCTAATAAACAATCTGAATCTAAGAAGCAAAACATAAATAAACATTATTTTTAAGGGGAATAATCAGGGATGAGAGTAGTCAAAAAGTAAAAAAGAGGAAATCCAATAATATATATATATATATATATATATATATATATATATATATATATATATATAAACAAAAATTTGACAAAAAAAGTGCAGAAGATATTTTAAGTTACAATATCAGACACAAACGTTATTAGAAGTTTAAAAAAAAATTCTCGAACATGCTCATCAAAAGAACACAAAGCTTAACATTGTACATTTGTGATCTTATCAAGAACATACATTAGTAAAATTATAAAGATATCTTTTTACATAAATAATATATAACACAAGAAAATATTAAGAAGCCATACAATAATTTTAGATATAATTATTCTTAGTGTTTGAAATCTACTCGACAATGATCAAGAGCTACAAAACGCTTCAAGTAGTAAATATTGATAAATGGAAATATTACTCAGCAAACTAAAATCACAGAGACTCTTACTTCGCTTTTGAAGTTCTTTAGCCTTGGCCAATACTTCTTTAGCTGTGCACTTTATTTTAGTTGTTGAATGTTGAGTCATAAAAGAAGCAATTACTTCCCATCTATAACATAGTTAAAGTATCACATTTTTAAACAATGAAAATAATTAAAAATTGATGTATAATTTTTCAAAATAAGTTGCACTCTCTAATAGGGCTGGGCAATGTCAGAATTTCGATATTGTGGTATATTGTGAGCTTCATATCACGATATTATGATATACCGCGGTAATTAAATTGTTATGTATATTATAAATGCTAAGACTATTTTGCAATTAAAAATTAATGTGTTTAAAGAGCATCATTTAAAAAAAATGGGGTACTTATCCTATATTAGCTCGCAGCATAATTATCCCATGGAATCAACTAATTATAAAGCATCATTATTTTAAAACAGAAAAATTTTATTAATGTAAACATCAATTACTAATATAAACATCAACACTTCGAAGAATATACTTCCGAATATCATTACCGCGGTATCAAAGAAATACCGGTAAATGACGGTATTACGGTATATTGCCCAGGCCTACTCTCTAATCAAATTGAAAAATTTAGTTTTTCATCTGACACAAAATAGAATTAAGTCACAGAGATGCAAACTTAGCAAACTAGCAATTAATAATCAGAAGTACAATACAGAAATATATACAGATAGTAATTACAAATATTAAATTAGAGTAATTTCAAAGTATATATACAGCTTATTTCTACATTGGTATATGACATCTAGAAAATTATGCAGGAATTTACAATGGTGACTAAAATAAAAGTGTAAATAAAAGTCTAAAGTAAAAATACTCTCTAACAAATCCAAAACTGCAAATCTACAAACACATAAACACCCAATAAGTATTTCATTATTTTCTCATCGAGTTAAAATACCCAAAATCAAATAATAAGTAAACTCAAAACAGAAAGTGAATATTGAACGCTAACACTCTGCTAAACGTTTTTAATTAGAGCAAACTTCCACCCACATCTAGTGTGATTTCAAAATTTAGATAAAATGGCTTCAAATTGATAATGGGCCACTGGAGTCAGAAAGACTAGTTTAATACAATACACTGCAAGAAGGAAAAAGATAAGTTCACATATTCTCATGTGTTCATAGTTCTGAATGCCCTTCGTCTTTACCCCTCTGGCTGTTGAGTTCATTTAGAACTCTCTAAACAATTTATTTTAAGAAATTAAGACATTCATACCTACTTTAACGGTTGTTAAGCTATTGGGCAAAATTGGGACACTATTTCCTTATTTCAAAACATGGAAAGAAAAAAAAAACAGTTTTGCTATACAAAAGACTGCATGTTAAAATACAACTTTTTACATGTAGAGCTGTCAATTCAAAGACTGTGTGATGCACTCACCTTCGAAGAAATTCTCCTTTTATGTACAAAGAGAAAAAACATACTGAAGTAAACAATGCAAGTTTAATTTATTTACAGACAGCCATTAAGAAATGGGAGAGTAGGACATGGCGTGTGAATAATGAGGTAAGACTCTTTTTAATGATGTATTCTTAAACTAGAGACGAACTAATTCCCTCCCCCCCTGTTTAAATCTCCATGAAAAACTAAATCTGTAAACCACCTCATGATCCCTAACTACGCTTGACTTTATTTTATAACCAGCATTGACCACTTTCTTATTTTATGACTATTATTAACTTTGTAGCACATAATGAAAAAACAAACCCCAACAACAAGTGAACATACATGGAAATTTAAAAAAAAAGAAAGGAAAAAAAAATGCCAAAATGAATATTTCATTTTATGTTTTATAACCTGCGTTGAACAGTCAACCTATTTCAGGGTTTACAAATATCAATGTTTATCTCCATAGCCTGGTAATTTTGAACACAACCCATCAAACCCTCTTAGATCAAGCAAAAGGACAAACTAGCTTTTACTCTGGTCTTTGGTTGGTGGAAAACCACAACAATTTCCCATAGTTAGCCCAACAACAAGGGGATTCGAACCCATGATCCGTCTATTATTGACAGGGAATCTGCTACAGTTTAGATTTTCAAATCTATGATTTTCCATGACTAATTTCAAGAATATTTAATGACTTAACGAAGCTACTATTTTCTCCGACAAAAACCCAACAATAAATTTAATAAAAGCATTATAATAATGTTAATTGAAATGATAAGTATAACCAAAACTGTTATACTCTGCATCATCATATTTATAGGTTTTAAATTTAAAAAACAGAGTAAAGAAAGAGTTGATGCAATAAAATAGCTGAAAAAAATACAAAAGCATAGATTATTTTTTTCTTTTTTCTGCAAAATTATATTCTAAAGATACTTTTCTTGTTCATAAGAAAGGAAAGAAATACTACTGATTTTCCTATTCTCATTTTAGAATAAATAAAAAAATTTGCAGTTGGCTGGCTTGCTTCAGCTAAAATTTCAAATTGATTAAAAAAAAAAAAATAATAACAAAAATTCTGAAATCGCATAAGCTTATAAGATAATTCTTTCTAGAAATGATGTTTTTTTCCTTCATTTTTTGAAAGATCTCCTTTCAGATATGATTCTGAAAGGAGATTTTGTTACAAATTTAGATATTCGGAACACCATGAAATTGGGAGGGTGGGGGAAACTCCATTTTTAAAATTAGATTGTTCAGTGACCTAAATCCATGGACTTTCCACGATTTAAAAATATATACAGTGAAACCTGTGTATAACGATACTGTCTATAACGATAAACCTGTCTATAGCGATATTTCCTTGAGGTCCCGGTGAAATTCCTATTTACTCAATGTATTTTTAACCTGTTTATAGCGATAACCACTTTTCAGTTAAACATGTCTACAACGATAATTTTTCCTCTTTTCATAGTTGATAGTTCCATTCCGATTTTTCTACCGTTGGAAAACGATTCCCCATCGAGCTTAAATGTGAGATAACAAAATGTTTTTTTTTTCTTCCCCCATCTCCTTTGTATGTAATATTCTTTCGTTGTTTCTGAGATAAAATGCCACTTTTAGGGGAAATTAGAGCAGTAGAAATGGGTGAAGGGGTATAGTAGGAGGGAGAGAGCTTCGTCAGAAATGCTGATGAAACTTTCTAATTTTATCAGCTCATGCCAGATAAAACAATGGCATTTAAGGGAGAAAATTGTAAAGGCGGTAAAAAATCAAAACAGAGGTTAACTGTTCTACTTTGTGCAAACAGTACTGGAACCGATAAACTGAAGCTGTTCGTTATAGGCAAATACGCTAAACCTAGATGTTTTAAGAATGTGAAAAGTTTACCAGTTGACTACAAGGCAAACAAAATAGCCTGGATGACAGAAGAAATATTTAACAACTGGCTGCTTGATGTGGATAAGGAGATGAAAAGAAAGAAGAAAAAAATAGCTCTCTTAGTTGACAAGTGCACTCCTCACAACAATCCTCCAAGTTTGAAAAATATAAAATTGTTTTATTTTCCCCCAAATTGCGCGTCGATTCTACAGCCATTAGATTTGGGAATAATAAAATGTTTCAAAGGATACTATCGAAAAAGATTAGTTCAGAACGTTGTTTATAATCTGGATAATAAACTCCCAAATCCTTATGCAGTTGATGTAAAAAATGCATGTGATTGGATTTCCGGAGGGTGGAATTCATTGACAGTTGACCATCCAAAATTGTTGGAAGAAAGCTTCTTTCTTTGAGGATAAAAGCAACGGAAACGCAGAAACTGAGCTTACTGAAATCACTGATGAAGAAGAAAAATGTGTGGCAGGCTTAAATTCGATTGTCAGTGAATTCCAAAGATCATCTAATACATCATATCTATTTAACGCAGATGAATTTTTAAATTTAGATAATGATGTGTTGGTTTTCAGTGGTGCAAGTGATGAAGAGATTTTAGCAGAAGTTATCCCGGGTGATCAAAGTGATGAGGAAGAAGCAGCCGACTGTTCTCAAAACAGGACTCAAATTTCACCCGAGAATGCCATATTGCTAATTAACACTTTGCAAGATTTTGTTGCAACATTACCAAATGTAACTGATGTTCATTTGAATTCATTAGATGGACTGAAATCTATGTGCATGGAAATGGCAATTGCTTCCAAAAATAAGCAAACAAAACTAACCGATTATTTTTCTAAATAATTTCTGTTTTGATTCATAAAATTGTAAGTAAATTTTTCTTGTGTGTTGTTTCATAATTCTAAGTAAAATTTTCATTTGGAGCCTATAAAAGAAGTTTAATTTATCATTAGTTTTAAACGTATACTTTTAAATTTCAAACCTGTCTATAACGATAACCTACCTATAACAATATTTTATTTAGGTCCCTACAGTATCGTTATAGACAGGTCTTACTGTATATATATTTTTAAATCGTGGAAAGTCGCAGCAAGGTGCTTCTAACACATGATTAGCCAATTATTGAGGATATATTACGTCAGCATTGAGGTCGAGACTAGTGGGGGCTTAGAATTTGTATCTAAGGTCATTACTGAAATTTAAACCTGGATAGCCACATTAGGAGGCAAATGACATTACATTTAATTGAGAGATTGCTAATATTGAAGATCAGCTTACCTGTTGTTTGTCCCAGCAGGAAAAAGATTAACACCTTTCACTAAAAGCTGAAGATCTGCAGGTGACCATGGCTTTTGGTTGCCTTTCTCCTCATTATTCACACAAGACCTTTGAGAAGAGGCCAACAGCTGCTCTTTCTCCTCTTCCAACTGCTTGTTTAAAGATTGAACCTGAAACATACGCTTAGTTTAAACTCTAAAACATAGTTTTTATATTTGTGCCAGTTTTTAAGCTGGTAGATTAAACGGGACATATCTTTAAGTAAAGTAAAATTGTTTGAAAACTGTCACGACAGAACAAAATTATCATTTCAGAAATTTTTCTTCTTTTTTCTTTTCTTTCTTTTCTACTAACCAAAAAAATTAATTGGAAGATCGATATAATGAGTACAACACGAGAAGTCTATTATTAAGACAGATTTACAATTCACTGTTAAAATGCTAATATTAAAGAAACGAAAATTGTAAGCTTATAACGAGTTACAAACGAAATTTTTTTTCAGTGAGATGCATTTTGCTACTGTTAAAGCAAGCAATTTACACAAAAAATTTCATAGGTTAAAAAAAAAATGTTTTTTTTTTTGGCTACCAACAAAATTATTTTTATCACGCCCCTTTATTCCCTTCGTAGCAGCTTGCTATTAAAATCAATACTCACATTTAAGTCAAAAGGTATTTATCATATATTTATTTTAAATCAACATAGTTTTTTTAAATTAAAAGAGGTAAATATGCTTTTCTTTTTTATTGCTATTTTAACAACAAATATGTGCATTGTACATACTAGCATATAAGTCAAAAAATTTAGTAAAAAAACAACAACAACAAGACATTAAATGAGGGAGTAGATTTATCAGTGGGTCAAAAAGTTGGACGAACGCATGTCGCTTGACCTCTCTCGAAATAGGACATTAAACCAAAATGGGGGTGGGAAACTATCATTGTAAATACAACTGGACTTGAAAAGATAAATTTCACAGTAGTTTATTCATGTTTGGTTAACAGCAGTAAGCTTCCTTGATTGATCATTTTTAAACCTTAAATTTCGTATTAGGTGCCCCTATTAAGGAATAAATCTCTTTTGATGCGGTGTATCAGGGTGGGCACTCAAATCAGGTTTCAAATTTCCCCGATTTTTCTAGGCTTTCCCGGTAAAAATCCCAAAAGTCTCAGGTCAATGTGCTTTTTCCCCTATAAAGTTTAGGATGGGTACAAGAAGTGTCAATATTATAAAGTATTTTATTTAAAACATTATTTTTTTTAAATGTTATTTTATCATCTTTGACTAAGGGGATAGAGTGCTAGACAGCTATTCTTTAAGACGAGTTTGACAGGGTTTTAATGGACCAAATTTGATGCAAGCGAAGTATTGCTAAGTTGATGGTATTTCAACTGTTTTGGCAATCAATTTCGTCTAAAAGTGGGTATAACAGTTGGTAAAAAATAATTTTAATGAAGAAAAAATTAGTAAAATTAAGAAAAAAATTCCAGGTTTTCTTTCAAAATCCCTGATTTTTCCAAGTTTCTGTCCAAATTTCCCTTATTTTCCCGGTTTTATTCAGTATAAAAAAATTCCCTGATAATTCCAGGTGGGTGGTCACACTGTATATGTTTGTTGTGAAGGAAAAAGAGGCTATGAATTTAAAAACTATACTTGCAGTCATCTATGCAGGGTTGACATTCTTCAACCACTAGATTTATGTCTAATAAGCCTTTCAAGGACAATGTGAGAAAATAAAGGACAGATATTCTAAACTCTGGTTTGCAATGACAAAATACTTTGAAATACTTTGGAAGCAATACCCAAAGGCATGGTAGCACTTAAAAAGAGTTGCATGCAATTGCATTTAATCAACAGCACGCAAGATGATGATTCAGATGAAAGTCTGATTATGAAGATAGGTCAGGCACCAATGTTTATGATGATGCTCCAATGACAGAAAATGATTTTATTGACTATGACAGAAGCGACAAGAAAATATTATTCAATGAATTTGACTCAGATATGATCTTTGATGTATTTCGACATTTTTGTTAAATTAATATATTTTTTTTAAAACACAAATTTTCTTAGTTTTTAAACGCCTGAAAAAATGTATGCAAAAGAAAAGTATGGATTTATACACCAGTAGTAGTAGTAGACTGGTAGTAAACAATGGGTGTTCCGTGTTCTGCTGATCACCTAACCGGAACATCTGCTCCTGCACCCCAGAGCCCAGGGTCAAGAAAACTGAGATGGACACAGTAGGCCTTGGCCGTCTGTGGGCTGTCGCGCCACTGAGTTTAGTTTAGTAGTAGACTTATACACCAGCATATACAGTATTTGCTTATGAGAACAAGCTCTCTATAGTGACAATTTCATCTGCTTTTGTGAATTGCTGTTATACAAACTTATATACTGTATTTTGCAAAAAAAAAAAAAAAAAAAAAAAAAAAAAAAAAAAAAAAAAATTCATTTTCTTTTGAGAAAAATATTTAAATAAAATATCATGCACTGAAATGAAAGTTATATACATTTGTTATGACATAGAAAATTCCTAAACTTTAGGTTCTGACAATCATAAATGCAGCACTTTACTCATCTCAACATTTTGTGATTAGAAGTTATCAATAGTTCATAATTTTTTTCTCTTATCAAAATTGATTACAAGTAAAGAAAATACTCAAATGAATGATGAAGGGTTCTGTGTATTTTAATTAACAAAAGAGATAATTTCAGATGTGATAAGACTTGGAAGTTCAATGGCAGATCGTAAACACACGTCTAAGGAAACAGAACACTATTTATAGAACAATATCAACTATTTTTATTTCGCTAATTATTCGCATTATTTGTTTCCAAACAAAACTTTACAAAATCACTATTGAGTACTATCTAGGGGCAAGTTTCAACAACGTTTTATTAAAAACATTTGCACACATTGCATCCTTAGGGATCACCTTACTAAACGCCTTAAATTTTCCTGATTGCTTAACAATCCTGAAAAATGGTAATTAAATTAATAAACAATTTGACAAGAACAGATTATTAAATTAAGAGGCCATTAAATTAATCAGTAATATGTCAAGAACAGGCAAAGCAAATCAATAAAAAGATACATTATAGGCACCTCTTTAAGAAAAACATTTTTTTGATTATCAACTCCTCCTTCCTTTTGTAAGGCAATATTCAAATCTTGTAACCTATAAAAAATAATTATAACTATAATAAGAATTGAATGTTAAAATTTTAATGTAGTAAAAAAAATTTAATGATTAGAAATATTAAAAGACTTCTACATCTATCTTACAATTATCACATTTAGCTTCCTTGAAATTTATTATGATAAAAACATCTAACAAGGAAAACTTTTTTGGGCAATGTTAGTTTTTTCAATAAACAAATTTTAAAATTGTGAAAATAAATTATTAAATCTTCATAAATATCACCATTGAAAACAATTACAAACTGGAACAAAATGAGAAAAATAGACCTTAAGCAATTACACCTTGATATATTTCCTCCCAATATATTTCTTAGCTTCCAAACAATCCTCACAAGGAAATTGAGAGTATTGCTAAGGAAAAGCTTTCAATGTATTAATAGAAAATTTATTGCATAGTAATATAGATACAAAACAAGATACTGAATTATGGACAAGAACTGAAATCGATTTGATTTCCAATGGACTGCAGACTGTTCAAAGGAAGAGATATTATCCCATATAAAGCTTCCCATTTTTTAAAAACATAAACTATACATTTTACACATAAAAGTCATGCAACGGAAAACAAAGTTTTAAATAAAAAAATGTGTAACATATTTGACAGAAAGTAATCACATTTAGAAAGTTAAAAAAAAAAAAAAAAAAAAAAAAACTATTTCATAGGGTTGACAAGGTAGGTTCCAAATTACATTGGATAAATAAAAATATATGGTACTGAAATATTATGTGATATGTATAATCAACTTTTTCAATTTAAAATTAAAAAAAGCAAAACAGTCAAACGTTAAACAAATAGTGTGTAGTCAAAATAATGAGAAAATGCATCGTGAAATGGACAATTCATTCCCAAATAGACAATTCATAACACATCTAAACATGACTACAAAGATTTTAATCTAGTAATAAATTTTAAACATAAAAAATAAATAAATAAAAAACAGATATTTAAAATTTTTTAATAATCATAAATACACTAAATAATTTAGACAAATTATAAAGAATTATAATGTTTAGAAAAAAAAACAAACACTAACTTTTGCAATGATAGTAAATTGCATAATTTGTCAACTTCTTTCAAATGAGATATTTTAGTTTCTTCATCTGAAGCATAATAATTGTTTTTTTCGCATAGCTGTTGAAACAATTTTCTTTCTCGCTTTTGCTGCTTCTTAAGTGCTTCTTTTTCCTTCTTCTCTTTTTCTTTCTAAAAATACACATAAAGTGACAGCTCAAAAAAAAATATTTTATAACCGATACATTGTTTTGCAGCATAAAGTGTTCGGCAACAAAGAGTAAAGAAAGAAAATAGATAAATAATTCAAGTCTCATTAGGGCTGCAACATCAATAATAAAATTGTCCAAGATAAAAAGACATTTAATATTAAATGAAATTGTAGATTGTGCCATACGTGGATATTCATTTTATGATTTGTTAATTAAATTAGAAAGAGTTTAAGTCAGATAATTTACATATATTTGATTTCTTTAGGAAAAAATGAATAATAGTTTCTATGTAGAAAATTAGAGACCTAAAAAATATCATTTACAACAAACCACAAAAATGTAATAAATAAAAAGAGAAAAAAAAAGTTTAATTCAAAGTCAGAGAAATTTTATAAGGTAAATCGAAATTGCAAATAAAACCTTTCACATGAGTTCCATTCTAAAAATACTTCAAGGCAGTATTTTTCCTCTCCATCAATTAACACAATCTAGAGTTGTTTACTAGAATTTTCAGAAATTTATAGTTTACCAATTCTAAAATGCACCATTCTATGATAAATACTTAATATATAAGGTATCTGCTACATTTTAGATTCTCCTGACATTTAGAACTTTTCCTGACTTAACGAAGTTACTATTTTCTCAGACAAAAAAACAATAAATTCAAAAATGCATTAAATATTAATTGAAATGATAGGCATAACGAAAACTGTTATACTCTGCATCTTCATATGTATAGATTTTTAATTTAAAAAACAGAGTAAAGAAAGAGTTGAAGCAATAAAATAGCTGAAAAAAATACAAAAGCAAATCGTTTTGTTTTTTCTTTTTTACTGCAGAATTATATTCTAAAGATACTTTTCCAGAACAGAAAGGAAAGAAACACTCCTAATTCTTCTGTTCTCACTTCAGAATTAAAAATAAATAAATAAGAATAACAACAAAACTTCTGAAATCACAGAAGTTTAAAAGATAATTCGCTCTAGAAATGATGTTTTTTCTTACATTTTTTAAAAGAACATCATAATTTTATACATATTTTAGTTGTATATAAAATATCTATGCATTGTATTGTTTAATAGTCAGTTGGAATATTTATTCTTAACAGTATTTCTTTATGAAAATTAGAATGCTATTCTGAATTGGAAATGAATTAGTGAATTACAATTATAAATAGTATACTAATTTTCATAAGCAAATACGGTCAAGAATAAACACTCAAACTGACTATTAAACAATACGATCCATAGATATTTTATAATTCTATATACAACTAAAATAAGTATAAATTTTTATTATTATTTTTTTAAAACAAAAATAAATGTAATTTCCTTTTAAACTTTTAGTACTATATTAACTCTTTAAAGTCCGAACTTCTTAACGACCTTCTTGGACCTCTGAAGGTGAATGGGTAGTAGTGATTGATGAGCTGCTTGACAGTGATGTATAGGAACTCATAAAAAGTCAAAAGGAAAGAGGTGTGTGAACTTCACGCTTTATTTAGAAACATTTCCCCCTGTGGTTTTAGGGGAGCGGTTTATCAAATTAACATTCACCCAAATGTTGTTCCTGTGTAAAATTCCGTCTCGAATCTGCCGAGTAGGGCAGTTTGAATACACGAATTTCCCGGAGCAGTAGTGATCAGGAGAGGAGAAGTGCAGCAAAAAATCAGTGACTGGATAAAAGCAGCAGCAGAGACTTTAGAACACTCCTAAATCAGCAATAATTGAATCTGTCGCGAAGGACAGAATTGATCCAGAAACTTTCGAATCATCCTGAAAGATCCTGAAATTATTGGATTATTTTGTGCAAATCCGAAAGGCAGTCAACTTTTCCGGGAAGTGCAATCGTGAAATCCTCGGATTCACAGAAAAGGGATGTGAAGTCTGAATAATCTGGTTTGAATCAACGAAACATTGAATTACCATTGGACACTGAGAGTCTCTTCAATCAAGGTAACTGTGTCTGGTAGCTATTCTGATGAAAAAATGAGGACATTTTACAGCAGGATGGCCGATTATTGTAGGATTTCAGCGACATGGTGTAATATCTCAGCCGATTGCATCATTCTTTATCATATAATACTGAGAAGAAATCATGTGATACTACTTCCTAGTAGAGAGGCGCCATCCAGTCCGAAGGGAAACTCCCGAATTTATAATTAACTCTTACTTTATACCATATAACAATCTATTTCTTATACACATGCATTCCGGAGACCACTGTGCGAAGGCAGCTCTCACAAGTCATGTCAATAATGTTAAACTTATCCTTCTATCCTTTTTATTTCTATTAAATTGTTATGTTTGTTAAATTATCGTCGTTATTTACTCCTATGCTGCACTAACTCCCACATATATATATTATATATATATATAGGGGAAAATGACAAAATGAATAGATTTATTAGAGAAAAGGTTCATAGTGAACCTTTTAATTCATTTGTTGCTAAAAACGAGTTTAAATGCAACAAATTGAAAATTTTTAATAGAAAAAATCATCAATCAGGAGAATTGCTGAAGGCGATTTTCCTTGATCACGGAACAGGGAAAGGATAGTAAATCCAGTTCTTTTGTGACTAAGCCGAAAAGTGAAGCTAATAGGTAGGCATTGACAATAGCAACTTATCTTGTTTGAAAAATACTTGGAATCTATTTCTATTCACTAAACACGCAATTATTTGCTGTACCATTTGGTAGTACTCTCATATGATTAGTAGGTAAAGTCTGTAAATGAGTGCAGGTGGTTAAATAGAATTGACAATACGCTCATTTGTAATGCTAAATCTAACCCAATCAATAGTTTACTCAATTAAATAAATTATTTAATTTAGTAGCAATTTTAAAAGTTAATCTCTAATTAAAAAAATAAAAATAAACCCACCAGCTAAAATGAACCATACCTTATTTTAAACGTTAATTTTTGTGTTTGATTTCATACTCTTCTGAAAACAGTACTATTATTGAATTCTAAGAACAGTATTATTATTGCTGAATTAACCGATACTTATTTGCTTATAAAAGAAGTTTTGTAGCTGCATATGAATTTAATACTATAAAGAACAGTTTAAGTAACATTTTTTCATGTTTTAATATATTCATGTTATCAATATCGAAAAGCATTTACAAAATAACAACATCTATACTGAATTAAATTTGTTTTTAGCAAAGTGTAAAGAAGACGAACCATTTCTATTTTTTTTGTTCGTCTTCTTTGACACTAAATCGTAATAGGATAAACAAGATAGTAAAAAATTGTTTTTTTATTAATTTTTAAACCATTTATTTAAAATCTCAGTTGAAGGCTCTTTACAGAATGCAAAGTATAATATAATGTTCATCTCCAATTTCTGATGCGAAAAAAGTTTCTAATCATCTTGATAAAAATATAATATATTTGTAGATCCATTAAAAATAACTTAAATATAACAACACTGCTTAAGCTTTAAAATGACTCATTATGCATTAATAAACAATTTAAACATTTTATATTTATGAAATTACATTTTATGAAACAATATAGTTTCTGGAGATAAAAAGCATTGAATAGGTTTTATGACTTATTAGGGATAAAAATATTTTTATAATAGTTGGCAAATTTTGAGTACTTATCTCACCCATAAATTTATTTATTTTTTAATGCTTTTTATTGTGCCTCACTAAGTCCTCACAAGTGTCCATAACTCATTTTTAGTACGTACCTCATCCATATATTTTAGTTCTCAAAAGTGTTTATTTATATTACATATTTTTCATTTATTAATATTAAGAATGAAATGCATGTAGGGGGTTAATGCCTGCCGCCTCCACGTGGTGCCCCCTGGATACCACTCACTGGGTAACTAAATGGCAGGCAAACATACATGATGAGTGAACGAAAAGCCTTTGATACGGCATCATCCATTGCGCCCGTCAACAAGGGATGCTTTCAGGAATTAGGCAGAGGTTGCTGTTCGAAAAGTCTTATACAGTCTCCAGTAGCATATGGTAAGCCCTCGGGTGAGCCCAGTGCTAATACCGCTGCTTTGCAGTCTGCTTCGGAAGCTGGTGAGGCGTCCAAAGGTGCAGACCCTTCCTCTGTAGGAGTCTCTGGTCCCCAGAGGCATTCGGGGGACAGTGTGTCTGGTACCATTAGATTGTCCAAGAGCCGGAAAAAGAAGTTAAGGAAAATGAGGGCCATGGCCACGAATGGAGGAGCTAAGAGACCTAGGTCTTCTGGTGCAACTCCCTCTCTCAATGTGCTAACCCATAGAGGAAAGAAGCCCAGGGAGGAAAGCCCAATCCAGTGGAGTGGTTCCCCTCGGTGAGGATAGCCGAGCTGGAGAGGGGGATCCAATCTGGTGTCTCTCTTGCATGTGCAACAGAGTCTACGAAGATCGCTATAGTCCTGGAGGACTTTCCTCCGAACAAGCTTTCTCTGGAAGACTCTAATAACATCTTGAAGGAAATCTTGGAGCGGACTGACGCCACTCCTGGTGGCGAAAGACTGCCCGAGATTTATAGTAACCACCTCCAAAGAGGAGTGCTGGTAATTCAATGTAATGATTTTACTGTTGGGTGGATCAAAGACCACTTTAACAACAAAGCCTTGGGTAACCTTAAGCTCAAGGTCATAGGGGCAAACGAGCTTCCCAAGCCCGTGAAGGTTGCCTTTAAAACTAAGGAGCGATTCTCTGAACAGAGCACCTTTTTATGGCGTCTTCAGAGACTAAACCCAGGGTTGAAGTCGATGGGGTGGAGGATTCTGCAAAGTGCTGTGGGACCTGGCACCTCTAGATGGATCTTTGAGGTGGAGCCTGAAGACGCTGAAGCAATCGCAAGGGCAAACTTTTGCGCACTGACTGGAGTGGATCGTGGAGTCTTTAAAATTATCCACGATCCTAACAGGAAACATTTCCATTATCAAACTTCAATATTATTAGAACTTTATGTGACCCATAAAGCTTTAAAAAAAGCGTGATTTTAGTTAATATTAACTTAAACAAAAAATAACTAAAAAAATATGTTTCTGTTACTTTGAGAAAGCTGAATTTTCGACACATTTTTGAGATAATTTTTTTCTACCTTTTTGCATGATGTAGGCATTTGAAAATAATCTGTTTTAAGAAAAAATAACCACAAATTTAAAAAATAAATAAAATAACAAAAAACTATTGTATAAATAAAAGGAAAATATGGAGAAAAAAAAATAAAAATCTCATTATTTACTTAATTCCTGCTTTTGAATATTTAACCCGAAAAACGTTCCATGGGGATGAAATAAGCAATGTTCACAAGCCGATTGTCAGTTTGAATGCCATGAAGTTTCACTGACAAGTAGAGCTCGCCTTTGATTTATTAGTGACGTGGGGGAGCAAATGACTAAAGAGAACCCCCAACAAAGTGGGTCAGTTCATTTGTGATTTTTCCCTTCTGTAAAACTGAGGATGTTAACGGTGGTAAAATTTCCACTGCTTGGGTCGTTAAAGAGTTAAATTAAATCTGTTTAAATATAACAAAGCACAGAAAAAAAAATTGCTAAACAATAATATTGATAATTTTTAGTATTTCCTAGCTTGGTCTTCCAGCGTTTTCACTGAGCTGGGCTTTTATCAAACAAAGACTAACGTGCATTATCAGAAAGTAATGTATTTGAAGTGTATGAATAATTTTAAGGAATGTATTTTTATACCTTTTTCCCCCTACATCAGGGGATTGGCGTTATAAGTCATATCTTTTCATACAGACAGATGGCAGTCTGCACTGTTTAATTATGCTGGGTATGATATTCTATAGGTACACCAGAGATTGTACGGAATCCGATTAATAGCAGCCGGTCATTCGGTCTCAGTCTCAATTTGTTTGAGATGTTATTTTTAATAAAAGTATCTGTGTTTTGAATGGATAACACAATTAATTGACATAAAACTGCAATCCTCATAAAAGAAGCAAAACAAGAAATGATGAATGCAACATTTACTAATAGAAATTGAAGCACGGGTCTGCCAAAAATAAATCCTCCATTTGGAGTTTATCGAAGACGACAAAGGTAGGAGAAGTATTTCCTATCTTAATTCCAAATGAAAAATTTAGGTGAAGAATTAATTTAACAAAAGGAACATCTTAGGCTTCAAATGAAAAAACTTGAACAAGAAATGAAAAATTTTTGTATCAGGGTGCTTAGCACATGCACCCTAATCATTCCCCCCCCCTCTATTGTTGAAAGTTCATATGTATAAAAACGATTTCAAAAACTTTACATGAACATGGTAAAATAACTAGTTTCTGACAAAGAACTATTTTCTTGGTTATATTAATCGCCAAAAAAAAACAATTTAATCAGAAATTTAAATACAGTACCACAACAATATTTTGGGAATCAAATAAATATATTGTTGTAGAGGGATATATTGTTCTACATACTTTGGGGACACAATAAGATATTTTAATGTTATATATGTATTAACTATAAATATATTATGCAAAACATTATTTTCAGATTGCTAATTATGGTTATATGGTTAAATATTCAAAACAATTGAAATAAATTCAGAAAATAAGACTGTAAGCCTACCCGAAAACCGTTTTTATTGAAAATCTGATATTTTTGTCTGTTTATTTATCTTTTTGACTGTCAAGCCAACCAACAATGGTGCTCCACCCACCCTCCATAGAAAAAATTATCTTTCAGGTGCTAATATGATGACTGTGGCCATTCTTTTAACATGAAGGTAATGAAATTAGATAGGAATGTCACATCTCTGATTTTTTAAGAGATACAAGAGGCAGTTCTAAGGATGGAAGCTCTTGGTGTGGTCAGCAGTGAGTCTTCTCTTGTGAGAAAAGATGGAAAAAATGGCAAAATATGATAAATTAAGATTTTTTACATTATTGGAAAACCAATTATAAATGGAGAAAATAACGTTGAAATTTGGAAAAAAATCGTTTTACGGGGGTTTATTGCTTCAGAGAATATCGTAATATTGAGAGGAGCATGCAAGTTTGTCAGGACCATGAAACACTATTGTAATAAAAGGAGTTATTGTTGTATTGGATATCATACTAGCGAGAGTTCACCGTATATTCAACATTGAGTCCTTCATTCTATTTTTGAAATAAATAATTAGTTAAAATATAATTCAAAAAAGTTATCATATACTTATATTTTTTAGACATAAATAAATATATCTATTTATAAATGCATATTCAACAAAACATTAACAAGATTAATATCATTGACCATACTGAATTTATAAAGATATGTAAAGTAAAGAATTAAGTTAACAAAGAAAACTTAATAAATTCATATTACTAATGTAAATTAGTGAAAAGCCCCCCCTTTTTTAAAATTTTTAATTAAAATTTAGTACTTAGTTTAGTATTTTTTTTTAATGAAATGATTACAAAATATTTAAATAATTTTTAATAGTAAATACAATGAGTATTGAAGTCAAACATTTTTGTCAGAAGTAAATTATATGGTTCTTACAATCATAGCATTTAACAAATCTCAGATTATAGAATATTTATTTAAATTGTTTTTAATTCAAATTATTTAGAGACGAACTAAAGTTCCTTGGAATGAGTGCATTTGCTAAATGTTAAAGTAGCAAAAGCTACTCACTTTATACTTTCATTAAAATCTTGACTCTAAATATTATTGAATTCTTTTTTCTCCATAAATAATTTAAGAGCACTGAAAATTTTAAAAACAATAAAGTGCAATAAAAAGTTTAAAATTTTTTATGCAGTAAGTGGATGGTCCATCAGGTAAAAAAAATCATACTATTAAAAATTTCAATTAATTTTTATCTTTGTTACATTTAGTGGAGATGGGAATTTTGAGGTGATGAAAGCTTTGTGATTGTTGACTGCATAGGATCCATACGTAATTAAAGAGTGATCTCCAAGTTAAATTCAAGGATTGTGGTACAGATAGAATAGCAGAAGTAGGTCATTAGTTTGCCAGTGAGGGAGATGATGGCGCTTTACCAGCGATAAAATAAACGAGAGAAATAAAATTTTCATTTGCTATTAGGTAAAAGTTTGATGATATTTAGCATGTCTCCATGATCAACAAAATTCAGAGAAATTTTTCAGTTAAATTTCAAAGAGCAGAAAGTGAATCCTGGAATCGAGAATCTCTTGTGAAATACAGCAGAGTTGCACATGAGAGTGTAAGAATTCTTCCCACCACACACATGGGGCCCAGCAAGTAATTCATCAAACATGCAAAATGATTGGCACTGTCATGTTCAAAATCGACATGGTAAAAAAACAATATTTCATTTTGGAAAAGAGAAAATATTGGAAATGAAAAAAAGCATCTTTAAGATATTTCAAAAAACAAAAATAATCACATTTAAGCACATTTTAAAAAGGGCATGCACCCTGTGTAGGTATGCCAGAGACCGTATGGAAGATAATTGATAACAGTCGACCATTCGGCCGCATTCCTAATTTGTCTGATGTGTTATTTGTAATAAAAGTGTCTGTGTTATAAAATCTGGATAACACAACTAATTGAAATAAACCCGTAACTCCATAAAAGAAGTAAGATCCCACAGTATTAAATTACATTTCGAATAGTGAGTCATAAAACAATTTTTATACTAATTAAAAAAAGTTTCAGACATCTTATAAAAAATTTTAGGAAACCAAACCTTTAGTTTATTTTCTTCTTCCTCCTTTTCTCGCTGCCTTTGTTCAGCTTCAAGAGCTTCCTGTTCCTTCTAAAATGAAATTAAACTATATATATATATATAGATAGATAGATATATATATTTTCATTAAATTAGATGTTCTTAAAATATGTTTTGCGGAGGACTAAGTGCTGTATAAACATTTACCAGTGCACCACAAAAAGGCAGGACAAGTTAAAAATTTTTGTTACAGAAATGCACAAAGCATGCATAAAAGTTTAAAGTTATGGAATATAATTTCTTACAAATGTAAATAGTGAAAAAACATTGTATTATAAAGCTATTTTGTTATCCATTTTACTAAATACTTCTCCTGCAGCCCAGACCAGGCCATCGCAACAAGTTTCTTCCAATGGACTTTATCAGATATTAATACTTAGTTATCTAAATAACTCACTTTTTTCTTTTCTTCCATTTTTAACCTTGCTGCTTCTTCTTTTGCTTTCTTTTGAGCAATTTTACGATTTTTTTCTTCTTCTTTAAACTTCAAAATTCTAGGGTCACAAGTGTAAGCATTGTCTTGTAAGAGGAAAAGAAATCTTATTTATATTAAACAATATTTTTAAAAAAAATAAAATAAAGATAGTATAATAATTTATTTACACTAAATTCATATCAATACTAACTTACTAATTTATGTACAAATAAATTCAACAAAAATCTTTCGCAACCACAATAGTGATAATATAATAAACCAATATTATAAACAAAATTATGAAAATCTATCTGAAGTGGAATTAAGACTTTCAAAAAATAAACCTAGATTAAAACTTACTTTTATCCTACATTGAAAAATTTACTAAGTTATATTTAAAAAACACAAAGCTAAGAATTCACAGTTAAATATTACTTATTTAGAAACAAATACACAATCCTTTATCTATATCTGTTACAAGTGTAGTAAAAACTTGAATAACTTCAAAGATTGAGAGGATAGGCAAACTTCAGATCTATGAAATTTCCTGATACTTGAGTACAGAAAACCTAAATTTTTAACAATACCTTACTTTCTGGGAAAATGTTGTCCTCTAATAAAAACAAAAAATACAGCAATCGATAATAAAATAATTACTATAGAGGACGAAAAACCGAAATTCGGTTCCATAGAAATTATAAAAGATAAACAAATAATGTCAAAAAACTGACATAGCAAAGTGGGAAAAGCGTGCAAGAGAGCATGTAATCACTATTTGTTTTTATTATTCAATACTGAAATTCTTGATATTTTGTATTGCTAAATTTAGAGGGGAAAATAAGCCACCATCAATAAAAAATAAAAGTATTTTTTATTTTTAAAAAAAAAATCTGATCTTTGAAAAATAAAATTATAATAGTTACTCACAAAATTGAAAATGAAACAGCAAAGTTGCAAAAAGTGCATAAGAGAAACAGAAAAAAAAATATCCACCTTGATTTCTACTATTATCCACTTTGATTTCTACTATCAGGAAAGATATAACGAAATTAAAATTGTTTTACTAGAAACACTCATAAAACTTTCTGTATTATCATGTTCAGATTTCTCAAGAGTTAATCTAGGTTGAGTCGGAAATTCTTAGTTGTACTATGTCATAATTTTGATGATTAATTATCAATTAATTTTTTCTTAACACGGTTATTGGACTTAATGCGACGGATTTGCTGAGTTTTTGGCTAACAATCACCAATAATACTTACTACCTAATTTATGCTCTATCATTTTGTTCATGTTCCTTTTCTAATTATTTTAAATTGCTACCCATAATTATCAATTTTGAATAATTAAATCAATGATTCTGGGCGATTCCATGAAAAAGGGGAAAAGCATCGGAAAATTCAAATAAGAATAATGTTATTATTTTGGATTTTTTCTGAATTAGAAAGGTTTGAAGTTTGATAATTTATAAAAAAAAATTTTGAGAATTCAGTTTTTTAGTGTTGGTACCCCATTGAACATTGGCATTTGCTTGTTCTGATTTGGGTGAAGAACATGGTCAGATTCTGAAAATCAGTAAGTTAACATTATCTTCCTTTCAAAATGTTCCAAAGAATAAATATTGTTTATTACACTTAGTAGAAGTATTGTGCAGTGTTAAAATAACTTTTTGTTGTTAAATTCACTTAATTATATAAATTTCAACTAAACATTAATGCCTGTAACGTAAGTTACCAAAAACTAGGAAAAGTTTTTATGTGTAAAAAAAAACATGTGATACAAAAGTAAGAATATTATTTTTTCTATTTAGAGGCTAGCACTAAATAAGTAGCAATAGTTTTGCTTTCAAATATTATTTATTTATTGTTTTGTGCACTATTCAATATATGTAACGTAAGTTACTGAATTGCATGTAATGTAAGTTACCAATGTGAAATGAGTTCATTTCTCTTGAAAATTGGCATATAAACTAAATAAGATGTATCCAGTTACAATAACAAAGTTTAAATAAATTAACACTGCCTTATGATATTAATTTTATTGAAAATCTTTGCATTAAATCATTTTATTGGGTGTTGGCATTCATATGTTTTCAAAGTTGGACGAAATCTCTCTTCAAGCTAATGGTGGCAAGAAGAAAGTACAAGCTTTAAAAGATTATACAAGAAAGTATCTTCTTCATTCAGTTCGAGAAATGTACCAAATGTTTATGGAAAAAAAATCGAGAATGCAAAATTGGAAAACTAAGTCCTTTGAGCTCCGTCCAAAGCATGTCTTGCTTAGTAACAAACCTCCTAGAAATGTTTGTCTTTGTAAGTATCACGAAAACTTCGGATAAGCTGCTGAAACCTTCAGAAAATTCCATAATGTTCCATCTTACGCAATTCTTCAGAAAATTATTTTTATGTTCAGAAAAAACAGATGAGTGCTGGTCTGGAGAATGTGTGCCGGTGGATATCAAAAATGTTCACATCTGGTCAGATGGGCCAGGGAGTCAGTTCAAGAATCGATATATAACTCCGGTCTTACCTGTTTTTGAGATTCATCATGGAAAAATATTGATGTGGAATTATTTTGCCACGTCACACAGCAGGAGTCCTGTTGATGGGACAGGTGGATCTATTAAAGTGTAAGAAATGACGTGTAGTGGAAGTGGAAGAAATGTCGTATTGAAAAGAAAACATATTGCCATCAATGCCTCTGAGTTTGGGGCAGCAACACAAGAGCATTGAACAAAAATAAATATGGTAGAAATCACACCAGAAGATATTAAGAAGCTTCAGAAAAAGTTAATCTGTGTAGTCTATTCTCAAAAGCTCCACAGATTAAAAACATTAAGCGGATCCACCATTTAAAAGTTCAAGAAGGTATACTAGAAGGGTTTTTTAAGTGACAGATCTTGAAAAACAAAATGATGAATCCAAAATAAAAGCTGGAGATTGGTATATGGTTAGATACGAGGAAATGTTATATACTGGTGTGGTAATGTCTGTTGAAGAGCAAGAATTTAAAGTCAATGAAATGGCTGCTGTGGGAATCTATTGGAAATGACCAGGAAAAAGAGATGAAATATTCTACCAGAAAGAAAGCCTGGTGAAAAGAATTGAGCCCCTATACTAGTTAATAACAGAGGACATTATAAGTGTGCATAGTAATGTCTGAATTAAGTGTGTAAATCAAAAGTTTTTTGAGTTTACTTCATGTACACTTTTTCTCCCTTGCACTATACTAATTTGCATTTGTACATTATTGGAGTAAAAATTTGATGCAAAGGGAATTTCGTAACGTAAGTTACTGTAACGTAAGTTACCCATTTAAAAAATCATATTTAATTTAACTTTTGAAATAAAATCTTAAATCTAGGCATAATAAATATTTAAACTTGTCAGTAAAATGATACATATAATCTTAATCAATTAACATTTGTATAAGAACAGAATTTTGCCTTCAAGCATATTGCAAATTTATACCATTCCTTTTTCAGTAACGTAAGTTACCACACTAGTTTTAGATTTTTACACTACTTAAATTGAAAAATATTAATTATTCTAATTAGGTTCCTTTTGGTTTTGATTGTAATTTTAAGAAATCACTTTATTTTAGATTGTATATTAGTATTATTTGTTTGCTTCTAAGCTCTCAGTGCAATAAAGTTTCTGTGAATGTAACGTAAGTTACCATGGAATAGCCCTTCTTCTAATTTTTAACATATTTCACTCTGAATTAGCACCATTTAAAACATAATACTGAACTCGTAACAAAGAATACTTTCTTTTTATGACAAAGGCACTAACTCGTCCAGGAAGGTCATAAAAAATCATTACACTATTATTGACGCCAATAGTGCTTAATTAATTTTGGTAATAGGCACTTTTGCAATTTTAATTAATACCAAATGTACTAATGCAGGTAATATTCAGTAGCTACTAAAACTGCATTAATATTGTGCAGTTTTACTATAGATAATATGGAAAGAGGTGTTTTATAGGTCTTAGAAAGGGATAAGTCTGAATCTGAGTACATATCATGAGTTAGCCTTGAGCAACAACATCATTCCAAAAGATATTGAATAATTAATCATTACTTTGATGGTATGAACTACTAAAAGCCAGTTTAGCTCCAATAAGGCTGTCGTGAACCGGACTCGAATGCCAACAATGGCTGATTAATATGAATTCCGCATCCGGCTTGCACCGACCACAGTGCTGACATAAAATATCTTCAGCGGTAGACAGATCATGGGTTCTCCTAGCCGACAGGCGAATCGTGGGGGTTTTCTTACTCAATGTAATGTAAATATGTGTTAGTTCCACTAAAAAGTCTTCCCCGAAGGCAGATTTCTTCCAATACTTGATTTAGGAGTTCCCTTGTCTTCTGGATTGGGTTAACAATTACAAAACTACAGAGTTGAACATTAGTCGTAAACCCGAAAAATTGGGTTGGCTGTTCAACGACAGTTATAAAATAAAATAAAATTCAATAACGTAAAGCCACCGGCAAGGCCAAAAAATAAATAATGAAAATTATTTTAGCCTTAATGATTGTGTTGGTACAAGATTTTCAATTTTGTACATTTCGTAGAGTTAAGAACTGATTTATTCATTTTTTCACAATTATGGAAAACAGGTCTTCAACTAGAATTCTATGAAGAATATGTAACTTCTAAGGTTTATTCTAGAAGTAAAGAGTTGCAATGCAACAAAATTATATTGTAATTAAAATATCAACCTACACAGGGCTTTTATTTGAAATTAAATAAATTATATTCACCAACTAGTTGTCTTATCCTTGCCATTTCCTCCTTTTTTAACCTCTGACGAGCAGCTTTATTTTGTTTTTCAATCCATTTTCTTTCTTCTCGACTATAAAAAATTCACAATCAAAATTCAAGTAAAGTTTTGATAATAAAAGAACATTTGCCAAACAATATTCATTAGTCTTGAACCATTTTTCTCTCTCTTTGTTATGAAACTTATTAAATGCATAAAATAAATTTTACATTAAAAATTAACAACAAAAAAAAATTAGAAGTGTCTGAGAGGTATCTGGATTTTTATTTAAAACTTTTCATTAGGTTAATAATTTCGAGAATCTATTTATGTGGCTGTGTATGTGCAAAGCTATTAAGTGTCTGAGAATTCTCACTGTATTTTCCTCAGAAATCTAGAAATTTAAAAATATTGAATACTAACATTATCACACCCTGATCTGGAAAGGAAACACTTTTACTACGTAATAGTCAGAAATAGGGAAGTTTTCCAAATGTGGGAACATAATTTTAAGTTCTGGCAAAACAATTAGGTTTAAATTTAATTCAAAGTAAAAATGTTTGTGCCAAATTATAATTCTGAACAGTAACTTGAATAAACATAAATTATTGTAAAAATTTTTGATGACTATACAAAATTATTTTTCTAACCAAGAGTAAATTTTGGACATTACTAATGTTAACTGAGACAAGGCAACACTAAAAAAAAAAAAAAAATTTTTAAATAGTTTCTATATGCCTAAAAATAAAGTAAAAATAAGAGCAAATAGGAAAGTAAATTAACAAAATCATTCATGAAAGACAACAATAAATAAGTCATACTGCTTTGTGATTACGGAGTAAGGCACTTTTTTATCCAATAATTTTTCAAGTTTTTTCTTATGTTTCTGTCACAAAATGCCATTCTCTCACACGAGAATTTTAGGAATAGTTAAAATATGCTACATATGCACTGCAGATAGTTTTTCTCATAAATGCATAAAGATAGTCCAAAAATTCAATGTAAAAAATTTGTTTTATTTAAGTAGAAAATATGATATAGTTCCTTCACCAGGAGTTGGCACTTAGCTCCGCCTTCATCATGTGATATCCGCTATTTCGCTATCTTTGGGAGAAGGATGTGAACAGTCCTGAACAAGGTTGCTATTCAGCGACCGCATAAAAAAAAAAAAATTTATTTTGCAATCTTCATGGGCATTTTTTTTTAACATTAAATTTTTCATAAATTTGATGACATTTCTCTCTTTTGAGTGAATAGTCTGTCCTTTTTGAGAAATTTATTTACTGTTTGTATTTGTTGCGCATTAAGGGTTGTTTCAATTTGAGGCGCAGAGATATTTCTCCTCTTACTCTGGAGCTGAAAAGAACTCTTCGTTCGATGAGGTGGAGCCAAGTGCGAACTCCTGTTGAACGAACTATATGTACAAAGAGAAATGACTACTTGGACTTAACACAGTTATCAATGGACTTCCGAATTAGCGACTGTTAGTCATTTTTTTTACATAATTTGAAAAGTGCCCAGTGCTGCCAGTGTGTATGGAATAAGCATTAATATTAAATAAAAATTAATATTTTAGTCAAAAATTATTATTATTCACTTTTCTCCTTTTTCTTTCTCCTCTTCATCCAAGTAAGAATATTCTCTCCAGGACTCAAAGTCATACCTTCAGATATACATGAAACAGAAAATATATATCTATGAAATATAGGACAATATTCTCAAGAACATTATTCCTGATAGCATACATGCCAACATTGGGGAAATAAAATAACAGAGATTTAACAATTTCTATTCTTCAAGTAAAGTTTTGAAACATTAAGCATAATCATTAACTCAAAAAGAGAAATTCGAAATCTAAGCACTTACATTTAGTGAAACAAAATATATATATATATAAATCTTAATCCATAGAAGACTTATTTAAACCATTATTTATAATTACTTAAACTATAAACACTCAACATACTCCAGTACTGGAAATAGCACCATCTGTTAAAGAATAAGAGATGTATTTTTTGCCATCAATGGATATCTTATCACCAATTTTTTTATTATATTTTTAAAATTTCTTCAACAAATACGGAGAAATTTGAGAACATATGGGTAAACAGGAGATAGTCGTAAAACACATGAGTCTTTGCTAAAAAACAGGAGACTTGGCAGGTAAGTGATAGGAAAAAAAGTAAGGAAAAATGTATAACAGCATTATGTTTTTCCAAAAATCTTTTCTTGCACAGGTAACGTTCAAATAATATTTTTTAGTGTTTTCAGAAAAGACGAAGGCGCATATTTTTTCAATCAGGCTTTTGAGTACAGATAAAATTTTTTAGCGAAAGGATAGAGTAACATATTACCGTCATACCTTGGGACATTGACAGCTTTTGAAAAACCAAACTGCAACATTGGCATCATTATTGTTTCTCGTTACTTAGCCAATTTATATAACATCACAGCAAAATATTCAAAGCACGATTTGGTTAGAAAAGAAAACTTCATGACCTAAAATTAGTTTTTGCTTTAATTTTCTTAATATAAACTTAAAAGTCAATTGAACTAAGTTTATTTGGTTATGCAGAGTGGGGCAATGAATCAGAAAATTTGAAAACAGTGGTTTGGTTAGAGCAAGGAGAACTTTGCCTATGTTTTAAAATTTTTTTGCCATTTTAAATTCACGACTACAACTAGCATATTTTTCTGCGAGATTTAAATTGACCATATTTTGATTTCATAAGGTGATTTTACTTTGATACAGAAAAGCACCAAGAGACAAGTCCCAAGGAATAACATAATATAATTTGTCCAAATATAAAACTTTCACCCAAAGCATAAAGAAAGTTTCAAGATGTTGACGCTATAAAAAGAAGTCACATAATAGTTTAATTTCTACTTGAAAGACTGACAAGTCTTTATATATGAATCCTTAGAAAAAACATGTAACAGCATGAAAAGTATTTTGTATTTAAATGCTGTCTTTAGATTATGAATCAAAATATTATCATTCAAGTTAAAAATTACGATGCAAAAAGTACCACAGTCTGCCCTGTACAGGATGTATCACTACCACACTGAAAAACTTCTAGGTAAGGCACATAATGATTCAGAATTGTCTAACAACCCACGGCTAGAAATGTTATTGTATGTCGTTAGGAGTGCTTCCCTATTATGAACTAGTTCCATACATATCTTTGATATTCATTTATCTAAATTATCTTAGTTTCATGTTTTCTAATAATTATTGTCGAAAATGGCATTTAAATTGGTCCACGTCCAGTATTGGGTTTTAAATTCTAATTTAAAGATTTGGCAAGTTTGTAAAATTAGGCGCCATATCTTTAAATCAAGATCTAATACTGAATTAATTGGAAAGCCATTTTCAATAATAATTTTTAGAAAGCATATAACTAACATAATAAATAAAAATACTTCTTTGCAGGCGCACGTAAAAACAGCACAGTTATAGGAAAGCTCTCCTAGCGTTGTGCAAGGATTCCAGTCTGGTTCTTATGCAATTCTTAATTAAATGCCCTTAGAAGTTTGTTGGTGTGGTAGTGAATCACTTTGTTTAAAGGATCCAAAACTCTAACGATGGAGCATCCACATTGAACAGTTGACTTGCTACTTGTGATACCACAATATAAATAAGAAAGTTAAATAAAAGTTTCTAAAAGTAAATACATACCAAAAGCTGTAAAATGTATCAACTTCCTCAAATGTAGATTTTTTATTTCCAATTGCTGGAACAGGTTGTTTTATTGACCATCTGCAAAGATTTATAATAAAATACTAAACGTTACATAATAACAAAATACACATTAAGTATGCAAACAAGTAAGGAAGGACTCCATTATACTTCCAGCATGCAGATTCTCATAATATAGTTTAAAATAGTTCCACTATTTTCAAATACCTGGAGTTTGCTTCAAAAATTGGTCGAAACACTTCAAAAAAGTTTTCTTTTGAAAAGTTGTTGACAGAAGGTACTGAGTCATCAAATTCAGGGTCTACGCTGTCGTAAGACTGTCGCTTTATTGGATTGCCTAAGATTTCATAAGCTGAAATACAAGACAGAATTATACTACTTGATGCAACTAATTTATAAAAGGGTGTAAAAAAATGCCAATATAAGATAACAAGAACTAAGAGTAATGGTCGTTTATACAATTGCATACAAAAAAAGATTCCAAGCTGCATTATTATTAGAAAACAAACAAATGATAATAAACAAAAGACTAAACTTTATGTGTCAAAACTAGTTAAGAAAAAGCGCTACTAAAATTAAACAGGTCACTTTTTAATATTGAGTAAAGTTATGTGAATAAATAAAGTAAATTATTTGTCTATATAACAATATAGACAAATCATTTACAATATTTGCATGGCGTACAGATGATAAATATCTGTGCATGTTTGTATGCTATGATCAGATTTTGTCCAAAAATCTAGAATAAGTTTTTTTTTTTTTTTGTACCAGAATTGAAGTATCCTGAATTAAAAAAGGCTGTGTGTCGAATTATTTCAATATTCGGAACGTAATTATGTGAATCATTTTATTCCACTTTAAAATTCGCGAAAGCCAAACACCGATCAGTATTAACTAACCAGCTATTCAAAGAATTACTGAGAAGTGCTGTCACCAATTATTCACCAAATTTTAAAGAATTATCAAGAGAAGTAAAATAAATGTGCTTAATTTTTAATATTTAAATTCAATGCACATATTTTGTACTTTTATTTATATGCTTTCAATGAAATTTCTGTACATAATATAATATCTGTAATTTTTTTTTATACCTTTAAAATACATATTTAATTGTGGCTCACGAAAAACTTCAAAATTTGAAGGAGCTTGGCCACCCCTGATATATACAACATTGAGCCGCAATGGCTCAGGGGATAGAGCCTTCGCCTTTCAATGTGGCGAAACAGGTTCGAACCCCAGTTGATACGAATTCTGCATCAGGCTTGCCCCGACCACAGTGCTGCCGTGAAATATCTTCAGTGGTAGACGGATCATGGGTCAGAGTCCCCTTGCCGTCAGGCTAACCGTGGGAGGTTGTCGCCGTCTTCCAGGAATTCCCTTGTCTCCTGGATTGGGTTCAAAATAACAAGGCTACGGAGTTGAACATTAGTAGTCGTAAACCCATAAAATTGGATCAGCTGTTCAACTACGGTTATAAAATAAAATACAAATACACTGGTGTACATATAAAAATAATATGCACTGGTATTTGGGTGGCAATTGATATTTTGTCTCTTCTGTAGGTAAGGAAAAATGTGTGATAGGTTTACCTATGATTTAGTTGTATTTATTATCAAAGAAACCATTAGATATTACTGTCTCATTTTATTTTGTTAAAGACATTGATTTCAACCATTTTATTCCAGTTTCTATGAAACAATTTGTAAAAGGCATCACAAGTGATACACAAACAAAATCAACAAGTTCTCTTTATAGTTGCTATGTGGACCAGCAAATTGGACTTTTTTGGGTGAATCAATTTTGATGTATTCCCCTCATTTATTCTTTTTAGATCTATGATGACCTAACAACATGAAGGAAAAAAATTATTCTCCTATAGATTAAACAAGCCTTTGTTTTATTTCATGCAAAAAAAAAAAAAAAAAAAAACTAATTCTATCCTCGATAATTAAAAATATATATATAGTTTACAAATAGAAATTCAAAAATATACTCCAAGACAATAGCTAAATAAAGTCTTTGTTTCGAAAGATATGCATGACCAGGGGTCTGTCCAGACATTTTGTGAAAGGTCCTGTTTTTGTAAAATTGTGTAAAAACTATTCATAATTTGTGAATATAAAATAAGCGTTAAGTTACATTCTTTCAACCAGGGTCCTGCTTTTGTGAATTTGCGAAAACAGGGTCCTATTATTACAAAAACCTTTCAAGAAGTTTTTAAATTGTAAATAGATACAAGACTCAGCTCAACAATTGCTGCTACTAAATTAGAGATGCAACATACAAATATTTGGTATCTAGCCTATACTGCTCAACACAGAATTTTCATTTCGGAGGAATAATGGAAACAACTTAGTAATGTATCACTTTTAATGTGAAACAATTCTTAAATTTATAATATTTTATTTAAAAAATTGCCAGAAATTAATTTTTATTTACATAATATTCCATTAATTAAGTTCATGAATAAATATAAATTGATCAATTATTTATTCACAAAAAAAAATTATGATTTAATATTAATAAGAATGCGAACACAATGTTTGTAAAAGTAGAAATATTTTCTTAGAATACTATGTTTGGAATTTAAATGTAGGGAAACTTAGTTTGCCTCGAACCGTCTTTCTCACCCCCTGGAAGGGTTTATTCGATTAACAAAACAATAATGAAGCTAAACAAATTTGTGAAGGGTCCGATTAAAAGATAAATTATTTTGTGACGGGTCTGTTTTTATGAAAAGATATTTTGTGAAGGGTCTGTTAACGAACTCAAATTTCTTCTAAACAGACCCCTGACGACAAAGAATGATTTCAACACTATGCACCGATTTCTCTTCCATAGCACAACAAATACTCCAAAAATTATAGAGAGGACATGTAATTTTCTTGTGAGGGAAAAAAATGTAACATCAGCAGATTTAAATAGACAGAATAGAATCAAACTTAAAAATCTTTTTTACCCATGTAATTACAGTGCAAGGAAAATAAACTAATTCTGAGTACCAAATTGGATAGTTTTTTTTCTTCTTATTGCAAGTGTTATATCACTCTTAATTAAAAGCCCTGATAGCTCAAATATAACTCTTTCCTTGCTTTAAAATCATTTGTTTAGTCTATCAATTCAGAGAATCTTGATAAATATGCACATTAATAGATACTTAAAGAGGTAGAGAATTTATCGGCTTATCATCTTCATTTTTTTTTCAAACTTGATTTTTTTCTATAATTTTTTAAAATTAATTTTATAATTAAAAATGATTTTATTTCACATATAATTTTTCAGTTTTTGAAAATTTGAATGTTTTAAATAATCAATATAATTTTAAATAGGTATAGGTATTCTTATAGGCTCATAGTAAAAAAGGAAATTTGGAAGTTCTGTGTTTTAAGGACCAGTAGTTTCCCAAGACAAACAGAATCACTGAGGATACTTACTAAGCAATAATTATAACACAAATATTTCAACATAATATCAAAATTTAGAGCTACAGTTTGTGAAATCGGGTTGGAAAGATATTCAAACTGAAAGCACAAAAAATAAGCACCTTATAAGTACTCAAAAATACTTTTAAGCACTTTCTTATGATAAAAAAAATCAATAAAATTTTTATAATAAAAATTGCCTTCCCCATGTTGAAAGAACATGAGTGAATGTACAGTCCGCAAAAAAAAAAAAAAAATATCACTCCGAATAACTTTTGTTCTAATGATCAGATTTTCATGAACTAAGTGTCAATCTTAATGGTTCCTGGGGGTGACCTCAAATATGCTATTTAATAAGTGTTAACTATTAATTAAGTTACAGTTACGAAATCAGACACAAAAACGTACTTTCTCTGAATAAACATATATATATATTTTTTACATATTTGGAATCTAGACACTTGAATTAGGGGGGGGGGTAGACAAAATTTAAAAAAAATTGTATCATAAATTGGGTCGCAATAAAGCTTTAGATATTTGGCGATAGTCCGGAAAACCGCCAAAAAAAGTCGCCTGCGCAAATAAATATTTTAAGATAACCCATTGACTAATTCAAAAGAGGAAAGCTCAATTTTACTAGGTTGCTAGGCAACCAATGACTGTAAAAAAATTGAAATAATGTCCTGTGATTGCTCGGAGAGGTTCAATTAATTGTTAATAGAAAATATCTCAAAGTTTCTAGGCAATCGACAATTTTTGAGCTGATTTCTGTCTAAAAGCAAAATTTTTTATTTTAATCTCCTTTTAAAAGAAAATTTGAATCGATTTATAAATTATTTATAATTTTATAAGTTTTCAGGATTTAAATACATGAACTGTTTGTCTGATATTATTTAGATTATGTTGTTTTTGCTATTCGAGGATTTCATACTAGAATCAAACTAACATAACTTATTATAGCTATATACAAAATTTTAGGGATAATCATTTTTACAGCTTTAATCGAGTCTTCTAGGCAAAAAAGTTTGAAGAAAAAAGAAGTGCTTCAAAAATTAAATGTAGATTGTATAGTTATTCTAATGCACATTCACAAGGTTTTCTATAATTTACGATATATCTTTTTTCTATAACTTAAGGAATTGCTGAATGTTTAGTGGCATTTTAAAAACATTGAAATATGTTATGTTTAAGAATAAGATATTGAAATAAAATGTTGCATATTGTATGATTCATTGTTTAAAGAATCGCTTCATTATGCTAGATATTTAGGTTACATGGTTTTCTTTGGATAAGGATGATTAGCAAATAGCATTCTCATGTTTTGATACATTCTGAAACTTACGTTCGCAAATTCACCATAAAATGTCGCACAGCATATTCTTCAATTACGATAAGCTATTTATTACAGATTTACCACCAAATACTGCTACTATGATTACTTTTGTTTTCTTATATATATACCTGATACTCTCTTTCTAAACAGAGCTCGTATGATCCTTAAGATAATGAAATGGGGGCACAAAAACTTAAAAGATAAAATATTTAATTTCATTAATTCAAAATATCTGGTCTCAAAATTGTAATTTTTAAGTTAAATATAACTTTTACAATATTGATGCTTTTACATTTTTAAAGACCACATGAATTCTGTTAAAATATTAAAATGCATATGTTTACTTTAACGAGTGTAAAATCCTTATCAAAATAATGATCAAGACCCATATGTAAAACAGTATAATTGACGATAAAAACTCAACTGGCTTCAAAATATATGAAGAGGGAAGTAAAAGTCGACATGTTTCGAGCGTTCAAATACAATTGCCCATTCTCAAGACTTGTCAGGCTCGAATAACTTGATTTTCATTAATGGATGCTCAAAACATGTCTATTTTTATTATTATCTATTAGTTTTTTAAATCAATAAAGTTTTTATATTTTCGATTCAGTTACTTGGGATTATCCATTTAGTTACACAACATATTAAATTATTTCACTCGATATTAAAATAAGTTTTACATCAGATATCGGCACAGGTTCTTATATTGAAAAAAATAATAATTCACTACTTTGTAAAAAAATCAATGCAGTACAATTTTTTTTCTTTGCTGAAAGCCTAAACATTTTAATTTAAGGACATGCAGTTATAGTATAATAGTAAACGGGGCTTCCATCGCATATCCTTAACCTTAATACCGCTATCATTAAATAAATGGAATAAGCTTAGATAAATAATAAAAGTTAATTTTTTCCTCACTTTAATTTTCAAGGAATAAAGTTGTTTCGATCAGATTTCATTCTGGAAATAGTGAAAATATTGAGTAGGTCCTTTGGAGCAACATCATCCTCTTTTGACGAAATATAGGAAAAATTAGTTTTCACAGTTTCTGAAAAAAGTATGTTAGCCTTCTTGCAATGTTTTTTTCTTTCTTTTAATTTATTAAAATAAGTTCGGAAATTGCGTATTTTTTATAGCATTTTTTTAAAAATCAAATGACTAAAATTGGCACGGCTTCGGTATCTTTTTACAAATTTCAATTTTTAGCTTTCCTGCTAAACAAAATAAGGCATTTTCCTGATAACAAATTATACTACAATAATATCTTGGGAATCGTGTTAAAGAAAAAAACTAAACAAAATAGCTTAGTATATTATCAGGAAAAAAATCTACTTGGTATCATAAAGAAAGAGTAAAAGATATAATGAAATAATTAGTGAATCATACGTGGTCAGATAATTAAAAATTTAATTTTACAACTAAATTTAATTTTAGGAGGACATTTAAGATACCGAGATATTTTAAGATGCTTAAAAATTTTGGCTACGTATTCGACAGCTTTTTATGTTCGGTATCTTTATACTCTTTGTAGTGACTTATAAAACATCAACACTATTTTAAATAATCTATGTGGAAGTCACAAGAAACAAAAAAAAAAAAAAAAAAAAACAAAAAAAAAAAAAAAAAGACAATCAATTATTTATATTCCTTTTTCGAAAAAATAGCATGCTTAGTAAAATAATCAGCTGTTTTGCATTAAATAATTTTAAACAGCGGAATGTTTTTAATTTCTTAACAAGGTTTTATTCTTAGCTAGGAGAAAATAATTCTTTTAAAAAAAACTTGACTATAATTTAAAAAGGAACTTTACTTTAAAGAAAACCTAAATTAAAGTATTAAAAAAATTGATTAGTATATTAATAAAGAAATAATAAATGTAAAAGGGTAAAGAATAGGATTTTTAAAAATGTTAAAATTTAATTAAATAGCTGGTAAAATAATTCTGCAAAACACTTCCGGAAATTTCTTTTAAGATTAGAAGATATAGGGTAAACCAACCAGTGAAGGAACCTTTCATAGATATTTTTTAAAAATAAGATTTTAAGCGTTTTAATTTAGATTGATTGCTAACAGTAGCTTACTACCTAACAATAGGAAGTCATCTAACAATGCATTGAGCTACCTGGTCTTAGAGTCTTCTCTGAAAAAAGCTTTGAAATTGTTAGTATCTGTTCAACGCCTTGTTACATTGACAAAATTATAAAGTCAGTGTTCGTAGTTATTCGTTTAAAGTACAATTAATTGCATATAATAATGCTTTTTTTTTCTCATTGTGAAAAAGAGAATTCAAAATATGGTTATTGAAGTTAAATTTTATTTGCTTTAAGCATCATAACATAAGCAAGTACTGAGATTAGGGGGTGTTTATTAACTGGATTACCAAACGATGAAACACCAATGAATAAACAAGTGCTCCTTTACTGGGATTTTTTCAAGTTAATGAAAATAAAAGAAAATTTTTAATTTTCTTGTACCTTTAGTCATATTATCTAATATATATAATTCTCTTAAGTGGCTCCCAAATTTTGGCTGTCTTTCTTTTCCGCTGGTGGCAACAGTTTTCATATTTAAAGAAGTACTTTGTACAACTAAATAAGATTCTTTTCACAACACTTAAATATTTACTTTATTTTTTTCATACATACAGAGAACAGTCTGCAAAGAATTCTGTTACGTTAAAAAACATTTCGCTAAAAAAATAACGAATTCTAAAATAAATACAAATAAACAACTTAAAAAATAAAAATGCTGTTGCCAGCCATAGGATTTCTCGAAAGTTAACTTAGCAACATAAATCAAAATGACATAGAAGCGCAACTAGATCAAAATTATGACACCTGAGCGCTTGACGTAACAAATCCTTCAATTCTATAAGTGTTGTATCGCCAAATGCCCAGATTAACAATTGTGTTTTTAAAGAAATTCTATAAAAAGTTTTAAATAAAAAAACTTCTATCCAGCTACTTCTACAACTGCTTCTTGAAGAATTTGGCTCATTGATTAAAAATATTGTTTTAATTTTACAGTACTAACTTTACTTCTACTAACATTATTGCTATGACCCTCTTTCATTACATTTTACAACTTCATGCTAAATTTGAGGACTTTAAGTTGTTTTGTGGTTGAATACTGACATTTAGAAATGGGTACTTAAAAAAAAAAAATATTTAGAGGTTAAGAGTTGCCTCAGAAAAATTTGAATTGCTGACACTGAATTTAATAATGGAAACAATCGTTTTTGTGAAAAATTGAATTGAATTGCTGACATCAAAACTAAAAATATTGTGTTTCAACTTAACAATACTACCTTAATTTTTACTTACATAATTACTATGATCATATTTTTTAATATATATATATATATATATATACACACACATATATATATATATGCATTTTACAACTTCATATTAAGCTTCTGTTGTGTATCTGAATACTGACATTTAGAACAAAATTAAGGTTTAGAATTGCCTCGGAGAAATTTGAATTGTTAACAATGACTTAAACAAAAAGTTTTATCTTAACTGACAAATACTATATTATAATTTTAACTTTTTCTATGACTATACTCATTTTCTTACTCTTTTCTTTACTTTTTATACATTTTATATTTTTGTGATAAAATAAAAAACTTATAGTTGTTCTGCTTCTGAACACTGATGAAAACACAAAATGATGGGCTTCATCAACAATCAAAAATATATACATTTATTTTACAAATATCATATTATTAGGGTGGCGCCCTTCAGAGAATTAAAAATACAAAATTATCTTCATCGAAGCCGATGCTTTACATCCGGCGTTCAGTGGCAAACTACTATTTCATATTGTTTTACAGCACATGGCTTTAGCCCTCTGGAGGGAAAGACTTTAAAACAAAACCTACAACAGTTACTTTTCTCAACAACTGAAATTTAGAATAGCGTGATTAAGCAAAATATGCGAACTGTTTGCAATTTCAAATTAATATTGAAATGGACAGGTTTAGAATTTTCTACAGTGAAAAGTTTTTGGAACTTCAGTATTCAAAAAAGTATACGAAAGCTAGAGGTTAAAAACGTATCCAATGAGCGAGCATTGGATTGCAAAGCAATCCGAAATGAACTGCGAAAGCAGTTCGGGGGTTGGCGAGCGCCAGCGAGCAGGGGGCGAAGCCTCCTAGTACATCCAAATTATGTTAAAAATACAAAAAACAACTTCTAACCAGTGAAGGAACAGGCATGTTCCTTCACTGGGAATAGATTTCCCAGAGAATGAACAGTATGTGTGAAATATGATTTCACATGGATAATTAGTAGTTCTGCGATATAGAGGACACCTAAAATTCAGTTAAATGTTGTATGAATAGTTCCTATAACAATTTCATTTCAAAGTGCAAATTTAATTGCTAAATTTATTTAAAGAATTATAATAATAATTTATTTATTACTTATCTTTATAAATGTTGTGATTAGTTATTATATCATACCTTAGACACCTTAATAAACTATGTTTACTGACTAAATATAACAGCTAAATATAATAATAAAAGCTTGAATAGAAAATTTCTTTGCAGGCTTTTGTGCCAATAATTAGCTAAATTATTATCTTATTACGGTCTTTAACGTTCTTGCGGGAACTGGTAGGAAAAATCCATTTAAAGACAATCATCCAGGTGAAGTTTTTTTTAAGGCGACATCCACCGATAACTCAGTGCAATGCGAAGATAATTTCAAAAGGCAAAACTTCCCTTAGAGAATAATATTCGAAATACTGGTTTTAAGAACTTAAGAAGAATCTTTAGGAGGGAAATAGCCCTGGCATCCTTTAAAAAAGTGATTGCACTTACAATGCGAACGTTGCCATGTGTTGAATACTGCCCTTAAACGGGAAAAATCTTTGACCCTAAAAATTATGAGGATTTATATTCTAAAGTACCTAGGAAAGGAAAAGTACCTCCATTGGTAATTTTTCCTTACTGAAGAATTCTTTGAGATATTACAGAATCAGTTCCTGCTGCATATTTCATTGGAAAAAGCGATTCACGAAATTAAATGATGAGGGCAGCAACATTTTACTAATATATTGCAAATGTTTATACCCATGGCCAATTAAAAAATGCTATCAAATTTTCTATTTTGCTTCTTCTGGATAAGTATAAATCTCATATCAATTTGAAACTGAGCAAGTTTTGATCATCAAAACAAATTTTCTGGTTTAGTTTTCTACCTAACTCATGGAAATCTCCCGTTAGATATTGAAAACAAAAGAATTGTAAAACAATACGTCGAGAAAATTTTACATCCATTTTTAAATAAGATTTTGAGGCATCTACTGAATGAAGTTAAAATGCTTTTAAGAAATGTGATATTTTTCAATTCGATGTAGAAAACGTTGACTTTAACAAATTCATGCAAAACAGACACCAAGAGTCAATGAGCAAGACAGCTTACCAACAAAACACATGCTTCGAGAGTAACAATGCACTATTTCTTCAGAAGCTTGAGAAGGAAATCTCACAAATTATGTTGCAAATTTTTAAAGGAACATTGACAGAAAAGTTTAATCTACCAAATATCCAATAGCCTGTGCTTTTCTCAATATGGAAAAATTTATTTCACAAAGAATATTTGATAAATCAAATTTTGGCGATGAAGCGGATACAACTAACATTGATAATGAAAGTATGAAAACTGATTTTGAGATAAGTCCTTTTGAGGCATTGTTAGTAGCAAAAACAATTGGTTCCATAAGTAAATGGTAAGTACTGCTGAAGACCCACTAGATAATAAGTCAATGACAGATGGATTTTACTCAAACTTCGAAACTCCTTCTTCTCATTTATTATCCAGTGAGGAATTCTAGAAATGGTACTGGAAAATCAAAAGAAATTTCGAAGATACATTTACATTTGCCAAAAATTTGGAAAAAAGAGGAAGGTTAAATCAAAAGAAAAGGAAACAAATACTTTTTTGCATTAACTTCAGAAAAAGAGCGAAAATTTAAAGAAATTGAAAGAGCTGAAAAAAAAAGAAGTCAAAGCAGAAAGTAAAGTATGACGAAGGGAAAAAAATACTTAAAAAGATTAAAAAAAAAGATTAAAAAATATGGGGAAAAGAGTAAACAAAAAAGTGATCTAATTATAATAATAATAAAAACATCATCGGAATACACAATGATAAACATTCATAATTTAGAACAGACTATTAAACTGTGAGAAAAAAAAGGAAATTTTTTTTTTTTTAAATCATGTAATCAAACATATTTTACTTTCCATTCCATGACTGAAAAAAAGTAACATTTTCCAGATTAACTGTGGTTATATATCGTAATTCCAAGAAAAATCTTGTTTTTAGACATTTGTGTAGCCTATGGATTCCTAACGAGCATCAAACATTCTCAAAATTAAGTGTTCATTCACTGGAAAATTTAGTGTTAATTCACTGGTAAGAACTGTTCCTACACTTGGTTATCTTACTGCTTATCTTATTGAGAAAAAAAAATTAAAAAATAAAAAATAATCACATTAAATAAGCACAATCTGTTGTATAATCATATTCTATCAGAAGCACGCTTTTATAAAACTCGACATTCGTTGAATAAAATGTTTTTATTCAATAAAATGTTTCATTCAAATTTCTTTACTAAATTGCAAATAGAATTTTAGACGACTAAAAAAGAAACATTGTATTTTATAGCTTAAAAAAAAATAAAAAGATTAGCAAATGATCATTAGCGAAAAAATTATGAATGAAATTTTACGCTGCGGGCGAAGTCAAGTTCCTAAGTTTAACACATTTTAATATTAATCGCCCCATTTAATCATTTCTTCATTGTCGCCAAATTATTTTTTTTAAAAATAATTAATTTCAATTTTTCTCATCTTCTAATAAATAAAAACAGTTGAAACTTTAGATTTTTCAATTGAAAAATATGTAGATTAATATGGTATAAAAATATATAATTCAACGTTTTTTTTATCCTCAATTTAATTAAAAAATAAAAAATAATAAATTATTAAAAATTGTTTTTTTCATGAAATTATTTTTGGGTAAATGAGTTTTATGAATGGGTGCAATTTTTTTTAATTGCTTCATTAGTTTTTAAAATATGACTGAAAACGCAAAAAGTGAAATTAACATTAAGGGGTCCAAATCTTGAATCACTCTCCCGACCAAACTATGGGGACCACATTTCCCAGATTGCGGCTACCCCCTATATTTTGAAGATAAGGAATCCAAATATGCAAAAAAAAATGTTCATTCAGAGAAAGTACGTTTTTGTGTCTGATTTCGTAACTTAATTGACAGTGAGCACTAATTAATTATAGCATATTTGAGGTCACCCCCAGGAGCCATTAAGATTAACACTTAGTTCTTGAAAATCCGATCATTAGAACGAAAGTTATTCAGGGTGATATCTTTTTTTTTTTTGCTGACTGTACATAATATTAAGAAAATACAAAAACACTTTCAAAGACTTTACATAATCATGTTGAAATAATTCATTTCTGGCAAAGAACACTATTTTTGATTTTATTAGCCATCAAAAATATTTTATGTATATATGTATATAAAATATTTTAAATATATTCTTTACTGAGTTGTTTTTAAATTAATAACTATTTTATTTAACTGCCTAAAAAAGTTGAGTTTGAATTTTTAAATAAAATTACAATTAGTTATCAGGTGTAATTTTTCATGTTTTAATAAAAACTCATAACACAACAAAAACAAGATTATAATATTATTCATTATACTGAAGATAATGATGCGTATAGAATTAAGGAAACTAAGAGAACTTTAATAAATTCTTATTACAAATGTAAATTAGTGAATGGCCTTTTTAAATTTTTAATATTTACTAGTAATTTTGTTCAGTACAGGGGTGCTACTCGCAAAATATCAAATTGTCTCACCAGAAATTGCATTTCGTCTCATTTAAAATCTCTTTTTGGCTCAGTTTGTCTCAGCTAAAATTATTTTTTGACTCAGTTTATCTCAGCTAAAATGACTATTAATCAGTTTGATAACAATATAAAGATAATTTTCAGGATCCATAAAACCATTAATAGCATACTAGGAGTACTACAATTATACATACATTCACTATTGCTATGATTTTAAAAAACCTACATATGATAGATTATATGAGTCCACAAAATTGTTTTGTGGACTATTTATCATTTATGCCAATGAATAGTATCTGTTCCAGAATTTTACAACATAAATTTTAACTTTCTTATTTTTTTAAATATAATGGTGTAACCTTTCTATAAAGAAATATCTATTTAGTTTTGGTAATTCAAAAGGGAAAATACCCATTTTATTTTGAGCTCAAATTTCAATTAAAAATATATAACTATTCAGTTACAATGGAAGGTCTACAGATTTCAATAATTAAAAGAGAAATTCAGTAATTAAATAATGAGAGTTTAAGAAAATGTGAATAACACGTATGGTATTTTACATTGCAATTGTATTTTATACACGGTTTTTAGATTGTTATACACCCCTTATTTAGCTCTTACCTTTTGGTATCTATTGGTATTCTATCCTCTGTATTATTTTTTTTTTTTTGTACTTTAATTGAATTTACTGTGCTTTACTTGTTGTTCTTCATTTTAACTACTTGTTACTACTTCACCCTCACTATTTTGGTTCTACCAGCATGATTCAAGCTGGCTTGATTGGCTGGATCCTTTCAATACCCTATTGGCAAGTGCATACATCTGTGATTTTGTCTCAGTTTTAACCTATCAATTTTAGCACTATATTCATTTATGTTATTTTATCCTTTCACCTTTTGGTGGATTTATGAGTTGTATTTACGGCTGTTTTTGGTGCAATTGTTGGATTTTTTGTCTTGTATAGAGGGGTTCACCAGCTCTGGCTCACAGCTCACTCAGTTTTTACTGGTTGTCTCAGGGTTAATAATTTTTGCATTTTTATATAAATAAATTTTGTATTTTATTTATATAAGGGTTAATAATTTTTGTATTATATATATATATAATTTTTGTATTTTATTTATATAAGGGTCTGTTGACCTATTTTAATGATCCATTGTATTTGGCGCATGGGCCTATTGGCCTAGGCCGCTGTAAAATTTAAAATTACAACTGCGTGATAACGAATCGCAATATTGGATTTAAAAATGTGTGAATGCGAATCGCGACGTTGGATTTTAAATTCGCGATATTGAATTTTTAAATTGAGTGAATAGGAATTGCTAGTACGATTTTTAAATTGCGTAAAAAAAATCGTAACACGTAAGTTTTAAATCAGTTAAATACGAAAATCAATGATTGATATTAAAATAGTCTGATTAAAAATCGCGATTTTAGCATATTCCAGTGCAGTTCCTAACATTTAAAATTCCGAAAATCAGCCAAACAAACAAAAAAAGAAAATCAAACATCGGCGGTCGAAACGAAACGCTTAGACTCCTTTCCACTTTATAGCGGAAGTCGCCGTAATCCGACTATCGTTCGGGCGGCTATGGTTTCTCTAATTGAACTCCGTAAAAATTTCAGTTATTGGAACATGGTCGGAAATTTTAAAAGTTGGGAGAAAAAAAGCGGATTTCCGCTTTTTCGCGGAAATCTTTCATCCCTGAATAATTATGTGCACTGTACAGTTTCCTAAGAAAAAAAAGCAAGACAATAACCAATAGTATAAGGGAAGAATACCCTCTTTTCTTACAAGATCACGTGCATACAATACTGATTGCTACTCACTGCTGTACATAATCCAATTGTAGACACGGCATATTCCATATGCATTCCAATAGCTGATTTGCCAAACGGAATTTTTGACATTTAAATGACGCATTTAGGAGACGTGAACGGCAAAAGGCTCTCCAATGATTCACGCCGATACGGATTAATATTTGAAACTGAATTCAGGTTTGTCAAATTTTGGACGTTTTGTCTCAGAATGGCGCTGCTTTGGCAAAAACTGCGGTGAATGTCGCAGTTATGCCGTTTTGACTCAGTTTGTCGCAAATGGCGCAGGCGTAGTATTTCTTTAAGGAAATACTAAAAAAAAAATTATTCAATAATTTTGAAAATACAATTTGTGGACAGACCCTTGGCACAAAATCCTGCATTAAAAAAATCTCATCAAATTCAAACGAATAAAAGAGTATGAAGATCTTGAAGTTCAGTGATAGTTGATTGCTCTGAACGCACATAAAAAAAACCCAACTTAAATAGTGAATGAAGCCCAAGTTAAGTTATGGTACTGATCTATAACTGCTCAGCTTGCCATGATGAAGAAATTAACCAGAAAGAAAAAGAACTTTTTATAGAAAAACAAAACATAATATTACCCTTTTATATCCTTTGAAATAAAAAAAACATTAACGCAACAATACAGTAATAAAAAAAAAACTAAAAAGTGAATGCGAAATATAAAAACTAAAATAAAACTATTTCATTAATTGCCACCTAATATCTTTGTAAAGAAAGAGATCAATATCCATATTCAGATATTTTTAATTGTTTTAACTTATTGGTAAAAATAAGAACTAGTTGTAAAAAATATGTATTTAAAAAAAAAAAAATTGTTTCTATACCTCTGGTAATGCAAGAAAAATAGTCATGATCAAAGTCTTTCACATTTTCTCCTGCTCCACGTCGTTTGTCAGGATGATGTTTAAGAACTATTGCTCTATCTAAAATAAAAATTCTCAATTATTATGTACATAAACAATTTATCATTTATAAAAATAAAATAAGTTTTATATATAAATAGTAAGATTGAAAATAAAATAAAAATCTGATAAAAGTTACCATTCTTTAAAAGAAAAAAAAAGAAGAATTGTCATTGTACTTTTCAGTGCTGATTGTGAGAGCTGTATTAAGTTCTCGATCATGGTCGCTCTTGTGTAGCCTTTAGCAGTCGAGTGATTATGTTGTGTGTGATCGAGACTGAGTAGCAACAGTGCAAAGAGGTGGATAATGTCGCAGTCACATGTAGCAAGTCAACTGTTGAATGTGGATCATCCATCGAAGTAGGCGTGTCCACATCGTAGTGGGCGTTTCAACCAAGGTAGGCGTGATCCCATAACGTCTGTAGGTCACCAATGTGGGGATGGTAGCTATCGACAATGTCAATCTTCATTTATGAAAAGGTACCCCCCAAATACAACCGAGTTAAAATGTCTCCCTGAGGGAGAACTTTCTTGGAATTTCTGCGACAAACCTCTCTAGCACTAATATCTTTCTGCAAGATGCTTTTAATAATAACAAGTATGCATGTGACTAATTGAATTTGAAGTAACGAAACGTTGCGTTCACAATAAAAATAAAAAAACTTTTGAATAAAATAAAAATCTTATTTAAATTTTAAATTAATATGCAATGTTTGTTTTTTTAAATATATTATTCTAATACAATGGCGAGATTCTCCCATTTTGTATGAAGAAAACACACTAATTATTTCCTTTTGCGCATTTCGTAAAACATCATCTCATAAAAAAAAAAATCTTGTAATCCATAGCAGTGACTGCTGAAAACAAGGTCGCCGGCGAAATCACACTGATCGGACTCTTCAAGGAAGGGGGGGGGGGGCTAAATGCTTGTTTCGAGATTTGGTTGTTGTAATAAATAATATCGTATTTAAAATATAGGATTTTAAAGACTCTGTGAAATAAATGAACCCCTCCCCAAAAAAAAGAAAAACAATAGAATCATTGTTTTAAAAATTAAATATTCATAAGCACGATTCGAATTCCCCATATTGTCAGAAATATATTGGGATACTTAAAAATCGCGGGAAAATCAATATTAATAATCTGCCGAAAATACAATACAAACACTATCGGATTTGTGGTAGTATCGGCATAAAGTGAGAGCGTGAAAAAGAGATTATTTAATAGCGCAATTTAAATTTTACGTGTAGAAATAATATTGACTAAAAAATACCAGGAATTTTAAAAATCCCATAGAATTCAGTAGCATAGCAATAAGCCAAAAAACGGTGAAATCGTCACAGTAAAAGTAAATAATTATTAAATTGTATAAAAAACATCGGGATTTGTTTCTTTTAAAAATATGAAAATAGAGCGTGGATTAACAAGAATATTGGTGCAAAATAAGCGTGTCAAAAGAATGATTTCTGGAGGGAAAAAAAATCGTTCAACATTTCTGCAGAAAAGAAATTTTTTTCTTTATTATTCTATATTTTTCATTCTTAAATTAGAATAGAAAAATCAGGAACATTTCTTTCCTCTCTAATGTGCGAAAAAGGCATCTTTTAAATGTAATTTTAGAGAAAAAAAATTTCTGCAGAAAAGAAAACCAAAATTCCTTACTTCCTAACAGAAAATTCTTTCTGCAAGAACTCAGCAACATTCTGCGACAAAGTCGCTGTGATTCTGCCACGGGAAAATGTCTTATATACTAGTGAATTGAATTGTAATTTTTCTAGTGGTAGACACGCTACAGTCTGTTTTGATAAAAATAAAGCTTCATTTATTGGAATCATATAATGTGAATAATAAGATAATTAAGCACAAATGCATTTTCAATAACATAATTATACTCATGTAGGAGTGGTGATAAGGAATATGGGAGCAATTTGAATTTCAACCATTAGTTGGAAAATATCTGTGGTTTGACTGACATTGACTTTATGAAGAAACTCCAAATTAAAACTTAACTTTTTATTTAAATAAAAAAATAATATAATCTCAGGTCAGACGCACCTCTCTTGTTGCCAATCAAAAAAAATTAAGACTTCTTTTAGAAATTAGGTAATTTCCAAAAACTCCATCTCTGAATTAACACAAATCGTAAACAAATAAATGCTGACAGAAAACCCCATTTATATATATAAAAAAAAGGATTGATGCATTACTACAATCACTGAACGCCATAGAGAGGACTTACAAGCCTTTTTAATTTCCTCATCTTTAGCCGAAATACGCTTCTTTTTTAAGCCTAAAACTGCATAATGATCTTGATCCTGAAAGATAGTAATACAAATAATAAGAACAAAATTTACAAACAACAATTAATAATATATAATCTCATTATTTCTGAGGCATTCTAAAAACAAAATTTTATCCCTGCTTTTTTTCCGGCATACATTATATATGTAACGGAAGTTTAGTTTAGTTTATGTTATTTCACATAGTAAATATAATCTCTAATAATACTTAACTTCTTCAGAATTGAAGTATAAAGGAATATAGAAAGGAAAAAAAAAAGGTATTCTACAGTTCTGAATTTCTATTTTAATGCCATAAATCTTAATGAGACAAATACTGAATTCTAATGAGAGGGGGCTAACAATTTTAGGTACACATACGTGGCCCACAAGTTTTGACTAGGTAAAAGAATAAAAATATTTCAAATGTTAAATTGCCAACGTAGGCACAAACATGCCAATTGTTTATGGTCAATTTAAATACAATGGTGAATAGATTTATTTCAATTACCTAAAACAAATAATTGAAAAAAAGAAATAAAGTCAAAGTCATTAAATGTATGTGTGTACCTTAACAATTAATTATAAATTCGTTTACTATTGTACTCCCTTAACTTTATATATATATATGTAACATAAAAAGCTTCAATTGATCTTTTTATGTTATCCTAATTAATTATTCTAATCGAAATACTTTCTCATACTTTTAAAAGCCACATCCTGTTCTTAAATCTATTTTTGGCTCAAGTATGCATTTAATTAAAAGCAGGACATTTTTCCCTTTGCTCTGTGTGGGAAACGCTTGATCTATTTCATAAACCAATAGCAACTACTAAGATTTCCCTCTTTCCCTAAATTAAGACATTTTATGGATTTTACTTTGCAAGATATTCCCTAACATATAACCAAGGAGCACAACTTTTCGTGTTCACTTTTTACACCTTCTCATGACTGCTCTGTCTAATAATTAATAAATAAATTTTGTACCCTTCTTCCCGACCTAAGACCTGTTTTAATCCTTCCACTCGGCAATGACGCTATAAGTCGCCAGGATTGAACTGTCGGGAAGGGGGTACGGTACGTACGGTACATTAAAGATATTTAATATCTCATTTGAAATTAAATAAATCAACTCCGGAAGAGGGTACATCAAAAATATGGAATAACTTCAAATCATTTTTTCAAATAAACAGTTGGTAAATAAGCAGTCAAATTCTTCTTCAACTAATGGCAATTAATAATTCATCCAGTATCTTCAACAAAAAATAAACTCTTCAATCATCAAACTCTTTGTTTATTATAAATGATACCTAAGCCGAGCGGAACTCAACAATCATGATACAACTAGAAAGCTGTGCTTTAATTTCTTTCCTTGGACTAAAAAGAAAAATTGAATCGAACTCCTATTGATGTTAAAAAGTTTTTGATTTGAAACCCCTTTGAGAAAGCGTTGATTTTGCCACTCTAAGTGCTGAGCTGGATTTAATCGTCGATGAATTGTTTTCACACCCCGGAATGGTTTACAATGGTCTCCTTAGATGTTCGACATTCCCTCCCACCTACTCAGAACTCAAAGTAAAATCCGTAAAATGCCTTAATTTAGGGAAAGAGGGAAATCTTAGTAGTTGCTATTGGTTTATGAAATAGATCAAGCGTTTCCCACACAGAGCAAAGGGAAAAATGTCCTGCTTTTAATTAAATGCATACTTGAGCCAATTTAATCCTTCCACTCGGCAATGACGTTATATATATATATAATCCAGTCAAAAAGCATTAAACCCTCCTGTATTTTTTATTTAAATTCCTGTATTTAAATTATTAATATCATCCAGAATATGATTATTTAAATAAAATTAGAATGAATTAAACATTAAATGAACGCTAACTTACTTTCCAATCATTAGGATTTAATTTTCTTAAATACTCTGAATCTTCTTCAAATTCAAAATCATCAGATGAATCATCATCGTCAGCACTAATTTCCAACTTATCTAATCGAGACAGGTGTATTTTATGCTCATTTTGTTTCCGTTCTTGGAATAGAGAGAACCACTTTCCAACAGGTTCAACTTTAACCTTCGTGAATTCTGCAAAAAAAAAACATTTTTTTCTTACTAACTGCTGCATTCAAATGTTAACCAGCTTCTTACCGAGTAAAACATAAATTTAGCTAAAACAATGAATAAATTGCCCAATCAAGCACGTGATTATTGAAAATATTTTAAGTACAAAATTAATGATGCTATGAAAACCAGAGTTGCAGAAACTGTCCTTTAACCCCCGTGTCAGAACCGTGGCTACACAGTGACATTGTCGCAGGACATAACAGAGTTCTTGCAGAATGATTTTTTCACTGGGAAGTTTCACTGGAAGTCTTTTCAGCAGAAATTTTCGAAAAATTTTACCTTTTCTTCAGAATTATATTCAAACCATGCCTTTCCCGCGCATAGGAGTGGAAAAAATTGCTTGTGATTTTTCTATTCTCATTTGAGAACAATGAGAAATAAAGAATAATTAAGTAAATAAATTTGGTTCTCTTTTCTGTAGAAATTTTCGTTGTTTTTGCACGCAGTTATTACAACTAATTTCCACATAGCTTTCAAAATCCGACATTTTTAATAAGATATTATTTATTTTAGTAACTGAATCTCGAAATGAAAGCATGCATTTAGTAACCCTTTAGTCCTTTTTTCGGGAGTTACTGAAACATATTTCATGATTCTTTAAAATTTTATTATTAAAATATAATATATTAATAAAATAATTTATTAAAATAAATAGCGTGTTATCTTCCTAGAAAATGTGAGAAGCTCATAATATCAGAATAAAAAAAGACATATTCAATTAAAAAAATCATTTTGTTTGATCCGATTTTTTATAGTTTACGTTTCTCTTATTTTAAATTAGTAACACACATATTTGTTATTGTTAAGTATCTTGCCGAAAGATATTAGTGCTTGAGAGTTTTGTCGAAGAAAAAATTCTGCCACAGGGCTTTTAATCAGAGCTTATTCTAGGCAGAAAAAAGGTGCAAAAGTTTTAAAAAAAAAGGGCATTATTGTTCTCATCATCATATCTGGCTAGACAGCCCAGGGTGGGCCTTCCTTTGAACTCGAATCCACTTCTCTCTACTTTTGACACTTGTTCGCCAGTTTTTCTCCTTTAGAGTAAGGAAATCAGTCTCAACTAAATCCAGCCATCTCAGCCTGGGTCTACCTCTTTACCTGTTCGTTAGGGGTTTGTGTAATAGGATTTTCTTTAAATTTGAGTCATCATTCCTTCTGAAAATGTGAGCTGCCCAGTTCATTCGATTTATTTTAATGAATTTCACAATATCTGGCTCTCTGTAGATTTTATACAATTCAGTATTATATCGTCTTCTCCAGGAATTATTTATTTTTATCCCACCAAGGATGGCCCTCAAAACTTTTCTCTCAAAAAAGGCAATTTTATTTTCACCAGCTTGAGTTAGGTTCCAGGTCTCAGAGCCATAGGTAAGTATTGGCCTAATTAATGTTTTATAGAGTAAAAGTTTTGTATTTTTTGATAAAAGAGAGGATTTGAAAAAACGTTTTAAACCATAAAAAAGCTTTATTTGAACAAATTAGACTACTCCGAATCTCATTGTCTATGTTATTGTCGGCAGTAACTATTGAACCAAGGTAAGTAAAATTCTGAGCAGTCTGAAACCTGTGGGAACCAATCTCCAGATAGGATTCACTAGAATTTAATTTAGCAAGTACAGGCATGTATTTGGTCTTATCAGTATTGATGATTAGTCCCATATCCCTAGCAGCAAGCTCCAAAGAAAGGAAAGCTTCTTTTAATGCAGGAACAGTTCTTGCCATGATGTCTAAATCATCCGCATATATTTGAACAGATTTTGAAAATATGTTGCCTCTGATATTGATTTCAGCATCTCTTATAACTTTCTCTAGAGCAACATTAAAAAGACAGGATAAGGAGCCATTATTTACTTTAATTTCTTCAGATAAAGATCCCAAAAGTTTGACTCTGCATACGGTGTTTGACATGCTTGCTTCTACAAGTCTAATTAGTTTTGGTGGTACTTGAAACTCAACCAGGGCTTCATACAAGCGATTTCTATTAATACTGTCAAAGGCTTCTTTGAAATCAATAAAGAGATGATGTGTGGTAATACCAAATTCCCTGGTCTTCTCTAAAATTTGTCTAAGTGAAAATATTTGATCTTTAGTAGATTTTCCCTTGCGAAAACCACATTGGTAGTTTCCAATTTGAGGGTCCATATATTGTATAAGTCTCTCAAATAAAATGTTTGACAAGATTTTGTAGGTAGTAGATAGCAAACTTATACCTCTGTAGTTAGAACAAACCATGGTATCACCTTTTTTATATATTGGGCAAATAATGGCAGTGTTCCAGTCAGAAGGTAAAATTTCAGCATTCCAAATATCAGTAATAAGATTATAAATTAGTTTTAGAAATACTGGACCATGACATTTTAACAGCTCCGCTGCTATCTTGTCGTGCCCAGTTGCTTTGTTGTTTTTTAACTTTTTTATAGCACTATCAACCTTGCTCAGTTCAGGTGGAGGCATATCTTCATTATTTTGATTTTCAAAAACTCTCCCAGAGCAATAGGATTGATCATGTTTACTGAACATTTCTTGGAAATGTTCACTCCATCTGCTGAATACAGCCTGTTTGTCTGTCAGAATCAAACCATCTTTACTTTTGCAGAGGTTAGATGTTTGTTTAAAGTCCATTCGACGTCTATTAATTCGTCTGTAGAAAGCTCGGCTTTCATTTATTGTCTTCAGGGACTCAACAAAAAAGGGCAAGGTGCAAAAGTTTAAAAAAAGGGCATTATTGTTCTAAAAAGGCAATAATTTCTTCCTATGGGCTTTACACGTTCTATTAAAAAAACATTGTCATTTTTTTTTCCTTTACTAAAAGTACCAAAGCAATCATATTAATTACTAATTTTTATTAATAAATTAACATATATATATATATATATCGAGCAGGGTTGGCAGGTTTTTGACATGTGACAGTTTTTGACGGTTTAAACTGTCACGTCAAAAACCTATACTCATATGTGAAATTTAATTAATACATAAAATTTATATATTTTTTATAAATGATAGTGTTTCTAAATATGTTTTAGAAAAAATAATTTTAAAATTTTGAAGAAACACTTATATTTTGAATAGTAACTAAAATCTTGTACTTTTGAAAGCTCACATCTTTTGTAATATTATGTATTCATTTTCATGTGTTATTGAAAATCTGCAGTGATATTATTAAGAAATTTATTTATAACCAAATTTAGTGTATAGTATTGATTATACTAAAAATTAGACATTTTTAAAGATAAACACTAGCAGTTTTGTACATTAGACATCTTTTAGAGAAAAATCTTTTTAATATTCTTTTAAATCTTCTTAATAATCTTTTTAACATAAGACAATACAAATTTAAGTGATTTCTGTTAAATACACAGAGTAGTTAGTGTCGATTTACAGTATATTCAGCCTATTCATTTACTATGCTGAAAATTTAGTTTATCCAAATACTTGTGAATTTCATTTTGCTGAATACTATATAGTTTTGTTCAATATCTAAATATTCAGCTGCTGAATAATTACTTCTTGCTTTCAAGATATGCATTATTTGTATTCTTAATACAAGTGGAGAAAAAAAAATTAAGAGATAAAAATTGTTTTAAAATGATAAGTGTAATAATTATAAATAAATATAATAAACAATATGAATTATATTTATCATTATTCACAAATATAACTACTTTTAAATTCAAATTAACATACTGGATAATAAAGATATTCGGTATAACATTAAATTTTTTTTTTTATACACTTGTATCAAGTTTGCATTTATACAACATAACTTGTAAGTTCCTTATAAATATTAGTTATATGTTCCTTATATGTCAAAAATGCATAGTAATAAACTTTTAATTTTCTTAAGTATCAAAAAAAAATTTTTTTTTTCAAAATATAAATATTTAAACAATTTTTGTGCAAAATTTTTCTGCACATGCATTTGAATATAAATTACTGAGATTTTAAATCTGTAATTTTACCTTAATTTTAATTAAAAAATATTTTAAAACCTGCTGATTACCTATAGTATAATTAAATTTCAATATAATGCATCGCAACTGTTGTTAGTTTTGACGTTTATATATTTTCTTGGCAAACTTCAGTTTTTGACGGTTTAAACCAGTATTATACCCTTGTCATGTCAAAAACCCAACCCTGATATCGAGTTAATGAGCTAATTAGCTTAGTAATTTATTTAAAATGCATGCATATATTAATAAAATAATAAATATATGTTATTAAGCGTCTGTAGTTATGATTTAGTAATTAAAATGATTAATAATAATTATGATTTAATGATAGTGAAGTAAACTCCAAACTTTCAAAGACAAGTGCAACAAGAGGGTGTGATGGCTATTTTACCTTTCCCATATAAATCTATGTATTGACAGCAATGACAAACTAAATGAAAAAAGTTGAAAATAAAGAAGGGTTGAGGAAAGAAAGGTCAAAAATGGTACTATTACATCAGGGTACTAATTTACTTGAGGGGCAACAGGATGGATTCTTTTGACTAAAAGGGTAGCAGGGTGCTGCGCCCTGTTTACCCTGCCTAGAATGAGCTCTGATTAAATTAAAAATACCACAAAAACACTTAAACAATTATTTAAAAAAATGTGTAGCAGTTAATTTGGGGAAAAAATATAAGTTAAAATTATTTTACATTAACTGATGTTACCCTCTTTTGAAAATTAAGCAACAGTTTTTCTTTTAAAGAAGTGCCTTCAGCTAAGTTTACCTGTAGTGGAATTAGATTTTGCTAGACAATGCAATTGGACAAACTCTACTTGTTACCAGGTTTTGAAATAAGCGGTCAATGGTTGCAATTTGCACCTAAAAATTTAAATTTGACTCTTAGAACTTTACACACAGTTGTAATTTTTAATGCCTAACTTTTAGATATCTTTGCTCCTGCCCTTGTGGCAGAATCTTTTAGAGCCACCTGCAACAAACCTCTCTAGCACCAATATCTTTCTGCAAGATACTTTTAATAATAACAAACATATATGTTTTTAATTTAAAATAACAAAAGTGCTGTGTTAACAAAAAAAAAACTATTATAATTTTTTTTTATTGGAGATGTAATAATTTTTCGTTCTTATATTCTGAGTTATCTTCACACATTTTGTGGGGAGAAAAACTCTTTATTTATTTTGTTTTCGCATTTTGTAAATAATCATCACAATAAAAATCATGAAATCTGTCGCCGAAAAAAGGATCAACGACGAAAACACATGAATCGGATCTTCTCAAAGAGGGATTGCTCAAATGCATGTTTCATTTCAAAATTAGGTTGTTGTAATAAATGATATTTAAAAAATATCTGATTTAAAAACTATGGAGAAATGAATAGCAATAACTGCCATGCTTTAAAAAGTAAATACTCAAATGCACGATTCGAATTTTCCCCATTGCCTGAAACATATCGAGATATGTTTCAGGCAAACTATGTGAAAATTAATATCAGTAACTGCCAAAAATTAAATCGAAACATTATATCGATTTACAATACTATCGACGTAAATTGAACGTGTCAAAAAATGATTATCTAAAAGCATGATTTAGTAGAATGTCTGTTTAGAATGTCTGTGTAAATTTCTATAGAAAAGAAATCTTAAAAGTTTATACTTTTCAAAAGAAAAACCTCTCTGCAGGAACTCTGTAGCAATATTGCATTTAGAATAGAAAACAAATTCATAGATAAGGAACAACAATCATTCATGGCAAACATTCATGTTCACACTTAATCAAGTAATAGGTCACTACATATAAACATTACAGCTTCAAGAAAGTAAAATAGAGCATTGAAAAGGTGTAAATGGGAAGGGGTTCATAAAGATAACAAGAGTAATGATTTACAGCTCTGGAACTACAAATGCAGAATGAAGTTCAAATTTCAATGAAGAAATTGAGCATAGTTTCTTGTCCTGGATGCTATTTTTATTATTCAAAAAAATGAGTAAAGAAATTTAGTTTTTCTGTCTTGCCTTTGTATGTTGAATTATCCACAGTCATTTATTTAATCAACACATTCTTGGAGCAGTTATAAAATCTATAACTAACAAATGCTGCCCAGTGACAGAATTTTTTTAAACTATCTGTGACAAAACTGTCTAGCACTAAAATCTTTCTGCGAGATACTTTTAATAATAACAAACATACATGTTACTAATTTAAATAATAACTACTAATTAGCTATTAATAATAACTCATTTAATTTATTAAATAATTAACAAAAGTGGTTTGCGTAACAAAAAAAAAACTATACTTTTTTTTAATTGAACATGTAATAATTTTTTATTCTAATATCATGCGTGATATTTTCAAATTTTGCTGAGGGAGATGGGTGGTAACACACAAATTATTTCCTTCGCATTTTGTAAAAATTACCATCACAATAATAAATTAGCTAAAAATCATGAAATCTGTTTTTGAAAGAAAAAAAAAATTGATGACGAAATCATGCGAATTGGACTCTACAAAAAGGGGTTAGTTAAATGCATAATAAATAATTACAATATCACAAAAATATCGGATTTAGACTTAGACTTAGAGGTTGGGCAGCTCTGACGAGCAGGGCACATCGACCAGAGGTCTATTGTACCCAAACCCTAAAATCATGATTAGCATGAAAGCCCTATGGCTGAAATAAAATTCAGCAAGCACCTTACAGGAACATCTTGCAGTTCCCAGGCATTGACGATATGCTGCCCTAAATGCTCAAATCTTTGAGCAGAATAGACCTCACAATCACAGAGTATGTGTCGTGATGTCTCTTCTTTTAGATGACATCCCCGACAAAGAGAATTGGGTTCAATCGAATTTAAGAACTATTGAGAAATCAATAGCAATAATGGCTAAAAATTCGATCATTGCCTTAAAAAGTAAATACTCTAATGCACTGTTCGAATTTTCCATATTGTTTGAAATATATCACGAAATTTAATAACTATGTAAAAATCAGTATCAATAACTGCCGAAAATACACATTCAAAGTGTGTAGCCAAATTAGTCAACAAAAACTAAGCACTTTTCAAGCACTCAAAAAATATTTTCAAGCACTTTTAAAAAAATATAACTAGGCAGGGTTGGAAAGGTTTTGAAAATTGACGGTTTTATCTTGTTTTAACGTGATGTAAAAAAAACCTTTTGGCATTGTTTTGAAATTTTGTATCATGTAAAAAGAATGGCGTTTCGATACGCTACGAACTGACAATACGGCGATATAGAATGTGGGTGAATTAATTGTAAAAACGTTGAATAGAACAATGTGAACTGTGTCTTTTTGCATAATTCGAAGCGTAAATCAACATATAAAAGGGAAAATTAAGCACTTTAAAAACACCCAACGAAAAAAGCACCTTTAAGGGCTTTTAAAAAACGAAAAGAAGTACCTTTAAGCACCAATCGGTTGTTTATTTTTAGCTACAGATAAGTTTCTAAACCTCTTTATGAGAACTAAATTATGTGCTTAGAACATTGTTTTGTGCATTCTTTTTTTTAGTAATTACTACGGTTTTGTATACCGAAATATTTTTGGACATTTCAATGGAAATAATGCAATAAAATAAGCACTAAGTATAAACAGTATTTAAGGTTAAATATTTTCAGTTTATAGTCAAAATTCATATGAAAATACATAATGAATTTATAATGGAAAAATGTCTTAACTTATGCACTACCTTAAAGTGTAAACATACTTTTGAGAATATCAAAATAATTACTTATATCGACTTATGCGTAAATATTATATTAAAATGTAATACTTACCTTCTATTGGCGAAAAAACTTCCACCAATATACTGGTAGCGGGGGCCATAAAAACAGCTACAAATAAAAAGACTTAATATTAAATTGAAGAATTTTTTTTAATTCTTAAGTGTCAAAATTTTCCAAAAGAAAATCTTTGAATATTTATTAGTTTACACAGTGTAAATTGAAATCATTGTTGATCCGGCTGCGGTTAGATCATGGGGGTCAGTTAAGTTTGTGGATCATGGAAAAGTGCAAGGAGCTCTCTGTGTTAGCTTATAGCTCTGAGTTTCTATTAATGAAACTTATATGTTGTTGTTGCTGTTGTTAATTTACGTCGCACTAGAGCTGCACAATGGGCTATTGGCGACGGTCTGGGAAACATCCCGGAGGATGATCCGAAGACATGCCATCACAATTTTGATCCTCTGCGGAGGGGATGGCACCCCCGCTTCGGTGGCCAGACGACCTGCGAGCGAAGTCGAGCACTTTACGGTAGCACAGTTTAACGAGGACCAATACCGCACACCCTCGGTCCCTACGCAGACTGATCCAAGTGGCCACCCACCCGCACACTGACCGTAGCCAGTGATGCTTAATGAAACTTATAGTAAAGTAGTAAAGTACTTATAGTAAAGTAGTAATGATTTGCGCACTGCCTTGAATGCCAGCCGTTTTATAACCCTAAATGTTGGCGATCAGCTGAAATGGGTCATTGCCAAACGAATTCTATCGCCAAGAGCTTGGATGCCCGATTTTAAAATCTCCTTCTGTAGCCCCAGGGTGTCTCATGTGGAAGCGATGAAATTGCACATTATGACCATAATTTGTAGGAAAAGAAATACATACCAGAACATCTGTTATTAAAGATTTGTGCTGATGCTGGGTACGTATAAGTGTCACATTGCTTGGCTAAGTAGTTCTTAGTGTAACTATTTCACTAACTAGTCATTTATTGTTGCTGCCTCACTGCATAAATTTATAGTTGGTGTGCTGCTGCTTATCCTCATAGATCTGACATTAGTCAGATCAACTCAATAAAGTTGTTGACAGGTATGTACCTCCCACATATTTTCTTTTTGTTTATATTTAAATCTCTTGCATTATAATTAATTAGGTATCTTTCTCATTATTTCAATTTGTTCAATTATTTCAATTTGTGGCGTTCGTGAAAATTTTTTTTATTCAAGCAATTTTTTGTGCTCCTATTTATTATATTGGATGTACGTAGATATAATAGTATGGAAATAATATATTTGAATTAGTTACTTGTGTGTATTGAATTTTCTAGAGCAAATTATCTTTTAAACTTTTGCGATTTCAGAATTTTTTATTATATCTATTAAAAATTCTAGCTGAAGCAGGCCAGTCATTGGCAAGTTTTTTTTACATTTTTTTGAGAACAGAAAAATCTGAAGTATTTCTTACCTTATCAATGAACTGAAAAAGTATTTTTAGAATATAACTCAGCCAAAAAGAAATTTACTTGCTTTTGTATGTTTTCAGCTATTTTATTGCTTCAATGCTTTATTTATTCTGTTTTTTAAATTAAAAATCAACAGATATGACGATGCAGGTTATAACAGTTTTGGCTATACTACCTATAATTTCAATTAATGTTATTATAATGCTTTTTTAAATTTACTGCTGTGTTTTTAAGATAGTCAATTTATTAAGTCATGAAAATAGTCATGATTTGAAAATTTAAAATATAGCAGATTCCGTGATTTTAATATAATATATTACTAGTTTTGAAATTTAGATTGCGTGTGTTTAAATTTTCTGTTTACATACTTCATTAGTTGTTTGATGATGCTATGATAAAACTACTAGTATAAATATTTTTAAATTAATATTACAATTTATAATAATATCAAGGATTCATGAATCAATAATTGATAAGTACAAGTTGTGTTGTATCACAATTTGTGTTTCATGTTTTGTTTATCCAATTGCAATACTTTTAGTTTTGTTCCAGGTTATGGTCATCAGTTATTGTGATGCATCCTTAAATTTAGAGAGAAGGCTTCTTCATCGACTGAATTTTCAACAACGCTGGCCTGAGAATTATTACAATTACCAAGTCAGCGCTTGTTGAAATTCCAGTTTTGATCCATCATGTCCAGTTTTGATCCTATATGATCTGTCAAATCAACATAATGAAGGAAGTGGAGATATTGAAGGAAGTGGAATTTTTTTGAAAGATATATCTTTTACATTATCATTAATTGGGTATCACTCTCATCAAATTTCGTATCTTTATTCTCGGATCATTGTTATTTTTTTAAAGCATTTTTTTTGTGTGGTTAATAATCCAAATTATTTTTTGTTTCCTTTGTATTCAGTCAAACAATTAATTGCAAGAAATATGAGGAATTTCAACCTACTATGTCTTGCCTTTATTAAATTTTACATCCATTAAAGTTTTAGATTTTGTGTTTACATTTCTTATTATTTGTAAGATTTTGCTTACTGAACATTTCTATAAATGACATTTTTAAAACTAATATTTTAGTTTAGAAATATGAAGAGACAAGTATAGAATTTGAATAGTTGAGAAGAAGCACAAATAAGTAGCAATTGTAACGCAAATTGTTATTTGTGCGTCTTCATGTTTTGCATATCTAGATGTGTTGCTTTTAGTTTTGTTGCAGGTTGAGACTTTCTTTTCATCAACTAATCAGATGCATCCTTTCAAAGCTCCTTCAGCATGACTTTGTCTTAAGTGGGAGCGATGAAATTGCATGTTATGACCATAATTTGTCGGAAAAGAAATACCTACCAGAATATCTGCTATCAAAGATTTGTGTTGGTGCTGGGTAAGTATAAGTGTCACATTTCTTGCCTAAATAATTGTTAGTGTGACAATTTCACTTGCTAGTCATTTATTGTTGCTGCCTCGCTGTGTAAATCTAAAATTGGTATGTACCTCCCACATATTTTTTATTTGTACATATTTTGATCTCTTGCATTATAATTAGGTATTTTTTTCATTACATTATATTTTTTGTGCTCCTAATTATTATTTTGGATATAGTTATAATAGTGTGAAAATATGCATATTTGAAAAGTTACCATTAATAAGTTATCAATTTTCTTTGCATGAATATGCTCAAATGGTATAAAAAATTGTTTTACATTTTATTATATTACTAGTTTTAAAAATTAGCTTACACATGTTAAAGTTTTCTATTTACATATTTTATTATTTGCTTGCTGTTATGATAACATTATTACTATAAATAATATTTTTAAACTAGTATTACAATTTAGAATAATATTAAGAGTTCATTAATTTCAATAATTGAAAGAGCACAAATTGTTCTTCATGTTTTGTATATCCAGTTGCAATGTTTATTTATTTGTTTAACTTATTTATTTGTTTTAATAATTTTTATTTATTTGTTTATTTATTGAACTCTTCATTCACGTAAAAATATTGAAAAAGATATCAAAAAAATATTATAGAATAGATAAATAAAAATTAACCCTTGACCGGTATCGCGGTTTTAAAAATTAGTCATCTGCCAGTATCGATCCCCAGACCCTTTGCTCTATAGCCCGACGCGCTTCCAACCACACTATGCCTCACACACTGCTGTCGCGAATATCAAGCTTAAAGAACTTAAAAGCGGGTACCTAGTGGAACCTATTATGGGACATTGTAGGCCCCCTTATATGTTTATAAAAATTCTCTTTGGTGCGATTGTTTAGTGTATTATACTCCAATCGCTTGCCGAGTTTGAAAATTATAAGTTTATATTATAGGAAGATACGGGGTGATTCGTATGCGAGTCTTCGGTGCCGAAATTTATCCGTTTCTTAGCAAATATTCACTCTTTCCCAAAGAAAAATAATAATTTTTATATATTGAACTCTTCATTCAGGTAAAAATATTGAAAAAGATATCAAAAAAATATTATAGAATAGATAAATAAAAATTAACCCTTGACCGGTATCGCGGTTTTAAAAATTAGTCATCTGCCAGTATCGATCCCCAGACCCTTTGCTCTATAGCCCGACGCGCTTCAAACCACACTATGCCTCACACACTGCTGTCGCGAATATCAAGCTTAAAGAACTTAAAAGCGGGCACCTAGTGGAACCTATTATGGGACATTGTAGGCCCCCTTATATGTTTATAAAAATTCTCTTCGGTGCGATTGTTTAGCATATTATACTCCACTCTCCTGCCGAGTTTGAAAATTATAAGTTTATATTAAAGGAAGATACGGGGTGATTCGTATGCGAGTCTTCGGTGCCGAAATTTATCCGTTTCTTAGCAAATATTCACTCTTTCCCAAAGAAAAATAATAATTTTTATATATTGAACACTTCATTCACGTAAAAATATTGAAAAAGATATCAAAAAAATATTATAGAATAAATAAATAAAAATTAACCCTTGACCGGTATCGCAGTTTTAAAAATTAATCTTCGGCCAGTATCGATCCCCAGACCCTTTGCTTAATAGCCCGACGCGCTTCCAACCACACTATGCCTCACACGCTTCTGTCGCGAATAACAAGCTTAAAGAACTTAAAAGCGGGTACCTAGTGGAACCTATTATGGGACATTGTAGGCCCCCTTATATGTTTATAAAAATTTTCTTTGGTACGATTGTTTAGTATATTATACTCCAATCTCTTGCCGAGTTTGAAAATTATAAGTTTATATTAAAGGAAGATACGGGATGATTCGTATGCGAGTCTTCGGTGCCGAAATTTATCCGTTTCTTAGCAAATATTCACTCTTTCCCAAAGAAAAATAATAATTTTTATATATTGAACACTTCATAGTGTGGTTGGAAGCGCGTCGGGCTATTAAGCCAAGGGTCTGGGGATCGATACTGGCCGAAGATTAATTTATAAAACTGCGATACCGGTCAAGGGTTAATTTTTATTTATTTATTCTATAATATTTTTTTGATATCTTTTTCAATATTTTTACGTGAATGAAGTGTTCAATATATAAAAATTATTATTTTTCTTTGGGAAAGAGAGAATATTTGCTAAGAAACGGATAAATTTCGGCACCGAAGACTCGCATACGAATCACCCCGTATCTTCCTTTAATATAAACTTATAATTTTCAAACTCGGCAAGAGATTGGAGTATAATATACTAAACAATCGTACCAAAGAGAATTTTTATAAACATATAAGGGGGCCTACAATGTCCCATAATAGGTTCCACTAGGTCCCCGCTTTTAAGTTCTTTAAGCTTGATATTCGCAACAGCAGTGTGTGAGGCATAGTGTGGTTGGAAGCGCGTCGGGCTATTAAGCAAAGGGTCTGGGGATCGATACTGGCCGAAGATTAATTTTTAAAACTGCGATACCGGTCAAGGGTTAATTTTTATTTATTTATTCTATAATATTTTTTTGACATCTTTTTCAATATTTTTACGTGAATGAAGTGTTCAATATATAAAAATTATTATTTTTCCTTGGGAAAGAGTGAATATTTTCTAAGAAACGGATAAATTTCGGCTCCGAAGACTCGCATACGAATCACCCCGTATCTTCCTTTAATATAAACTTATAATTTTCAAACTCGGCAAGAGATTGGAGTATAATATACTAAACAATCGTACCAAAGAAAATTTTTATAAACATATAAGGGGGCCTACAATGTCCCATAATAGGTTCCACTAGGTACCCGCTTTTAAGTTCTTTAAGCTTGTTATTCGCGACAGAAGCGTGTGAGGCATAGTGCGGTTGGAAGCGCGTCGGGCTATTAAGCAAAGGGTCTGGGGATCGATACTGGCCGAAGATTAATTTTTAAAACTGCGATACAGGTCAAGGGTTAATTTTTATTTATTTATTCTATAATATTTTTTTGATATCTTTTTCAATATTTTTACGTGAATGAAGTGTTCAATATATAAAAATTATTATTTTTCCTTGGGAAAGAGTGAATATTTGCTAAGAAACGGATAAATTTCGGCACCGAAGACTCGCATACGAATCACCCCGTATCTTCCTTTAATATAAACTTTTAATTTTCAAACTCGGCAAGAGATTGGAGTATAATATACTAAACAATCGTACCAAAGAGAATTTTTATTAACATATAAGGGGGCCTACAATGTCCCATAATAGGTTCCACTAGGTACCCGCTTTTAAGTTCTTTAAGCTTGATATTCGCGACAGCAGCGTGTGAGGCATAGTGTGGTTGGAAGCGCGTCGGGCTATTAAGCAAAGGGTCTGGGGATCGATACTGGCCGAAGATTAATTTTTAAAACTGCGATACAGGTCAAGGGTTAATTTTTATTTATTTATTCTATAATATTTTTTTGATATCTTTTTCAATATTTTTACGTGAATGAAGTGTTCAATATATAAAAATTATTATTTTTCCTTGGGAAAGAGTGAATATTTGCTAAGAAACGGATAAATTTCGGCACCGAAGACTCGCATACGAATCACCCCGTATCTTCCTTTAATATACACTTATAATTTTCAAACTCGGCAAGAGATTGGAGTATAATATACTAAACAATCGTACCAAAGAGAATTTTTATAAACATATAAGGGGGCCTACAATGTCCCATAATAGGTTTCACTAGGTACCCGCTTTTAAGTTCTTTAAGCTTGATATTCGCGACAGCAGCGTGTGAGGCATAGTGCGGTTGGAAGCGCGTCGGGCTATTAAGCAAAGGGTCTGGGGATCGATACTGGCCGAAGATTAATTTTTAAAACTGCGATACAGGTTAAGGGTTAATTTTTATTTATTTATTCTATAATATTTTTTTGATATCTTTTTCAATATTTTTACGTGAATGAAGTGTTCAATATATAAAAATTATTATTTTTCTTTGGGAAAGAGTGAATATTTGCTAAGAAACGGATAAATTTCGGCACCGAAGACTCGCATACGAATCACCCCGTATCTTCCTTTAATATAAACTTATAATTTTCAAACTCGGCAAGAGATTGGAGTATAATATACTAAACAATCGTACCAAAGAGAATTTTTATAAACATATAAGGGGGCCTACAATGTCCCATAATAGGTTTCACTAGGTCCCCGCTTTTAAGTTCTTTAAGCTTGATATTCGCAACAGCAGTGTGTGAGGCATAGTGTGGTTGGAAGCGCGTCGGGCTATTAAGCAATGGGTCTAGGGATCGATACTGGCCGAAGATTAATTTTTAAAACTGCGATACCGGTCAAGGGTTAATTTTTATTTATTTATTCTATAATATTTTTTTGACATCTTTTTCAATATTTTTACGTGAATGAAGTGTTCAATATATAAAAATTATTTTTTTTCTTTGGGAAAGAGTAAATATTTGCTAAGAAACGGATAAATTGCGGCACCGAAGACTCGCATACGAATCACCCCGTATCTTCCTTTAATATAAACTTATAATTTTCAAACTCGGCAAGAGATTGGAGTATAATATACTAAACAATCGTACCAAAGAGAATTTTTATAAACATATAAGGGGGCCTACAATGTCCCATAATAGTTTCCACTAGGTCCCCGCTTTTAAGTTCTTTAAGCTTGATATTCGCGACAGCAGTGTGTTAGGCATAGTGTGGTTGGAAGCGCGTCGGGCTATTAAGCAAAGGGTCTGGGGATCGATACTGGCCGAAGATTAATTTTTAAAACTGCGATACAGGTCAAGGGTTAATTTTTATTTATTTATTCTATAATATTTTTTTGACATCTTTTTCAATATTTTTACGTGAATGAAGTGTTCAATATATAAAAATTATTATTTTTCTTTGGGAAAGAGTGAATATTTGCTAAGAAACGGATAAATTTCGGCACCGAAGACTCGCATACGAATCACCCCGTATCTTCCTTTAATATAAACTTATAATTTTCAAACTCGGCAAGAGATTGGAGTATAATATACTAAACAATCGTACCAAAGAGAATTTTTATAAACATATAAGGGGGCCTACAATGTCCCATAATAGGTTCCACTAGGTCCCCGCTTTTAAGTTCTTTAAGCTTGATATTCGCAACAGCAGTGTGTGAGGCATAGTGTGGTTGGAAGCGCGTCGGGCTATTAAGCAATGGGTCTAGGGATCGATACTGGCCGAAGATTAATTTTTAAAACTGCGATACCGGTCAAGGGTTAATTTTTATTTATTTATTCTATAATATTTTTTTGACATCTTTTTCAATATTTTTACGTGAATGAAGTGTTCATTATATAAAAATTACTTTTTTTCTTTGGGAAAGAGTAAATATTTGCTAAGAAACGGATAAATTGCGGCACCGAAGACTCGCATACGAATCACCCCGTATCTTCCTTTAATATAAACTTATAATTTTCAAACTCGGCAAGAGATTGGAGTATAATATACTAAACAATCGTACCAAAGAGAATTTTTATAAACATATAAGGGGGCCTACAATGTCCCATAATAGGTTCTATTAGGTACCCGCTTTTAAGTTCTTTAAGCTTGATATTCGCGACAGCAGCGTGTGAGGCATAGTGCGGTTGGAAGCGCGTCGGGCTATTGAGCAAAGGGTCTGGGGATCGATACTGGCCGAAGATTAATTTTTAAAACTGCGATACAGGTCAAGGGTTAATTTTTATTTATTTATTCTATAATATTTTTTTATATCTTTTTCAATATTTTTACGTGAATGAAGTGTTCAATATATAAAAATTAATATTTTTCTTTGGGAAAGAGTGAATAGTTGCTAAGAAACGGATAAATTTCGGCACCGAAGACTCGCATACGAATCACACCGTATCTTCCTTTAATATAAACTTATAATTTTCAAACTCGGCAAGAGATTGGAGTATAATATACTAAACAATCGTACCAAAGAAAATTTTTATAAACATATAAGGGGGCCTACAATGTCCCATAATAGGTTCCACTAGGTCCCCGCTTTTAAGTTCTTTAAGCTTGATATTCGCAACAGCAGTGTGTGAGGCAAAGTGTGGTTGGAAGCGCGTCGGGCTATTAAGCAAAGGGTCTGGGGATCGATACTGGCCGAAGATTAATTTTTAAAACTACGATACCGGTCAAGGGTTAATTTTTATTTATTTATTCTATAATATTTTTTTGACATCTTTTTCAATATTTTTACGTGAATGAAGTGTTCAATATATAAAAATTATTATTTTTCCTTGGGAAAGAGTGAATATTTTCTAAGAAACGGATAAATTTCGGCTCCGAAGACTCGCATACGAATCACCCCGTATCTTCCTTTAATATAAACTTATAATTTTCAAACTCGGCAAGAGATTGGAGTATAATATACTAAACAATCGTACCAAAGAAAATTTTTATAAACATATAAGGGGGCCTACAATGTCCCATAATAGGTTCCACTAGGTACCCGCTTTTAAGTTCTTTAAGCTTGATATTCGCGACAGAAGCGTGTGAGGCATAGTGCGGTTGGAAGCGCGTCGGGCTATTAAGCAAAGGGTCTGGGGATCGATACTGGCCGAAGATTAATTTTTAAAACTGCGGTACAGGTCAAGGGTTAATTTTTATTTATTTATTCTATAATATTTTTTTGATATCTTTTTCAATATTTTTACGTGAATGAAGTGTTCAATATATAAAAATTATTATTTTTCCTTGGGAAAGAGTGAATATTTGCTAAGAAACGGATAAATTTCGGCACCGAAGACTCGCATACGAATCACCCCGTATCTTCCTTTAATATAAACTTTTAATTTTCAAACTCGGCAAGAGATTGGAGTCTAATATACTAAACAATCGTACCAAAGAGAATTTTTATTAACATATAAGGGGGCCTACAATGTCCCATAATAGGTTCCACTAGGTACCCGCTTTTAAGTTCTTTAAGCTTGATATTCGCGACAGCAGCGTGTGAGGCATAGTGCGGTTGGAAGCGCGTCGGGCTATTAAGCAAAGGGTCTGGGGATCGATACTGGCCGAAGATTAATTTTTAAAACTGCGATACAGGTCAAGGGTTAATTTTAATTTATTTATTCTATAATATTTTTTTGATATCTTTTTCAATATTTTTACGTGAATGAAGTGTTCAATATATAAAAATTATTATTTTTCCTTGGGAAAGAGTGAATATTTGCTAAGAAACGGATAAATTTCGGCACCGAAGACTCGCATACGAATCACCCCGTATCTTCCTTTAATATAAACTTATAATTTTCAAACTCGGCAAGAGATTGGAGTATAATATACTAAACAATCGTACCAAAGAGAATTTTTATAAACATATAAGGGGGCCTACAATGTCCCATAATAGGTTTCACTAGGTACCCGCTTTTAAGTTCTTTAAGCTTGATATTCGCGACAGCAGCGTGTGATGCATAGTGCGGTTGGAAGCGCGTCGGGCAATTAAGCAAAGGGTCTGGGGATCGATACTGGCCGAAGATTAATTTTTAAAACTGCGATACAGGTTAAGGGTTAATTTTTATTTATTTATTCTATAATATTTTTTTGATATCTTTTTCAATATTTTTACGTGAATGAAGTGTTCAATATATAAAAATTATTTTTTTTCTTTGGGAAAGAGTAAATATTTGCTAAGAAACGGATAAATTGCGGCACCGAAGACTCGCATACGAATCACCCCGTATCTTCCTTTAATATAAACTTATAATTTTCAAACTCGGCAAGAGATTGGAGTATAATATACTAAACAATCGTACCAAAGAGAATTTTTATAAACATATAAGGGGGCCTACAATGTCCCATAATAGTTTCCACTAGGTCCCCGCTTTTAAGTTCTTTAAGCTTGATATTCGCGACAGCAGTGTGTTAGGCATAGTGTGGTTGGAAGCGCGTCGGGCTATTAAGCAAAGGGTCTGGGGATCGATACTGGCCGAAGAGTAATTTTTAAAACTGCGATACAGGTCAAGGGTTAATTTTTATTTATTTATTCTATAATATTTTTTTGACATCTTTTTCAATATTTTTACGTGAATGAAGTGTTCAATATATAAAAATTATTATTTTTCTTTGGGAAAGAGTGAATATTTTCTAAGAAACGGATAAATTTCGGCTCCGAAGACTCGCATACGAATCACCCCGTATCTTCCTTTAATATAAACTTATAATTTTCAAACTCGGCAAGAGATTGGAGTATAATATACTAAACAATCGTACCAAAGAAAATTTTTATAAACATATAAGGGGGCCTACAATGTCCCATAATAGGTTCCACTAGGTACCCGCTTTTAAGTTCTTTAAGCTTGATATTCGCGACAGAAGCGTGTGAGGCATAGTGCGGTTGGAAGCGCGTCGGGCTATTAAGCAAAGGGTCTGGGGATCGATACTGGCCGAAGATTAATTTTTAAAACTGCGGTACAGGTCAAGGGTTAATTTTTATTTATTTATTCTATAATATTTTTTTGATATCTTTTTCAATATTTTTACGTGAATGAAGTGTTCAATATATAAAAATTATTATTTTTCCTTGGGAAAGAGTGAATATTTGCTAAGAAACGGATAAATTTCGGCACCGAAGACTCGCATACGAATCACCCCGTATCTTCCTTTAATATAAACTTTTAATTTTCAAACTCGGCAAGAGATTGGAGTCTAATATACTAAACAATCGTACCAAAGAGAATTTTTATTAACATATAAGGGGGCCTACAATGTCCCATAATAGGTTCCACTAGGTACCCGCTTTTAAGTTCTTTAAGCTTGATATTCGCGACAGCAGCGTGTGAGGCATAGTGCGGTTGGAAGCGCGTCGGGCTATTAAGCTAAGGGTCTGGGGATCGATACTGGCCGAAGATTAATTTTTAAAACTGCGATACAGGTCAAGGGTTAATTTTAATTTATTTATTCTATAATATTTTTTTGATATCTTTTTCAATATTTTTACGTGAATGAAGTGTTCAATATATAAAAATTATTATTTTTCCTTGGGAAAGAGTGAATATTTGCTAAGAAACGGATAAATTTCGGCACCGAAGACTCGCATACGAATCACCCCGTATCTTCCTTTAATATAAACTTATAATTTTCAAACTCGGCAAGAGATTGGAGTATAATATACTAAACAATCGTACCAAAGAGAATTTTTATAAACATATAAGGGGGCCTACAATGTCCCATAATAGGTTTCACTAGGTACCCGCTTTTAAGTTCTTTAAGCTTGATATTCGCGACAGCAGCGTGTGATGCATAGTGCGGTTGGAAGCGCGTCGGGCAATTAAGCAAAGGGTCTGGGGATCGATACTGGCCGAAGATTAATTTTTAAAACTGCGATACAGGTTAAGGGTTAATTTTTATTTATTTATTCTATAATATTTTTTTGATATCTTTTTCAATATTTTTACGTGAATGAAGTGTTCAATATATAAAAATTATTTTTTTTCTTTGGGAAAGAGTAAATATTTGCTAAGAAACGGATAAATTGCGGCACCGAAGACTCGCATACGAATCACCCCGTATCTTCCTTTAATATAAACTTATAATTTTCAAACTCGGCAAGAGATTGGAGTATAATATACTAAACAATCGTACCAAAGAGAATTTTTATAAACATATAAGGGGGCCTACAATGTCCCATAATAGTTTCCACTAGGTCCCCGCTTTTAAGTTCTTTAAGCTTGATATTCGCGACAGCAGTGTGTTAGGCATAGTGTGGTTGGAAGCGCGTCGGGCTATTAAGCAAAGGGTCTGGGGATCGATACTGGCCGAAGAGTAATTTTTAAAACTGCGATACAGGTCAAGGGTTAATTTTTATTTATTTATTCTATAATATTTTTTTGACATCTTTTTCAATATTTTTACGTGAATGAAGTGTTCAATATATAAAAATTATTATTTTTCTTTGGGAAAGAGTGAATATTTGCTAAGAAACGGATAAATTTCGGCACCGAAGACTCGCATACGAATCTCCCCGTATCTTCCTTTAATATAAACTTATAATTTTCAAACTCGGCAAGAGATTGGAGTATAATATACTAAACAATCGTACCAAAGAGAATTTTTATAAACATATAAGGGGGCCTACAATGTCCCATAATAGGTTCCACTAGGTCCCCGCTTTTAAGTTCTTTAAGCTTGATATTCGCAACAGCAGTGTGTGAGGCATAGTGTGGTTGGAAGCGCGTCGGGCTATTAAGCAATGGGTCTAGGGATCGATACTGGCCGAAGATTAATTTTTAAAACTGCGATACCGGTCAAGGGTTAATTTTTATTTATTTATTCTATAATATTTTTTTGACATCTTTTTCAATATTTTTACGTGAATGAAGTGTTCATTATATAAAAATTACTTTTTTTCTTTGGGAAAGAGTAAATATTTGCTAAGAAACGGATAAATTGCGGCACCGAAGACTCGCATACGAATCACCCCGTATCTTCCTTTAATATAAACTTATAATTTTCAAACTCGGCAAGAGATTGGAGTATAATATACTAAACAATCGTACCAAAGAGAATTTTTATAAACATATAAGGGGGCCTACAATGTCCCATAATAGTTTCCACTAGGTCCCCGCTTTTAAGTTCTTTAAGCTTGATATTCGCGACAGCATTGTGTGAGGCATAGTGTGGTTGGAAGCGCGTCGGTCTATTAAGCAAAGGGTCTGGGGATCGATACTGGCCGAAGATTAATTTTTAAAACTGCGATACAGGTCAAGGGTTAATTTTTATTTATTTATTCTATAATATTTTTTTGACATCTTTTTCAATATTTTTACGTGAATGAAGTGTTCAATATATAAAAATTATTATTTTTCTTTGGGAAAGAGTGAATATTTGCTAAGAAACGGATAAATTTCGGCACCGAAGACTCGCATACGAATCACCCCGTATCTTCCTTTAATATAAACTTATAATTTTCAAACTCGGCAAGAGATTGGAGTATAATATACTAAACAATCGTACCAAAGAGAATTTTTATAAACATATAAGGGGGCCTACAATATCCCATAATAGGTTCCACTAGGTCCCCGCTTTTAAGTTCTTTAAGCTTGATATTCGCGACAGCAGCGTGTGAGGCATAGTGCGGTTGGAAGCGCGTCGGGCTATTGAGCAAAGGGTCTGGGGATCGATACTGGCCGAAGATTAATTTTTAGAACTGCAATACAGGTCAAGGGTTAATTTTTATTTATTTATTCTATAATATTTTTTTGATATCTTTTTCAATATTTTTACGTAAATGAAGTGTTCAATATATAAAAATTATTATTTTTCCTTGGGAAAGAGTGAATATTTGCTAAGAAACGGATAAATTTCGGCACCGAAGACTCGCATACGAATCACCCCGTATCTTCCTTTAATATAAACTTATAATTTTCAAACTCGGCAAGAGATTGGAGTATAATATACTAAACAATCGTACCAAAGAGAATTTTTATAAACATATAAGGGGGCCTACAATGTCCCATAATAGGTTCCACTAGGTCCCCGCTTTTAAGTTCTTTAAGCTTGATATTCGCAACAGCAGTGTGTGAGGCATAGTGTGGTTGGAAGCGCGTCGGGCTATTAAGCAATGGGTCTGGGGATCGATACTGGCCGAAGATTAATTTTTAAAACTGCGATACCGGTCAAGGGTTAATTTTCATTTATTTATTCTATAATATTTTTTTGACATCTTTTTCAATATTTTTACGTGAATGAAGTGTTCAATATATAAAAATTATTTTTTTTCTTTGGGAAAGAGTGAATATTTGCTAAGAAACGGATAAATTGCGGCACCGAAGACTCGCATACGAATCACCCCGTATCTTCCTTTAATATAAACTTATAATTTTCAAACTCGGCAAAAGATTGGAGTATAATATACTAAACAATCGTACCAAAGAGAATTTTTATAAACATATAAGGGGGCTTACAATGTCCCATAATAGTTTCCACTAGGTCCCCGCTTTTAAGTTCTTTAAGCTTGATATTCGCGACAGCAGTGTGTGAGGCATAGTGTGGTTGGAAGCGCGTCGGGCTATTAAGCAAAGGGTCTGGGGATCGATACTGGCCGAAGATTAATTTTTAAAACTGCGATACAGGTCAAGGGTTAATTTTTATTTATTTATTCTATAATATTTTTTTGACATCTTTTTCAATATTTTTACGTGAATGAAGTGTTCAATATTTAAAAATTATTATTTTTCTTTGGGAAAGAGTGAATATTTGCTAAGAAACGGATAAATTTCGGCAACGAAGACTCGCATACGAATCACCCCGTATCTTCCTTTAATATAAACTTATAAATTTCAAACTCGGCAAGAGATTGGAGTATAATATACTAAACAATCGTACCAAAGAGAATTTTTATAAACATATAAGGGGGCCTACAATGTCCCATAATAGGTTCCACTAGGTACCCGCTTTTAAGTTCTTTAAGCTTGATATTCGCGACAGCAGTGTGTGAGGCATAGTGCGGTTGGAAGCGCGTCGGGCTATTAAGCAAAGGGGCTGGGGATCGATACTGGCCGAAGATTAATTTTTAAAACTGCGATACAGGTCAAGGGTTAATTTTTATTTATTTATTCTGTAATATTTTTTTGATATCTTTTTCAATATTTTTACGTGAATGAAGTGTTCAATATATAAAAATTATTATTTTTCTTTGGGAAAGAGTGAATATTTGCTAAGAAACGGTTAAATTTCGGCACCGAAGACTCGCATACGAATCACCCCGTATCTTCCTTTAATATAAACTTATAATTTTCAAACTCGGCAAGAGATTGGAGTATAATATACTAAACAATCGTACCAAAGAGAATTTTTATAAACATATAAGGGGGCCTACAATGTCCCATAATAGGTTCCACTAGGTCCCCGCTTTTAAGTTCTTTAAGCTTCATATTCGCGACAGCAGTGTGTGAGGCATAGTGTGGTTGGAAGCGCGTCGGGCTATTAAGCAAAGGGTCTGGGGATCGATACTGGCCGAAGATTAATTTTTAAAACTGCGATACCGGTCAAGGGTTAATTTTTATTTATTTATTCTATAATATTTTTTTGACATCTTTTTCAATATTTTTACGTGAATGAAGTGTTCAATATATAAAAATTATTATTTTTCTTTGGGAAAGAGTGAATATTTGCTAAGAAACGGATAAATTTCGGCACCGAAGACTCGCATACGAATCACCCCGAATCTTCCTTTAATATAAACTTATAATTTTCAAACTCGGCAAGAGATTGGAGTATAATATACTAAACAATCGTACCAAAGAGAATTTTTATAAATATATAAGGGGGCCTACAATGTCCCATAATAGGTTCCACTAGGTCCCCGCTTTTAAGTTCTTTAAGCTTGATATTCGCGACAGCTGTGTGTGAGGCATAGTGTGGTTGGAAGCGCGTCGGGCTATTAAGCAAAGGGTCTGGGGATCGATACTGGCCGAAGATTAATTTTTAAAACTGCGATACCGGTCAAGAATTAATTTTTATTTATTTATTCTATAATATTTTTTTGACATCTTTTTCAATATTTTTACGTGAATGAAGTTTTCAATATATAAAAATTATTATTTTTCTTTGGGAAAGAGTGAATATTTGCTAAGAAACGGATAAATTTCGGCACCGAAGACTCGCATACGAATCACCCCGTATCTTCCTTTAATATAAACTTATAATTTTCAAACTCGGCAAGAGATTGGAGTATAATATACTAAACAATCGTACCAAAGAGAATTTTTATAAACATATAAGGGGGCCTACAATATCCCATAATAGGTTCCACTAGGTCCCCGCTTTTAAGTTCTTTAAGCTTGATATTCGCGACAGCAGCGTGTGAGGCATAGTGCGGTTGGAAGCGCGTCGGGCTATTAAGCAAAGGGTCTGGGGATCGATACTGGCCGAAGATTAATTTTTAAAACTGCAATACAGGTCAAGGGTTAATTTTTATTTATTTATTCTATAATATTTTTTTGATATCTTTTTCAATATTTTTACGTAAATGAAGTGTTCAATATATAAAAATTATTATTTTTCCTTGGGAAAGAGTGAATATTTGCTAAGAAACGGATAAATTTCGGCACCGAAGACTCGCATACGAATCACCCCGTATCTTCCTTTAATATAAACTTATAATTTTCAAACTCGGCAAGAGATTGGAGTATAATATACTAAACAATCGTACCAAAGAGAATTTTTATAAACATATAAGGGGGCCTACAATGTCCCATAATAGGTTCCACTAGGTCCCCGCTTTTAAGTTCTTTAAGCTTGATATTCGCAACAGCAGTGTGTGAGGCATAGTGTGGTTGGAAGCGCGTCGGGCTATTAAGCAATGGGTCTGGGGATCGATACTGGCCGAAGATTAATTTTTAAAACTGCGATACCGGTCAAGGGTTAATTTTCATTTATTTATTCTATAATATTTTTTTGACATCTTTTTCAATATTTTTACGTGAATGAAGTGTTCAATATATAAAAATTATTTTTTTTCTTTGGGAAAGAGTGAATATTTGCTAAGAAACGGATAAATTGCGGCACCGAAGACTCGCATACGAATCACCCCGTATCTTCCTTTAATATAAACTTATAATTTTCAAACTCGGCAAAAGATTGGAGTATAATATGCTAAACAATCGTACCAAAGAGAATTTTTATAAACATATAAGGGGGCTTACAATGTCCCATAATAGTTTCCACTAGGTCCCCGCTTTTAAGTTCTTTAAGCTTGATATTCGCGACAGCAGTGTGTGAGGCATAGTGTGGTTGGAAGCGCGTCGGGCTATTAAGCAAAGGGTCTGGGGATCGATACTGGCCGAAGATTAATTTTTAAAACTGCGATACAGGTCAAGGGTTAATTTTTATTTATTTATTCTATAATATTTTTTTGACATCTTTTTCAATATTTTTACGTGAATGAAGTGTTCAATATTTAAAAATTATTATTTTTCTTTGGGAAAGAGTGAATATTTGCTAAGAAACGGATAAATTTCGGCAACGAAGACTCGCATACGAATCACCCCGTATCTTCCTTTAATATAAACTTATAAATTTCAAACTCGGCAAGAGATTGGAGTATAATATACTAAACAATCGTACCAAAGAGAATTTTTATAAACATATAAGGGGGCCTACAATGTCCCATAATAGGTTCCACTAGGTACCCGCTTTTAAGTTCTTTAAGCTTGATATTCGCGACAGCAGTGTGTGAGGCATAGTGCGGTTGGAAGCGCGTCGGGCTATTAAGCAAAGGGGCTGGGGATCGATACTGGCCGAAGATTAATTTTTAAAACTGCGATACAGGTCAAGGGTTAATTTTTATTTATTTATTCTGTAATATTTTTTTGATATCTTTTTCAATATTTTTACGTGAATGAAGTGTTCAATATATAAAAATTATTATTTTTCTTTGGGAAAGAGTGAATATTTGCTAAGAAACGGTTAAATTTCGGCACCGAAGACTCGCATACGAATCACCCCGTATCTTCCTTTAATATAAACTTATAATTTTCAAACTCGGCAAGAGATTGGAGTATAATATACTAAACAATCGTACCAAAGAGAATTTTTATAAACATATAAGGGGGCCTACAATGTCCCATAATAGGTTCCACTAGGTCCCCGCTTTTAAGTTCTTTAAGCTTCATATTCGCGACAGCAGTGTGTGAGGCATAGTGTGGTTGGAAGCGCGTCGGGCTATTAAGCAAAGGGTCTGGGGATCGATACTGGCCGAAGATTAATTTTTAAAACTGCGATACCGGTCAAGGGTTAATTTTTATTTATTTATTCTATAATATTTTTTTGACATCTTTTTCAATATTTTTACGTGAATGAAGTGTTCAATATATAAAAATTATTATTTTTCTTTGGGAAAGAGTGAATATTTGCTAAGAAACGGATAAATTTCGGCACCGAAGACTCGCATACGAATCACCCCGTATCTTCCTTTAATATAAACTTATAATTTTCAAACTCGGCAAGAGATTGGAGTATAATATACTAAACAATCGTACCAAAGAGAATTTTTATAAATATATAAGGGGGCCTACAATGTCCCATAATAGGTTCCACTAGGTCCCCGCTTTTAAGTTCTTTAAGCTTGATATTCGCGACAGCTGTGTGTGAGGCATAGTGTGGTTGGAAGCGCGTCGGGCTATTAAGCAAAGGGTCTGGGGATCGATACTGGCCGAAGATTAATTTTTAAAACTGCGATACCGGTCAAGAATTAATTTTTATTTATTTATTCTATAATATTTTTTTGACATCTTTTTCAATATTTTTACGTGAATGAAGTTTTCAATATATAAAAATTATTATTTTTCTTTGGGAAAGAGTGAATATTTGCTAAGAAACGGATAAATTTCGGCACCGAAGACTCGCATACGAATCACCCCGTATCTTCCTTTAATATAAACTTATAATTTTCAAACTCGGCAAGAGATTGGAGTATAATATACTAAACAATCGTACCAAAGAGAATTTTTATAAACATATAAGGGGGCCTACAATATCCCATAATAGGTTCCACTAGGTCCCCGCTTTTAAGTTCTTTAAGCTTGATATTCGCAACAGCAGTGTGTGAGGCATAGTGTGGTTGGAAGCGCGTCGGGCTATTAAGCAAAGGGTCTGGGGATCGATACTGGCCGAAGATTAATTTTTAAAACTGCGATACCGGTCAAGGGTTAATTTTTATTTATTTATTCTATAATATTTTTTTGACATCTTTTTCAATATTTTTACGTGAATGAAGTGTTCAATATATAAAAATTATTATTTTTCTTTGGGAAAGAGTGAATATTTGCTAAGAAACGGATAAATTTCGGCACCGAAGACTCGCATACGAATCACCCCGTATCTTCCTTTAATATAAACTTATAATTTTCAAACTCGGCAAGAGATTGGAGTATAATATACTAAACAATCGTACCAAAGAGAATTTTTATAAATATATAAGGGGGCCTACAATGTCCCATAATAGGTTCCACTAGGTCCCCGCTTTTAAGTTCTTTAAGCTTGATATTCGCGACAGCAGTGTGTGAGGCATAGTGTGGTTGGAAGCGCGTCGGGCTATTGAGCAAAGGGTCTGGGGATCGATACTGGCCGAAGATTAATTTTTAAAACTGCGATACCGATCAAGGGTTAATTTTTATTTATTTATTCTATAATATTTTTTTGACATCTTTTTCAATATTTTTACGTGAATGAAGTGTTCAATATATAAAAATTATTATTTTTCTTTGGGAAAGAGTGAATATTTGCTAAGAAACGGATAAATTTCGGCACCGAAGACTCGCATACGAATCACCCCGTATCTTCCTTTAATATAAACTTATAATTTTCAAACTCGGCAAGAGATTGGAGTATAATATACTAAACAATCGTACCAAAGAGAATTTTTATAAACATATAAGGGGGCCTAAAATGTCCCATAATAGGTTCCACTAGGTACCCGCTTTTCAGTTCTTTAAGCTTGATATTCGCGACAGCAGTGTGTGAGGCATAGTGCGGTTGGAAACGCGTCGGGCTATTAAGCAAAGGGGCTGGGGATCGATACTGGCCGAAGATTAATTTTTAAAACTGCGATACAGGTCAAGGGTTAATTTTTATTTATTTATTCTATAATATTTTTTTGATATCTTTTTCAATATTTTTACGTGAATGAAGTGTTCAATATATAAAAATTATTATTTTTCCTTGGGAAAGAGTGAATATTTGCTAAGAAACGGATAAATTTCGGCACCGAAGACTCGCATACGAATCACCCCGTATCTTCCTTTAATATAAACTTATAATTTTCAAACTCGGCAAGAGATTGGAGTATAATATACTAAACAATCGTACCAAAGAGAATTTTTATAAACATATAAGGGGGCCTTCAATGTCCCATAATAGGTTCCACTAGGTCCCCGCTTTTAAGTTCTTTAAGCTTCATATTCGCGACAGCAGTGTGTGAGGCATAGTGTGGTTGGAAGCGCGTCGGGCTATTAAGCAAAGGGTCTGGGGATCGATACTGGCCGAAGATTAATTTTTAAAACTGCGATACCGGTCAAGGGTTAATTTTTATTTATTTATTCTATAATATTTTTTTGACATCTTTTTCAATATTTTTACGTGAATGAAGTGTTCAATATATAAAAATTATTATTTTTCTTTGGGAAAGAGTGAATATTTGCTAAGAAACGGATAAATTTCGGCACCGAAGACTCGCATACGAATCACCCCGTATCTTCCTTTAATATAAACTTATAATTTTCAAACTCGGCAAGAGATTGGAGTATAATATACTAAACAATCGTACCAAAGAGAATTTTTATAAACATATAAGGGGGCCTACAATATCCCATAATAGGTTCCACTAGGTCCCCGCTTTTAAGTTCTTTAAGCTTGATATTCGCAACAGCAGTGTGTGAGGCATAGTGTGGTTGGAAGCGCGTCGGACTATTAAGCAAAGGGTCTGGGGATCGATACTGGCCGAAGAGTAATTTTTAAAACTGCGATACCGATCAAGGGTTAATTTTTATTTATTTATTCTATAATATTTTTTTGACATCTTTTTCAATATTTTTACGTGAATGAAGTGTTCAATATATAAAAATTATTATTTTTCTTTGGGAAAGAGTGAATATTTGCTAAGAAACGGATAAATTTCGGCACCGAAGACTCGCATACGAATCACCCCGTATCTTCCTTTAATATAAACTTATAATTTTCAAACTCGGCAAGAGATTGGAGTATAATATACTAAACAATCGTACCAAAGAGAATTTTTATAAACATATAAGGGGGCCTACAATGTCCCATAATAGGTTCCACTAGGTACCCGCTTTTAAGTTCTTTAAGCTTGATATTCGCGACAGCAGTGTGTGAGGCATAGTGCGGTTGGAAACGCGTCGGGCTATTAAGCAAAGGGTATGGGGATCGATACTGGCCGAAGATTAATTTTTAAAACTGCGATACAGGTCAAGGGTTAATTTTTATTTATTTATTCTATAATATTTTTTTGATATCTTTTTCAATATTTTTACGTGAATGAAGTGTTCAATATATAAAAATTATTATTTTTCCTTGGGAAAGAGTGAATATTTGCTAAGAAACGGATAAATTTCGGCACCGAAGACTCGCATACGAATCACTACGTATCTTCCTTTAATATAAACTTATAATTTTCAAACTCGGCAAGAGATTGGAGTATAATATACTAAACAATCGTACCAAAGAGAATTTTTATAAACATATAAGGGGGCCTTCAATGTCCCATAATAGGTTCCACTAGGTCCCCGCTTTTAAGTTCTTTAAGCTTCATATTCGCGACAGCAGTGTGTGAGGCATAGTGTGGTTGGAAGCGCGTCGGGCTATTAAGCAAAGGGTCTGGGGATCGATACTGGCCGAAGATTAATTTTTAAAACTGCGATACCGGTCAAGGGTTAATTTTTATTTATTTATTCTATAATATTTTTTTGACATCTTTTTCAATATTTTTACGTGAATGAAGTGTTCAATATATAAAAATTATTATTTTTCTTTGGGAAAGAGAGAATATTTGCTAAGAAACGGATAAATTTCGGCACCGAAGACTCGCATACGAATCACCCCGTATCTTCCTTTAATACAAACTTATAATTTTCAAACTCGGCAAGAGATTGGAGTATAATATACTAAACAATCGTACCAAAGAGAATTTTTATAAACATATAAGGGGGCCTACAATGTCCCATAATAGGTTCCACTAGGTCCCCGCTTTTAAGTTCTTTAAGCTTGATATTCGCAACAGCAGTGTGTGAGGCATAGTGTGGTTGGAAGCGCGTCGGGCTATTAAGCAAAGGGTCTGGGGATCGATACTGGCCGAAGATTAATTTTTAAAACTGCGATACCGGTCTAGGGTTAATTTTTATTTATTTATTCTATAATATTTTTTTGACATCTTTTTCAATATTTTTACGTGAATGAAGTGTTCAATATATAAAAATTATTATTTTTCCTTGGGAAAGAGTGAATATTTTCTAAGAAACGGATAAATTTCGGCTCCGAAGACTCGCATACGAATCACCCCGTATCTTCCTTTAATATAAACTTATAATTTTCAAACTCGGCAAGAGATTGGAGTATAATATACTAAACAATCGTACCAAAGAAAATTTTTATAAACATATAAGGGGGCCTACAATGTCCCATAATAGGTTCCACTAGGTACCCGCTTTTAAGTTCTTTAAGCTTGATATTCGCGACAGAAGCGTGTGAGGCATAGTGCGGTTGGAAGCGCGTCGGGCTATTAAGCAAAGGGTCTGGGGATCGATACTGGCCGAAGATTAATTTTTAAAACTGCGATACAGGTCAAGGGTTAATTTTTATTTATTTATTCTATAATATTTTTTTGATATCTTTTTCAATATTTTTACGTGAATGAAGTGTTCAATATATAAAAATTATTATTTTTCCTTGGGAAAGAGTGAATATTTGCTAAGAAACGGATAAATTTCGGCACCGAAGACTCGCATACGAATTACCCCGTATCTTCCTTTAATATAAACTTTTAATTTTCAAACTCGGCAAGAGATTGGAGTATAATATACTAAACAATCGTACCAAAGAAAATTTTTATTAACATATAAGGGGGCCTACAATGTCCCATAATAGGTTCCACTAGGTACCCGCTTTTAAGTTCTTTAAGCTTGATATTCGCGACAGCAGCGTGTGAGGCATAGTGCGGTTGGAAGCGCGTCGGGCTATTAAGCAAAGGGTCTGGGGATCGATACTGGCCGAAGATTAATTTTTAAAACTGCGATACAGGTCAAGGGTTAATTTTTATTTATTTATTCTATAATATTTTTTTGATATCTTTTTCAATATTTTTACGTGAATGAAGTGTTCAATATATAAAAATTATTATTTTTCTTTGGGAAAGAGTGAATATTTGCTAAGAAACGGATAAATTTCGGCACCGAAGAATCGCATACGAATCACCCCGTATCTTCCTTTAATATAAACTTATAATTTTCAAACTCGGCAAGAGATTGGAGTATAATATACTAAACAATCGTACCAAAGAGAATTTTTATCAACATATAAGGGGGCCTACAATGTCCCATAATAGGTTTCACTAGGTCCCCGCTTTTAAGTTCTTTAAGCTTGATATTCGCAACAGCAGTGTGTGAGGCATAGTGTGGTTGGAAGCGCGTCGGGCTATTAAGCAATGGGTCTAGGGATCGATACTGGCCGAAGATTAATTTTTAAAACTGCGATACCGGTCAAGGGTTAATTTTTATTTATTTATTCTATAATATTTTTTTGACATCTTTTTCAATATTTTTACGTGAATGAAGTGTTCAATATATAAAAATTATTTTTTTTCTTTGGGAAAGAGTAAATATTTGCTAAGAAACGGATAAATTGCGGCACCGAAGACTCGCATACGAATCACCCCGTATCTTCCTTTAATATAAACTTATAATTTTCAAACTCGGCAAGAGATTGGAGTATAATATACTAAACAATCGTACCAAAGAGAATTTTTATAAACATATAAGGGGGCCTACAATGTCCCATAATAGTTTCCACTAGGTCCCCGCTTTTAAGTTCTTTAAGCTTGATATTCGCGACAGCAGTGTGTTAGGCATAGTGTGGTTGGAAGCGCGTCGGGCTATTAAGCAAAGGGTCTGGGGATCGATACTGGCCGAAGATTAATTTTTAAAACTGCGATACAGGTCAAGGGTTAATTTTTATTTATTTATTCTATAATATTTTTTTGACATCTTTTTCAATATTTTTACGTGAATGAAGTGTTCAATATATAAAAATTATTATTTTTCTTTGGGAAAGAGTGAATATTTGCTAAGAAACGGATAAATTTCGGCACCGAAGACTCGCATACGAATCACCCCGTATCTTCCTTTAATATAAACGTATAATTTTCAAACTCGGCAAGAGATTGGAGTATAATATACTAAACAATCGTACCAAAGAGAATTTTTATAAACATATAAGGGGGCCTACAATGTCCCATAATAGGTTCCACTAGGTCCCCGCTTTTAAGTTCTTTAAGCTTGATATTCGCAACAGCAGTGTGTGAGGCATAGTGTGGTTGGAAGCGCGTCGGGCTATTAAGCAATGGGTCTAGGGATCGATACTGGCCGAAGATTAATTTTTAAAACTGCGATACCGGTCAAGGGTTAATTTTTATTTATTTATTCTATAATATTTTTTTGACATCTTTTTCAATATTTTTACGTGAATGAAGTGTTCATTATATAAAAATTACTTTTTTTCTTTGGGAAAGAGTAAATATTTGCTAAGAAACGGATAAATTGCGGCACCGAAGACTCGCATACGAATCACCCCGTATCTTCCTTTAATATAAACTTATAATTTTCAAACTCGGCAAGAGATTGGAGTATAATATACTAAACAATCGTACCAAAGAGAATTTTTATAAACATATAAGAGGGCCTACAATGTCCCATAATAGTTTCCACTAGGTCCCCGCTTTTAAGTTCTTTAAGCTTGATATTCGCGACAGCAGTGTGTGAGGCATAGTGTGGTTGGAAGCGCGTCGGGCTATTAAGCAAAGGGTCTGGGGATCGATACTGGCCGAAGATTAATTTTTAAAACTGCGATACAGGTCAAGGGTTAATTTTCATTTATTTATTCTATAATATTTTTTTGACATCTTTTTCAATATTTTTACGTGAATGAAGTGTTCAATATATAAAAATTATTATTTTTCTTTGGGAAAGAGTGAATATTTGCTAAGAAACGGATAAATTTCGGCACCGAAGACTCGCATACGAATCACCCCGTATCTTCCTTTAATATAAACTTATAATTTTCAAACTCGGCAAGAGATTGGAGTATAATATACTAAACAATCGTACCAAAGAGAATTTTTATAAACATATAAGGGGGCCTACAATGTCCCATAATAGGTTCTACTAGGTACCCGCTTTTAAGTTCTTTAAGCTTGATATTCGCGACAGCAGCGTGTGAGGCATAGTGCGGTTGGAAGCGCGTCGGGATATTGAGCAAAGGGTTTGGGGATCGATACTGGCCGAAGATTAATTTTTAAAACTGCGATACAGGTCAAGGGTTAATTTTTATTTATTTATTCTATAATATTTTTTTATATCTTTTTCAATATTTTTACGTGAATGAAGTGTTCAATATATAAAAATTATTATTTTTCCTTGGGAAAGAGTGAATAGTTGCTAAGAAACGGATAAATTTCGGCACCGAAGACTCGCATACGAATCACCCCGTATCTTCCTTTAATATAAACTTATAATTTTCAAACTCGGCAAGAGATTGGAGTATAATATACTAAACAATCGTACCAAAGAAAATTTTTATAAACATATAAGGGGGCCTACAATGTCCCATAATAGGTTCCACTAGGTCCCCGCTTTTAAGTTCTTTAAGCTTGATATTCGCAACAGCAGTGTGTGAGGCATAGTGTGGTTGGAAGCGCGTCGGGCTATTAAGCAAAGGGTCTGGGGATCGATACTGGCCGAAGATTAATTTTAAAAAATGCGATACCGGTCAAGGGTTAATTTTTATTTATTTATTCTATAATATTTTTTTGACATCTTTTTCAATATTTTTACGTGAATGAAGTGTTCAATATATAAAAATTATTATTTTTCTTTGGGAAAGAGTGAATATTTTCTAAGAAACGGATAAATTTCGGCTCCGAAGACTCGCATACGAATCACCCCGTATCTTCCTTTAATATAAACTTATAATTTTCAAACTCGGCAAGAGATTGGAGTATAATATACTAAACAATCGTACCAAAGAAAATTTTTATAAACATATAAGGGGGCCTACAATGTCCCATAATAGGTTCCACTAGGTACCCGCTTTTAAGTTCTTTAAGCTTGATATTCGCGACAGAAGCGTGTGAGGCATAGTGCGGTTGGAAGCGCGTCGGGCTATTAAGCAAAGGGTCTGGGGATCGATACTGGCCGAAGATTAATTTTTAAAACTGCGATACAGGTCAAGGGTTAATTTTTATTTATTTATTCTATAATATTTTTTTGATATCTTTTTCAATATTTTTACGTGAATGAAGTGTTCAATATATAAAAATTATTATTTTTCCTTGGGAAAGAGTGAATATTTGCTAAGAAACGGATAAATTTCGGCACCGAAGACTCGCATACGAATCACCCCGTATCTTCCTTTAATATAAACTTTTAATTTTCAAACTCGGCAAGAGATTGGAGTCTAATATACTAAACAATCGTACCAAAGAGAATTTTTATTAACATATAAGGGGGCCTACAATGTCCCATAATAGGTTCCACTAGGTACCCGCTTTTAAGTTCTTTAAGCTTGATATTCGCGACAGCAGCGTGTGAGGCATAGTGCGGTTGGAAGCGCGTCGGGCTATTAAGCAAAGGGTCTGGGGATCGATACTGGCCGAAGATTAATTTTTAAAACTGCGATACAGGTCAAGGGTTAATTTTTATTTATTTATTCTATAATATTTTTTTGATATCTTTTTCAATATTTTTACGTGAATGAAGTGTTCAATATATAAAAATTATTATTTTTCCTTGGGAAAGAGTGAATATTTGCTAAGAAACGGATAAATTTCGGCACCGAAGACTCGCATACGAATCACCCCGTATCTTCCTTTAATATAAACTTATAATTTTCAAACTCGGCAAGAGATTGGAGTATAATATACTAAACAATCGTACCAAAGAGAATTTTTATAAACATATAAGGGGGCCTACAATGTCCCATAATAGGTTCCACTAGGTCCCCGCTTTTAAGTTCTTTAAGCTTCATATTCGCGACAGCAGTGTGTGAGGCATAGTGTGGTTGGAAGCGCGTCGGGCTATTAAGCAAAGGGACTGGGGATCGATACTGGCCGAAGATTAATTTTTAAAACTGCGATACCGGTCAAGGGTTAATTTTTATTTATTTATTCTATAATATTTTTTTGACATCTTTTTCAATATTTTTACGTGAATGAAGTGTTCAATATATAAAAATTATTATTTTTCTTTGGGAAAGAGTGAATATTTGCTAAGAAACGGATAAATTTCGGCACCGAAGACTCGCATACGAATCACCCCGTATCTTCCTTTAATATAAACTTATAATTTTCAAACTCGGCAAGAGATTGGAGTATAATATACTAAACAATCGTACCAAAGAGAATTTTTATAAATATATAAGGGGGCCTACAATGTCCCATAATAGGTTCCACTAGGTCCCCGCTTTTAAGTTCTTTAAGCTTGATATTCGCGACAGCTGTGTGTGAGGCATAGTGTGGTTGGAAGCGCGTCGGGCTATTAAGCAAAGGGTCTGGGGATCGATACTGGCCGAAGATTAATTTTTAAAACTGCGATACCGGTCAAGAATTAATTTTTATTTATTTATTCTATAATATTTTTTTGACATCTTTTTCAATATTTTTACGTGAATGAAGTTTTCAATATATAAAAATTATTATTTTTCTTTGGGAAAGAGTGAATATTTGCTAAGAAACGGATAAATTTCGGCACCGAAGACTCGCATACGAATCACCCCGTATCTTCCTTTAATATAAACTTATAATTTTCAAACTCGGCAAGAGATTGGAGTATAATATACTAAACAATCGTACCAAAGAGAATTTTTATAAACATATAAGAAGGCCTACAATATCCCATAATAGGTTCCACTAGGTCCCCGCTTTTAAGTTCTTTAAGCTTGATATTCGCAACAGCAGTGTGTGAGGCATAGTGTGGTTGGAAGCGCGTCGGGCTATTAAGCAAAGGGTCTGGGGATCGATACTGGCCGAAGATTAATTTTTAAAACTGCGATACCGGTCAAGGGTTAATTTTTATTTATTTATTCTATAATATTTTTTTGACATCTTTTTCAATATTTTTACGTGAATGAAGTGTTCAATATATAAAAATTATTATTTTTCTTTGGGAAAGAGTGAATATTTGCTAAGAAACGGATAAATTTCGGCACCGAAGACTCGCATACGAATCACCCCGTATCTTCCTTTAATATAAACTTATAATTTTCAAACTCGGCAAGAGATTGGAGTATAATATACTAAACAATCGTACCAAAGAGAATTTTTATAAATATATAAGGGGGCCTACAATGTCCCATAATAGGTTCCACTAGGTCCCCGCTTTTAAGTTCTTTAAGCTTGATATTCGCGACAGCAGTGTGTGAGGCATAGTGTGGTTGGAAGCGCGTCGGGCTATTGAGCAAAGGGTCTGGGGATCGATACTGGCCGAAGATTAATTTTTAAAACTGCGATACCGATCAAGGGTTAATTTTTATTTATTTATTCTATAATATTTTTTTGACATCTTTTTCAATATTTTTACGTGAATGAAGTGTTCAATATATAAAAATTATTATTTTTCTTTGGGAAAGAGTGAATATTTGCTAAGAAACGGATAAATTTCGGCACCGAAGACTCGCATACGAATCACCCCGTAACTTCCTTTAATATAAACTTATAATTTTCAAACTCGGCAAGAGATTGGAGTATAATATACTAAACAATCGTACCAAAGAGAATTTTTATAAACATATAAGGGGGCCTAAAATGTCCCATAATAGGTTCCACTAGGTACCCGCTTTTCAGTTCTTTAAGCTTGATATTCGCGACAGCAGTGTGTGAGGCATAGTGCGGTTGGAAACGCGTCGGGCTATTAAGCAAAGGGGCTGGGGATCGATATTGGCCGAAGATTAATTTTTAAAACTGCGATACAGGTCAAGGGTTAATTTTTATTTATTTATTCTATAATATTTTTTTGATATCTTTTTCAATATTTTTACGTGAATGAAGTGTTCAATATATAAAAATTATTATTTTTCCTTGGGAAAGAGTGAATATTTGCTAAGAAACGGATAAATTTCGGCACCGAAGACTCGCATACGAATCACCCCGTATCTTCCTTTAATATAAACTTATAATTTTCAAACTCGGCAAGAGATTGGAGTATAATATACTAAACAATCGTACCAAAGAGAATTTTTATAAACATATAAGGGGGCCTTCAATGTCCCATAATAGGTTCCACTAGGTCCCCGCTTTTAAGTTCTTTAAGCTTCATATTCGCGACAGCAGTGTGTGAGGCATAGTGTGGTTGGAAGCGCGTCGGGCTATTAAGCAAAGGGTCTGGGGATCGATACTGGCCGAAGATTAATTTTTAAAACTGCGATACCGGTCAAGGGTTAATTTTTATTCATTTATTCTATAATATTTTTTTGACATCTTTTTCAATATTTTTACGTGAATGAAGTGTTCAATATATAAAAATTATTATTTTTCTTTGGGAAAGAGTGAATATTTGCTAAGAAACGGATAAATTTCGGCACCGAAGACTCGCATACGAATCACCCCGTATCTTCCTTTAATATAAACTTATAATTTTCAAACTCGTCAAGAAATTGGAGTATAATATACTAAACAATCGTACCAAAGAGAATTTTTATAAACATATAAGGGGGCCTACAATGTCCCATAATAGGTTCCACTAGGTCCCCGCTTTTAAGTTCTTTAAGCTTGATATTCGCGACAGCAGCGTGTGAGGCATAGTGCGGTTGGAAGCGCGTCGGGCTATTAAGCAAAGGGTCTGGGGATCGATACTGGCCGAAGATTAATTTTTAAAACTGCGATACAGGTCAAGGGTTAATTTTTATTTATTTATTCTATAATATTTTTTTGATATCTTTTTCAATATTTTTACGTGAATGAAGTGTTCAATATATAAAAATTATTATTTTTCTTTGGGAAAGAGTGAATATTTGCTAAGAAACGGATAAATTTCGGCACCGAAGACTCGCATACGAATCACCCCGTATCTTCCTTTAATATAAACTTATAATTTTCAAACTCGGCAAGAGATTGGAGTATAATATACTAAACAATCGTACCAAAGAGAATTTTTATAAACATATAAGGGGGCCTACAATGTCCCATAATAGGTTCCACTAGGTACCCGCTTTTAAGTTCTTTAAGCTTGATATTCGCGACAGCAGTGTGTGAGGCATAGTGCGGTTGGAAACGCGTCGGGCTATTAAGCAAAGGGTCTGGGGATCGATACTGGCCGAAGATTAATTTTTAAAACTGCGATACAGGTCAAGGGTTAATTTTTATTTATTTATTCTATAATATTTTTTTGATATCTTTTTCAATATTTTTACGTGAATGAAGTGTTCAATATATAAAAATTATTATTTTTCTTTGGGAAAGAGTGAATATTTGCTAAGAAACGGATAAATTTCGGCACCGAAGACTCGCATACGAATCACCCCGTATCTTCCTTTAATATAAACTTATAATTTTCAAACTCGGCAAGAGATTGGAGTATAATATACTAAACAATCGTACCAAAGAGAATTTTTATAAACATATAAGGGGGCCTACAATGTCCCATAATAGGTTCCACTAGGTACCCGCTTTTAAGTTCTTTAAGCTTGATATTCGCGACAGCAGTGTGTGAGGCATAGTGCGGTTGGAAACGCGTCGGGCTATTAAGCAAAGGGTCTGGGGATCGATACTGGCCGAAGATTAATTTTTAAAACTGCGATACAGGTCAAGGGTTAATTTTTATTTATTTATTCTATAATATTTTTTTGATATCTTTTTCAATATTTTTACGTGAATGAAGTGTTCAATATATAAAAATTATTATTTTTCCTTGGGAAAGAGTGAATATTTGCTAAGAAACGGATAAATTTTGGCACCGAAGACTCGCATACGAATCACCCCGTATCTTCCTTTAATATGAACTTATAATTTTCAAACTCGTCAAGAGATTGGAGTATAATATACTAAACAATCGTACCTAAGAGAATTTTTATAAACATATAAGGGGGCCTACAATGTCCCATAATAGGTTCCACTAGGTCCCCGCTTTTAAGTTCTTTAAGCTTGATATTCGCGACAGCAGTGTGTGAGGCATAGTGTGGTTGGAAGCCCGTCGGGCTATTAAGCAAAGGGTCTGGGGATCGATACTGGCCGAAGATTAATTTTTAAAACTGCGATACCGGTCAAGGGTTAATTTTTATTTATTTATTCGTTTATTTATTTGTTATTTGTCTTGCAATGCCAGTTCAATAAATTTTTCACCTCAAATATAGATTTTTATGCTTGTAAAGGAAATTTTTTTAATCAAACTAAAATATGCCATTTTTCCCTTCAGGTTATATTTTTTTATGCTAATGCTGGTAATTAAATATAATTAAAATGTTTCTATTAATATTCTAATTCTAATTTTTAACCTAAAATATATATCTTTTCACTTGTAGAGGTATTTATCACTCTGATGGAGTTTTTAATGTTACACATTAGGTGGTAATTACTTATTAACTTTTTACGGTCTGTCTTAATTTTCACTGCTAATCCTGATGCTAAAAAACTATTTTCTAAACACATAGGCGGAATACGGATGAATCTTTCTTTCGAAAGAATTTTCGACTGATTTCCATGTATTGTGTGAAGAAAAGTAAAATGCAATGCAAAGAATATATCTTCCTTTAATTTTGAAATACAACCTATTGGAATGTATTCTTCCTCACACAATTCAGAATAGGAATTTTCACTTAACGCCTTTAATTTATAGTTTGTGAACCTTGTGCTAATTTGCAATTAAATAGTTCATAAAATTTATTAATCTTGAATTAACATGTAGAGTTGAATAATGTTAAGTATGCCTACTCATAAACCTTAAAAGAACATTTCAAATGTTTCTGTAATTTTAATAATTTCAATTAAATTATCGTGAAAAGAGGATACATTTGTTTCTGAAAAATGTGGGAACTCATTTATATAGAACAGATGTTAAAGGCGCTAATTTTTTGTAAAAGCGAAATAACAGCAAATTTAAATAATTTAGCCAGCTTACAAATAAAAACTTTTATTAACAAAAAAAAATTAATTTTTCGTTCAAGAAATCAAAATTCTTGACAATTACTCTGCTTCTTCTGCAAGTTTGCTGTGCTTACGTTATTTGGAGCATTGGAACCTATAAATAAAAAATTTTAATTAGCGAGAGTCATATTTACATTGATAATGACAAATTTTAAAAGATTAGAATAATATTTTAAAGCTTATTTCGTTGCATAAATCACCTTTTATTATTATTTCTATTCAATTTTGAATAAATAAATGGTTTCTTTAGTAACAGCAGATGAATAAGAATAATAATAATGACCTGCAAAACTCTCCTCCCAGTATATTTCAATTCTTTATTTTAACTGTTTAAACATATCACTTAAAAAAGCTAATTTTTCTATAAGATGCATATAAAAACTGCTGTAGAAATAACACGCTTATTGAAATTCTTAATTTTCCAATAATTCAACCGACCATTTTTAATTATGGATTGTTTTCTCAGCAAATTTTGAATAAATTCAATTACACTGGCCTGCTTGTTTAAATTTTTAGTCCAATTTCGCAAAAGAAATTGTACTAAAACCAATTCTCAATGCTGCTGATTCCGAAAATAATTGTCTATCACGTAAGGTTTTTAAAAACAAAAGGTCATTTTCAACCTTTTATTTAATGTGATCAAGAATCAATCATCTTTTAATAAAAGAATGTAGAACATCAATGTTTTGTGTTTTTCATGCCCCATCGAAATAAAAGCAACATTAAGTTTATATGTTTACTTGCCTGAGAGAATAATTTAAGATAATGCTATAAAATAATGTTTTCAAAAATCAAAGATCATGCAAACTTTATCAGTAATTTTTTAGGTTAAAAGATTTCATTGAATCAAAGGAGAATAATTTACTTGTCTTTTTTCTTTTTGGTGTATATTTAGAGTTACTCCCAGGGGAAGGCTCTCCAGTTACTAGTCTCCACTTCCTCCTAGCTGCAGAGCACGTATTATTGACAGCCTTATTCAAACCTTGAAATTCTGGATGCCATTTACGGAGCAGCTCTGTAAAAGTTGCATGTTCAAGTTGAGTAAAATCAAGTTATATAAAAGTTGCATAGCAAGTTTCATTTGGAAATTTTCAGATGAGATTTTTTTTTAAAGAAATTGAAGGAAATTGAAATATATATTTATATAACTTTGATAAGTTACTAATGTTGACAACAAAAATGCAGAGTCAATAATACTTTTAAACTTTTTTAACTACAATATAAGCAGATTAAGTATAGGTTCACCAAAATGATTTTAATATTTAATTGAAATAATAAAATTATTTTTTTGGAATAGCTGTCTCAGTAAATTTGTTTTATACAATATTCTTTGTGGATTAAAGATAAAAACTATTTTATTAGAGCACACTATTTATACGAAAAGTTTTCATGTTCTTTTAGTCTCTTTACGAGTCTTCACGAGTCTTATTAAAAATACATTGAAAATCATTCCAAAATATTAAACTGCATCATGTTGATCTAGAATAATATTCAAGATTTTGCCTTAGCGGACTAAAAACTAAAATAAAACTAAACACAGTGGCGCGACAGCCCATAGAGGGCCAAGGTCTACTGTGCCCATTTCAGTTTTCTTGACCTTGGGCTCTGGGATGCAGGAGCAGATGTTCCGGTTAGGTGGTCAGCCGAACGCGGAACCCCCAGTGTTTAGTTCCCAAGCATGCTTGGTACTCATTTATCGACCCACTGAAGGGATGAAAGGCTGAGTCAACCTTGCCCGGCCCAAGGATCGAACCCAGGACCTGTGGCACGGAAGAGCGGGGCGTTGCCTTAGTGGACTAAACGGACAAAAAGTTTGAATTTTGCATGAGAATTTTTTAAGTGGATGCCAGTTTTCCTTCACCTATAGTTGCCTTTTTGCTAACTAACTTCAGATATTATTTAATAGGTGATACACATACAAATACTTTTAAGATACTCAACTAAACCAAGCCTATGTATAAAAGGGCAAGTAAACTTAAACTAGGCTGCATTAATTTCTTCGTAAAAATTTTAGTAACTTATACTTGTCAGAATTCAATATGCTGTTGCTGGAATTATTATGGTGTTATTGAAGAAATGATTTCTGGTGAAAAGATGCGTTCTCTTAATCTTAATTTTAATGTTGAACTAAGCCATATTACACAAGTAACTAATTCTGGCAACTTTAACTTAATTCCTGTGACAAATATATCTTCTGTTTGTATTTCCATCCAGTGCGATGAAACTGGAAAAATTTATTTTGCTAATGTGGTGAACAATCTAGAATTAGAATAACTTTTTTCTCTCTAGAGGCAATGTATATGTAAGTTCAGTAATCCCCGCTTATATATAATGTAATCGCTGTTAATATCAATCACTTATTATTACCGAAATTATTCGGTTCTGATTTTTTTTCATTGATATTATAGTTTTCTGTGATCCTTACATAATTTAATGTTATTAGAATTTAATTTTCAAAATTCTTTATTTATTAGCGTTATATTTTTATTTACTCTGCACATTTAAAAATAAAAAAAATTCTTTTCTTTCTCTGCGATAATGTTAGAATTTCCAATTTCTCATCATTTCTGGAGTTTAAAAACAAAATATTTTTCAGATTATGAAAATTTATGAAGTTTGCTTTATTAATTTGTGAGGGGGGTTAAAAAATTAGTTCACTAAAATTAGCTTGAATCTTATCTCATATTACATATATTTTTATTAAAAAAAATTTCAGATTTTATTAGGAATTCTCATATATTTTTTTTATGAAATTTGTTGATTTGATATGGTAAACTTGTTTCCTACCTTAGAATCACCTGTTAATAGTAAACATTAATTTAAAAAAATAAATATTTACTTAGAAAAACAGGATTGTTTTTTTTCTTCATGTTTGTAAATATATATTTTTATGAAAATGCAACTTTTGAAGAAATATTAAAATTTTTGTGTGATGTATTTACCCTGATTGTAATTTTTATTGTATATGTTTATTTTATTAGTTAAATATGTATGTTAGATTTTTGTTGAAGGCAACAAATATGCATTTCGTTCCTTACAATAGTATTGTTTATTTGTTTTATTACCTGCAATATATAAAAACTGTTAACTTTCAATTTTCAGTGATTTATTTATAAGAGAAATTATGAACCTTTTACTCAATCAGCTTGCATACTGCTACGTTAAAACATATACATTTAAGCAAAACAAAAAGAATAGTTATATTTGAATAAATTACAAACAATAAAATATACTGTGCGTAACCTGCTGTAACGATTCACCAGTAACGTTACCCTAAACAGCGACGAGAAATATTTAGATTGATCTGTCTTATTGCTAAGCCTACAACAATAGCCTCAAAGAATATCCTCCGACTTAAATAATGTAAGATCAGGAAGCGTCTTTAAAACAAAAATAATGAAATTTAAGTTTGAAAATTGAGGCATATTTGATTAAAAGTGACAAAGCTAAATTAATAAATGTCAAGCACACTTACCGAATTTTAAAGAAACTTTCGATTGTAAACACACACGCCATTTGCCGGCTAGCACGGAACTCTGGGAAGTGAGCTAGTTGATATGAAGTGTACTTTAAACAACCTTAAAACAACCTTAGGTATAAATAAAATGACTTCATACATCTCAATAAAGACCTCACTCTCTTTAGTTGAAAAAAATTATATTTTTTATACCTCGTAAATACCTCTTTTGTTACAAGTGTAAAAAAAACAACCTGGTGAACCTTAAAAACTGCCTCATGAGTCTGGTTGATATGAAGTGAATTTTAAACAACCTCAAAATAAGCTTAGGTATAAATAAAAGGACTTCATATACCTCAATAAATATCTCACTCTCGTTAGTTGAAATAAGGTCAATTTTTTTATACCTCAAAAATACCTCTTTTATTACAAGTATCAGAAAATCAAATTGATATACCTTAAAAATCACCTTATCAGTCTGGTTGATTTGAAGTGAATTTAAAACAACCTCAAAATAAGCTTAGGTATAAATAAAATGACTTCATATACCTCAATAAATATCTCACTCTTTTTAGTTGAAATAAGGTAAAAAAATTTACACCTCAAAAATACCTCTTTTGTTACAAATGTAAGAAAATAAACCTGGTATACCTTAAAAATCACCTTATCAGTCTGGATGATTTGAAGTGAATTTTAAACAACCTCAAAACAAGCTGAAGTATATATAAATCAACCTCGTACACCTTAATTACAACCTTTACGAGGTATAATTTTTATTTCTGTTTTCTCTGCAACCTGAAATATACCTCAAATATACCTCAAAACAACCTTAATACCTCAAAAATACCTCAAATCAACCTTAAATATACCTTAAATTTTCATAAGGGAAACAACTCAACTCAAATTGGCAGCAGGAGCGAAACAACTCACATCCATTTCGCAGTAGGAGGGATACAATCCAACTCAAGTTGGCATCAGGAAAGAAACAACTCAACTCAAGTTGGCATCAGGAAAGAAACAACTCAACTCAATTTCACAGCAGTATGGATACAACTCAACTCGACTCAGCAACAGGAGACAAACAACTCAACTTAACTAGGCAGCAGGAGGGAAGCAACTCTCCTCAATTTCGCAGTAGGAGGGATACAACTCATCTCAGCCACAGGAGGCAAACATCTCAACTCAACTCAGCAACAGGAGGCAAACAACTCAATTCAACTTGGCAGCAGGAACGAAACAACTCACCTCAATTTCGCAGCAGCATGGATACAGCTCAACTCAACTCAGCAACAGGAGACAAACAACTCAACTCAACTAGGCAACAGGATTGAAACAACTCAACTTATCAGCAGGAGTCAAACAACTTAACTCAGGAACAGGAGGCGAACATCTCAACTCAACTTCGCAGCAGGAGAGAAATAACTCAACTCAGCAGCAGGTGAGAAACAACTCAATTCAACTCAGCAGCAGGAAGCAAACAACTCAACTCAACTTGGCAGCAGGATGAAAAGAACTCAACTCTGCAGCAGAAGAAATTAAACTCAACTCAGCAACAGGAGGCAAACAACTCATCTCAGCAACAAGAGGCAAACAACTCAACGCAACTTGGCATCAGGTGGGAAAAATTCAATTCAACTCAGCAGATGGAGGTAAACAACTCAACTAAACTTGGCAGCTGGAGAGAAATAACTCAACTCAGCAGCAGATGAAAATCAACACAACTCAGTAAAAGGAGGCAAACAACTGAACTCAGCAACAAGAGGCAAACTACTCAACTCAAATTGGCAGCAGGAGAGAAACAACTCACCTCAATTTCGCAGCAGCATGGATACAGCTCAACTCAACTCAGCAACAGGAGACAAACAACTCAACTCAACTAGGCAACAGGATTGAAACAACTCAACTTATCAGCAGGAGTCAAACAACTTAACTCAGGAACAGGAGGCGAACATCTCAACTCAACTTCGCAACAGGAGAGAAATAACTCAACTCAGCAGCAGGTGAGAAACAACTCAATTCAACTCAGCAGCAGGAAGCAAACAACTCAACTCAACTTGGCAGCAGGATGAAAAGAACTCAACTCTGCAGCAGAAGAAATTAAACTCAACTCAGCAACAGGAGGCAAACAACTCATCTCAGCAACAAGAGGCAAACAACTCAACGCAACTTGGCATGAGGTGGGAAAAACTCAATTCAACTCAGCAGAAGGAGGTAAACAACTCAACTAAACTTGACAGCTGGAGAGAAATAACTCAACTCAGCAGCAGATGAAAATCAACACAACTCAGCAACAGGAGGCAAACAACTCAACTCAGCAACAAGAGGCAAACAACTCAACTCAAATTGGCAGCAGGAGCGAAACAACTCACATCCATTTCGCAGTAGGAGGGATACAACTCAACTCAAGTTGGCATCAGGAAAGAAACAACTCAACTCAAGTTGGCATCAGGAAAGAAACAACTCAACTCAATTTCACAGCAGTATGGATACAACTCAACTCGACTCAGCAACAGGAGACAAACAACTCAACTTAACTAGGCAGCAGGAGGGAAGCAAGTCTCCTCAATTTCGCAGTAGGAGGGATACAACTCATCTCAGCCACAGGAGGCAAACAACTCAATTCAACTTGGCAGCAGGAACGAAACAACTCACCTCAATTTCGCAGCAGCATGGATACAGCTCAACTCAACTCAGCAACAGGAGACAAACAACTCAACTCAACTAGGCAACAGGATTGAAACAACTCAACTTATCAGCAGGAGTCAAACAACTTAACTCAGGAACAGGAGGCGAACATCTCAACTCAACTTCGCAGCAGGAGAGAAATAACTCAACTCAGCAGCAGGTGAGAAACAACTCAATTCAACTCAGCAGCAGGAAGCAAACAACTCAACTCAACTTGGCAGCAGGATGAAAAGAACTCAACTCTGCAGCAGAAGAAATTAAACTCAACTCAGCAACAGAAGGCAAACAACTCATCTCAGCAACAAGAGGCAAACAACTCAACGCAACTTGGCATGAGGTGGGAAAAACTCAATTCAACTCAGCAGAAGGAGGTAAACAACTCAACTAAACTTGGCAGCTGGAGAGAAATAACTCAACTCAGCAGCAGATGAAAATCAACACAACTCAGCAACAGGAGGCAAACAACTCAACTCAGCAACAAGAGGCAAACAACTCAACTCAAATTGGCAGCAGGAGCGAAACAACTCACATCCATTTCGCAGTAGGTGGGATACAACTCAACTCAAGTTGGCATCAGGAAAGAAACAACTCAACTCAAGTTGGCATCAGGAAAGAAACAACTCAACTCAATTTCACAGCAGTATGGATACAACTCAACTCGACTCAGCAACAGGAGACAAACAACTCAACTTAACTAGGCAGCAGGAGGGAAGCAACCCTTATGAAAATTTAAGGTATATTTAAGGTTGATTTGAGGTATTTTTGAGGTATTAAGGTTGTTTTGAGGTATATTTGAGGTATATTTAAGGTTGCAGAGAAAACAGAAATAAAAATTATACCTCGTAAAGGTTGTAATTAAGGTGTACGAGGTTGATTTATATATATTTCAGCTTGTTTTGAGGTTGTTTAAAATTCACTTCAAATCATCCAGACTGATAAGGTGATTTTTAAGGTATACCAGGTTTATTTTCTTACATTTGTAACAAAAGAGGTATTTTTGAGGTGTAAAATTTTTTACCTTATTTCAACTAAAAAGAGTGAGATATTTATTGAGGTATATGAAGTCATTTTATTTATACCTAAGCTTATTTTGAGGTTGTTTTAAATTCACTTCAAATCAACCAGACTGATAAGGTGATTTTTAAGGTATATCAAGTTGATTTTCTGATACTTGTAATAAAAGAGGTATTTTTGAGGTATAAAAAAATTGACCTTATTTCAACTAACGAGAGTGAGATATTTATTGAGGTATATGAAGTCCTTTTATTTATACCTAAGCTTATTTTGAGGTTGTTTAAAATTCACTTCATATCAACCAGAATCATGAGGCAGTTTTTAAGGTTCACCAGGTTGTTTTTTTTACACTTGTAACAAAAGAGGTATTTACGAGGTATAAAAAATATAATTTTTTTCAACTAAAGAGAGTGAGGTCTTTATTGAGATGTATGAAGTCATTTTATTTATACCTAAGGTTGTTTTAAGGTTGTTTAAAGTACACTTCATATCAACTAGCTCACTTCCCAGAGTTCCGTGCTAGCCGGCAAATGGCGTGTGTGTTTACAATCGAAAGTTTCTTTAAAATTCGGTAAGTGTGCTTGGCATTTATTAATTTAGCTTTGTCACTTTTAATCAAATATGCTTCAATTTTCAAACTTAAATTTCATTATTTTTGTTTTAAAGACGCGTCCTGATCTTACATTATTTAAGTCGGAGGATATTCTTTGAGGCTATTGTTGTAGGCTTAGCAATAAGACAGATCAATCTAAATATTTCTCGTCGCTGTTTAGGGTAACGTTACTGGTGAATCGTTACAGCAGGTTACGCACAGTATATTTTATTGTTTGTAATTTATTCAAATATAACTATTCTTTTTGTTTTGCTTAAATGTATATGTTTTAACGTAGCAGTATGCAAGCTGATTGAGTAAAAGGTTCATAATTTCTCTTATAAATAAATCACTGAAAATTGAAAGTTAACAGTTTTTATATATTGCAGGTAATAAAACAAATAAATAATACTATTGTAAGGAACGAAATGCATATTTGTTGCCTTCAACAAAAATCTAACATACATATTTAACTAATAAAATAAACATATACAATAAAAATTGCAATCAGGGTAAATACATCACACAAAAATTTTAATATTTCTTCAAAAGTTGCATTTTCATAAAAATATATATTTACAAACATGAAGAAAAAAACAATCCTGTTTTTCGAAGTAAATATTCATTTTTTTAAATTAATGTTTACTATTAACAGGTGATTCTAAGGTAGGAAACAAGTTTACCATATCAAATCAACAAATTTCATAAAAAAATATATGAGAATTCCTAATAAAATCTGAAATTTTTTTTAATAAAAATATATGTAATATGAGATAAGATTCAAGCTAATTTTAGTGAACTAATTTTTTAACCCCCCTCACAAATTAATAAAGCAAACTTCATAAATTTTCATAATCTGAAAAATATTTTGTTTTTAAACTCCAGAAATGATGAGAAATTGGAAATTCTAACATTATCGCAGAGAAAGAAAAGAATTTTTTTTATTTTTAAATGTGCAGAGTAAATAAAAATATAACGCTAATAAATAAAGAATTTTGAAAATTAAATTCTAATAACATTAAATTATGTAAGGATCACAGAAAACTATAATATCAATGAAAAAAAAATCAGAACCGAATAATTTCGGTAATAATAAGTAATTGATATTAACAGCGATTACATTATATATAAGCGAGGATTACTGAACTTACATATACATTGCCTCTACAGAGAAAAAAGTTATTCTAATTCTAGATTGTTCACCACATTAGCAAAATAAATTTTTCCAGTGTCATCGCACTGGATGGAAATACAAACAGAAGATATATTTGTCACAGGAATTAAGTTAAAGTTGCCAGAATTAGTTACTTGTGTAATATGGCTTAGTTCAACATTAAAATTAAGATTAAGAGAACGCATCTTTTCATCAGAAATCATTTCTTCAATAACACCATAATAATTCCAGCAACAGCATATTGAATTCTGACAAGTACAAGTTACTAAAATTTTTACGAAGAAATTAATGCAGCCTAGTTTAAGTTTACTTGCCCTTTTATACATAAGCTTGGTTTAGTTGAGTATCTTAAAAGTATTTGTATGTGTATAACCTATTAAATAATATCTGAAGTTAGTTAGCAAAAAGGCAACTATAGGTGAAGGAAAACTGGCATCCATTTAAAAAATTCTCATGCAAAATTCAAACTTTTTGTCCGTTTAGTCCACTAAGGCAACGCCCCGCTCTTCCGTGCCACAGGTCCTGGGTTCGATCCTTGGGCCGGGCAAGGTTGACTCAGCCTTTCATCCCTTCAGTGGGTCGATAAATGAGTACCAAGCATGCTTGGGAACTAAACACTGGGGGTTCCGCGTTCGGCTGACCACCTAACCGGAACATCTGCTCCTGAATCCCAGAGCCCAAGGTCAAGAAAACTGAAATGGGCACAGTAGACCTTGACCCTCTATGGGCTGTCGCGCCACTGTGTTTAGTTTTATTTTAGTTTTTAGTCCGATAAGGCAAAATCTTGAATATTATTCTAGATCAACATGATGCAGTTTAATATTTTGGAATGATTTTCAATTTATTTTTAATAAGACTCGTGAAGACTCGTAAAGAGACTAAAAGAACATGAAAACTTTTCGTATAAATAGTGTGCTCGAATAAAATAGTTTTTATCTTTAATCCACAAAGAATATTGTATAAAACAAATTTACTGAGACAGCTATTCCAAAAAAGTAATTTTATTATTTCAATTAAATATTAAAATCATTTTGGTGAACCTATACTTAATCTGCCTATATTGTAGTTAAAAAAGTTTAAAAGTATTATTGACTCTGGATTTTTGTTGTCAACATTAGTAACTTATCAAAGTTATATAAATATATATTTCAATTTCCTTCAATTTCTTAAAAAAAAATCTCATCTGAAAATTTCCAAATGAAACTTGCTATGCAACTTTTATATAACTTGATTTTACTCAACTTGAACATGCAACTTTTACAGAGCTGCTCCGTAAATGGCATCCAGAATTTCAAGGTTTGAATAAGGCTGTCAATAATACGTGCTCTGCAGCTGGGAGGAAGTGGAGACTAGTAACTGGAGAGCCTTCCCCTGGGAGTAACTCTAAATATACACCAAAAAGAAAAAAGACAAGTAAATTATTCTCCTTTGATTCAATGAAATCTTTTAACCTAAAAAATTACTGATAAAGTTTGCATGATCTTTGATTTTTGAAAACATTATTTTATAGCATTATCCTAAATTATTCTCTCAGGCAAGTAAACATATAAACTTAATGTTGCTTTTATTTCGATGGGGCATGAAAAACACAAAACATTGATGTTCTACATTCTTTTATTAAAAGATGATTGATTCTTGATCACATTAAATAAAAGGTTGAAAATGACCTTTTGTTTTTAAAAACCTTACGTGATAGACAATTATTTTCGGAATCAGCAGCATTGAGAATTGGTTTTAGTACAATTTCTTTTGCGAAATTGGACTAAAAATTTAAACAAGCAGGCCAGTGTAATTGAATTTATTCAAAATTTGCTGAGAAAAAAATTTAAATATCAGCATAACAATCCATAATTAAAAATGGTCGGTTGAATTATTGGAAAATTAAGAATTTCAATAAGCGTGTTATTTCTACAGCAGTTTTTATATGCATCTTATAGAAAAATTAGCTTTTTTAAGTGATATGTTTAAACAGTCAAAATAAAGAATTGAAATATACTGGGAGGAGAGTTTTGCAGGTCATTATTATTATTCTTATTCATCTGCTGTTACTAAAGAAACCATTTATTTATTCAAAATTGAATAGAAATAATAATAAAAGGTGATTTATGCAACGAAATAAGCTTTAAAATATTATTCTAATCTTTTAAAATTTGTCATTATCAATGTAAATATGACTCTCGCTAATTCAAATTTTTTATTTATAGGTTCCAATGCTCCAAATAACGTAAGCACAGCAAACTTGCAGAAGAAGCAGAGTAATTGTCAAGAATTTTGATTTCTTGAACGAAAAATTAATTTTTTTTTGTTAATAAAAGTTTTTATTTGTAAGCTGGCTAAATTATTTAAATTTGCTGTTATTTCGCTTTTACAAAAAATTAGCGCCTTCAACATCTGTTCTATATAAATGAGTTCCCACATTTTTCTGAAACAAATGTATCCTCTTTTCACGATAGTTTAATTAAAATTATTAAAATTACAGAAACATTTGAAATGTTCTTTTAAGGTTTATGAGTCAGCATACTTAACATTATTCAACTCTACATGTTAATTCAAGATTAATAAATTTTATGAACTATTTAATTGCAAATTAGCACAAGGTTCACAAACTATAAATTAAAGGCGTTAAGTGAAAATTCCTATTCTGAATTGTGTGAGGAAGAATACATTCCAATGGGTTGTATTTCAAAATTAAAGGAAGATATATTCTTTGCATTGCATTTTACTTTTCTTCACACAATACATGGAAATCAGTCGAAAATTCTTTCGAAAGAAAGATTCATCCGTATTCCGCCTATGTGTTTAGAAATTAGTTTCTTAGCATCAGGATTAGCAGTGAAAATTAAGACAGACCGTAAAAAGTTAATAAGTAATTACCACCTAATGTGTAACATTAAAAACTCCATCAGAGTGATAAATACCTCTACAAGTGAAAAGATATATATTTTAGGTTAAAAATTAGCAGTCTAAGGAGAAATATTTTAATTATATTTAATTACCAGCATTAGCATAAAAAAATATAACCTGAAGGGAAAAATGGCATATTTTAGTTTGATTAAAAAAATTTCCTTTACAAGCATAAAAACCTATATTTGAGGTGAAAAATAATACACCTTACGTTAGTAAAAAATCACCTTTCCAACTATCAAAAATTACACCTGAGGTAGATTTGAAATAACCTGAAGAGTAAAATGATATGCCTCAGGTTGAAAAATATATACCTCTACAAGCATAAAATTAGATACCTGAGGTTGAAAAATAATTACCTGAGGTCGAACAACATACACCTGAGTTTGATTTATAATAACCTGAAGTGTAAAATGACACACCTTAGGTTGTTGAATAAATACTTCCACAAGTGTAAAAAAATATATTTCAAGCTGATAAGTAATAACCTAAGGTCGAACAAAATACACCTGAGGTTGATTTGAAATGACCTGAAGTGTAAAATGACACACTTTAGGTTGTTGAATAAATACTTCCACAAGTGTAAATAAATATACTTCAAGCTGATAAGTAATAACCTAAGGTTGAAAATGAAACACTTTAAAGTAGTAAATATCTACCTCACCCCAGATGTAAAATTAAACACCTCAAGTTGAAACATATATACCTCTGGAGGTATATATTAAGGTATATTTGAGGTTGGTTTTGAGGTATTCATTTGCACCCTTTTCAACCTCAACGACGTCTTTAAATAACAACCTCCTTTATACCTTTAAAATATACCTTGTTTATACCTCATTTATACCTCGATTTTTTCATAAGGGTTGCCTCTTGTTGCTGAGTTGAGTTGTTTGCCTCCTGTTGCTGAGTTGTGTTGATTTTCATCTGCTGCTGAGTTGAGTTATTTCTCTCCAGCTGTCAAGTTTAGTTGAGTTGTTTACCTCCTTCTGCTGAGTTGAATTGAGTTTTTCCCACCTCATGCCAAGTTGCGTTGAGTTGTTTGCCTCTTGTTGCTGAGATGAGTTGTTTGCCTCCTGTTGCTGAGTTGAGTTTAATTTCTTCTGCTGCAGAGTTGAGTTCTTTTCATCCTGCTGCCAAGTTGAGTTGAGTTGTTTGCTTCCTGCTGCTGAGTTGAATTGAGTTGTTTCTCACCTGCTGCTGAGTTGAGTTATTTCTCTCCTGTTGCGAAGTTGAGTTGAGATGTTCGCCTCCTGTTCCTGAGTTAAGTTGTTTGACTCCTGCTGATAAGTTGAATTGTTTCAATCCTGTTGCCTAGTTGAGTTGAGTTGTTTGTCTCCTGTTGCTGAGTTGAGTTGAGCTGTATCCATGCTGCTGCGAAATTGAGGTGAGTTGTTTCTCTCCTGCTGCCAATTTGAGTTGAGTTGTTTGCCTCTTGTTGCTGAGTTGAGTTGTTTGCCTCCTTTTACTGAGTTGTGTTGATTTTCATCTGCTGCTGAGTTTAGTTATCCCTTATGAAAAAATCGAGGTATAAATGAGGTATAAACAAGGTATATTTTAAAGGTATAAAGGAGGTTGTTATTTAAAGACGTCGTTGAGGTTTAAAAGGGTGCAAATGAATACCTCAAAACCAACCTCAAATATACCTTAATATATACCTCCAGAGGTATATATGTTTCAACTTGAGGTGTTTAATTTTACATCTGGGGAGAGGTAGATATTTACTACTTTAAAGTGTTTCATTTTCAACCTTAGGTTATTACTTATCAGCTTGAAGTATATTTATTTACACTTGTGGAAGTATTTATTCAACAACCTAAAGTGTGTCATTTTACACTTCAGGTTATTATAAATCAACCTCAGGTGTATGTTGTTCGACCTCAGGTAATTATTTTTCAACCTCAGGTATCTAATTTTATGCTTGTAGAGGTATATATTTTTCAACCTGAGGCATATCATTTTACTCTTCAGGTTATTTCAAATCTACCTCAGGTGTAATTTTTGATAGTTGGAAAGGTGATTTTTTACTAACGTAAGGTGTATTATTTTTCACCTCAAATATAGGTTTTTATGCTTGTAAAGGAAATTTTTTTAATCAAACTAAAATATGCCATTTTTCCCTTCAGGTTATATTTTTTTATGCTAATGCTGGTAATTAAATATAATTAAAATATTTCTCCTTAGACTGCTAATTTTTAACCTAAAATATATATCTTTTCACTTGTAGAGGTATTTATCACTCTGATGGAGTTTTTAATGTTACACATTAGGTGGTAATTACTTATTAACTTTTTACGGTCTGTCTTAATTTTCACTGCTAATCCTGATGCTAAGAAACTATTTTCTAAACACATAGGCGGAATACGGATGAATCTTTCTTTCGAAAGAATTTTCGACTGATTTCCATGTATTGTGTGAAGAAAAGTAAAATGCAATGCAAAGAATATATCTTCCTTTAATTTTGAAATACAACCCATTGGAATGTATTCTTCCTCACACAATTCAGAATAGGAATTTTCACTTAACGCCTTTAATTTATAGTTTGTGAACCTTGTGCTAATTTGCAATTAAATAGTTCATAAAATTTATTAATCTTGAATTAACATGTAGAGTTGAATAATGTTAAGTATGCTGACTCATAAACCTTTAAAGAACATTTCAAATGTTTCTGTAATTTTAATAATTTCAATTAAACTATCGTGAAAAGAGGATACATTTGTTTCAGAAAAATGTGGGAACTCATTTATATAGAACATATGTTAAAGGCGCTAATTTTTTGTAAAAGCGAAATAACAGCAAATTTAAATAATTTAGCCAGCTTACAAATAAAAACTTTTATTAACAAAAAAAAAATAATTTTTCGTTCAAGAAATCAAAATTCTTGACAATTACTCTGCTTCATCTGCAAGTTTGCTGTGCTTACGTTATTTGGAGCATTGGAACCTATAAATAAAAAATTTGAATTAGCGAGAGTCATATTTACATTGATAATGACAAATTTTAAAAGATTAGAATAATATTTTAAAGCTTATTTCGTTGCATAAATCACCTTTTATTATTATTTCTATTCAATTTTGAATAAATAAATGGTTTCTTTAGTAACAGAAGATGAATAAGAATAATAATAATGACCTGCAAAACTCTCCTCCCAGTATATTTCAATTCTTTATTTTGACTGTTTAAACATATCACTTAAAAAAGCTAATTTTTCTATAAGATGCATATAAAAACTGCTGTAGAAATAACACGCTTATTGAAATTCTTAATCTTCCAATAATTCAACCGACCATTTTTAATTATGGATTGTTTTCTCAGCAAATTTTGAATAAATTCAATTACACTGGCCTGCTTGTTTAAATTTTTAGTCCAATTTCGCAAAAGAAATTGTACTAAAACCAATTCTCAATGCTGCTGATTCCGAAAATAATTGTCTATCACGTAAGGTTTTTAAAAACAAAAGGTCATTTTCAACCTTTTATTTAATGTGATCAAGAATCAATCATCTTTTAATAAAAGAATGTAGAACATCAATGTTTTGTGTTTTTCATGCCCCATCGAAATAAAAGCAACATTAAGTTTATATGTTTACTTGCCTGAGAGAATAATTTAAGATAATGCTATAAAATAATGTTTTCAAAAATCAAAGATCATGCAAACTTTATCAGTAATTTTTTAGGTTAAAAGATTTCATTGAAATAATAAAATTACTTTTTTGGAATAGCTGTCTCGGTAAATTTGTTTTATACAATATTCTTTGTGGATTAAAGATAAAAACTATTTTATTAGAGCACACTATTTATACGAAAAGTTTTCATGTTCTTTTAGTCTCTTTACGAGTCTTCACGAGTCTTATTAAAAATAAATTGAAAATCATTCCAAAATATTAAACTGCATCATGTTGATCTAGAATAATATTCAAGATTTTGCCTTAGCGGACTAAAAACTAAAATAAAACTAAACACAGTGGCGCGACAGCCCATAGAGGGTCAAGGTCTACTGTGCCCATTTCAGTTTTCTTGACCTTGGGCTCTGGGATGCAGGAGCAGATGTTCCGGTTAGGTGGTCAGCCGAACGCGGAACCCCCAGTGTTTAGTTCCCAAGCATGCTTGGTACTCATTTATCGACCCACTGAAGGGATGAAAGGCTGAGTCAACCTTGCCCGGCCCAAGGATCGAACCCAGGACCTGTGGCACAGGAAGAGCGGGGCGTTGCCTTAGTGGACTAAACGGACAAAAAGTTTGAATTTTGCATGAGAATTTTTTAAGTGGATGCCAGTTTTCCTTCACCTATAGTTGCCTTTTTGCTAACTAACTTCAGATATTATTTAATAGGTGATACACATACAAATACTTTTAAGATACTCAACTAAACCAAGCTTATGTATAAACTTAAATTAGGCTGCATTAATTTCTTCGTAAAAATTTTAGTAACTTGTACTTGTCAGAATTCAATATGCTGTTGCTGGAATTATTATGGTGTTATTGAAGAAATGATTTCTGGTGAAAAGATGCGTTCTCTTAATCTTAATTTTAATGTTGAACTAAGCCATATTACACAAGTAACTAATTCTGGCAACTTTAACTTAATACCTGTGACAAATATATCTTCTGTTTGTATTTCCATCCAGTGCGATGACACTGGAAAAATTTATTTTGCTAATGTGGTGAACAATCTAGAATTAGAATAACTTTTTTCTCTGTAGAGGCAATGTATATGTAAGTTCAGTAATCCCCGCTTATATATAATGTAATCGCTGTTAATATCAATCACTTATTATTACCGAAATTATTCGGTTCTGATTTTTTTTCATTGATATTATAGTTTTCTGTGATCCTTACATAATTTAATGTTATTAGAATTTAATTTTCAAAATTCTTTATTTATTAGCGTTATATTTTTATTTACTCTGCACATTTAAAAATAAAAAAAATTCTTTTCTTTCTCTGCGATAATGTTAGAATTTCCAATTTCTCATCATTTCTGGAGTTTAAAAACAAAATATTTTTCAGATTATGAAAATTTATGAAGTTTGCTTTATTAATTTGTGAGGGGGGTTAAAAAATTAGTTCACTAAAATTAGCTTGAATCTTATCTCATATTACATATATTTTTATTAAAAAAAATTTCAGATTTTATTAGGAATTCTCATATATTTTTTTATGAAATTTGTTGATTTGATATGGTAAACTTGTTTCCTACCTTAGAATCACCTGTTAATAGTAAACATTAATTTAAAAAAATGAATATTTACTTCGAAAAACAGGATTGTTTTTTTTCTTCATGTTTGTAAATATATATTTTTATGAAAATGCAACTTTTGAAGAAATATTAAAATTTTTGTGTGATGTATTTACCCTGATTGCAATTTTTATTGTATATGTTTATTTTATTAGTTAAATATGTATGTTAGATTTTTGTTGAAGGCAACAAATATGCATTTCGTTCCTTACAATAGTATTATTTATTTGTTTTATTACCTGCAATACATAAAAACTGTTAACTTTCAATTTTCAGTGATTTATTTATAAGAGAAATTATGAACCTTTTACTCAATCAGCTTGCATACTGCTACGTTAAAACATACACATTTAAGCAAAACAAAAAGAATAGTTATATTTGAATAAATTACAAACAATAAAATATACTGTGCGTAACCTGCTGTAACGATTCACTAGTAACGTTACCCTAAACAGCGACGAGAAATATTTAGATTGATCTGTCTTATTGCTAAGCCTACAACAATAGCCTCAAAGAATATCCTCCGACTTAAATAATGTAAGATCAGGACACGTCTTTAAAACAAAAATAATGAAATTTAAGTTTGAAAATTGAAGCATATTTGATTAAAAGTGACAAAGCTAAATTAATAAATGTCAAGCACACTTACCGAATTTTAAAGAAACTTTCGATTGTAAACACACACGCCATTTGCCGGCTAGCACGGAACTCTGGGAAGTGAGCTAGTTGATATGAAGTGTACTTTAAACAACCTTAAAACAACCTTAGGTATAAATAAAATGACTTCATACATCTCAATAAAGACCTCACTCTCTTTAGTTGAAAAAAATTATATTTTTTATACCTCGTAAATACCTCTTTTGTTACAAGTGTAAAAAAAACAACCTGGTGAACCTTAAAAACTGCCTCATGATTCTGGTTGATATGAAGTGAATTTTAAACAACTTCAAAATAAGCTTAGGTATAAATAAAAGGACTTCATATACCTCAATAAATATCTCACTCTCGTTAGTTGAAATAAGGTCAATTTTTTTATACCTCAAAAATACCTCTTTTATTACAAGTATCAGAAAATCAACTTGATATACCTTAAAAATCACCTTATCAGTCTGGTTGATTTGAAGTGAATTTAAAACAACCTCAAAATAAGCTTAGGTATAAATAAAATGACTTCATATACCTCAATAAATATCTCACTCTTTTTAGTTGAAATAAGGTAAAAAATTTTACACCTCAAAAATACCTCTTTTGTTACAAATGTAAGAAAATAAACCTGGTATACCTTAAAAATCACCTTATCAGTCTGGATGATTTGAAGTGAATTTTAAACAACCTCAAAACAAGCTGAAGTATGTATAAATCAACCTCGTACACCTTAATTACAACCTTTACGAGGTATAATTTTTAATTCTGTTTTCTCTGCAACCTTAAATATACCTCAAATATACCTCAAAACAACCTTAATACCTCAAAAATACCTCAAATCAACCTTAAATATACCTTAAATTTTCATAAGGGATTTCTCTCCAGCTGCCAAGTTTAGTTGAGTTGTTTACCTCCATCTGCTGAGTTGAATTGAATTTTTCCCACCTGATGCCAAGTTGCGTTGAGTTGTTTGCCTCTTGTTGCTGAGATGAGTTGTTTGCCTCCTGTTGCTGAGTTGAGTTTAATTTCTTCTGCTGCAGAGTTGACCCTTATGAAAAAATCGAGATATAAATGAGGTATATTTTAAAGGTATAAAGGAGGTTGTTGTTTAAATACGTCGTAAAGGTTGAAAAGGGTGCAAATGAATACCTCAAAATCAACCTCAAATATACCTTAAATATACCTCCAGAGATATATATGTTTCAGCCTGAAGTATATTTTTTTACACTTGTGGAAGTATTTATTCAACAACCTAAGGTGTGTCATTTTACACTTCAGGTTATTATAAATCAACCTCAGGTGTATTTTGTTCGACTTCAGGTAATTATTTTTCAACCTCAGGTATCTAATTTTATGCTTGTAGAGGTAGATATTTTTCAACCTATGGTGTGTCATTTTACACTTCAGCTTATTATAAATCTACCTCAGGTGTATTTTGTTCGACATCAGGTAATTGTTTTTCAACCTCAGGTATATAATTTTATGCTTGTAGAGGTATATATTTATCAACCTGTGGTGTGTCGTTTTACACTTCTGGTTGTTATAAATCAACCTCAAATGTATTTTGTTCTACCTCAGGTAATTATTCTTCAACCTCAGGTATATAATTTTATGCTTGTAGAGGTATATATTTTTCAACCTAAGCTGGGCCATTTTACACTTCTGGTTGTTATAAATCAACCTGAAGTGTATTTTCAACAATTGGAAAGGTAATTTTTAATTAGCGCCATGTGTTCCATGTTCTATCTTAAGTTATTATTTCGTAACCTCAAGTATATATTTTTGTATTTTTAAAAGTATTAATTTATCAACCAAAGATGTTTTTTTTAGCACTTACGAAGGTGAGGTGTTATACGGACCACCTAGTTTATTAATTTTTAGACTCACTATAGAAAAAATATAATATATATATAAAGATATTATATATATTATATGAAGAATAATGTACATTGCATTTTTTTCACTAGTAGAGATCATTTATCAACCTGAAATTTTTAATATTAAACCTTCGGCAGTAATTACTTCTTTTGTTAAGCTATAAAAGAAAGTTTCAAATGCATAATTCTTCTATAATTTTAATAGATTGATTTAAATCATCTTAAAATAACACTTATCCAAATTCTACAGTTAGTAAAAATTATTTATGGGAACTCATACTCGTATTTTTAGAAGATAGTTGTCTAAGGTGCTTGAATTTTTAAAGCTATAAAACTACAAATTTAAATAATTAGTCAGCTGAAATTCAAAGTACTTTTATTTGAAACTAAAATTTCACTTTTTTACAAACCAACAAAATTATTTTAAATACTGTTTCCGTCTACATGTTGAAACTTGTAATTATTGGAACCTAAAAGGAAAAAAGGTATAAATTAGTAAGAAAGTCATATTTACAATAATAGTGGCAGGTCTTAAAATATTAGAAAGTATTTTTTTTTATCATTTAAATTAACTGGATGAAATTAATTTTCCTTTTCAGATAAATATCTTCTGCCATTTCTATTCAATCCTCGTAGCTAAAAAGCATGACATGTATCACAGCCACAAAATAAAATACACTGAAGACAGTATTACCATTAACAACATTTACAGAAATTCAAATATACAGGGTGTTAATAAAGTCTCGGACCCATTTTGATGTTTAATAACTCATAAAATAACAAAGATAGATTAAAATTAATAACATAAATGGTTAGATAGACTCAAAAACTTTCATGAACCTTGTCAATGAACTTCCACGTGTGCCCCCTTCGTCGCACGGAGAATATCAAGTCGATAGTCAATTTCACGCCAGGTAGCGGCAAGCATATCGGCATACACAGAGGCTATTGCGGTTGTAATTCTGGCTTTTAGGTCATCAATGTTCGACACGATCCTCCTGTAAACATTGTCCTTTATAAATCCCCAAAGAAAAAAAGTCCAGCGGCGTTATATCAGGTGATCTGGGTGGCCAAGGAATTGGACCTCCTCGCCCAATCCATCTTCCTGTAAAATGGTCATTCAAAGAACTACGAACGATGATACCCCAATGAGGTGGTGCACCATCTTGTTGCAAAAAGACATGTGGCTGAAGCTCTTCTAGTTGTGGAAATACGAAGTTTTCCAACATGTCTAAGTATACGACTGATGAGATTGTCTTTTCTGTAAAAAAGAAAGCTACCTCTCGTGAAATTGACTATCGACTTGATATTCTCCGTGCGACGAAGGGGGCACACGTGGAAGTTCATTGACAAGGGTCATGAAACTTTTTGAGTCTATCTAACCATTAATGTTATTAATTTTAATCTATCTTTATTATTTTATGAGTTATTAAACATCAAAATGGGTCCGGGACTTTATAAACACCCTGTATAATTCCAATCTTATTATGCAATTTTAACACTTTTTATTTTTCTATACATCTGTAACATTATGGTACTTCTAAGTTTAATAATTAGATTTCCTTCCCTTTCTTTTTTAAAAATCTTTAAACTCAATAAACCTAGTCTATATTTTTCAACTTTTTGTCAGACTTCATGAAACTAGCAGCTTTTTTTTAAATTTTTGAGACAGATTCTGAAAAGGACTTATGTTATTGTCAATCACATGAGAGTTTCTTAAAAAATAGTTATTTTAATAATTTTTAATCAATGTAATCAAGAATCTACAATCGTTTAATAAATTAAAATTTTAAAGTTATGTACCAATTTTTATTCTTTTTTTACACTCAATCGAATAGAACAAATTACAAGCTGATAAGGAGCATTTATTTTAAAGTTGTGTGTAATTTTATGTGAGGAAAATGTCTAAGAGAGAATGATTTGAAATAATACTTTTAAAATAAGTTGAGTATAATATCTCCTATATAACTTATAATACCGAACAGAATAAAACTAATAGTTAGTTGTTACAAACACTTGTTTAAATATAAATACACATCCCATAGGATGAAACTCAAAATAATGCATATTACTTTCAACAATAAATGTTTTTATTTGCAATTGATTTTATTCAATTCAGGATTAAAATTGCATACTATACTGACTTATTTCTAAAATATTTAAGATTTCCGAAATTTGCACATTTTTGAAGTAGTGAACCATAAACAGCTGCATGAAAAAGCTCATAACCTTGAAACAAATTGTCATATAAACTTGAAATCGGATTTAATTTCATTCTGCCCAATATTCTAATAAGTAATAACAATCTGCTTAGTAAATAATTAACGTGGGAAAAATGCGAGAAAATAACATGTAGTGAAAATAGCAGTTTTGTGATCAAACATGAAGAAGTGAGCTAGTACAGTTACTAGTTTTCAATTATCAAATATCTAGCAAACTATTGTTATCAACAATTACATAAATTCTGTAGTTTATTAGGAGAGATTACTTTTTCTTTTAGGTATAAATTCAGAACTTTTTCCTAGGGGAAGGCTGAGCAGTAGCTTGCTTGTCTCTTCTTCTGCGCCGCCGCGCATGTGCGATTTACAGCCTAGGCCATCTCAGTAATATCAGGGACCTGTGGATAAGCTCTGTAAATATATATATATGTATATATATAAACTTTGTATATATATATATAAACAATAATATAAACTTTGCAACAAATATCCAAACGATAAGCATACAGCTATAGTAGAATTTCAAAGCAAAATTGCTATTTTAAAAATCTTTCAATTTTCAATGATTTATTTATAAGAGAAATTGTGAACATTTTTCTCAATTAATCAGCGTGCATACTGCTACGTTAAAACATATACATTTAAGCAAAATAAAAAGAATAGTTCTATTTGACTGAACTACAAACAATAAAATATACAGTGCATAACCTGCTGTAACGATTCACCAGTAATGTTACCCAAAACAGTGACGAGAAATATTTCAGTTATTCTCTCTTATTGCTAAGCCTACAACGATAGCCTCTTAGAATATCCTCCAACTTAAATTATTTAAGATCAGGACGCGTCGTTAAAACAAAAATAATAAAATTTAAGTTTCAAAATCGAAGCATATTTGATTAAAAGTGATAAAACTAAATTAATAAATGTCAAGCACACTTACCGAATTTCGAATAGACTTTCGATTGTCAACACACACGCCATTTGCCGGCTCGCATGGAACTCTGGGGAGTGAGTTAGTTAATATGAAGTGCACTTTAAGCAACCTTAAAACAAGCTTAGATATAAATAAAATGACTTCAACACCTCAATAAATACCTCACTCTCTTTAGTTGAAGTAAGGTATATTTTTTTATACCTCATAAATACCTCAATATCGCTAGTAGAAAAAAGGTATATTTTTTATACCTCGTAATTACCTCACTCTCGTTAGTTGAAATAAGATTGATTTTTTTATACCTCATAAATACCTCTTTTGTTACAAGTGTAAGAGAAACAACCTCGTATACCTTAAAAATCATCTTATCAGTCTGGATGATTTGAAGTGAATTTAAAACAACCTCAAAATAAGCTTAGGTATAAATAAAATGACTTCATATACCTCAATAAATACCTTTTTATCGTTAGTTGAAATAAGGTAAAAAATTTTATACCTCAAAAATACCTCTTTTGTTACAAGTGTAAGAAAATAAACCTGGTATACCTTAAAAATCTCCTTATCAGTCTGGTTGATTTGAAGTGAATTTTAAACAACCTCAAAACAAGCTGAAGTATATATAAATCAACCTCGTACACCTTAATTACAACCTTTACGAGGTATAATTTTTATTGCTGTTTTCTCTGCAACCTTAAATATACCTCAAATATACCTCAAAACAACCTTAATACCTCAAAAATACCTGAAATCAACCTTAAATATACCTTAAATTTTCATAAGGGGAGTTCTATTCATCCTGCTGCCAAGTTGAGTTGAGTTGTTTGCTTCCTGCTGCTGAGTTGAATTGAGTTGTTTCTCAACTGCTGCTGAGTTGAGTTGTTTCTCACCTGCCGCTGAGTTGAGTTATTTCTCTCCTGCTGCCAAGTTGAGTTGAGTTGTACGCCTCCTAGTTGAGTTGTTTGCCTCCTGTTGCTGAGTTGAAATGAGTTGTTTTTCAACTACTGCTGAGTTGAGATATTTCTCTCCAGCTGCCAAGTTGAGTTGAGTTGTTTGCCGCCTGTTGCTCAGTTGAGTTGTTTGACTCCTGTTGATAAGTTGAGTTGTTTCCCTCCTGCGGCCTAGTTAAGTCGAGTTGTTTGTTTCCTATTGCTGAGTTGAGTTGAGTTGCATCCATACTGCTGTGAAATTGAGGTGAGTTGTTTCGTTCCTGCTGCCAAGTTGAGTTATGTTGTTTGCCTCCTGTTGCTGAGTTGAGTTGAGATGTTTGCCTCCTGTTGCTGAGTTGAGTTGTATCCCTCCTACTATGAAATTGATGTGAGTTGTTTCTCTCCTGCTGCTGAGTTATGTTGTTTGCCTCCTGCTGCTGAGTTGTGTTGTTTACCTCTTTCTGCTGAGTTGAGTTGTTTCCCTCCTGCTGCCAAGTTGAGTTGAGTTGTTTGCCTCCTGTTGCTGAGATGAATTGAGTTTTTCTCACCTGCTGCTGAGTTGAGTTATTTCTCTCCTGCTGCCTAGTTTAGCTGAGTTGTTTGTCTCCTGTTGCTGAGTTGAGTTTAGTTGAGTTGTATCCAAACTGCTGTGAAATCGAGGTGAGTTGTTTCTTTCCTGCTGCCAAGTTGAGTTGAGTAGTTTGCCTCCTGTTGCTGAGTTGAGTTGAGTTGTTTGCCTCCTGTTGCTCAGATGAGTTGTATCCACCCTTATGAAAATTTAAGGTATATTTAAGGTTGATTTGAGGTATTTTTGAGATATTAAGGTTGTTTTGAGGTATATTTGAGGTATATTTAAGGTTGCAGAGAAAACAGAAATAAAAATTATACCTCGTAAAGGTTGTAATTAAGGTGTACGAGGTTGATTTATATATACTTCAGCTTGTTTTGAGGTTGTTTAAAATTCACTTCAAATCATCCAGACTGATAAGGTGATTTTTAAGGTATACCAGGTTTATTTTCTTACATTTGTAACAAAAGAGGTATTTTTGAGGTGTAAAATTTTTTACCTTATTTCAACTAAAAAGAGTGAGATATTTATTGAGGTATATGAAGTCATTTTATTTATACCTAAGCTTATTTTGAGGTTGTTTTAAATTCACTTCAAATCAACCAGACTGATAAGTTGATTTTTAAGGTATATCAAGTTGATTTTCTGATACTTGTAATAAAAGAGGTATTTTTGAGGTATAAAAAAATTGACCTTATTTCAACTAACGAGAGTGAGATATTTATTGAGGTATATGAAGTCCTTTTATTTATACCTAAGCTTATTTTGAGGTTGTTTAAAATTCACTTCATATCAACCAGACTCATGAGGCAGTTTTTAAGGTTCACCAGGTTGTTTTTTTTTACACTTGTAACAAAAGAGGTATTTACGAGGTATAAAAAATATAATTTTTTTCAACTAAAGAGAGTGAGGGGTCTTTATTGAGATGTATGAAGTCATTTTATTTATACCTAAGTTTGTTTTAAGGTTGTTTAAAGTGCACTTCATATCAACTAGCTCACTTCCCAGAGTTCCGTGCTAGCCGGCAAATGGCTTGTGTGTTTGCAATCGAAAGTTTCTTTAAAATTCGGTAAGTGTGCTTGACATTTATTAATTTAGCTTTGTCACTTTTAATCAAATATGCCTCAATTTTCAAACTTAAATTTCATTATTTTTGTTTTAAAGACGCGTCCTGATCTTACATTATTTAAGTCGGAGGATATTCTTTGAGGCTATTGTTGTAGGCTTAGCAATAAGACAGATCAATCTAAATATTTCTCGTCGCTGTTTAGGGTAACGTTACTGGAGAATCGTTACAGCAGGTTACGCACAGTATATTTTATTGTTTGTAATTTATTCAAATATAACTATTCTCTTTGTTTTGCTTAAATGTATATGTTTTAACGTAGCAGTATGCAAGCTGATTGAGTAAAAGGTTCATAATTTCTCTTATAAATAAATCACTGAAAATTGAAAGTTAACAGTTTTTATATATTGCAGGTAATAAAACAAATAAACAATACTATTGTAAGGAACGAAATGCATATTTGTTGCCTTCAACAAAAATCTAACATACATATTTAACTAATAAAATAAACATATACAATAAAAATTGCAATCAGGGTAAATACATCACACAAAAATTTTAATATTTCTTCAAAAGTTGCATTTTCATAAAAATATATATTTACAAGCATGAAGAAAAAAAACAATCCTGTTTTTCGAAGTAAATATTCATTTTTTTAAATTAATGTTTACTATTAACAGGTGATTCTAAGGTAGGAAACAAGTTTACCATATCAAATCAACAAATTTCATAAAAAAATATATGAGAATTCCTAATAAAATCTGAAATTTTTTTTAATAAAAATATATGTAATATGAGATAAGATTCAAGCTAATTTTAGTGAACTAATTTTTTAACCCCCCTCACAAATTAATAAAGCAAACTTCATAAATTTTCATAATCTGAAAAATATTTTGTTTTTAAACTCCAGAAATGATGAGAAATTGGAAATTCTAACATTATCGCAGAGAAAGAAAAGAATTTTTTTTATTTTTAAATGTGCAGAGTAAATAAAAATATAACGCTAATAAATAAAGAATTTTGAAAATTAAATTCTAATAACATTAAATTATGTAAGGATCACAGAAAACTATAATATCAATGAAAAAAAATCAGAACCGAATAATTTCGGTAATAATAAGTGATTGATATTAACAGCGATTACATTATATATAAGCGGGGATTACTGAACTTACATATACATTGCCTCTAGAGAGAAAAAGTTATTCTAATTCTAGATTGTTCACCACATTAGCAAAATAAATTTTTCCAGTGTCATCGCACTGGATGGAAATACAAACAGAAGATATATTTGTCACAGGTATTAAGTTAAAGTTGCCAGAATTAGTTACTTGTGTAATATGGCTTAGTTCAACATTAAAATTAAGATTAAGAGAACGCATCTTTTCACCAGAAATCATTTCTTCAATAACACCATAATAATTCCAGCAACAGCATATTGAATTCTGACAAGTACAAGTTACTAAAATTTTTACGAAGAAATTAATGCAGCCTAGTTTAAGTTTACTTGCCCTTTTATACATAAGCTTGGTTTAGTTGAGTATCTTAAAAGTATTTGTATGTGTATCACCTATTAAATAATATCTGAAGTTAGTTAGCAAAAAGGCAACTATAGGTGAAGGAAAACTGGCATCCACTTAAAAAATTCTCATGCAAAATTCAAACTTTTTGTCCGTTTAGTCCACTAAGGCAACGCCCCGCTCTTCCGTGCCACAGGTCCTGGGTTCGATCCTTGGGCCGGGCAAGGTTGACTCAGCCTTTCATCCCTTCAGTGGATCGATAAATGAGTACCGAGCATGCTTGGGAACTAAACACTGGGGGTTCCGCGTTCGGCTGACCACCTAACCGGAACATCTGCTCCTGCATCCCAGAGCCCAAGGTCAAGAAAACTGAAATGGGTACAGTAGACCTTGGCCCTCTATGGGCTGTCGCGCCACTGTGTTTAGTTTTATTTTAGTTTTTAGTCCGATAAGGCAAAATCTTGAATATTATTCTAGATCAACATGATGCAGTTTAATATTTTGGAATGATTTTCAATTTATTTTTAATAAGACTCGTGAAGACTCGTAAAGAGACTAAAAGAACATGAAAACTTTTCGTATAAATAGTGTGCTCTAATAAAATACTTTTTATCTTTAATCCACAAAGAATATTGTATAAAACAAATTTACTGAGACAGCTATTCCAAAAAAATAATTTTATTATTTCAATTAAATATTAAAATCATTTTGGTGAACCTATACTTAATCTCCTTATATTGTAGTTAAAAAAGTTTAAAAGTATTATTGACTCTGGATTTTTGTTGTCAACATTAGTAACTTATCAAAGTTATATAAATATATATTTCAATTTCCTTCAATTTCTTAAAAAAAAATCTCATCTGAAAATTTCCAAATGAAACTTGCTATGCAACTTTTATGTAACTTGATTTTACTCAACTTGAACATGCAACTTTTACAGAGCTGCTCCGTAAATGGCATCCAGAATTTCAAGGTTTGAATAAGGCTGTCAATAATACGTGCTCTGCTGCTAGGAGGAAGTGGAGACTAGTAACTGGAGAGCCTTCCCCTGGGAGTAACTCTAAATATACACCAAAAAGAAAAAAGACAAGTAAATTATTCTCCCTTGATTCAATGAAATCTTTTCACCTAAAAAATTACTGATAAAGTTTGCATGATCTTTGATTTTTGAAAACATTATTTTATAGCATTATCTTAAATTATTCTCTCAGGCAAGTAAACATATAAACTTAATGTTGCTTTTATTTCGATGGGGCATGAAAAACACAAAACATTGATGTTCTACATTCTTTTATTAAAAGATGATTGATTCTTGATCACATTAAATAAAAGGTTGAAAATGACCTTTTGTTTTTGAAAACCTTACGTGATAGACAATTATTTTCGGAATCAGCAGCATTGAGAATTGGTTTTAGTACAATTTCTTTTGCGAAATTGGACTAAAAATTTAAACAAGCAGGCCAGTGTAATTGAATTTATTCAAAATTTGCTGAGAAAAAAATTTAAATATCAGCATAACAATCCATAATTAAAAATGGTCGGTTGAATTATTGGAAAATTAAGAATTTCAATAAGCGTGTTATTTCTACAGCAGTTTTTATATGTATCTTATAGAAAAATTAGCTTTTTTAAGTGATATGTTTAAACAGTCAAAATAAAGAATTGAAATATACTGGGAGGAGAGTTTTGCAGGTCATTATTATTATTCTTATTCATCTGCTGTTACTAAAGAAACCATTTATTTATTCAAAATTGAATAGAAATAATAATAAAAGGTGATTTATGCAACGAAATAAGCTTTAAAATATTATTCTAATCTTTTAAAATTTGTCATTATCAATGTAAATATGACTCTCGCTAATTCAAATTTTTTATTTATAGGTTCCAATGCTCCAAATAACGTAAGCACAGCAAACTTGCAGAAGAAGCAGAGTAATTGTCAAGAATTTTGATTTCTTGAACGAAAAATTAATTTTTTTTTGTTAATAAAAGTTTTTATTTGTAAGCTGGCTAAATTATTTAAATTTGCTGTTATTTCGCTTTTACAAAAAATTAGCGCCTTTAACATCTGTTCTATATAAATGAGTTCCCACATTTTTCTGAAACAAATGTATCCTCTTTTCACGATAGTTTAATTGAAATTATTAAAATTACAGAAACATTTGAAATGTTCTTTTAAGGTTTATGAGTCAGCATACTTAACATTATTCAACTCTACATTTTAATTCAAGATTAATAAATTTTATGAACTATTTAATTGCAAATTAGCACAAGGTTCACAAACTATAAATTAAAGGCGTTAAGTGAAAATTCCTATTTTGAATTGTGTGAGGAAGAATACATTCCAATGGGTTGTATTTCAAAATTAAAGGAAGATATATTCTTTGCATTGCATTTTACTTTTCTTCACACAATACATGGAAATCAGTCGAAAATTCTTTCGAAAGAAAGATTCATCCGTATTCCGCCTATGTGTTTAGAAAATAGTTTCTTAGCATCAGGATTAGCAGTGAAAATTAAGACAGACCGTAAAAAGTTAATAAGTAATTACCACCTAATGTATAACATTAAAAACTCCATCAGAGTGATAAATACCTCTACAAGTGAAAAGATATATATTTTAGGTTAAAAATTAGCAGTCTAACGAGAAACATTTTAATTATATTTAATTACCAGCATTAGCATAAAAAAATATAACCTGAAGGGAAAAATGGCATATTTTAGTTTGATTAAAAAAATTTCCTTTACAAGCATAAAAACCTATATTTGAGGTGAAAAATAATACACCTTACGTTAGTAAAAAATCACCTTTCCAACTATCAAAAATTACACCTGAGGTAGATTTGAAATAACCTGAAGAGTAAAATGACATGCCTCAGGTTGAAAAATATATACCTCTACAAGCATAAAATTAGATACCTGAGGTTGAAAAATAATTACCTGAGGTCGAACAACATACACCTGAGGTTGATTTATAATAACCTGAAGTGTAAAATGACACACCTTAGGTTGTTGAATAAATACTTCCACAAGTGTAAAAAAATATATTTCAAGCTGATAAGTAATAACCTAAGGTCGAACAAAATACACCTGAGGTTGATTTGAAATAACCTGAAGTGTAAAATGACACACCATACGTTGAAAAATATATATCTCTACAAGCATAAAATTAGATACCTGAGGTTGAAAAATAATTACCTGAAGTGGAACAAAATACACCGGAGGTTGATTTATAATAACCTGAAGTGTAAAATGACACACTTTAGGTTGTTGAATAAATACTTCCACAAGTGTAAATAAATATACTTCAAGCTGATAATTAATAACCTAAGGTTGAAAATGAAACACTTTAAAGTAGTAAATATCTACCTCTCCCCAGATGTAAAATTTAACACCTCAAGTTGAAACATATATACCTCTGGAGGTATATATTAAGGTATATTTGAGGTTGGTTTTGAGGTATTCATTTGCACCCTTTTCAACCTCAACGACGTCTTTAAATAACAACCTCCTTTATACCTTTAAAATATACCTTGTTTATACCTCATTTATACCTCGATTTTTTCATAAGGGCATACTGCTGTGAAATTGAGGTGAGTTGTTTATTTCCTGCTGCCAAGTTGAGTTGAGCTGTTTGCCTCCTGTTGCTGAGTTAAGTTGAGATTTTTGCCTCCAGTTGCTGAGTTGAGTTGTTTGCCTCCTGCTGCTGTGTTGAGTTGAGTTGGTTACCTCCTTCTGCTTAGTTGAGTTGAGTTTTTCCCCACCTGCTGCCAAGTTGAGTTGAGTTGTTTGCCTCTTGCTGCTGAGTTGAGTTGTTTGCCTCATGTTGTTGAGCTGTTTGCCTACGGCTGCCGAGTTGAGTTGAGTTGTTTGCCTCCTGTTGTTGAGTTGAGTTGATTTTCTTTTGCTGCGTAGTTGAGTTGTTTTCATCCTGCTGCCAAGTTGAATTGCGTTGTTTTCCTCCTGTTGCAGAGATGAATTGAGTTGTTTCTCCCCTGCTGCTGAGTTGAGTTCTTTCTCTCCTGCTGCCAAGTTGAGTTGAGTTGTTTGCCTCCTGTTGCTGAGTTGAGTTGTTTGACTCCTGTTGATAAGTTGAGTTGTTTCCCTCCTGCTGCTTAGTTGAGTTGAGTTGTTTGTCAAACGTTGCTGAGTTTAGCTGAGTTGTATCCATACTGCTGCGAAATTGAGGTGAGTTGTTTCTCTCCTGCTGCCAATTTGAGTTGAGTTGTTTGCATCCTGCTGTTGAGTTGAGTTGTTTCCCCCCCCCCGCTGCCATGTTGAGTTGAGTCGTTCGCTTCCGGTTTCTAAGTTGAGTTGTCTCCCTCCTGTAGCTCAGATGAGTCGTATCCAAACTGCTAGAGAAATCGAGGTGAGTTGATTCTTTCCTGCTGCCAAATTGAGTTGAGTTGTTTGGCTCATTTTGCTGAGTTGAGTTTAGATGTTTGCCTCCTGTTGCTGAGTTGAGGTTTTTGCCTCCTGCTGCTGAGTTGAGTTGAGTTGTTTACCTCCTTCTGCTTGGTTGAGTTGAGTTGTTTCCCTCCTGCTGCCAAGTTGAGTTGAGTTGTTCGCCTCTTGTTGCTGAGTTAAGTTGTTTGCCTCCTGTTGTTGAGCTGTTTGCCTCCCGCTGCAGAGTTGAGTTGAGTTGTTTTCCTCCTGTTGCTGTGTTGAGTTGATTTTCTTTTGCTGCTGAGTTGAGTTGTTTTCATCCTGCTTCAAAGTTGAGTTGAGTTGTTTTCCTCCTGTTGCAGAGATGATTTGAGTTACTTCTCCCCTGCTGCTGTGTTGAGTTCTTTCTCTCCTGCTGCCAAGTTGAGTTGAGTTGTTTGTCTCCTGTTGCTGAGTTGAGCTGAGTTGTATCCATACTGCTGCGAAATTGAGGTGAGTTGTTTCTCTCCTGCTGCCAACTTGAGTTGAGTTGTTTGCCACCTGCTGCTGAGTTGAATTGAGATATTCACCTCGTTTTGCTGAGTTGAGTTGTTTCTATCCTGCTGTTGAGCTGAGTTGTTTCCCCCCAGCTGCCATGTTGAGTTGATTCTCTCTTGCTGCCAAGTTGAGTTGTTACTCTCCTGCTGCCAATTTGAGCTGAGTTATTTGCCTCATCTTGCCGAATTGAGTTGTTTGCCTTCTGTTGCTGAGTTGAGTTGAATTGTTTTCTTCCTGCAGCTGCTGAGTTGAGTTGTTTAGTATCTACTGCCAAGTTGAATTGAGTTGTTTATCTTTTGCAGCCAAGTTGAGTTGTTTCCATTCTGCTGCAGAGTTGAGTTGTTTGCCTCTTGTTGCTGAGTTAAGTTAAGTTGTTTCTCCCTGCTGAAAAGTTGAGTTGAGTTGTTTGCCTTTTGCTGCTGAGTTGAGTTGCTTGCCTCCTGTTGCTGAGTTGAGTTGAGTTGTTTCTCTCCTGTTTCCAAGTTGAATTGAGTTGTTTGCCTCCTGTTGTTGAGTTGTTTGCCACCCGCTGCCGAGTTGAGTTGAGTTGTTTGCCTCCTCTTGCTGAGTTGAGTTTATTTTGTTCTGCTGCTGACTAGAGTTGTGTTGTTTGCCTCTTGTTGCTGAGTTGCGTTGTTTGCCTCTTGTTGCTGAGTTGCGTTGTTCGCCTCTTGAGACTGAGTTGAGATGTTTGCTACTGCTGATGAGTTGAGTTGAGTTGTTTGCCTCCTGTTGCTGAGTTGAGTTGAGTTGTTTGCCTCCTACTGCTCAGATGAGTTGAATCCCTCCTACTGCGATATTGATGTGAGTTTTTTCTCTCCTGCTGCTGAGTTGTGTTGTTTGCCTCCTGCTGCTGAGTTGAGTTGTGTACCTCCTTCTGCTGAGTTGAGTTGTTTCCCACCTGCTGCCAAGTTGAGTTGAGTTGTTTGCCTCCCGCTGCCGAGTTGAGTAGTGCTGTTTGCCTCCTGTTGCTGAGTTGAGTTGATTTTCCTCTGCTGCAGAGTTGAGTTGTTTTCCTTTAGCTGCCAAGTTGAGTTGAGTTGTTTGCCTCCTGTTGCTGAGTTGAGTTGATTTTCGTCTGTTGCTGAGTTGAGTTGTTTCTATCCAGCTGCCAAGTTGAGTTGAGTTGTTTGCCTCCTGTTGCTGAGTTGAGTTGTTTGACTCCTGTTGATAAGTTGAGTTGTTTCCCCCTTGCTGCCTAGTTGAGTTGAGTTGTTTGTCTCCTTTTGCTGAGTTGAGTTTAGTTGAGTTGTAGCCATACTGCTGCGAAATTGAGGTGAGTTGTTTATTTCCTGTTGCCAAGTTGAGTTGAGTTGTTTGCCTCCTGTTGCTGAGTTGAGTTGAGTGTCTTGCCTCTTGTTGCAGAGTTGAGTTGTATCACTCCTACTGCGAAATTGAGGTGAATTGTTTCTCTCCTGCTGCCAATTTGAGTTGAGATATTTGCCTTCTGCTGCTGAGTTCAGTTGCTTACCTCCTGCTACTGAGTTGAGTTGAGTTGTTTACCTCCTTTTGCTGAGTTGAGTTGTTGTCATCCTGCTGTTGAGTTGAGTTGTTTTCCCCCTGCTGCCATGTTGAGTTGAGTTGTTTTCTTCCTGTTGCTAAGTTGAGTTGTCTCCCTCCTGCTCCCAAGTTATTTTACATAATCGCTTTTCGCGTAAATAGTTTTTAAAATAATTCTTGGTTAATTTTTCTTGATTTTTGAGATCATTTTTTCTAAGCAGTAGTACAACATCAGTTACTAATTTTCCGCGTACACCAGAAAATTGAATATTTAAAACCTAAACAGAGTGAAACAGTATTTAAACATGCGAACGTTTCTTATGGCATTATTTGTAGTTTTTAAGTTGCTTTTAGCTTTTTTAAATCTGAAGATTTTATACCAAATCCAAATTTGCAATAATTATCTTAATTACATATAGATTGTAGGGCAAATAACGAATAAGATTACTGTAAAAAGTGTAGAGTATCTAAAAGAGATTATAAAGCACATGCACGAGGTTTTGTATATTTCTTTTTCCTAAGATTGATGTTTGTTCAAAAATGTTGTATGACTCACTTTTTAAAAAATCACTTTGTTTGGATAAAGATAATTTGCAAATAGCATCCCGATATTTCTATACATTCTGAAACAGATATTCGCCGTAAAGTGTCACTCAACATGCTTTTCAATAATAAGCAGTTAAATTTAACACCAAATATTGCTAATGTTATTTCTTTGCCTAATTCTTTTTATAAGAAAATTTATTTCACGATTCTTATCATCTCCGCAATACATATTTATTCTATCTACCACAACAAATATATAATTCCAATTCACTAGTATATAAGACATGTTAACTCGACATGCTTTGAGTGCTCCAAAATAAACACCAATTCTAAAAATTTGCCAGATGGGAATGAAGAAAACAAATGAGATATGAAACAGAATATGTAAATTTACCAATGAAAAATTACTGCGAAAAATTAAACTGAAAAAAAACTCCTTACCCTATAAAGAAATTTAAAATAAATATAATTAAATAAGGGCAAAAACAAAACTGGAAAATCGTAGTGTCCGAGAGAGCCAGATACAGAATAAATTCCCTCGTGCTATGGAGAAATGATGAAAAATTAATGTCGTTAATAAAGGAGTTGACATCCATATGAATAAAGTAAGATTACCGGTTATCAAGATGATTTGATATGACTGGGATTCAAAGAATAAGGGACAATAGATGATTTAGAGCATTCTTGGTAACGGACTTATCGCTTTTAGACAATTAAATTTTGAAACGCTTCGGGCTTATCGGATGCAGCTAAGATTACACTTTCAAAGTATTTTGCACCACGTTCTTTTTTCTGTATTACATTCACTTTTTTCCCTCATTCACGTCTGGCGAGTCTTGAAAGTGAGAGCCTATTTTTGAGCGCGCTAACCATTTGCTTCAAACGTTGCCAATCTCAAGGCTAGCCAAACGTGAATGGCTCGTGAAACAGGTCGACTTTTATTTAGATCTTCATATTTTATTAAGTTATAGAAGTTTTATTTTCCGTTTCAGTTTCTTGGGATTGTTCAGTTTGTAACACGGTATATCGTAATAAATTAAAATACTTAACGAGATATTAAAATAACTTGCGGTGTAGATAATGGTTATGATTTTTACAAGAGGGTCTATATTTCGCAACTTTGCTGAGTCGAGTTGTTTCCATCCTACAGCTGAGTTGAGTTGTTTGCCTCCTGTTGCTGAGTTAAGTTAAGCTGTTTCCCTCCTGCTGCCGAGTTGAGTTGAGTTGTTTGCCTCTTGTTGCTGAGTTGAGTTGTTTTCCTCCTGTTGCTGAGTTGAGTTGTTTGCCTCCTGTTAATGAGTTGAGTTGAGTTGTTTGCCTCGTCTTGCTCAGTTGAGTTGATTTTCTTCTGCTGCTGAGTTGAGGTGTTTTCATCCTGCTGCTAAGTTGAGTTGAGTTGTTTGCCTCCTGTTGCTGAGTTGAAATGAGTTTTTTGTCACCTGCTGCCGAGTTGAGTTGTTTCTCTCCTGCTGCAAAGTTCAGTTGAGTTGTTTGCCTCCTGTTGCTGAGTTGAGTTGTTTGACTCATGTTGATAAGTTGAGTTGTTTCCCTCCTGCTGCCTAGTTAAGTTGAGTTGTTTGTCTCCAGTTGCTGAGTTGAGATGAGTTGTATCCATACTGCTGGGAAATTGAGGTGATTTGTTTCTTTTCTGCTGCCAAGTTGAGTTGTTTGCCTCCTGTTGCTGAGTTGAATTGTGTCCCTCCTACTGCGAAATTGAGGTGAGTTGTCTCCCTCCTGCTGCCAAGTTGAGTTGAGTTATTTGCCTCCTGTTGCTGAGTTGAGTTGGTTGCCTCCTGCTGCTGAATTCATCTGTTAGTTATTATTTTTGAGTAATAAATTTTTGAGTAATCACTTTTCACGTTATCACTTTTTGCGTATTCATTTTTATGTAATCACTTTTTGCGTAATCATATTTTACGTAATCGCTTTTCGTGTAAATATTTTTTTAAATAATTCTTGGTTAATTTTTCTTGGTTTTTGTAATCATTTTTTCTAAGCAGTAGTACAACATCTGTTACTAATTTTCCGCGTGCACCAGAAAAATTGAATATTTAAAACCTAAACAGAGTGAAACAGTGCGACTCTATTTGTCATCAGTATGTGTTAATTTTTCTTTTTTTTTTAATTTTCTGTATTACAAAATTGCCCTATTTGTCCCACTAATATTGACTCATAATATTCACACGAGACCACGCATTATATTACCGGGTACCAGTGTGCCCTCCCAGAGGAAATAATTATAGAACTAATCCCAGAAAGCATGTAACCTTACGACAACGTTGTGTTTTAACTTTATTTTCATTGTCACGAAAAGGTTTGCAGTAAAAACCTTTTTTCAATAAAGCAAAAATATTGCAATTTCCAACCTTTTTTCCTAAAAGGAAAACTAAATGATTTTTAAAGCTTTTTTAAAAAACATTGTTACTTAGGCTAAAAAATAAGCAAATGGCAAACCTTAATATTTTCATTTTTGTTCGTTGTCATGATAAGGTCAGCAGAAATATAAAGCTGAAACCTTTTTCCAAGGAAAGAAAATAAGGCAAATATTAACCTTTCCAGCGAAAATATTAATAAATAATTAGAAAATATTTTGCAAAAAACCTCATTTTAGGGAAAGCAAATAAACGAGTGTAAGACCATGTTTTTGGATTGTTTTCTAAGGTCTGCGAAAGTATGCAGCGAAAACCTTTTTTTAAAGTTTTCTTGTAGTCACGGTTTAGATTTAAAAAGTTGGGAAAACATTTCTGTTGAGTCTGAATCATATCAAGTCAAGGGCTTTACCATCTGTTATAACGAGAAATACTTTAGCAGTTTTCGAGTTTTGCTTTTTTAAGAAAATGTGAACGCAACAAATAAAAGTTAACGTTAATTTTTCGAAACTTTTTATTCGAATAATCACATTAAAAATGAATAAAATTTTAAAAAATTTCATTTTGATCTTCAATATTTTTTTTCTTCAGAAATTTAAATTTTTTTTAAAAATTGTCTTTAGGGGTCCTATGCGTTGCGGTTCCTTTAAAATGTGTGGCGTGTTCTCGTTTATTTTACCTCATTGCAGACCTAATTATGGTATAGCACTAAAATATCCGCACCAAGAGAATTTTATTTAAAATATTCGATACAAAAAATATACAAAAAATTCGCCCAACAGTCCCTTGTGAACTAGATGGTCCACGATTTGTGACTAACGGCGTGATGGTGACTATAAAATCAGCATCGCGCACCTTCCGTTTTTATTTCCACGACGAGCTGGTACCTGCTCTAAAGCTGGGTAGATTCAAAGCCTAGACCCATAACTTTATTTCATCATATCTTAGGAGTGAATTTAAAAACTTTTTGCGCACAAAACTCACTGTATAGTGTGCAAAATAAGAAACAGACCTCCCTGAATAAATTTTGATCTAATGACCGGATCTTCACGTTTTGTGATTCAATTTTAATGGTTCGAAGGGATGGCATAGGCTAATTAATGCAGACGATATTTTAACTTACGAAATCAGGCGCAAAATTTTACTTTCTCTGAATAAACATACCTTTTTTCAGACGCATTTAGATTTTGAACCCCCAAAATATAGTGGGTTGCCGCAGTCTGGGGAATATGGTCCACATTGTTTGATCAGGAGAGCGATCCAAAGTTTGGATCCCTTAATTGTAATTTGACTTTTTGCGTCTTTCGCGATATATCCAGATCTTTTTAAACAAGTTGAAAAATTATGAACAGAATTTAAAAATTCGTTATTCTAAAGATAATTACACGCAAAAAAGTATTTTTCGTAGGCATTTATTATTTTTTATTATGTTATTAAATAATAGCTGGAAAAATTTTGAATTGTAAGGCATACAACTTCTTATTAAATTTTAATGTAGGTAATTTTGCATGGCAAAACACAAAGTTGAGTTAAATCGGTTGAATTGTTCCTGCGTATATTTAAAATTCGATTTCTCAGAAACAATTTAACCGATTTTGCTCAAATTTTATATTTTGCCATGTAAAATTACCTATTTCTAAAGGATGTAAAAAAATACATACCTCATAATTTAAAATTTTTCCGACTATTACTTTATAAAATAATAATAAAAATATTTACTAAAATATACTTCTTCCATAACATAATGGATAAACGAATTTCATAATTGTGTGCAAATATTTTTCAATTCGCTTAAAAAGCTCTTGAAATATGGTGAAATACGCAAAAAGTAAAATTAACGTTATGGGAATCAACTGTTGGACCGAGCTCCTGGCCAAACTATTTAGACCATATTTCCTTGATTGTGGCTAACCTCTAGATTTTGGGGGTCAGAAATCTAAATCAGTTGGAGAGAAAAAGAAATTATTTAGAGAAAGTACGATTTTTGTCTGATTTCGTAACTTAAAATATCGTCTGCACTAAGTAATAAGCATTTTTGAGGTTATAGTCCTAGAACGTGAAGATCTGATCATTAGATAAATAGTTATTCAGGATGGTCCGTTAAATTTTTGCACACTGTATAAAATTTCAATAATATCAATTGCAGTTTTTGCGATCAATGTTATAAGGTTGAATTTTTCAACTCTATTTCACTTGGTAGAGTTAAAAATATATTAAGTGCATTAGTGGATGTATCTGTATATTTATAAATCTTATTTTTTATTCATATAGTGTTTTTATTTTTAGTACTTTATTTACAATTTAACCGTGAAATTAAAAAGTTATAAATGCTGATTATTTTATTTTTGAAGAATAAAATTTATTTATTTATAAAATTATATTCAAGAATTTCTTTTCTTTATCGAAAACAAAATAGCTAATTAAATTGTATTAGCATTTTTCTAATGTAATTAATGCTTGTAATCGTTTTTGATTTCTAGTAATTTATTTTTGTTCAATCATTATTTAGAATAAATTATAATTGTAATCGACACCTAATTCTGGACAGCGACTAGATGAATTGTATATAACTAACTGATGGTCAGCCCCAGTCTTAAAGCAGCGACAAAAAATGACGCAAGCGGCCAACTCATCCTGGTGTGAGAGATCCCTTTGACGTCGGGCTAACAGTAAGAGATTTCCTGAACGCAAATGTGGTGAAATTTTATCGAAACAAATTTTCATAAAAGCACAAGATGGTCTTAATACTTGACAAATGTATTCCATTGTCTCCTAGATTGGGTTCAAAATTAAAAGGTTTCAGGCATGAAGAACTGTATTTAATATCATTTATATGAGGTGTAAATAAATAATTGTTTGAATGTTTAGTTTTGGTATTATTCAATTACAATCAAGTCTTGTAGATATGTTATTTGTACGTAGAGATTTTACATATAATTTTGAAATAAATTTGTCAAACTGACAATCAAACAATTTGCAACTACAGTAAAATGCTTCCTCTAAAAAGTTTATGAGTTAACAGGTACGTAAATGTTTAACCATTGCTGATAATTTGCATCAGTTTTTCAGAGTGAAATTTTTTTTTATATGCATTTTCAACAAAACACTGTTGAAAATAAAAAATTAGTATTAAAATGTAAAAGGAAGTGATATAAGAAAACACGTTTTTCTAAAGGAGGAGGGGAGGCTAAAAGTCAGCTTAATTAAATTTTACTCAAGTCGTTTAAAAAATCTGGTCTTTTAAATCTCTACTTTTCCTTTTAACGTCTTATTTTTATTAGCTAACAACTATATATCTAAAATACATAAAATGAAAACGGAAAAGCAATAAATAAACTTTGAAAAAAAGTTCTTTAAAAAACTAGAAAAACTTCTATTAGCCCTGCTGTACTGAAACTTTAAGGCAATACTTTATGTTCAAACTTCAAAATTCTCATTCGATTAAAAATAATAATAAAAAGAAAAAAGAAACAATCTCACTAAATTTAACATTAGAAAATTATTGTAAACCTGATTCCCCTCCATCCAATAATACTGTCTTAAAAACTTACGTCATGCGCAACAAAGCACTAATATTACTGCTGGTGATCATTATCACTCTTGGAGTTTGCTTTCGCAATTAAAATTGAAATTGGAGTTAAAGTTTTATTGACATTCTGTTATATTGTTTCAAGTTAAAGATATTCGATTTTCTTTTCAACAAAAAAAGTAGGTACACCGTTAGATTGTATTTCATTTTCATTATTAAGTATTTAATTTACGTATTGTTATTTTTTTTAAGATTATCAATTAATATTACCATTTAACTTAGAAATCTAAAACTTAAATTTATGCTTGGGACGACACAACCTAAGGGACATTGATTATTATGCTCTCTTCTTAATTTCAATAAATTTTAAGTAAACACTGAAACTATAATTTAAATTTAACTATCAATATTTTAATTTATTACTCTTATTATTATTTGACATTAATTTTTTTTTTGGATGTACGCGTTGCCTGAAGATTCATGTAAATAGTTCCAGAGACATTACAAAAAAAAAGCAAAAAGTACAATTTAAATAACTATTAAAAAATGAAATTAATACTAGCGTTAATTAAACTTGCATTAATATGAAAATATAGCTCAACTAATAAAAATTATATTTCCCAAATTGGAGATTTATTCATATTAAAATTTTTATGACGCTTCAGACTACTTATCAGGATTTTAAAATCCAAACTGTGTATTACTGTGTGTGTTTGAATCTGAGTTTTGCCAAACGTAGCATTTATAATGCTTTCTTCGCGCACTTTCGAGTTTATTTAAGGCTAGAAGATTGCAATTTAAATTTCGGTAACTTTCCAATTAGCTTAAGCTCATTAATTTCTAGACAGAATAATATGTGTTTTATTCGTTTTCTAACCACTATAAGTAGAATTTATTGCTTATAGGAATAATCTTCTATCGAAAATGTGACTTTTTTTCCTAGTAGCAGGAATGTTCAATTTAGAATTGGAACTCTGTGCTATATGTCAAAACATATTTTAATCGCTTTCTGTCCACTATTAGCACAATTTATTGCCTCATTATTGGCTGATAGGAAGTCATCATAAATCGAAATGTTAACCCCTTTCCGACTAGCTAGTGCGCGAATTCAGACTAAACGTCTTATCGGGATGCATGCACACCGTCGCTTAAATTAATTACTTTTATAATTTTGCGAAAAAAGTTTAGATTTATTTGAACGTGAAATACGCAAAGAATTAAATTGACATTAAAGGTTGACCCAAACTTTCGATCCCTCTCCTACCTAAACTATTGGAACCATATTTTTAATATTGTGACGACAACCAATTTAAAGGCAGGAATTGAAATCCTACTAAAAGGAGGCATGTTTTTTCAACGAAACACTTTTTTATTGTTGTCTGGTTTTATAATTTAAAATGTAGTCTACAATAATAAATTAGGATATTTAAGATAAGACCCTTGAACCAAGTTTGGGTCACGGTTTAGAACAGCGGTTTCCAACTGGCGGCCCGGGGACCGCATCCGGCCCGCGAAGCCTTTTTTCGTGGCCCGGGAACTAAAATATATTAGTTGTTATTTTTTTGTGGGAAATTTTCGTACAAAATCTGTATGGGTTTAGAATACTTTTCTCGTTAACAAAAACCTAATTTCTTCGTTTCAATGAAATTTTACATACCAGCGGTGCAAAAATATTTATTTCTCAGGTTTTGCATTCAAGAAAATATTTATTCAAATACAAAAATAATCGTGAATGTTGCTCTTTTTTATTTCATTTTTTTTTTTTTTTTTTTGTATTTTGTGAATATAATTTAGCATGTATGTATCAGAAATTTTCTCGAAGAAATTCTCCGTTTTAACTTTTTGAAACCACTCAATTTCGGCGAAAATATTTACGCAAACATTTATAAATTTTAAATTTAAAATGCAAATATCTATTATCAGGTGATTGCAGTAGACAAACCTCAATTTTCTCATTGAACATTTTGTGTGCTACTGTATAAGTTTTATGTCTTAACAACTTGATATCTGTTGCACATCAATTGTTTAATACATAGCTGCACATTAAAGTTATTGTAGCCCGAATCATTTAATATGCAGTTTGATATTTTTAAAAATCTACTTCTTATTTTAATTTGTAATTCAATAGTTTTGTTTTGTACAGCTTGGTAAAAATCTGACAGAAATATTTAATGTTCCTTCAAACATAAAAGAGTCCTGTATAAAATTTTGATAAAGTTGCGGCCCGCCATTTGTGTTTTTAATTGTGGCCCCCGGCCTCATCTAAGTTGGAAACCCCTGGTTTAGAACAACAGATTTATTATTTTAGGGAACTACCCTTTTTAATCCTGTTTTAAGTGGTTCATAATAATACTCTGTTATTATAAACCACTAATCATTACCGTGTAATTAAATACTCAGTCAGGAACAGTTTCTGCGATCATTAGTAAAATACCAGGAATAACCCCAACTGTATCTAAGTATTAGATAGTATTGAATTTGTCTGTAATCTGCAATTTAATGCCCTGTTTTCATATTCATTTAAATACATTAAAATTTTATTTGACCATCTGATTCTGAAAAATTGTCAATTGTTTCCTGTATTTTTGAAGAAAAAACAAAATTTTAAAATAAAACGAGATTTAACGTTATATTTCTACGCTAATTATCTGGTACAATGCTGAATTTTTTTCTAAAATTAAAAAAGTGTCAAAGATTTTCTTTTTTGTAAATTGAAGGGCAATTCTTGAGTCCTCTACCCAACGCTATTCACTTAAGTAATTTTGTTTGAAAAATTGCTTGTTTTTCTCTTTAAAAATTTTCTTAATCCGACTGAGAGTTTCACATTTTTGTAATTTCGTACGGAAATTTCTACTCAATAC